>NW_027362902.1:3710000-4310000 GCF_046119375.1 Phyllobates terribilis
AATCATCAACTGCAATGTGAAGTCCGCCTATGAGTACCTGGGCAACTCCCCACGCCTGGTCATCACTCCGCTCACTGACAGATGCTAGCGGACTCTGCTATGATGTGATGGGTTATGCTCAGAAATCTTTTTGACTTTTGTATGATGCATGAAACTTATTAGAAAGTTTATTGATATTTCATACCAGTTCTTTCATGTTTCATTGGTAGATCGGTGCTTTTTATCTAAATCTTGGTGGAGCTCCAGAAGGTCCGGCCGGCACAGGAAAAACCGAGACCACCAAAGATTTGGCCAAGGCGCTGGCCGTGCAGTGTGTGGTCTTTAACTACTCTGATGGTTTGGACTACATAGCAATGTCAAAGGTACATACAATGTTAAGCTGCTCCATTGCAGATAATAAACTGACTCCAACCGATGTTCTGCTGACATGTTTTGATTATATAGTACAGACCAAAAGTTTGGACACACCTTCTCATTTAAAGATTTTTCTGTATTTTCATGACTGTGAAAATTGTACATTCGCACTGAAGGCATCAAAACTATGAATTAACACATGTGGAATTATATACTTAACAAAAACGTGTGAAACAACAGAAAATATGTCTTATATTCTTGGTTCTTAAAAGTCGCAGGTTAACAGCAGCTCAGATTAGAGACCAGGTCAATGCCACACAGAGTTCTAGCAGCAGACACATCTCTACAACAACTGTTAAGAGGAGACTGTGCAGCAGGCCTTCATGGTAAAATAGCTGCTAGGAAACCACAGCTAAGGACAGGCAACAAGCAGAAGAGACTTGTTTGGGCTAAAGAACACAAAGAATGGACATTAGACCAGTGGAAATCTGTGCTTTGGTCTGATGAGTCCAAATTTGAGATCTTTGGTTCCAGCCACCGTGTCTTTGTGCGACGCAGAAAAGGTGAACGGATGGACTCTACATGCCTGGTTCCCACCGTGAAGCATGGAGGAGGAGGTGTGATGGTGTGGGGGTGCTTTGCTGGTGACATTGTTTGGAATTTATTCACAATTGAAGGCATACTGAACCAGCATGGCTACCACAGCATCTTGCAGTGGCATGCTATTCCATCCGGTTTGCGTTTAGTTGGACCATCATTTATTTTTCAACAGGACAATGACCCCAACACACCTCCAGGCTGTGTAAGGGCTATTTGACCAAGAAGGAGAGTGATGGGGTGCTACGCCAGATGATCTGGCCTCCACAGTCACCAGACCTGAACCCAATCGAGATGGTTTGGGGTGAGCTGGACCGCAGAGTGAAGGCAAAAGGGCCAACAAGTGCTAATCATCTCTGGGAACTCCTTCAAGATTGTTGGAAGACCATTTCCGGTGACTACCTCTTGAAGCTCATCAAGAGAATGCCAAGAGTGTGCAAAGCGGTCATCAAAGCAAAAGGTGGCTACTTTGAAGAACCTAGAATATAAGACATATTTTCAGTTGTTTCACACTTTTTTGTTAAGTATATAATTCCACATGTGTTAATTCATAGTTTGATGCTTTCAGTGTGAATGTACAATTTTCATAGTAATGAAAATACAGAAAATCTTTAAATGAGAAGGTGTGTCCAAACTTTTGGTCTGTACTGTATATGACGCACCCCCTGGGCCAGTGTTGTTTGGGGGATACCCGGAGCCGGATCAGATGGGGGTTGTAGTCTCCGAGTGGCGGTGACCCGGTCCGTGCCCAGGGTGTCAAGCTCAGTGTGTGGCAGTCCTACAGATGTTGCTGGATGTTCTTTTGTGTCGACTACGCCACCCGCTGAATTGCGGTCAATACGGCCGCCGCTGCAGCAGGGTCCACTGAGGCTGGTGATGTGTGTGCAGCTTAGGTAGTATAACCCCCAACGGGAGGGGTATAGCCTCAGGGGGTCAGGTGTAGAGGATGGTGGTTGTGGAGGTGCAGGGAGGGTGGTAATGAGACTCAGAGTCGGGCTGTGCAGTTCAGGGTTTTTACTTACTGCTTTTGTTTGGTCACTCCGGCCTTGAGTGACCGCCCGAGCCGCGCTGCGTCCACCAGGTCCTGGACTCGGCCAACTCCCAAGTAATTCTGGAGCGTGATCCTGAGCTCCCTTTCTGACTTGTCCTTCTCTCTGGCCTTCCCCACCAGGGATCCACCTAAGTCCGGCTCCCTCGGGCCTCTTGTTGGTAAACCCTTGTCTCTGGGTTCCCTAACCCTATTCCTGGTCTGCCTTCCGGGTGGATTTAGTGGGTGGTCGTGGCAGATCCTGCCCACGACCTCCGGTCTCTGGCTGAGGATTAGTGCCCTCCACCAGCTTGGGATCCGGTACCCTTGTGCCAACCCTTCACCCTTCTGGTTGTATTTGGGCTCTTGGGGTTCCCTCTTCTCCCCCTCTGGGTCCTTCTTTCTCCTCTCTCTCTCTGGGCCTTGGAGCTGCTCTTCTCCTCTGCTCTCTTCCTCTGGCTCTACTCTGACAGACTCACAGACTGACAGACTGACTGACTGACCCTGATCTAAGATGGTTCCCACCTTATATACTCCCTCTATGTGTGAGCTCAGGTGACCAGCACCCAATGAGCTCCTAGCATTACCCAGACTGCTCCCCCTATCTGCCCCTACACTACTGGGATGTTCCACCCCCCTCCCACTCCAGCCAGGGACAGACACTGTCGTACCTGCACATATATTAAGTGGGAGTACCGTCGATCTGTCCCCCGGAAATGGGATGTATGTAGTGCATGCAGCCTACTGAGCTCAGTTCCACACTCCATCCTTACCCGGGAGTGGAATATCACACCTCTGGCTTGAGGTGCAATACCGCTGTAGCAGCCGAATCCTCAGGGTGCTACATTCCCCCCTGGTAAATCACAGCACGTCCTCGGGCTGTAAGATACAAAAACATCCAAAACATACAATTTTTTTCATAAACATAAACATATAAAACATCATAGATATATCAGCAATAAAACGTTTTCATAAATAACATTCCTGTAAACATTCCTGTCTCTGGTTCCTCCGGTCACGGTGCAACTTGTGACCGGGTAAAGTGCGACAGTCTCTTAAAGAAAATGGTTTCCTATAAAACCGGTAGGGGGCGCCTTAGGAAGCGCAACTATATACAAGGGGAGGTATGGCCGCTCTCAGTCCTCGGCCAGGTAATGGGAATAGGGACACACGGGTTAACAGTTCACTCTTGTCCCAACGGGGACATATTTAAATCAGCAACAGTTCTTGGTACCCCAACGGGCAACTTTATACAGTCTCTTTACCGTACTTTAACGACGGCGTCCTCCTGCTCTTTCTTGTTGGTTGGTTTCATTTTCAGACCCGTCCGGGTCCTCTTGCTCCTCCTCACACCGCAGCTCCTCCTCCGTCAGGCGATGCACATGGAGGGCGTAGGGTCCTTTGGCACACTTGTGCCGGGTGAAGGTGACCTCGTCCCCTACATACAGGTCACGACCTCTGTGTCCCTCCGGCAGATGGCTTTCTACGTCTCTGCGGGTCACAAAGACGTCGCCGGGGGTATGATGGTCTCTAATGAAGCCCCACCCATGCTGCAGGTTGAATTTTATCACAGTCCCGGTGGTACGGGGACCATGAGCTGCACGGGGGTTCCTCCTGGTCCGGCTCTTCTGCTCCGCGCTCCTTATCTGTGCTTGCTGTTCCCGGACCCGCCTCTCTCTCCGCTCCTTCTCGAAGACCTCGAGCTGCTGGCGGCAGCACTCTGCACGCTCCGCTGCGGCCGCCCGAGTCTCCTGAGTGAACCCCATGAGGTCTCCTCCGGTGGGGTCCCACTCAAACTGTGCCTCCTCCAGCGGGGGCGAGGTCCTCTTTACAGGCTTCGGAGCCGGAATCAGGGGCTCGCACATGGGCCTTGCTCTCTGGAGTTCCAGCTGAATGTACTCCTGGGGCCATACAAAGGGCTGCCCATCCGGGCACGTATGCTGGGCAAATAGATTTTCACCCAGGTGCGGCACTCTAGATGTTGAGGGCGCGTTGATGGTAGCGGCGCCCGGGTTGACCAGGCCTTGCGACCAGGCTTGGGGCACCCTAAAGGCAAAGGGCACCGTAAGAACGGCGGCGCCCTGGGTTACTCGGCCCTGCGACCAGGCCGGTGGCTCCGCGGAGGTAGGGGGCGCTGTTGGAATAGCGGCGCCCGGGGGTACTAGGCCTTGCGACCAGGCTGATGGTATTTCCTGCTTGGCCACGCTCGAGGTCGAGGCGTGTGACGTCACAGGGGTCGCGGCCGCGGTTTCCGGTTGAGGCCTAGTCGGCGGCGGTGACGATGCAGCGACGGGCACGGCAGGGGGAATTTCGGGCTCTGCGACGGGGAGCTGGGACAGGTACACGGTTTCTCGGCTCGGGGTAGAGACGTCCCCTTTACCTGCCTTCGTCCGTTCAGCTCCCTTCTCGGCGCCGTCTCCGGCCTTGAGTCCTCCTGCACCATCCTCAGAGGCGGTCTGTCTCCTCGTCTCGGGTGGCGTGCTCCGCTGTCGGGTTTCGGTCTGCTGGGCCATCTCTCGGCTCCACTCCGCCAACGTCTCTTGCTGCACCCGGGCCATCCTCCGTGCGAGGCTCTCCAGCGCAGTCTGTGCACACTCCCGGTCTCGGGGGAGCTGTGCCAGGACCTCCACTAGGCCTAGTGGGGTTGTGGCTTGTAGCAGGCTCCTGACCACTGGGTCGGTGCTGCCTGACTCTCCCTCCATCTCCGTGTAGGCTTTCTCTGGACTCCTCTCCAGACTTCTTGTCTCCGGGTGCGCTCTCTCCAGACTGCTCCAGGCTGCACCCATCTTCGTTCTCTGGTTCTGTCTCCGCCCACATAGAGGGTGGTCCCGGGGCAACTTTGTGATTGTCAGTTCCAGGGGCAGTTCTCTCACGCTGATGGACACTTCCAGCATCACAGTCTCTGTTGGTGGGCGCGGTTTCCGCTTTTGGCGCCATTCTTCGACCTGGCCCACGATGGGAGGTGGCCTCTTGCCACCCTCTGGCACGCCCATAATGGCGTCCACTCTTCCAAGGCGGGAAATCTTTGGAAATGGCGGGAATCGTCTCCCAGTGGCGGGAAACTCCATGGATGGCGGGAAAAAGCTGCAAATGGCGGACAACCGGCGGGAAACGACCTGTGATGGGGTCCGTTGGCGGAGACCCTCCGGAACCGGCGGGAGACTTCTTTTTAAGGTAACGATGAACTTTTCTTCAGGCACGCAGTACCCGGTTGTTGCGGGCACGTAATCCTGCCGACTACGCCAAAGTTGACGCACCCCCTGGGCCAGTGTTGTTTGGGGGATACCCGGAGCCGGATCAGATGGGGGTTGTAGTCTCCGAGTGGCGGTGACCCGGTCCGTGCCCAGGGTGTCAAGCTCAGTGTGTGGCAGTCCTACAGATGTTGCTGGATGTTCTTTTGTGTCGACTACGCCACCTGTTGAATTGCGGTCAATACGGCCGCCGCTGCAGCAGGGTCCACTGAGGCTGGTGATGTGTGTGCAGCTTAGGTAGTATAACCCCCAACGGGAGGGGTATAGCCTCAGGGGGTCAGGTGTAGAGGATGGTGGTTGTGGAGGTGCAGGGAGGGTGGTAATGAGACTCAGAGTCGGGTTGTGCAGTTCAGGGTTTTTACTTACTGCTTTTGTTTGGTCACTCCGGCCTTGAGTGACCGCCCGAGCCGCGCTGCGTCCACCAGGTCCTGGACTCGGCCAACTCCCAAGTAATTCTGGAGCGTGATCCTGAGCTCCCTTTCTGACTTGTCCTTCTCTCTGGCCTTCCCCACCAGGGATCCACCTAAGTCCGGCTCCCTCGGGCCTCTTGTTGGTAAACCCTTGTCTCTGGGTTCCCTGACCCTATTCCTGGTCTGCCTTCCGGGTGGATTTAGTGGGTGGTCGTGGCAGATCCTGCCCACGACCTCCGGTCTCTGGCTGAGGATTAGTGCCCTCCACCAGCTTGGGATCCGGTACCCTTGCGCCAACCCTTCACCCTTCTGGTTGTATTTGGGCTCTTGGGGTTCCCTCTTCTCCCCCTCTGGGTCCTTCTTTCTCCTCTCTCTCTCTGGGCCTTGGAGCTGCTCTTCTCCTCTGCTCTCTTCCTCTGGCTCTACTCTGACAGACTCACAGACTGACAGACTGACTGACTGACCCTGATCTAAGATGGTTCCCACCTTATATACTCCCTCTATGTGTGAGCTCAGGTGACCAGCACCCAATGAGCTCCTAGCATTACCCAGACTGCTCCCCCTATCTGCCCCTACACTACTGGGATGTTCCACCCCCCTCCCACTCCAGCCAGGGACAGACACTGTCGTACCTGCACATATATTAAGTGGGAGTACCGTCGATCTGTCCCCCGGAAATGGGATGTATGTAGTGCATGCAGCCTACTGAGCTCAGTTCCACACTCCATCCTTACCCGGGAGTGGAATATCACACCTCTGGCTTGAGGTGCAATACCCCTGTAGCAGCCGAATCCTCAGGGTGCTACATATATACTTTTTTTTGTTTTTCAAAGGGCTGGCATCATCGGGAGCATGGGCGTGTTTTGATGAGTTTAACCGTATTGAGCTGGAGGTGTTGTCCGTGGTGGCCCAACAGATTCTCCGCATCCAGAGAGCCATCCAGACCAAGATGGACATGTTCAACTTCGAAGGAACAGAACTGAAGCTTAACCCAAATTGCTTCGTAGCCATTACCATGAATCCTGGCTACGCGGGACGTTCTGAGCTGCCGGATAACCTCAAGGTAAAGAGTCCCAGTGCCTTGCATCGGGCCCTTCCACAACATTTCTATAGGATTCAGCTCAGGACTATGACTCGGCCATTCCAAAACTTTATGTTTATTCAACCATTCTTTTGTAGAGCGACTTGTGTCTTTGGGCCATTGTCTTGCTGCATGACCCACGTTTTCTTGAGATTCAGTACATGAACTGATATCCTGATATTTTCCTTTAGCATTTGCTGATAGATTTTAGAATTCATTGTTCCATCAATGATGGCAGCCGTCCTTGGCCAAGTGCAGCAAAACAGGCCCAAAGCATGTTACGATTACCATCTTTGTGTTTCATAGATGATGGGAGGTTCTTATGCTGTAATGCAGTATTTTCTTTCTGCAAACATATAGCTTCTCACTTAAAATCTCTATCTTGGCCTCATCCTTCCACAAAGCATTATTCCAGTTACCTATTGATGTGCCCAGGTGAGTTTAAGCAGTGACATTTTAAATCGCATTGCCTTTCTCTTTGCAATCCTGCCATGCTCGCCATTGTTGTTCATTGTCCTTCTGATGGTGGACTCATGAACAATTACATTAGCTAATGTGAGGAGAGGCCTTTAGTTGCTTAGAGGTTACCTTGAGTTCCTTTGTGACCTCACAGACTGATGTAGCTTTAAGTCAAATTTATGCAGTAATACAGAAATTTTTGAGGGGTTCACAAACTTTCAAGTAAATACTAGGTTTACAAAAGAAACATAAGATTTCATCAAAGGGATTATTCTCCCCCAAACCTATATGAGATTGTACATTTCCTATGTATAATCACAACACCTGATGCCCTCATTTCTGCAAGCTCCTTAATATTGATGTCCCATTCTTCTATTTTTCAAAATGGACACAGTAGAGGTGTGGAGAGAGATTTGGAAAGTGTTAAAGGAGTATTCCCATCTCCAAGATTCTATCCCAGTATGTAATAGGTGCAATAATAATATTAATAGCAAATACCTCCAATTGGAAATGTAGTATAGTTCTTCTGATTAGCTATGTTGCTTAACCCATGTGCAGGGCATAGCAGTAGCTTAGGTATCCATGGTTACGACCACTAGCAAGTAACTAACTGTTACTATGAGTGGTCGTAACCATGGATACCTAAGCTACTGTAATGTCCTGCACATAGGGGTAAGAAACATAGCTAATCAGAAGAACTATACTATATTTCTAATTGGAGAAATTGGAAACATTATTATTATACCTATTACATATTGGGACAGGATCTTGGAGATGGGAATACCCCTTTAGCCACACTTTGACTGACTTTCCTCTGATGTGGAATAGACACATCACTTTTAGGTCTGGGGTGGAGGATAGTGTAAATGGACATAATGGGTTCCCCGGCTCTATGCCTAGTTTACAGTAATTTAGTTTCATTTGTTGACTGACCCATCTGGTTTGCGCATTTCAGGTTCTTTTCCGGACTGTAGCAATGATGGTCCCCAACTATGCTCTGATTGCGGAGATCTGCCTTTATTCTTACGGTTTTCTGCACGCTAAACCTCTCTCGGTGAAGATGGTAATGACTTACCGGCTGTGCTCGGAGCCGCTCTCGTCCCAGTTCCATTATGATTATGGGATGCGTGCAGTAAAGGCTGTGCTGACCGCTGCTGGCAATCTGAAGCTGAAATTCCCCCATGAAAATGAAGAGATTCTTGTAAGTTCTGAACTGTTGGTCGCTTTACATCTCGTATAGGATAGCATTACTATCTTACCGAGAAGCATTTGGATCACAAAAATTAGAGCTGTATGATTTTATAGTAGCAGACAGAGACTTGCAAATAATTTCTGTACATTACTGTTCCTGGCTTGTTAGATCTCATCTGTGCAAAAATGTCAAAACTATAGTTGTTAAACACGTAGCTTGTTCATCTTATGGGACAGTTTTGATTTTTAACTTAAACACATGTATTTTAGGCTAAAAATCATTTTAGCAATTGGGTTTTATTAAAAATTTTGCATCGCTTGGCTTTCACCGGCTTTTTGATTCCCTGCACATTCAATTTTGATAAGGTCTGTGGTCATAAATAAACTGAGAGGAGCTCAGAAAAAGACAGATAAAACATTTACAAACTCCCCGTCAGCCAGCAAAAACGAGTTCACTGACAGTATCTCACTTAACTCATTCTGCAGCCGGCAATTAACAGTAACACAGAGGCCACATGTATTCCCTATGGAAAAACAATTCTGCAGCATATTTTAGTGCAACTCAGCAGCGTTCCATTCCTCTTTTATCATTCCTGGAAATGTAGGAATTAATTGAAATCTGTCAATAACGAGTCCCCTACACAGTCTGACAATGTCACCACTGTTTGGGCACAGTCAGATTGTATAGGGTTGTCCCCTATATAGATTATATATACATTATATATCATTTACACATACATTTCCAGGAGGTATAACAGAGGGACGATACAATGTAGAGTTTTAGGAAAAGAGGTTTCATCCTTATTTTTTGGAGAATACTATTCTTTACTAATACAGACATACCACAAGAACTGACGGCTCCTTTGTAATGGGGTTCCTCACTTTTAATATTGTTTCATGTCATATTGTATATGAATTATTTTATCATTTAATCCTTTTTCATTCTATTTAGCTCTTGCAGTCAATTAAGGATGTAAACGAACCCAAATTTTTGTCTCATGATATTCCTCTGTTCAATGGGATTACCAGTGACCTGTTCCCTGGCATTCAACTTCCGAAAGCCGACTATAAGGTATTAAAATATAATAGTGTCTTAAAGGGGTTTTCCAAGACTTAAAGAGGACTTGTCCCTCGCCATAAATCTGTAAATGCCACTGTTCTCCTGACTCCGGCATTGTTTTTCTTTTCTTCCTGCTCCTCTCCGTTCCTGACATCTGTCACTCTCCTCTAGCCCTTTAAGCCAACTGGACAAGGCCTTTCTGAAGACTCCCACAGAGAGGACTTGATGATCACGCCCACTTGGCTATTAAAAATTATGAACTAGATTTCTATAAAGAGGCTATATCTCAGGAATGGAGAGGCGCAGGAGCAAAAGAAAAACAACACTGGATTCAGGAGAACAGCGGCATTTACACCAGGTAATAAAACTGCATATTAATGGCAAGTGATAGGTCCTATATAGCGGGCCAGCTATCATTTGGATGACAGTTATATTTCCCGGCTCCCCCATATTCAGGAATGCTCGCTCCTGTTTTCTCTATGACAGAGTCGCTGCCAGAATCTTATGGCAGCTGCTAATTTCAGGGTCAGAAAGTAAGGATCGGGTGATTAAATTCCAACCGCCCGATTTTTATGTCCCCCAACATAATCTGTAATGAGGCCCCCATACACAGTAGATGGTAGACCAATCCCATTGAAATCACCCGATCCTGATCCACTGCTTTGGAATTGGGTTACATAACCTTGTCACTCATCGTCCGGTCCCATTAGTGCAACCTGGGCAGCTGCACAGGGGCACCAGAGGTAAGGGGGCTCACTTATACCTCCAATGCAAGATGATCTGATGTAGAAAACAAATGGTTAAAACATGTTAGTGATTTATCGCTAGTTTAGTTGTAGGTTATGGAGACATTTTTTTTTTAGATGAATGAATCGATTTGCAGGAGCCTGATTCAATGGCCAGGTGTCATGGGTGCGTCAGATGTGACAGACAGTCGCGCTGCAGTTGGTTGCAGGAGATCCCTTCGTTTGGCATTACAGACATCTTCTTAGCGGTCTCACTGTAGGACCCAGCGGCTACCTCCCTCCTGTTCTAATTGACAATCAGGCCTGGGTGTTTAAATACTTCGTGGTTGCTACACAGAGGTGCCAGTGATATTCACATGACCCCTTGTGAAGGCTTGGAGCAAGTGTAGTTCTTACTTCCTCTCTGGTGCTAAGAGGATGTGTGTGCCATCTCTCTGAAGTCAACTCAAGCTAAGCTACTTCCCCTGTGTCTGTCTCCCCTTGCTGTCTTTAGTTGTCAGTGGGGATCGACTAGTGCTCACCCCCCCTTCCCTATCCAGGGCCAAGCGCTAAGGAAATACAGGGATAGGTTCCTGTGCGGCAATTGGTGAGGAACCAATATAGAGTCGGTAGGGGAGACAGGGTGATTGCAGATCAGCCTAGGAGGTCTCCATTTCCCCCTTTCCCTAGTGTCTGGGCTCCCTTCCCCTCATCCCTTTGTGTCGTACTTTGTCTTTCCTACACTGTGCGTGACATCAGGTCTGTGGTGGGCACTGAATGAGACCCCTGAGAGCCACCTTATTTCTTCCTGCCCCCCGGCTCTTCTTCAGATTAGCCGGCCTGGCATGACGTTATGGTTGCAGCATGATGTACACCAGGCCATATAATCAGAAGAGGAGCCGGGGATGCCGGCAGCTAAGAGGCGGCTCTCAGGGGTCCCGTCCAGCGGCCACAAAATACTGATCTGGGTCCTGAAAATGTATTCTCCCACCTCTAATTGGATCCACTGTAAACAGACTGATGAAATATTTTACCTTCCTTTTGCTCAGGGTTTACTGGAATGCGCACAGGAGAGCTGTGCTGGACACAACATCCAGCCCGAGAAGGTCTTCCTGGAGAACATGATCCAGACGTATGAGATGATGATTGTCAGACACGGGTAAGCTGTAACTACAGAAGTCCATGGGACGGGGGATTTATTCTTCGCTGTTTCCATTTTATACAATGGACCATGCTGCATTTTGTTTATCCCGTACAGTTTTATGTTGGTTGGAGAGCCGTTCTCTGGAAAAACGAAGGTCCTCCACGTCCTCGCTGATACGCTGTCTCTTATGAATGAGCGAGGGTGCGAAGAAGAAAAAGTGATTTACCGGACAGTGAACCCTAAAGCCATCACCATGGGGCAGCTGTTCTGGCAGTTTGATCCAGTGTCACATGAGGTTCGTCTATGATTGGAATTATTGTTTATAATACTAATATCTTTGCTGAAAATGGGAAAATCTCCCCTTTTATGGCTTATGGACATGGTAGAAGGGGTTCCTTCAGAGACATAGACCCCAGCCATACATTGCCGGACAATCATTTTATTATGACTTACTCCCTGTTTGCACAAAAATTGGAAACTGTTTTATTTTCCCCATCAGACATGGAAACAACAAATTGTATTATTTATGGCAGAAATTAGCATAAGTTTGCATACTTCCAGATACATTCTGACTAGACTGTGTCTGGCCTCACTCAATACACTTGCTTTGAGTGAGGTCACGCACTTCTAGTTGGCATGTGACCGCATATATGCAAATCACTTACTTGCGGTCTCTCCCGGTGCCGGCACGTTCACATCAATAGGGGCCACGTGTAGTCAATACATGTGTATCATCAATATCATAATCCAAGGCGTTCCCTTTAATAATCCTTTCAATTGTGGGATTGTATTGGATTTTATGGGAAGAGCAATTTTATTGATGCCTCTCTTCATTTGCAGTGGACCGATGGGATAGTCGCTAATACTTTCCGGGAGTTTGCGTTATCTGAGACTCCGGAAAGAAAATGGGTTATCTTTGATGGACCTATTGATACGCTAGGGATAGAAAGTATGAACACAGTCCTAGATGATAACAAAAAGGTAACTCTCTATTTTACTTTGTGTAACTTTTTTTTTTAAATTTAACCACTTCCCGACCGCCCACTGTAGATAAAAGTCCGCGCAGCCTGGGCTCTGTGCAACGCGGACGCTTAAAAACGGTGGGTTGTCCCGCAGCACTCAGGACCCCGAGGGTCCTGCAAGCGCTGCGGGTGCGGTGCAGAGCGATAGCTCTGACAGGGAACATCATCGGGACCTGATTGGATCAGGTCCCAGTGATGTTAACCCTTTGCTGTCTTCTATATGCCACGATCTATAGTGATCGCGGCATATAGAAGACAGCAGGAGGAGAGGGGGTCGTCTGCTTACCTCTCCGACGACCCCTGATACCTTCCAGGACCTGACGTTGCCATGGCAGCTGGAGGTCACATGACCGCCTCCAGATGTGCCATATATGGTGTCCTGCCAGGCTCAGCCTGCAGCTGAAGCCTGGCAGGAGACACTGACTGTGAAACAGTCAGCAAAGATCTCATGTAATGTAATACATGTCTATTACATTACATGAGATCAGTGATCAGAAAAATAAAAATTACTGTCCCATACAGGGACTAAGTAAAAATGTAAAAAAAAGTAAAAAAAATGTTTTCAAACTACTAAAAAAAATCACAAAATAAATAAAAATAAATAAATAAAATATTAAACCGATAAATCCGTATATACTTATGCAAAAACAAAAAAAGTACACATATTTGGTATCGCCGCATCCGAAACAACCTGAGCTATAAAACTGTCACACTAATTAACTCCTTCTGTGCACACCGTAATAAAAATAAATAAAAAACGGAGCAAAAATCTGTGCTTTTTCCTCATATCGCCAAACAAAAAGTGGAAAAAAATGCGATCAAAAAGCAAAATGGAAATAAAAATGCTACCGCTGAAAACGTCATCTTATTCCGCAAAAAACAAGCCACGATAGAGCTTCATCAGCCGAAAAATAAAAAAGTTATAACTCTCAGAATAAAGCAATGCAAAAAAAATATTTTTTCTATAAAATTGTTTTATTGTGTAAAGCGCCAAAACATAAAAAAATATACAGTAAGTGTAGTATCGCTGTAAACGTACCAACCCGAAGAATAACACTGCCTCATCACTTTTACCACACGCAGAACGGCATAAAAAAAACCTCAAAAAACAATTCCTGAATTGTTGGTTTTTGTTAATTTTACCTCCCAAAAAATAGAAAGCAATCAAAAAAGCTCATCAAGAGAATGCCAAGAGTGTGCAAAGCAGTCATCAATGCAAAAGGTAACTACTTTGAAGAACCTAGAATATAAGACATATTTTCAGTTGTTTCACACTTTTTTGTTAAGTATATAATTCCACATGTGTTAATTCACAGTTTTGATGCCTTCAGTGTGAATGTACAATTTTCATAGTCATGAAAATACAGAAAAATCTTTAAATGAGAAGGTGTGTCCAAACTTTTGGTCTGTACTGTATCTCTTTGATTTAAGGGCATGAAAATTCAAAGTTTGAAAATTGCAAAATTTTCGCCAAATTTCCGATTTTTTCACAAATAAAATCGAAGAAATTTTACCACTATCATGAAGTACAATATGTCAAGAAAAAACATTCGCAGAATCAGCGGGATCCGTTGAAGCGTTCCAGAGTAATTACTTCATAAAGTGACAGTGGTCAGAATTGAAAAAATTGGCCCGGTCACGAAGGCAAAAACAGGCTCTGGAGCGAAGTGGTTAACCAATTCTCGACTGCCCATATGATGAGGTCATGTGTTTGGAAGCTTCTAATAGGTTTTTGGCAACATCTGAGTTAATTAGAGACACACCTGTGGATGTTTGAACATTGGCGGCAGCCTAGGCACGGGAAATTGCCTAATCGTGGTGTAGATAATGTCGTCTGGTGTGTCCTTGGGTTAAAACTCCCAATGTCGGCCTGTACCAGTCTGTCCCTAAGTTTCAGAGGTCTTTTGTTACATACCATGACATATTGCCCATTATTATTGCTTTGTTCTGTATTTCTTATATTATGTTTTTACTTTTTTCACAGATCCTACATATATGAACCGGATATATCCTTTTTGTCACCCTATATAATATTTTCTATGTTACACTGTATTGCTTATAATGTTTTGCGGATGCTATATTACATGTACTCTATATAATATATATTTCCCCTGCCTCTCCCCTCTCACATGGATATGTATGTGTGTCTATTTATCAATCATCCCCCCTGTCTTTCCCCTTCTACCATCATATACTATCTGTATATGTTTCCCCAGCCTTTCTCCTCTTATGTATATGTTTATTCATTTTTTCCTTCTCCCAGGCATACATTAACATTTCCCCAATATGGTCCTCCCCTTCATCTATATTACCCTTATCCATTTTTAGCTACCGCTCCCTGAGCTCCTAATGGCTTTCTTTAGGTTCACTCAGCTCCACAGTACGCATCCTGCGCACGCGCTGATGTTGTTTTTTCCCTCTATGTATATCTCATCCATTGTGTCGCGCGCATGCGCTGTCATGCATTCCACGCAACCGGAAGTTGCGTTCCACGAGACCTGATGTTGCGTCATCGCACTCTGGAAGCAGCAAGTCACACAGCGCTATTTAAACACCGTCACCGCTCCTGACACCACACCACCACCGGCAGGATACACTTTCCAAGAGGCACATAGGTAAGAGCCTTCTGGGCTGATCATCATGACCCCATGTAGACTTCGGTATTTACCCACTTTTTCTGGTCTTAGGTCCACTTACCATACCCCGTAGGCATACCTCCTCGGCCATTACCACTATTATTGCTTAAGGCAAGTATTTTCGTGGCTTGATACAGGTTATATCTGGATACTGGTGACTCATTTTCCCTTTGCTGTCTATCCACAGCTACTATTGCCGGCTGACATTTTTCCCTTACGACAACGACGACTGGTTCTCTTTATTGTAATTTATCCTGAGCTTCTCTGCAGTAACGTGGATAGATTCCCAGATATTAAGCAGTACATAGCAACTAGGTATCCTGAAATTCTTTCACTTTACAACGGTCCGCTCCTTTTGTTTTGAGTGTATACGCTCCCTTTTCTCTTTACTCCCGTTGTTCTCCCTAATACTTTCCCTTTTTTCTCCCTTCCCCTCCTTTTCCTCCCCCTAGCCCCCTCCCCCCCCCTTTTTTCCCCCTCGTCTTGTTCCATCAACATGTACCTATTTTTGTATATATTACTGATTGTATTATCTACTATATTGTATCTCACTTATGTCTTTATTTATGTTTATGCTCTGGTTTTTAAGCTCTTCTGATGCCCCTGAGAAAAACCCCGTTGGGGTTGAAACGTTGGGCAACTGTATACTGACCACGATTTGAACCAGTTGATATTGGAGAAATAAAGCATCTACTATTTTATCACCTATATGAGACTTTTCTATATTATTTGGTGTGCCGGAATCTTTATCTACATGGATGCATGTGTTGTATTCCTGGCACCCTTCTTTTTCAATAGTTGAGCTTGGTCTTTATTAATTATTGTCATTTAGTCATGTGACAGGTCACGTGACAGCTGATGTCGGCGGTCGCTTGACCTGTCACAAGACTAAATGACGTCATGGAAAGTCCTTTTACACCATCGCGAGCCGCCCAAGACACCGGACGCACCGGAGAAGGAGACCGGGGGCCATCGGAAGGCGAGTAGAATGTTTTTTTTGTTTACCATTTTTATTCTTTTTTTAACTATTAACTTGGTCACACTATATAAATCCATGCCGGTTGCATGGATTTATATAGTGTGACCAAGTTGTCAAGCACTTTTCCAAGTGATGCTAAAATCGCTTGGAAAAGCGCTTGACAACCCGCATGCAAAAATGCATGCAAAAACGCTTGACAAAAGCTTTTATCTGGCAGGAAAAACGCATGTAAAATCCGCATGCATTTTTCCTGCCAGGGAGATACAGAAAAAATCCAGAGCATTTTTGCTTCGTGGGCACTTAGCCTGCGAGTCTTATATGTTGGAAACCACCCAAGAGTGTTACCATTTTAAACACTGCACCCCTCAACGTATTTAAAATTGCTTTCATATAGTTCATTAACCCTTCTGGTTCTTTTCAGGAAGTAATGGAAAGTGGAATGACAAGAATGAAAAAGTTTATTTTTACAGTCTAGATTTTGATAACTTCTGAACAGGCAATTATAGCCGGCATACTTTAAAGGTAGTTATTTGGCCATGAGCTGCCAAGGCAAACATCAGGACCACACAATCAAGATATCAAGGTGCCGATAAAGTTAAAAGGAAGCCCCCACACTGTGTTAACTATTTAGATTCTATAATCACTATTGACAACAGAATCAAAGGGGTTAAACGTCCATGGTCTGTGCCAACACTGATCATGGCTGATGCAGCAAGTTGTCAGCTATAATGTACAGGTGACAGCTACAGGATAGTCACCTGTCGGGGAACGCTAGTCTCTTATATTGCAGATCAGTAAAAAGACGTCTATTGGTCAATAAGGGGTTAAGGATAACAAAGTCAATGTTTTGGAGCGGCCATCACAAAGCCCTGATCTTAGTCCTATTGAAAATGTATGGGCAAAGCTGAAAAGGCCGGTGCGAGCAAGACGACCTACAAACCTGGATCAGTTACACCAGTTGTGTCAGGAGAAATGGGCCCAAATTCCGACCTAAGAGTATGTGCCCACGTAGCGTTTTACAAGCGTATATGCTGCGGACTTTCCTCAGGGTAAACGCTTGTGAAACGCTAGGTAATCTGCCCCCCATGGTCCCCAAGGGGAATCCACAAGTTCTATGCCCATGCTGCGGATTTTTCCGCAGCGTTTTTGATGCGCGCAATAATCCACAGCATGTCAATTAATTTTGCGTTTCCGCAAGCGGAATTGCCTTTGCAATGCAATAAAAAACGCAAGGCAATTCCGCATGTGGAAAAAGCGCGATAAACGCAGGATAAATGCGCGTGGAATTCCGCATGTGGAAAACGCGCGATAAACGCAGGATAAACCCGCGTGGAATTCCGCATGTGGAAAACGCGCGATAAACGCAGGATAAACGCGCGTGGAATTCCGCATGCGTTTTTCCGGGAGAGGACATGCGGAAATGAAGCAGAAATTCTCTGCTTCATTTCCGCAACGTGGGCACATAGCCTTATATTGTGAGAAGCTTGTGGGAGGAAATCCCAAATGTTTCACCCAAGTCATTCACTTTAAGGACAATGGTACCAAATACTAATGAAATGGATGGAAAGTTTTGACTTTGTTTTAAGCATTTTTATTACTTACTGCATTCTCGCTCTCTCATTATTCTGGCATTTGGCAAATATTACAAATGATGGTAATCCTAATTGACCTAAAACAGGAAAGGTTTATTCTGATTTCATGTCAGATATGGAGAGAAACATGCATATACTGTATGTCTTTTTATATAGTGTATGGAAACTTCTGGTTTCAACTGTATATGAGATATTGAAATTTAATTGGTCATATTGTAATTTATTTTGAATGAAGTAAGTGAATTCCCACATTAATTTGACATTATATAATAATGTCTTTATATTTAAATAAATCTCAAGTGATTTCAACAATACAACAGGATGTTATTTTCTTATAATAAAAAAATTAAAATTAAAAATTCTATTGTGGTGTGTTAATTTTGTAATATTGATTTCTTTATCTGTTTCATTTATGTCTCAGTGTTTGAAAAAGGCCTTTTGCATAAGGCTGAAACGTTACATTGAATTTTGGGATTTCTTTATGAAATAAAGAATTGCATTATCATTCTGAATATTTGAGTGCCGAGTATCTATATATACACTGGCATGCCAGGCATGTCAATCTCCACAAGGAGAAAAATGACCCTTTAGATCCCAGTGAGAAGCCTCTCATACAGTCAAATCGGATCTCATGCTTTGTACTGACGAGGAGCAATACCCTGAAACACCGTGGCTGCAAATTGAGATTCTGGTTTGGCTTTTATCCCAAGTCATGTGACAAGGCTCGTTAAAGGGTCGATATTGACTTTTAGGATTGCTACTTCCAATAGACTTGTCACTTATCTCACTTTTAGCAAATCAGAATATACCGTAGATCATATATAATAGAAATAATCATTATCCACTGTCTGTCTTTCCAAAAGTGATAATAGGAAGTGCAGCCATATCGGTTGTGACCTTTGAATTAATTTCTCAGAAACAGACAGTGAACAGTCATTTTGTCAGGATGTTATATCAATGACTAAGTCATTAGTTTCCAAGAAGCTGCTTTAAAATTGACAAACTACTTCTTCCTATTTTTGCAGCGGTGCAATATTGCCATCTTATTAGAGAAGAGCAGTTAAAGAGAATGTGTTATCAAACAATAACCAATTGTTTAAATTACCTTTTAACATGAAATTTATTATTTTTTTTTACTTTTTTTTCACTATAGTAACCATCTAAACTAAAAAAAACACACCCACAGATCCTGCAATTATCACCCTGGCCAAAATTTGTTTCATATTTCCTGTTGTATGCGGAAGATTTTTCAGCAGTTTTATTATCATGACTGAAAATGACAATGAAAGATGACACCTCTATATAAAGCAGATAAAGTAGCCACCATTCACAAGAAATGATAGTCACAGCTCACCTCCTCACCCTTCCTTCACAATGAGTCTATTCTTGGGACTAGTGGCCAGTGTGAAAATTGTAAGACTTCAGGATTGATTTTTTTGATTGTGATGTTAAAAAGTGAAAATCTAAAAAAAATGACATTTACAGTAAATTGAATGTAATCCCTTCTCACCATGGACAGTTTTAGTTTTTGGGCTTTTTCTTTGTTCCTCGCCTTCTTTCTCCCCTTTCGTGTGACATAGCTGTATGAGGGCTGGTTTTTTACCCTACAATATACTGGAAAACTGGAACAAAAATTCCAAGCGAAGTTAAATGGGATTGCATTTTTCATTGTATTTGGGTTTTGTTTCTAAGGTTTCATTGTGCAGTGAAAATGACCTGTGAACATGATTCTTCATGTCGAGCAAACTTGAATAAACAGATATCAAACTTGTATACTTTTATTTTGATGGTGAAAGTATTTCAGAGATTCGGTCGATAGAGCTTTATGAGGGCTTGTTAATTGCTGAGGCTTTCATTAATAACATTTTTTGGGTTATATACGATGTTTCAATCCCACTTTTTCATGTACCAACATGGCAGCCATGGGGGCGGTCAGCAGGCTCATGGTTACCACTGAAATCCATAAGCAGCACTTTCACTTAGTGAAGGGGGGTGGAAGGCAACATCCCATGGGCATCCAAAATGGTGAACCTCTGGGACATCGCACCTTAACTACCACGGTCAGGGATTTACTGCAGCATCTAAGGGGTTAACAGCAGCAACCAGAGCTGCTCTAATAGCGGCTTTTACAGACAAATACCGGCAGTATAACACAGCTGGAATCTGCAGGTATATTGCGGGTGGAGTTGCAGAGTCCACTCCACACACTCGCACCCAACATGCACTATACATGTAGGGCAGATAGGGGTTAAACAACAGAGGACACGTTCCTTTTAAGCACTTAAGAATTTATTTATTTTTTACTTTGCAGATAGTATACTGGCATATGCTCTGTACTTAAAAGGAATGTCTGCATTAGTTAATGTCTTTTTGTTAGAAGGGCCCCAATATGCTGACTAAAGGATGATCTGTTGCTGGCAATCTCAGCGATAAGCCATTTGTTGAAAAATCTGGCAACAAGCATTTAATTCTCCTGCACTGCCACCAAAGGAAACAGGAGGTACTGCACAGTATCCAGTGAAATCAATAAGCTGACTATGTAATGAATGAAGTACTGGGACCTTCAAAGTGGGAATGACTCCATGTAACTGCTCTCTAGTCTGCATAAAATGGGTTCAGGTTTACAACGGAGAATCCCCACTATTAACCTGTATAGTGCCCCAAGTATGTGCAAGTGGTTTCTAAACCAGACAACCTCATTAAGTCTCATAACACCTTTGTCAATAAACAGGTATTCTCAAGTTACTAAGTTGCTTTAATTAGTTAAACAGCATGAAAATACGCAAGTTTGCCACTGACTTGCTTTTTCTATCTGCTGTCATTCTCCTGCAATGAGAGCTTTTATCTTACATAGTGTAAAGCTCATTTCCATGGAGTTCAGTCACTAGTAGACCTTGGTAGAGAGTGTGCAGTAGTCACATTCCAGGAGAAAAGTTAATTCCTAACATACCGTTATCTCTGTCCAGCCCATTCATTTCTATACAACAGTTAGCTGCTCCCTGCCTTCTCCCTTTAGGCTTTTGACGAGATGCTCTTATCCATCCTGTAGAATCACAATTCCTGCACCCAGTATCTAGGCTCTCACTGTCTGTGGCTGTGTGCTTGCTCATCAGAGCTATCACTCAGGGAGAAGAGCCCGTCCTGCCAGAAATCAGGAAGTAAGGAGACTGCACAGCTCTGAGCTGCTCAAGAGATCACTTATGAAAACTCCTTTTAGGCATCAAACATTTCCTTTGTTCAAATAGAAAGAATATAGATCTACATATTTTAGAATGTGTATGAACTACATGTCTGAAATAAAAATAAATGATTCTAAATAATATATATATATATATATATATATATATATATATATAGTACAGACCAAAA
Organism: Phyllobates terribilis; assembly: GCF_046119375.1. Classification (NCBI taxonomy): domain Eukaryota; kingdom Metazoa; phylum Chordata; class Amphibia; order Anura; family Dendrobatidae; genus Phyllobates; species Phyllobates terribilis. The sequence continues at coordinate 3,730,898 of NW_027362902.1, forward strand.
GTTTGGATACACCTTCTCATTTAAAGATTGTTCTGTATTTTCATGACTATGAAAATTGTACATTCACACTGAAGGCATCAAGACTATGAATTAACACAGGTGGAATTATATACTTAACACAAAAAATTTGGGAAACAACTGAAAATATGTCTTATATTCTAGGTTCTTCAAAGTAGCCACCTTTAGCTTTGATAACTGCTTTGCACACTCTTGGTATTCTCTTGATGAGCTTCAAGAGGTAGTCACCGGAAATGGTCTTCAAACAATCTTGAAGGAGTTCCAAGAGATGCTTAGAACTTGTTGGCCCTTTTGCCTTCACTCTGTGGTCCAGCTCACCCCAAACCATCTCGATTGGGTTCAGGTCTGGTGACTGTGGAGGCCAGGTCATCTGGCGTAGCACCCCATCACTCTCATTTTGGTCAAATAGCCCTTACACAGCCTGGAGGTGTGTTTGGGGTCATTGTCTTGTTCAAAAATAAATGATGGTCCAACTAAACGCAAACCGGATGGAATAGCATGCCGCTGCAAGATGCTGTGGTAGCCCTGCTGGTTCAGTATGCCTTCAATTTTGAATAAATCCCCAACAGTGTCACCAGCAAAGCACCCCCACACCATCACACCTCCTCCTCCATGCTTCACGGTGGGAACCAGGCATGTAGAGTCCATCCGTTCACCTTTTCTGCGTCGCACAAAGACACGGTGGTTGGAACCAAAGATCTCAAATTTGGACTCATCAGACCAAAGCACAGATCTCCACTGGTTTAATGTCCATTCCTTGTGTTCTTTAGCCCAAACAAGTCTCTTCTGCTTGTTGCCTGTCCTTAGCAGTGGTTTCCTAGCAGCTATTTTACCATGAAGGCCTGCTGCACAAAGTCTCCTCTTAACAGTTGTTGTAGAGATGTGTCTGCTGCTAGAACTCTGAGGAAGCCATATGGCGAGAGCGTGGGTTCGGGGCTAGGCTGACGACCTGGTGCGGGCTGCACACACATGGGTATGCATTGTTTCTGACTGTTTCTCTCTCTACTTTTTGGGGAAGCTCCTCTTATATTCATGCTTTTATGGCATGCCTAATACATTCTTTACTGAGGGCTCCCATGTATAGGTATCTCACCTGTCATTAGTGGCACATTATTGCAGGGACTGTGATTATACAATCTACTGGGTAATCTATTGCATAGAGCTTTTGCATGGAACATTGAATGGATTACTACTATTATTATTTATTTTTCTTTGCGCAAGACACCTGCACTTTATGATTCATTGGGGAGATTATTACATGGACCTCTGCACGTAATATTGTATGGACTACCAATATATGTTTAACCCCCCCCTTCCCCTTTTTTTTCTCTCTGCAAAGTGCCTGCTATAAGTAGTGCCCCATTTTTGTCCAATAAATGCAGCTGATCTCTGCGACCTGTGTATGTGCTGTGCGCCTGGGCACTTCAGCCCTCACTGGGTACCCATCTTTACATCTTAAACTGTATGTTAAACTATGTATGCAAGTTTTTAAGAAATTGAATTAATAAAAATTATGTTTTTTATCGCTAAACTCAATGTCCTTCTCTCTTTCTGCTAGAACTCTGTGTGGCATTGACCTAGTATCTAATCTGAGCTGCTATTAACCTGCGATTTCTGAGGCTGGTGACTCGGATAAACTTATCCTCAGAAGCAGAGGTGACTCTTGGTCTTCCTTTCTTGGGGCGGTCCTCATGTGAGCCAGTTTCTTTGTAGCGCTTGATGGTTTTTGCAACTTCACTTGGGGACACTTTCAAAGTTTGCCCAATTTTTCGGACTGACTGACATTTATTTCTTAAAGTAATGATGGCCACTCGTTTTTCTTTAATTAGCTGCTTTTTTCTTGCCATAATACAAATTCTAACAGTCTATTCAGTAGGACTCTCAGCTGTGTATCCACCTGACTTCTGCACAACTGATGCTCCCAACCTAATTTATAAGGCAAGAAATTCCACTTATTAAACCTGACAGGGCACACCTGTGAAGTGAAAACCATTTCCGGTGACTACTTCTTAAAGCTCATCAAGAGAATGCCAAGAGTGTGCAAAGCAGTCATCAAAGCAAAAGGTGGCTACTTTGAAGAACCTAGAATATAAGACATATTTTCAGTTGTTTCACACTTTTTGTTAAGTATATAATTCCACATGTGTTAATTCATAGTTTTGATGCCTTCAGTCCAAAATTTATCCAAAATTAATGGGTATGCTTCAGATTTTTCCGCAATGATAATCCGCAGCGTAAATTTCCGCAGCATGTGCACAGTGTTGCACAGCTTCTGGATACCCACAGTTGCAGTATAAAACTTCACAAAGCAGATTACATGGGATAACAAGCTTTTACTTCTCAGAACATGAGGTAAAGGAAAAAACGCACAGTCACACAGTACTGCATCAGGAAGTAAGAACAAAATAGAAAATACAAGAGAGACTTTTTTTCTTTCACAATACAGTAAACAAGGAAACTTTACACAACATCGCCATCTACTGTCAGATCAGCATAAAGTCCTCCTTCACACAAACAAAGAAGTCCACAACTGTTGCATATACCAACACACAGCATATGCGGGTTATCAGTGAGGACCATGGGGCACGCATTACCAAGCGTTTAAGCGTTTTCGCTTCGAAAATTCCGCAGCAAAAACGCTTGAAAAACGCACAGTGGGCACGCAGCCTCAAAGTCACTTCAAAACTGAACAGGTCCCTATAAAAATAAGTTTTGGAAATTTCCTTGAAAAAAATGAAAAATAACTGCTACATTTTTAAATCTTCTAAAATGCTAACAAAATAAAACAACATTTTACAAATGGTGCTGATGTAAAGCAGACATGAGGGAAATGTTATTTATTACTGTTTTTGTGTGGTATGACTATTGGGATTAAAGGCATAATCAATCAAAGTTTGAAAAGTGCAATTTTTAAAACATTTTTGCCAAGTTTCTGATATTTTTATAAATAAACGCAAACCATATCAGCCTAAATTTACCATTATTATAAAGTATCATGCATCACAAAAAACAGTCTCGAAAGCTATGGGATATGTTGAAGCATTCCAGAGTTATTACTATATAAAGTGACACTGGTCAGATTTAAAAAAAATTGGTTTTGTCATGAAGGGGTTAAGCCACTTTGTTACCATTTTGGCAGTATGCTTCGGGTCATTGTCCATTTGGAGGACCTATTTCTGCTCAAGCTTTAACTTCCTGGCTGATATCTTGAGATGTTGCTTCAGTATTGCCACATAATCTTCTTTTCTCATGAAGCCATCTATTTTGTGATGTGCACCAAGTCCCTCTTGCAGCAAAGGAACCCCACAACATGATGCTGCTGCCCCCGTGTTTCACAGTTGGGATGGTGTTCTTAGGCTTCTAAGCTTCTCCCTTTTTCCTCTAAACTTAACGATGGTCATTATGCACAAAAAGTTCAATTCTAGTTTCATCAGACCACAGGACATGTCTCCAAAAATTAAGGTCTTTGTTCCTGTGTGCATTTGCAAACATTAATCTGGCTTTTTTATGTTTCTTTTGGATTAATGGCTTCTTCCTGGCAGAGTGGTCTTTCAGCCCATGTTGATACAGTACTCGTTTCACTGTGAATTGTCACTCTGACAATCTTACTAGCTTCTGCCATCCTCTTCACAAGGTCTTTTGCTTTTGTCCTGGGGTTGATATGCACATGTCGGACCAAAGCACATTCATCTCTGGGACACAGAACCCGTCTCCTTCCTGAGTGGTATAATGGTTGGACATTCCAATCTTGTTTGTACTTGCATATAATTGTTTGTACAGATGAACGAGGCACCTTCAGATATCTTGAAATTGTACCTAAGGATAAGCCAGACTTGTGCAAGTCTACAATTCTCTTCCTGATATCTTGGCTGATTTCTTTACACTTTCCCATGATGCTACACATAGAAGCAGTGTGTTTCAGGTGTGCATTAAAATACATCCACAGGTGTGTCTCTAATTAACTCAGATGTTGCCCAAAAAACTATTAGACGCTTCCAAACACATGGCATCATCATATGGGCAGTCGAGAATTGTTTAAATACATAGTAATCTTAGTGTATGTAAACTTTTGACTTTGCAGTAAGTAATAAAAATGCCTTAAAACATTATCTCTCTCTCATTATTCTGGCATTTGGCAAATATTAAAAATGATGGTAATCCTAATTGACCTAAAACGGGAAAGGTTTATACTTATTTCATGTCAGATATTGAGAGAAACATGCATATGTGTCTTTTTATATAGTGTATGTAAACTTCTGGTTTCAACTGTATATATGTATATATGTGCACATCTCATTGCTATAGCAAATCAGTGGGAGTCATCAACAGTGATAAAGTAATAGAAAAAAGGAAGAAAATTGAATCCTTAGAGGAAAAGTAAGATAATTTGTCTAAAAAATGCCAGTGTAAGGAGGCTTGTAAGCTCCCCGGGGAGCCATTGCATGGTTTATAAGCCTCCTTACTCTGGCATTTCACTCTCCTCACTGGGATCTAAGGGGTAAAGTTTTTCCTTCTGAAGTCTCTCACACAGCTAAATCAGATCTCATGCTTTGCACTGCTGAGGGGCAACACCCCGAAACACCATGGCTGCAAATTGAGATTCTAGTTTGCCATTTATCCTAAATCATGTGGCAAGGCTTGTTAAAAGGTTGATATTGACTTTTAGGATTGCTACTTCTAATAGGTTGCACTGGAAGAGACAGTTTGCAAGTTTTAGGTGGAATTTCTCTTCAATAAAAATACTTTTTGATTACACCAGTGTTTTTTTCCTTTCTCTACAGACTGGACCAGTCATTGGGGAAGCCCTCGCTGTTTCTTTCTGGATAGATTCCACTTCCTACCACTATGAAATGGAATAAATGCTATGTTTTAGAGAAATTAACAATAGTAATGGTAATAATCTGACACCATATGATGGCAAATCCAAGCAACATGCCGTCATTTGTAACAATGGGAAAGCCTTTTTTTAAGAGGTTGTCCAAAATAAGGATGCCATATTTCATCGCTTTGTGGAAGAATAGGTAAATCGTTTCTCATGTTATATTCTCTGAACTGTAAATCGTAAACGGCTTCACAAATTTGGTTGAATGCCAGTGGACCCAAAAAATGCTAATTTCTAATAGTAAATTTAAAAATGACTTTTTTTTACTTTTATTTATTTCCAGATAAAGTGAAAGATCGAGGCACTAATACAATTGGGTCAAGATTGAACCGTGTCGAGGACAAGGTAAGAAAATAAGATAAAACCATATATATTTATATTATGCACAGCTACTACTTACACATACACACATGGAGTACAGGATATACAGACAATTACCACATACTACATACAGAATATTCCTCACTCTCTGAAAAAGTGTAAAATACATAATGGTGCATCCAGACACCAATTCTACAGCGCTGCTCATACACTGCAAAGAGTCTAAATACCTGTGGTCATCTGTGACTTGCACACACAAGTTAAGGTGGCCACACACAATAACTGAACGTTGATTGCTGGTTCGGCCGTCCACTACCTCTCCCAACTCTCATACACGAGAAGGTTTGGCTTGGTTAAATGTTCATGTGTTTTCAAAGTGGAGAACTGTGAAAATCACTGCCAAACGGCTCTGGCAGCAGCTTATCACCTGAATAACAAAAGGGTCGGGCATTAAGGGTCAGGCAGTTTGAATTTTACCTCCTCTGACCTCATCTGGCAGGGAAGAGTCTGGATGTCCCCTTAGACTATTAGCTTAGTCTATTGTGTATGGAGGCTTAAAGGGGTTTTCCATTACTCAGACAACTACATCTCAATCCATATGTGTGTCCCCCAGTAAAATAATAACACCTATACTCACCTCCAGTGCCAGCACTATTCCAGCGGTGTCTGCACTGGCTCTCCTGGGGATTGCGTGTGTCATGGGTGTGTCAGAAGTGACAGACAGTCATCCTGCAGTTGGTTGCAGGAGATCTCTTCATTTGGCCTTACAGACAACTTCTTAGAATATGTATCTCTAGGACCCAGGGGCTAGCTTCCTCTGGCTAATTAACACCCTGGCCTGGATGTATAAATACCTGTTGTGAGCCAGAGGGAAGTGCCGGCGATATTCATTACCCCTTGTGAAGGCTTGAGCAAGAGCAGTACTTCTATCTCTCTGGTGCTAGAGAACGTGTGCGCATTTGTCTGGAGTCGAGTAAAGCTAAGCGATTTTCCCTTGTTTGTCCCCCCTTGTTGTCTTTAGTGTTCAGTGGGGATCAACTAGTGCTCATCCTTTCTGTTCCCTAGCCTGAGCCTAATGCCAGGGATAGACAGGCTGAGGTATGCGTGCGGCGATTGGTGAAGAACCAATAAAGGGACATTAGTGGAGACAGGGTGACACTAGATCAGCCTAGGAGTTCTCCACTCCCCACTTTCCCTAGTCTGGGTTCCCTTTCCGTTTTACCTTTGTGTTGCACTTAGTCTTTCCCACACCTTGCGTGACAGCATGACATTATGTCTCATGATTCCTAGGGGCAATCAGTGCTGACTTTACTCTCCCCGCCTTTGGCCAACTTGCATACATCCAGAGGAAGTGAGAGATGTTGCTGCTCTTACTTCCTCCGGATGTACAGGTATGTGCTATAACTGGAGGCAGGAAGAGTGAAGCCAGCGCTGATTGGCAGCAGGGATCACTTGACATAACAATGTCACGTGATCCCAAGGAGAGCCAATGCCGACACGGCTGGAACACTGGAAGGGAGTATAGGTGTTATTATTTTACTGAGGGCAAAAATATATATATGGAGAAGGAGATGTCCGAGTAGTAGAAAACCCCTTTAACTGTTGGCTACTACTTTCATGGATGTGGACAGAAAGCTCTTTCTGAGTTCATTAAGCAGTTCAATCTGACAAAGGTTTCCAATAGAGTTGGTGCGAGTCAATTTGCAGGACCCAGTCCATCAGCCACATCCATAATCTGTGACCGCTGCATCGGAGCCCTGAGAACCACCTCCTACATCCCGGCATCCACAGCTGTTCTACTGATTAGCCGGCCTGATGCAATGTCACATATGCATCATGCTGTAACCATAAAGATGCAGCTAATCAGAAGAGAAGCAGGGAATCTTGGAAGGTAGAAGGCAGGTCTTGAGGCTCCTGTCCAGCATCCAAAGATTACTGACGTGGCTGATGGACCCAGTGCTGCGAAACGAATCGCACCAACTCTAGTTTTCAATTAAAACAACAATGTCTAAATGGCTAACCAATATTGCATTAAAGGATTTATCTACTTTATTTCTCCCCAAAACTGTGCCTCTCTTGTCCATGGGGTGTGTCTGGTATTGCAACTCAGTGCCCCATTGATTTGGTTAGGGATAAGCTACAATATCAGGCAGCGCTCATGGGTAGTGTGAAATGTGTATGGAGTGTGGTCTGTATCTATGCTATTCTCTTTGTTTGAATTTTTTTTTATACATTTGTAGGTAACTCAAATGGATCATAAACTCAATCTCATAACCGATATGATTCACCACCTGATAGCAAACCAACAAAGCGGTCAGTCTACCAACAGAACACCGCACCGGAGCAACTCTCTGAACGACGGGAGCAGCCTCTCCAGTACTCTGCCTACCTACCAACAGTTAACAGTGCCAAGACGAGACCAAGATAATGCATCTTGATGAACAAACACAAACTAGTTCTTCTACTGTCCTCAATGCAGATATTCATTATTTTAATGAATGCATTTATAAGCAGAAAGTAAAATGAATGATGAAATTAGACTGAGTATCGAGTAAGTGTGTAACACTGTAAAGGACGTCTTGTCTATTCTCTGTAGATCCTATCAGGGTTCATTGAAGGTTTCTTAGAGGAAGGGACATGGAACATATGTGTATTGCTCCATGTAGAAACATGCAAGAAAGCATCTGATACATTGATGAATCCTTTCTCAGGAAGATTGTAGCTCATCGGCCTGTGGGATCGTAAATCGCTACGGGTCGTGCTGTAAAACTGGCAATACAACTGAACAATTACCCTGATTTTTTTTATTGTATTAAAATACACTTTTTACATTGATTTTCAATTTTTGGGGGCCTAAAATGACAATTCTTTTGAGAAAAATAGAAATAAATATTGTACTGTAGAAAATTACACTTCTTTTTTTTTACAATGTATTTTTGGTAAAAATGGTATTAAAGAGTTAATTTTTCTTTATGATTTCTGATCACAATTTTTTTTTTCTGGAATATTTTTTGACATCTGATCAAATGTATTGTATTTTCTCAAAAATGTTGATATTTGCACATTGATTGGTTTAAAGCAGTGATGGCGAATCTTTTAGAGACCGAGTGCCCAAACTGCAATCCAAAACCCACTTATTTATCGCCAAGTGCCAACACGGCAATTTATCCTAAATATTGAGGTTTTACTGATACAAGCAACTGATACAAAGAGCAGACGAGGGCAGCATAGAGCAGCCACAGACAGGAGCAGGGGTAAGAGACTGCAGAAATAAAGAATGTGCTCACCCCCATCCTGGTGTATATGCTGGCCCTCCCCTCAATCCTGGTATATATGCTGGCCCCCCCCTCAATCCTGGTATATATGCTGGCCCTCCCCTCAATCCTGGTATAAATGCTGGCCCTCCCCTCAATCCTGGTATATATGCTGGCCCTCCCTTCAATCCTGGTATATATGCTGGCCCTCCCCTCAATCCTGGTATATATGCTGGCCCTCCCCTCAATCCTGGTATATATGCTGGCCCTCCCCTCAATCCTGGTATATATGCTGGCCCTCCGCTCAATCCTGGTATATATGCTGGCCCTCCCCTCAATCCTGGTATATATGCTGGCCCTCCCCTCAATCCTGGTATTTATGCTGGCCCTCCCCTCAATCCTGGTATATATGCTGGCCCTCTCCTCAATCCTGGTATATATGCTCCCCCCCTCAATCCTGGTATATATGCTGCCCCTCCCCTCAATCCTGGTATATATGCTGCCCCCCCTCAATCCTGGTATATATGCTGGCCCTCCCCTCAATCCTGGTATATATGGTGGGCCTCCCCTCAATCCTGGTATACATGCTGGCCCTCCCTTCAATCCTGGTATATATGCTGGCCCTCCCCTCAATCCTGGTATATATGCTGGCCCTCCCCTGAATCCTGGTATATATGCTGGCCCTCCCCTCAATCCTGGTATATATGCTGGCCCTCCCCTCAATCCTGGTATATATGCTGGCCCTCCCCTCAATCCTGGTATATATGCTGGCCCTCTCTTCAATCCTGGTATATATGCTGGCCCTCTCCTCAATCCTGGTATATATGCTGGCCCTCCCTTCAATTCTGGTATATATGCTGGCCCTCCCTTCAATCCTGGTATATATGCTGGCCCTCTCTTCAATCCTGGTATATATGCTGGCCCTCTCCTCAATCCTGGTATATATGCTGGCCCTCTCCTCAATCCTGGTATATATGCTGGCCCTCTCCTCAATCCTGGTATATATGCTGGCCCTCCCCTCAATCCTGGTATATATGCTGGCCCTCCCCTCAATCCTGGTATAAATGCTGGCCCTCCCCTCAATCCTGGTATATATGCTGTCCTCCCCTCAATCCTGGTATATATGCTGCCTTCCCCTCAATCCTGGTATATATGCTGGCCCTCCCCTCAATCCTGGTATATATGCTGGCCCTCCCCTCAATCCTGGTATATATGCTGGCCCTCCCCTCAATCCTGGTATAAATGCTGGCCCTCCCCTCAATCCTGGTATATATGCTGGCCCTCCCCTCAATCCTGGTATATATGCTGGCCCTCCCCTCAATCCTGGTATATATGCTGGCCCTCTCCTCAATCCTGGTATATATGCTGGCCCTCCCCTCAATCCTGGTATATATGCTGGCCCTCCCCTCAATCCTGGTATAAATGCTGGCCCTCCCCTCAATCCTGGTATATATGCTGCCCTCCCCTCAATCCTGGTATATATGCTGCCCTCCCCTCAATCCTGGTATATATGCTGGCCCTCCCCTCAATCCTGGTATATATGCTGGCCCTCCCCTCAATCCTGGTATATATGCTGGCCCTCCCCTCAATCCTGGTATAAATGCTGGCCCTCCCCTCAATCCTGGTATATATGCTGGCCCTCTCCTCAATCCTGGTATATATGCTGGCCCTATCTTCAATCCTGGTCTATATGCTGGCCCTCCCCTCAATCCTGGTATATATGCTGCCCTCCCCTCAATCCTGGTATATATGCTGGCCCTCCCCTCAATCCTGGTATATATGCTGGCCCTCCCCTCAATCCTGGTATATATGCTGGCCCTCCCCTCAATCCTGGTATATATGCTGGCCCTCCCCTCAATCCTGGTATATATGCTGGCCCTCCCCTCAATCCTGGTATATATGCTCCCTCTCCCCCCCAGCCATTGTGCATCCCATATTAAAAAAAAAAAAAAACACATAATAAACCCTCCTCCTCACCTTCCTTCTTCTCCCGCGCAGCGTCCTCTCCTGTAGTCGGCACATCTAGCTGAAGTGTATTGCAGCGCACGTACTAGCCAGGCCCGAGCGCGCTGCAGTACACGCTGCCGGCCAATCAGAGGCCTCTGATTGGCCAGCCGACGTCATGCTGGCCTCTGATTTGCCGGCAGCCGCTTCTGATTGTCCGGAAGCCACTAGCCTCTGATTGGCCGGCCAACGTCATGCTGGTCTCTGATTGGCCAGAAGCCACAGGCCTCTGATTGGCCGGCCGAATTCATGCTGGCCTCTGATTGGAAGGAAGCCGCTGGCCTCTGATTGGCCGGTCGACGTCATGCTGGCCTCTGATTGGCCGGCAGACGCTGGCCTCTGAATGACCGGTCGACGTCATGCTGGCCTCTGATTGGCCGGCAGCCGCTTCTGATTGTCCGGAAGCCGCTAGCCTCTGATTGTCCGGCCGAATTCATGCTGGCCTCTGATTGACCGGAAGCCGCTGGCCTCTGATTGACCGGCCGACGTCATGCTGGCCTCTGATTGGCCGGCAGCCGCTGGCCTCTGATTGGCCGGCAGCGTGTATTGCAGCGCTCGGGCCTGGCTAGTTCGTGCGCTGCAATACACTTCAGCTCGATGTGTTTCCGTCCAAGAGAGATCGCACATCTAGCTGCAGTAGCGGAGCTGGTGCCGGCACTCGGCGGCTCAGAGTTCTCCCCGCCGGCCCGATCCAGTAGCGCTAGTGCTGCGGCCATGGTGCCCCCCAGGAGGGCTCTGCTGCCCCCTCTGCACGCTGCCATAGGTTCCCAGCACTGGTGTAAAGCATTTCTTCTTTTACAGCTGACGACCCAAAATTGGGGATTTTTTGAAAAAAAAAAAAAATGGCCAGTCTGCATTATATATGGTGGAAGTGGGAATGTATCATCTGGATAAGGGGGTGGTCTTCACAGAGGGGTCTATGGAGAGATGTCACATTATAAGGAGCACATAGCATGGAATACCGGGGGGAAGCCTTCTGGCTCCTTATGTTGCACCAGTCCGGAATGCTCCACTATGGTCCATCCTTCTATAGTTCTTCTCTTACACTTTCTGCTGGTCGCTATATGGACGTATTCGCTCTATGCTGACAGGCGCTCCCTTAGTATAGCTCATGTAATGCACGGCACCACAATGTTGTAGGTTCTGACTACTGTGTAAAAAAACACCCACCCAGAGACCGGCCATAATCTTATAGTCTGGGTGTGAATACGCTGTAGGTAGAGCTACACTTTTGTTGTGGAAATTTTGGTAATTTTATTTACCTTTTTGCATTTAGGCTATGTGCCCACGATGCAGAAATGAAGCAGAAAATTTCTGCAGCATTTCTGCATCTCCCTGGCAGAAAAAACGCATGCAGATTGACAAGCGCTTTCCAGGCGATTTTAGCATCACTTGGAAAGTGCTTGACAACTAGGTCACACTGTATAAATCCATGCAAACAGCATGGATTTATATAGTGTGAACCGTAAAAATGAAAACAAATAAAGCTATACTCACCCCTGATGCCCGACGTGGCTGCAGCGCTGCTTCCTGTCTGGTTCCTGGATGCCGGCATATCGCGAGACAGAGCGGTGAAGGGCCTGCGGTCACATGACTGTGACGTCACCGCAGGTCCTCAAGCGATGCCGGCATTCAGAGAGAAGCCGCCGGACAGGTGAATATAAACTTTATTTGTTTTTTTATTCTTTTTTTACAGGTACAATGGTACCCAGGTCTGGATGAGAGTCTCCTCTCCTCCAGAACTGGGTACCATCCGCACATAGAGACGCATAGAAGCCGCTTGTAAAAATGTACAGTCGCGGTTTCTATGCGTCTCAATGCAAGTCAATGGCGGGGCTTCCGCTGCGCTTCTGCAAAATTAGATGACATGCTGCAGATTTTTGTACGCAGCATAAACGCTGTGGAAAAATCCGCAGCATGTGCATAGAACATGTGGAATCCCCTTGGGGACCATGGGGGGCGGATTACCTAGCGTTTCACAAGCGTTTATGCTGCGGAAATTCCGCAGCATAAACGCTTGAAAAACGCTAAGTGGGCACTCAGCCTTACCCGAATGAGGCTTGTGAGAAATCCTTAAATATGCTGCAGATTTCTCCTGTATGATGCTGACCAATCATAAGCAAGCAGCAACACTCAAAGAAAAGAAGAACACGCCCCCACCATAGCTCAAAGCGGGTTTCTTAGGGTATAAAGCTACGTTCTCACTATGAGTTTTTAGTGAGTTTTTACACTGCATATTTTAGAAATAATGCAACTAACCTATCTTAATGGGTGCAGAAATTCTGCAACATCAAAAACTCACCAAAAGCTCATCGTGGGAACCTAGCCTAAGATGTGTAATGATGGAGAGTCCTGATCTCCTGGTCTAACCTTCTGCATGATTAGAAAGCAGAGGTAACAGCTCTTAGACAAGGAAGGAGCCGCACAGCTGAGTTTCTCTGTGTCACATTACAAACCATTTTATTGACTCTCCTGATTACGGAGTGTGCCAGTATCACACTTATGTCTTCTGTGCTCAAGCAACTTGTATTCTTTCTGCAGTGATATTAGGCTGTTATTACACCTCACACAGGAGCAGTGTGTTCTGGGTTACTTCTATGGTGAAATGCAATGACAATCTGCTCTAATCTCACTGCAGAATGAGTACAAGTTGAGCACAACGGATCTAAGTGTGATACTGACACTGTGCTCTCATTTCTGGACAGGCAGTTTGGGATAAGCGCAGAACAGCAGAGGTGAGAGTGCCATAAGAGGAGGAAAGCTGTTAGAAAGGTTTGTAATGTTGCACAACTAAACTCTCTTGTGCTGCCCCTTCACCCACAGAGACCTTAACTGAAAGGTATTAGTCAGTTGTGTGCTCTAATCATGCAGGAGGTTAGCCCAGGAGACCAGGTCTGTATCCTTACATCTTAGACACTGAGAAATCTGCTCTAAGCTATGGTGGGGATGTGATCATCTTTCTTTTCAGTGTTGTCGTCTGCTTATAATTGGTCAGCATCATGCAGGGAGAAGAATTTCGCACCCCCAGTGAAAACTCTGATAACATCTACTTGGACTTAATTTTTTTTAACTCATTAGGCGCCAAATACTTTCATTGCTAATATCTCTGCAAATGAAAGATAAAATAGAAAGAGCATGGATGAGATACCAGGACACTGTGTGTGGCACTTTATTATTATTATTATTTATTATTCTAGCTCCATTTATTCCATGGTGCTTTACATGTGAAAAAGGGGGTATACATAGCAAACACAATTGCAAAAATCTTGAACAAAAACGCAATGGCAAACTGGTACTGGAGGAGAGAGAACCCTACCTGCGATGTCTCACAATCTTCAAGGGATGGGTGAGGATACAGTAGGTGAGGGTAGAGCTGGTCATGCAGCGGTGTGGTGGAGCAATGATTACTGCAGGTTGTAGGCTTTTCGGAAGAGGTGGGTTTTCAGGTTCCTTTAGAAGGTTTCCACGGTAGGCGAGAGTCTGATGTTTTGGGGTAGAGAGTTCTAGAGTAGGGGGGATGCACGGGAGAAATCTTGTATGCAATTGTGAGAAGAAACGATAAGAGGGGAGTAGAGAAGGAAATCTTGTGAGGATCGTAGGTTGCGTGTAGGTGTGTACCGGGAGACTAGGTCACAGATGTATGGAGGAGACAGGTAGTGGATGGCTTGGTATGCCACGGTTAGGGTTTTGAACTGGAGTCTCTGGGCAATGGGGAGTCGGTGAACCATTTGACAGAGAGGAGAGGCCGGGGAGTAGGCGGAAGGCAGGTGGATTAGTCGGGCAGCAGAGTTTAGGATAGATTGGAGGGGTACGGGAGTGTTAGCGGGGAGGCCACAGAGCAGGAGGTTGTAGTAGTCGAGGCGGGAGATGATGAGGGCGTGCACTAGTGTTTTTGCAGATTCATGGTTGAGGAATATGCGGATCCATGTTTTTGAGTTGGAGTCGGCAGGAGGAGGAAAGGGCTTTGATATGTGGCTTGAAGGAGAGGTTAGAGTCCAGGGTTACTCTGATGCAGCGAGCTTGTGGGACTGGGGAAAGTGGACAGCCATTGATTTTGATGGATAGGTCAGATAGGGTGGCTGAGTGAAATTTCGGAAAGATGATGAATTCTGTTTTATCCATGTTAAGTTTTAGAAATCTAGCAGAGAAGAAGGATGAGATAGCGAACAGACATTTTGGGGTTCTGGTTAGTAAGGAGGTGATATCAGGTCCAGAGAGGTAAATCTGTGTGTCGTTAGCATAGAGATGATACTGAAAGCCGTGGGACTCTATGAGCTGTCCCAGGCCGAAGGTGTAGATGGAGAAGAGCAGGGGTCCTATGACTTAACCTTGGGGAACACTGACAGATAGGATGCGAGATGAGGAGGTGGTGTGTGAGTGAGAAACACTGAAGGTTCTGTCTGTTAAGTATGAGTAGATCCAAGATTATTATGATCTGCAACATAAACTAGGGAAAGAAGGGGAGAGCTGTCCCCACAGTAAGACTAAGCTGAGTCCCTATGTTGTAGCAGGCAACCTGTTCCTTGTGAACAGACCCGCCTTCGTCCTCAGCTAGTCTGAACGGAGACCTATAGAGAAAGGGAGGGGTCCCTAAAAGAACTAAGGACTGGGACAAAAATGGGACACCTCCTAACAGAAGTTGTTGCAGAGCAAAAGAAAAACTGACAAAAGTACTAGAGGTCCAGAGGACCAAGCAAACTAGAGATAGATAGGCACAAAAGCACCTGGCTAGAAAGACAGTCTAAACAACACTGAAGTCTAGCAAGGCCAGAAGGGCGGAGCTGGAATAAATAGGAAGATGGTCACGTGACCGCAAAACACAAGATAGAAACAAAAACAAACAGGAGGGTTCTAACAGTACCCCCTCTTTTATGAGGATCCTCTGGATCCTCCAGGCCCAGGCCTATCTGGAAATCTCCTGTGGAAAGCTCTGACAAGTCTAGGGGCAGAGACATCATCCGCCTTAACCCAGGAGTTATTCCTCGGGACCGAAACCTTTCCAAGCGACAAGATACTGCAATCTCCCTCTATGCTCTCTGAAATTCAGGATACGAGAAATTTCATATTCGCCGTCTTCCACCACCGGAGGAACTGTGACAGTGGCCTCCCTATCCGATACATCAGCCTTTTTCAACAAGGAAACATGAAACACAGGATTAATCTTACAGGAGGAGGGAACCTCCAACCTAACAGCAGACTGGTTAACCACCTGAAGCACCTTAAAAGGCCCCACAAACTTCGGACCCAATTTTTTAGAGGAAATCCTCAATCGCAGATTCTTTGAGGACAACCAAACCATGTCACCCACAGTAAACAAAACCTCTTTACATTTCCTGTTAAAATACTTCTTGGACTTTTTGTTAGCCTCTTGAAGGTTACAACGTACATTAGTCCAAACTCTCTCCAAATCACCGGAAAAATTCTC
Organism: Phyllobates terribilis; assembly: GCF_046119375.1. Classification (NCBI taxonomy): domain Eukaryota; kingdom Metazoa; phylum Chordata; class Amphibia; order Anura; family Dendrobatidae; genus Phyllobates; species Phyllobates terribilis. The sequence continues at coordinate 3,746,802 of NW_027362902.1, forward strand.
CTCCTCCGGCACCGCCGACCGCAATTTGGAGAACGAACCAAAAGACGGATGTCTCCCAGTACAACAAAAAAAGAACACCCAGCAGAGGAGGATGTATGGTTGTTAAGAGCAAATTCTGCGAGTGGCAGAAACTCAGACCACCCCTCTTGATTGTCTGCCACAAATCAACGCAAAAACTGTTCCACATCCTGGTTCTTTCTTTCAGTCTGTCCATTAGACTCAGGATGATAACCAGACGAAAATGACAAATGGACTCCCAACCTGTCATAAAAAGCACGCCAAAAGCGAGCCACAAACTGAGGTCTCCTATCAGAAACAATGTCGGTGGGAACGCCATGGTGCCTGACAATTTCCTTAACAAACGCCTTAGCGAGTGTCTTAGCGCAGGGTAGCTTAATGAATGGAACCAAATGACACATCTTGCTAAAACGGTCCATGACCACCCAGATGTCAGTGAAACCCTCGGACACAGGAAGGTCAGTAATAAAATCCATTGCCAAATGCGTCCAAGGCGCACTAGGAACCTCCAGAGGTCAAAGCAACCCCGCAGCAGGGGTATGGGAAGCCTTTGACCTAGCACACACCGTACACTGACGCACCCACTTGATGACTTCCTTCTGCCACCCGGGCCACCAAAAACTGCGACTGATAAGTCTCTTAGTCCCAGAAATTCCTGGATGACCTGCCAACCGAGACTCATGATACCCCACAAACAAATCTCTCCTAGAGGTTCTAGGCACAAACAATCTCCCATGAGGAGTGTTAGATGGGGCATCCTCTTGGGCTTTCAGAATCCCTTCTTCCAAAACAGAGTCTAATGCTGCTACCACAACTCCTTCCTGTAAAATGCTCTCCTCCTCCTCGGTACCAACCATGAGGGAAAAGCTGCGAGATAAAGCATCGGCTTTAACATTCCTAGTACCAGGGATATAGGTAACAGAAAAATTAAACCGAGAAAAAAAAAGTGCCCACCTAGCTTGACGGGCATTCAAGCGTTTGGCAGCATCCAGATAGATCAAATTCTTATGATCTGTGAAAACCTGAACAGGAAATTTAGCACTTTCCAAGAAATGATGCCAATGTTCAAACGCAAGTTTAATAGCCAACAATTCCCGATTACCAACATCGTAATTAAGTTCGGTTTCTGAAAATTTTTTTGAAAAAAAATCACAGGGATGTACTCCATCCTTGTTCTCCTGAGACAAAACTGCACCGACCCCCACCGAAGAAGCATCAACCTCGACCAAAAAAGGCTTGGTCTCATCAGGCTGCATAAGGATAGGGGCAGAACTGAACCTCTCCTTGAGATACACAAAACCTTCAATGGCCTCAGTAGTCCACTGGACCGTATTCGCACCTTTCCTGGTGAGATCAGTCAGTGGCTTAACAATTATAGAAAAATTCTTAATGAATTTCCTGTAATAATTGTCGAAACCCAAAAATCTCTGTATCGATTTCAAACCAATAGGCCTAGGCCATTCCTGCACAGCCTGAACTTTCACCGGGTCCATCTCAAAGCCCTCGCTGGAGATAATGTAGCCCAAAAAACTAATTCTCTGCACAGCGAACTCACATTTCTCCAGCTTAGCAAAAAGTGAATTATCACTCAATAACTGCAACACCTCACGTACGCTCTGCCAATGGGAATCCAGATCTGGTGAATAAATCAGAATGTCATCCAAATACACAACCACATTCTTGCCAATCAAAGGTCTCAGGATGTCATTAATAAGGTTCTGAAAAAACGCGGGTGCATTGGTAAGACCGAAGGGCATCACCAGATTCACAAAATGACCTACCGGAGTGTTAAAAGCAGTTTTCCATTCATCACCCTCCTTCATTCGTAACAAATTGTATGCCCCCCGGAGATCAATTTTATAGAACCACTTGGTCCCCACTAACTGGTTAAACAAGTCTGGAATTAACGGCAATGGGTAGGAATTGCGTACGGTAATCTTATTAATTTCACGAAAGTCCAGACATGGACGTAAACCACCGTCTTTTTTTTTAACAAAGAAAAATCCAACGGCCACAGGCGACTTAGAAGGTCTAATGTGACCAGCAGCCAAGCTCGTCTGTATGTATTCCTCCAAGGCCTTTCTTTCAGGGATAGTCAGATTTAATAAGCGACTCTTGGGAAGAGTAGCTCCAGAAACAAACTCAATGGTGCAATCATAGTCCCTATGAGGAGGTAAAACTTGCGACTCCTCCTCTGAAAAAACCTTCCAAAAATCCTGAATAGGTACAGGTAATTCCCCTTTTTCCACAGCCGCAATGCGACCATTACAACATTTATCATAGCACTTAGGACTCCAAGACTTAATCTCATTAGTAGACCAGTCCAGTAAAGGATTGTGCAGTTTTAACCAAGGCAAACCTGCACATGCGGATTTCAATTGGGGAACATTGCTGCCCTTCTACCATGCGTTTTTCATGCGTTTCCGCGGCGTTTACGCAACTGCAAAAATGCCGCGGAAACGCATGAAAAACGCATCGGAATTCCGCACGCATTTATCGCGCGTTTTTCGTGCGTTTATCTCGCGTATTCCACATGCGGAATTGCCTTGCGTTTTTAATGCATTGCACAAGGCAATTCCGCTTGCGGAAACGCAAAATTAATTGACATGCTGCGGATTTTTGAACGTAGCATAAAAGCTGCGGAAAAATCCGCAGCATGTGCATAGAACTTGCGGAATCCCCTTGGGGACCATGGGGTGCGGATTACCATGCGTTTTACAAGTATTTCCGCTGCGGAAATTCCGCATCAAAAACGCTTGTAATCCGCAACGTGGGCACGCAGCCTAAAAGCAAAAGTATAAATACTAATTATTTATCAAAGCTGGACAAAATCTAGAAACCATATAATAAAACTGGCATAAAATATAGCGCTGAACAAGAGTTTAGGGAGAGATGTACAACTGGCACTGGCCTTTGAAAGGGATTGTGTAATCGCACAAAACTAGCAAAAATGTAAAGTGCCTGTAAAACAAGGAACGTGCAATTTACCTCTTAGTAAAAATCCTATTCTTTCTCAAGAACGGGAGGAATTTTAAGTTCATGATTTTTTTTTAATCAAATAATTTTTATTGAAAAACTCCAAATACAAATTTTCCATCTTTCAAATAACATACATGACATAGTAATTCCATAGTATAAAACATGAGCAAAGTATCTGAACTTCAATTCCCTAACCCACCCTAAACCCAAATCCCAACACTCCAGAGAGAACCATTTTCAGAGCAGTTCTAGAATAACGGACTACAGCATTCGTAGAAGGGGGAAGAAGATAAAAAAGTGACTAACAAAGGGATAGCAGCGTTTTAATTTTATCATTTACTGCTTGATGCCTGAGCCGGGAAGTGCACGCTTGAAAACTGTTGCAGGCTGCTGTAATCACAGGACACAAGCAAACAGCATGGCATTTCCTATCAGCAGGGAGGAAGTAAAGGGAACAGTAATGAAAGTCTCCTCCTACTCCGCTCCATAATGAAATGAACAGTGTGCATCCTACAAATGCGATGCATACAGCAAACAATTCATTTTCCATACACAGGTTTTGAGTTGACCACTGGATATACACATGTGTATAACTAATTACCAGAACTGGAAATCGAAAAAACGCGAGCAAGTTTGGGGTGAATCCTGCCTTCATTACTGCACAGCCGCTCATAGAGGGATCGGTACTAGGAACAGCAGCAGTGCCGGCGATGTTCACAGATTTACCTGCTGCGGGACTGAAGGAGTCTGATAGTGTTCGGCTCTAAGCTTTTTACCTTGTTTACGACAGGAATAATTGAAAGCTGTGCTTCAAAGGCGAGGAAGAAGTTGGTCACCGTCTGCGCTTGAATACCCTTAAGGGGGGAAAAAAATATATATACATATATACAAATACTGAAACATCTAAATGCATTAGAACATCAAACCTGGTGAAGCGGTAAATGACTTGTCCTCCAGGGATACAGGCTGCTGTCATTCAGTAATTATTTAATAGGAATTTTACATTTTATGTGATCACCACGCTAGAATGTAAATGATGAAAACACAACACAACTCCTCACCATATGAAGATATTTTGTGTTTTAGGCTATGTGCCCACGATGCAGAAATGAAGCAGAAAATTTCTGCAGCATTTCTGCATCTCCCTGGCAGAAAAAAACGCATGCAGATTGTTCATGCGGTTTTCCTGCAGAATACATGCGGATCCACATGCGGATTCACATGCATTTCCGCATGCAGATTGACAAGCACTTTCCAGGCGATTAGCATCACTTGGAAAGTGCTTGACAACTAGGTCACACTGTATAAATCCATGGAAACAGCATGGATTTATACAGTGTGAACCGTAAAAATTAAAACAAATAAAGCTATACTCACCCCCGAGGCCCCGGCGTGGCTGCAGCGCTGCTTCCTGGCTGGTTCCCGGCTGCCGGCATATCGCGAGACAGAGCGGTGAAGGGCCTGCGGTCACATGACTGTGACGTCACCGAAGGTCCTTCAGCGCTGCTGGCATTCAGAGAGAAGACGCCGGACAGGTGAATATAAACTTTATTTGTTATTTTATTCTTTTTTTTACAGGTACAATGGTACCCAGGTCTGGATCAGAGTCTCCTCTCCTCCAGAACTGGGTACCATCCGCACATAGAGACGCATAGAAGCCGCTTGTAAAAATGTACAGTCGCGGTTTCTGTGCGTCTCAATGCAAGTCAATGGCGGGAGTTCCGCTGCGCTTCCGCAAAATTAAATGACATGCTGCGGATTTTTGCACGCAGCATAAACGCTGCGGAAAAATCCGCAGCATGTGCATAGAACATGCGGAATCCCCTTGGGGACCATGGGGTGCGGATTACCTAGCGTTTTACAAGCGTTTCCGCTGCGGAAATTCCGCAGCATAAACGCTTGAAAAACGCTACGTGGGCACACAGCCTTATAGAACAGCATTTCTGTGGAATAATACGACTGATTTACTGTGTATGCACCATAGCCTTCATTTGATGTCACTTACTGTCACCTGTCACCTTGCCCCAACTCTGCAATCCCCAATATCAGTCCATGACCTCAATGGGGTCACTATAAAATTCTAAAGAGGACTGGTCATGTCTCTATTAGAAAATAGACAAACTTAGGATAGAAACAATATGAGCATATACCCTGCTATAAGTAAGTAAAAAGCAATAGTGAATATATATAATATAGGGTACTTAGTAAACATGGTTTTTGATTTAAAAAAAGCCATCCCACCCACACCAAGGTGTACCCAGTCAGTTATGTGAAATATATAATAAAATACACTTTAGTACAATATTAGTGTTTTGTCCCTTTAAATCTGCTGCTACTTCTGTCACCATGGTAACTGCATTCATACTCGGCCAATAGGATTGCTCGGTTTGAATTTGGGAAAAAAAAAAAGTCCTATATCGTCAGTTTGTTCCTTCTCATCTGAGTGTGAAGACAGACACCTGCGATCAGCGAGAGATTATAGGTATAAGACGTGATATAATATAACGGACGGAGCCACATCCCATCACACGCACTCAGCGACCACAACTCACAGGAATCAGCACATTTACCAGACAATAAGTTATTATTCCCCAACACATGATACGCTGAGACACCAGTGGGGGGCGCCGCACTCGTTACATCTCCCATCTGGATGGATCCAGCGACGAGATCCTGATATTTACCCCCAGCTCCGCTCCTCCATAGGGAATGGCCCAGATGCACGCAGAACGGACCGAAGTGTAATACTGCTAGAACTCTGCATGATATCACATCCTCCATATATACCACATAATAAAGGGGTGCTCCCACTGGGACAGGTCATCACCTATCCAGAGATCAGTGATAACTTGTTCCAACTAGACATCCCCTTTAATGGAAGAGATCACATCTCTAACAGTCAATACGCTATTCATTCCCAATCTTCCCTGGCCCCAGTAATGCCCCTGAGTATATCGCCAATATGAGCCAATCATCAAACCCTCTGCTGACTGTTCCCGATGTCTTATAGAGTTTGGAGACGTTGCTACAAGAGAAGATATCAGCGGACACCATGGGGGTGGAGTATTCTGCCAGCGATGGAGCAGGTAGTATCCACCAGTCTGTGATATCTGACCTTCCTCCATATTCTGCTCTTACATGCGTTTCTTCAGCTTTACCCCTTCCCGACATAACCAATTTATGTTTTTTTTCTGTTTTTTCCTCCGCTTTTTCCAACTTTTCTAACTTTTTGATATCTGTCCACATAGTGTGAGGTCTTGTTATTTTGTAGGATGAGCTGTCCTTATAAATGACACCATTCATTTACCACATAGTCCTAGAAAACGGGAAAAACATTTCAAGTGCAGTAAAAGTGCGAAAAAAAAAGCCTGACATTGTTTTTCTGGGAACGGTTTTAACGGCGCACATTGTGTGGTAAAAATGACCTGGTAATAGGATCCTACTCCTCAGTGTGTTTACAGCAAGACCAAACTTCTCCAATAGTTTTGGCAAAAGAAAACAACTTTTTTTTGATGCTGTCACCATTTTTTCTGAGACCCGAAACATTTTCAGTTTCCGGGTTGATGGAGCTGTGTGGGGACTTATTTTTTGAAGGGCAAGAGGACTTTATTGATAACATTTTGGGACACATATGTCATGGTCATCGCTTCTTACAGGATTTTCTGCAGTATTGAGGCGAACGAAAAAATGCAATTTTGTCTTTTTGAATTTTTTTCTGTGTTCACTGATCGTTTTTTTTTTTTATATTTTGATAGATTGTATTTCTCTGAAAGAGACCATACCACAAAATGTGTATATTTTTATTATCTTTATTTTTAGTGGGAGGTGAGTTGAACGTGTGGGGTTTTAATAAATATATATATACTTTTTTTCACTGTATTTGTATACATCATCTGATTGCTTGTGCTATATACAGCGATACCACAGTAATGCTCCATATAGCAAAACCACGGTCTTCTTTACAGCCCAAATGAAGCTTTATGATGACAGGCACGGAGGCTTCAGCAGACCCCCGGATGTCATAGCAGTCCATCGGCGCCCTATGATCGCGTCACAGGAGCGCCGGTGGGCGTATGGAACGACGCGTCCCAATGCTGGCGCGCTGTTAATGCTGCTGTTAGAGATTGACAGCAGCACTGAACAGGTTAACAGTGGTGGGCAGATCTTCGCTCCACTCGCAGCTGTTAGAGGCAGGTCCTGGTTGTTTGTCACAGCCATTATCTGCCATGTACGGGGCGAGCTGACCCTGCTCCATACACCCGCTACTGACTTATACCATACATGTACGGCAGATGTTGGTAAGGAGTTAAAGCGGTTGTCCAGCTTTGGGGCCATTTTTTTTACTTTAATGCAAGTATTTGGGGCTAAAATCGATTTCTGTAATTGAGTTTCATTAAAAATGTTGCCTTCTGTAGCATCTGTGCTGCACTGTCTATTGCTGGCTGCAAAATTAGCTAACTGAGAATCTATCAGTGAGCTCCTTAGTCTTAAGGGAGAGTTTGTAGATCTTTAATCTGTTTTTTTTTCTGAGTGCCTATTAGCTGATCTATGCCCAAAGAAAACACAAAACTTGAATGTGCAGGGAAACAATAAGTCTGTAATAGTCGGTGTAAAACACTTAATGAAACCTAAATGTAAAAAATTACTTTTAGTAGTAAATACATGACATGAGAAAATATACACTGCTCAAAAAAATAAAGGGAACACTTAAACAACAGAATATAACTCCAAGTAAATCAAACTTCTGTGAAATCAAACTGTCCACTTAGGAAGCAACACTGATTGACAATCAATTTCACATGCTGTTGTGCAAATGGAAGACAATAGATGGAAATTATTGGCAATTATCAAGACACACTCAATAAAGGAGTGGTTCTGCAGGTGGAGACCACAGACCACATCTCAGTACCAATTCTTTCTGGCTGATGTTTTGGTCACTTTTGAATGTTGGTTGTGCTTTCACACTCGTGGTAGCATGAGACGGACTCTACAACCCACAGAAGTTGCTCAGGTAGTGCAGCTCATCCAGGATGGCACATCATTGCGAGCTGTGGCAAGAAGGTTTGCTGCGTCTGTCAGCGTAGTGTCCAGAGGCTGGAGGCGCTACCAGGAGACAGGCCAGTACACCAGGAGACGTGGAGGGGGCCATAGCAGGGCAACAACCCAGCAGCAGGACCCCTACCTCTGCCTTTATGCAAGGAGGAACAGGAGGAGCACTTCCAGAGCCATGCAAAATGACCTCCAGCAGGCCACAAATGTGCATGTGTCTGCATAAACGGTTAGAAACCGACTCCATGAGAGTGGGATGAGGAACAGACGTCCACAGATGGGGGTTGTGCCCAATGCCAGACCTCATGTGGCTGGAGTATGTCAGCAGTTCCTGCAAGGTGAAGGCATTGAAGCTATGGACTAGCCCGCCCGTTCCCCAGACCTGAATCCCATTGAGCACATCTGGGACATCATGTCTCACTCCATCCACCAACGTCACGTAGCACCACAGACTGTCCAGGAGTTGGTGGATGCTTTAGTCCAGGTCTGGGAGGAGATCCCACAGGAGACCATCCGCAACCTCATCAGGAGCATGTCCAGGCGTTGTAGGGAGGTTATACAGGCACGTGGAGGCCACACACAATACTGAGCCTCATTTTGACTTGTTTTAAGGACATTACATCAAAGTTGGATCAGCCTGTAGTGTGTTTTTCCACTTTAATTTTGGGGGTGACTCCGAATCCAGGCCTCCATTGGTTAATAAATTTGATTTCCATTGATGATTTTTGTGTGATTTTGTTGTCAACACATTCAACTTTGTACAGAACAAAGTATTCAATGAGAATATTTCATTCATTCAGATCTAGGATGTGTTATTTGAGTGTTCCCTTTATTTTTTTGAGCAGTGTGTATATATAATATAAATAATTACTGCAGCTTTAATGCTATTTATTACGTCTCAGGAGGAGGACGGAAGAGGAAGAGGACGGAAGAGGCGGAGGACGGAAGAGATGGAGGACGGAAGAGGCGGAGGACGGAAGAGGAGGAGGACAGAAGAGGAGGAGGACAGAAAAGGAGGAGGGCGGAAGAGGAGGAGGATGGAAGAGAAGGAGGACGGAAGAGGCGGAGGACGGAAGAGGCGGAGGATGGAAGAGGCAGAGGACAGAAGAGGCGGATTGCGGAAGAGGCGGAGGACGGAAGAGAATGAGGACGGAAGAGGAGGAGGACGGAAGATGAGGAGGACCGAAGAGGAGGAGGACGTAAGAGGAAGAGGACGGAAGAGGAAGAGGACGAAAGAGGCGGAGGACAGAAAAGGCGGAGGACGGAAGAGGCGGAGGACAGAAGAGGCGGAGGACGGAAGAGGCGGAGGACAGAAGAGGAGGAGGACGGAAGAGAAGGAGGACGGAAGAGGAGGAGGACAGAAGAGGAGGAGGACAGAAGAGGAGGAGGACGGAAGAGGAAGAGGACGGAAGAGGAGGATGACGAAAGTGGAGGAGGATGGAAGAGGAGGAGGACAGAATAGGAGGAGGAGGACAGAACTGCACCTTAAGATCCCTAGGGGGAAAGGGATGGTAGTAATATAGTGGTAGTATATCCGTATTAGTGTAATATGAGTAATAATACTAGTGATAATAGTAAGAAAGTAATAAAATAACAGTAGTAATAGTAGTAGGTAGAATAGCAGTGTGATCCAGGGTCCTAGGACTGATCGCCTTTTCTCGGGGTCAAGAAGGAATTTTTCCCCTGTGACACAAATTGGCTGAAAGTGTCCTGGGGTTTTTGCCTTCTTCTGGATCAACACTGTAGGTATAGGGCAGTATTAGTAGTGATAGGAAAGAAGAATAATACTGTAATAAGATAGCACAATGTAATAATAACCATATCAAATAGATTTATAAAAACAAATTAAAATAACTCCAGTAGTACAATAATTAGTGTAATATTATATAACTTGTAATAACATTAATAGGTTTGATCCAGGGTCCTAGGACTGATCGCCTTTTCCCGGGGTCAAGAAGGAATTTTTCCCCTGTGACACAAATTGGCTGAAGGTGTCCTGGGGTTTTTGCCTTCTTCTGGATCAACACTGTAGGTATAGGGCAGTATTAGTAGTGAAAGGAAAGAAGAATAATACTGTAATAAGATAGCACAATGTAATAATAACCATATCAAATAGATTTATAAAAACAAATTAAAATAACTCCAGTAGTACAATAATTAGTGTAATATTATATAACTTGTAATAACATTATTAGGTTTGATCCAGGGTCCTAGGACTGATCGCCTTTTCCCGGGGTCAAGAAGGAATTTTTCCCCTGTGACACAAATTGGCTGAAGGTGTCCTGGGGTTTTTGCCTTCTTCTGGATCAACAGCTTTAGGCATAGGGATTTTAGTAATACCATTATTAGAATCACAAGATTAATAAAAAAAAATTAGAATTACATTTTTTTAATTCGTTTTATAACAGTTACAATTAATTGCATTAATGCAATAATAATAAATAGTAAAAATGGTGGTAATAATAATAATACAAAAAACTAGTCCCAGTTAGTAAGTTAGTGTAATGTTAGTGTAGGGACCCATCTGAAGAGGTCGCCTTGACGTTGGCAGATGGGCTCGCACAATTTGCTCAAAATGTGCGCTAAGAACCTCATATTTCTATGTACAGGAGATCTAGCAGTAATACCATTCAGGAGATATCTGTGTAAACACATTTTGTTATATACTTTTGTGCAGCACACAGGGCAGGTATACAGGTACAGGGCGAGAGTGTTACAGTGATATTATAACTCGGCCTTAAGGATAAAATGCTGATAACTACAGATCCTGGAAACACATTCGAAACTAGACCTTGTAAGTAACTGGTTCCCAGCTAGTGGTAAATATGTACAGGGCAGTCCGGTACCAAGACCTGCTCTATAGGACACATTATCATCAGGCAGGTCCTTACAAGATCTGCGGCAGAAGTGTGGCTGTGTAACACAGTCCTGCTCCTGCCTCAGCTGCCCACAGTGGAGCCAACCTTGATCCTGGCAGCTTAATCCATTGTATGACACAGTAGGGGGCTTCCACAGCATTTAGGCACTTTAGACAGGAGAGGGAGGGATGATCATGGTGCCAATGAGTTTCTATGGCAGCTGAGATCTAACAATGGACCCCATGACGGCCATTTTACTGCTCCTATTAGACCCCGGCTGAGGAAAGGTCTATGAGGACACCGGTCAGACTTATGTCGCCTGCTCTGCACATATTAGAAATACCTAGGGCTGAATAGTTTGCCATTTGTAAATCTGACCAGCAGCGTTGGGCTACCACTGACGTGATCAGGGCTATTGAGCTCCTAGATTGGGCAGAGGAGCTCAGTATTCAGCAGGAGCTGGCCGAGGAGAGCAGAGCAACTTGCATGGGGCTGCTGCACAAGAAGCAACTCACAAGGTGGAGATTTACCCGGAGACGCTGTGCTCGGGCTGTGATCTGCTGTGCAGGCTGCATAGTAGATGCCTCGAAGGACCCGAACTTCACCCCTAACAGGCACAGCAGAGCTCGGACGGCTGCAAGTGAATGGAGAGCGGCTGATTAGTAACTGCTGCATCTCCTGCAGCTCAGATAAGAGCCGCACAGAGCGGGGGTTCAGTAATGATGAATATGGGAAGTGTATGCCCCTCACATGCCCTATATGCGGCCTCCAGAGGTAAAGTCTCCCCTGTAACCAGCGCCTCCTCCCACCTTCTCTGCTGGCATGCTCCATTACTTAAAGGGGATGTCTGAAGAAAACAAGTTATCACTTATCCACAGGCTCGGTGATCACTTACTGATCGTGGGGTCTGACCGCTGCGAGCCATCGTCTGATCGGGAAGGAGTGGAAAGTCAGGGATCAACTGCTGCTCCATTCATTCTCTATGGGGCTCCGGAAAAGCCGAGCTCAGCGCTTAAATGCCACATAGGGAATGAATGGAGCGGATCCTGGAGTAATAACATGCCCTCCTCTCCTCAGCTTTCTGTCTGTGTAAGTGGCTCAGCCCTTGTCTCCCCTTCTGCTCCGGCTTCTGTGCTGGTCCTTGTGAGGAAGAGGAAACCCTCTGCCCTTCTGCTCCGGCTTCTGTGCTGGTCCCTGTGAGGAAGAGGAAACCCTCTGCCCTTCTGCTCTCAGTCCTCTGCGACTTTTCACAACCGCTCAGTGCACCCATTATATGTAATAAGGATCATTCTTCATCCCTTGTCCAGCTTTCATCCCCCCCAGTCTGACCAGCGGACAAGATAATAAACATGTGAGTGGAAGGTTCACAATTATTAGATGTGTTGTGAAAAGTCTCCACAGCATTATCCGGAGAAAACTGCAGGGTGACCGCTTGTGAAACCAGCACAAAATCCAGCGGACAGCGCTTCCCTGTCCCCCGCCGGTCTCCGTATCCTGGCATTCAGCTATTCCATTTGGTGCTTATTCTGGAAGGAAAACAAAAATGTGATGTTCTTACACAGACGCCTGAAGACGCAGCTTTTCATCATCCATGTTGGGCTGTTGTATGACGTGTGGATTACTCTGCTTGCTGGATTCTTGCATTACCACAAACACTGCCTTTATTTTGTGATTTCTGTGCCGCTTCCCACTTCTATTGGCACTGTGATATATCAGCACGTGAGGGCTGCCACAATCATGTGTCAATAGGTTATTGCTGGAGCCTGTGATATAGAGACCATCCTGGACCAGGGAAGACTTGGTACAGAAGCACCTAGAGAGGGGGGTACAGGGGCTTCATTTCAATTTTAAACTTAGCTGGATTGTGTTTAGCTACAAGAATGGAAAGTAAAATAATAAAATCTTAATTTTTTTTTTCTATTTGGCAAAATCGTCCATCAGAGGTTTGGCCACTACCGAAAAGTTTTTGATGAACTTACAGTAGTAGCTGGCGAAACCCAAAAAACTTTGTAATGCCTTTAAGTCTTGAATATAATACCAATCCAGTACCATCCGGACTTTGGCCAGATCCATGCAAAAACGGTGAATGATAAGAACTAACCCTGAATGGAGAACATACATTTCTCTGGTTTGACAAATAATTTATTATCTTTGAGTATCTGTAAGACCTGCCTGATATGTACCTGATGTGACTGGAGGTAAGTAAATTAATATGTCATCAAGATTGGTTTGTTGTGATCTACCTGCCAGATGACTAAAAATGTCACTAACAGTGTTGAAAGAAAGCGGGAGCATTAGTCAACCCAAATGCCATCACAAGCTTTTCATAGTGCCCCTCAGGAGTATTGAAGGCCATCTTCCACTCATCTCCTCAATGTGAATGAGATTATAAGCCCCCCCTGAGGTCTAGTTTAATCAAATCGTAGGAGCCAAATTTTTTTCTAAAGAGGTCGGGGATGAGAGGGAGAGGATATGCATCCCAGACCGTGATCCGATTAAACTCGCGAAAATCAAGGCGGGGGCGCAACCCCCAGTCTTTTTTTTTGACAAATAAAAACCCCACTGCAACGGGAGATGAAGAATGTCTTATAGGGCCCAATGGTAGACTGACTGACCATTCTGTTCTGAACTGCCACCCTAAGATGGCTTCCCATTATATACCTACTGTATAAGTGCTCCCTCTAACGGCTTCCTCCACCCACACCCACTACTGGTTCCCCCTACCTTTGGGTTCCCCCCACTCCAGCCAGGGACAGGGCTCAGCAGCTGCACTCTGCATGTTGGATGCAGGTGTTTTGGGGGGTTCTGTGCAGCACTCCCATCTTACCTGAGTGAAGGGAGACAGCACACCTCTGGGTGAGGTGCAGTACCACTGTGGCGACTGAACACTCAGGGGCGCCACATTCCCCCCCCCCGGTAAAACACAGCACGTCCGCGGGCTGGAACAGAGCAAAACCAGGCATAACTGACATGCAAAATTTTTAAGATGCATCAGCATATTTGACCATAAAACAACATTTCTTCCCTTTATGGGAGGCACATTTCTTTTAACGTTACTGGTTACATTATAAAACATCATAAGAGTATTGTCATATAAAACAATTTTCAAGACAGTTCCAGCACCAGGGTGCAACAGTAGCAGCATGAGGGACCCGTCCACAAACCCTCAACGTAGGCCCTGGGCATGGCTGCAGGGCATAGACGATCCAATCCTGGACCTCGTCTTCCGCCACGCCAAACGGGTTTTTGTTCTGGGGTATATTTGTAATTATAAAACCAATAGAATGCACTTTAAGAAGTGCTAAACTATGTACAATGTCAACGTCCGGCTTCTCACAGTCCTCAGCCTGTCAGTCTCTGTACCCTGACGGGTAACTGGGTAGCAAACATGAAGTCAACTGCACCCTTCCGGGCAACTTATGTACAGTCCAGTTAACTAAAACAGTTTAACAGTGGGGCCCCCTCCGGGGGAACCCCTGGTTTCTGCAGGCTGACCCAGCCTGGTCATCAGCCTCAGGCTGCAGGGGGACCAGGGATGGAGCAGCGCCAGCCGCATTTGGGACAGGGACATCACTCCGACCTGCTCCCGCGACTGCGTCAGCTCGGCCTGACACCTCCCGGTCTTTACGCAGCTTCTCTCCACCGCCTCTCCTCTTTCGGGGGCGGTCCCATGGCACTTTGCTGTCGGTCACTCCCTGTGTCGGCCTCCCCGCTTTGACGGACACATCTATGCGGACAGTCACTGTTGCAAGGGGCAGGGCCTGCTTTTGGAGCCATTCTGGGACCCGGCCCACGACGGGAGGTTCCATTCTGTTGTTCTTTAGCACGCACATAATGGCGCCCATTCTTCTGGGGCGGGCGCCACATTCAAGGCAGAAAACACTTCTTTAGGCGCACATTACCCGCAGATGGCAGGCTGGTCACGTATCCTGTTCGTGACGCCAAGTGGTGACTCGCTGCCCCCTGGGCCGCGGGGCACACGGCAGCCGGGCCGTATGGCTGCTTTGGGGAATATCACGGTGGCTGGCCCGGGGCGGTCAGTGCAAAAGGGATTATTTATAGGATTTGTCGTGAAGCCACCTGTGGTGTCTGGTGAGGATCACCAGCGCTGCAACAGTCCTCTGAGGCAGATGTTAGGGCAGCTAGAGATGGAGCGGCTCCCCACAGGTGGAGCGGGCCTCAGGGCAGTGTAAATAGATGGAGGGTGCGCTGGGCGTTGTAGTGCAGGGAGGGAAATGGCACCAGTGAAGGAATAGACGGAGGCAACTCAGTGCAGTCGTCCAAGATTTTAATTCACAGTTCTTCAGGAAACACAAAAGTGCAAGTTACAGGTGAAGGCCTCCCACGTTGCGCCGTGTTCACCCTGGCAGGGGTTCAATCCTTCCTCAGGAGGTTTAGGAATGCTTGGCAGAACCCCACTTTCTCGTGTTCCTACTTTGACCGTCTTCACACTAGGTCCTTCTCCCTGCTGCCCTGCGCTGCCCACTCTCAATCCCGCTCGGGTATGCTGAAGTCCTTCCTGTACGTCGGATCCGGGACCAACCTGACCCCCTGGAGATTAGAATGGGGCAACCGATCCCTCTGTCTTCTGACAGATGCGGGGCGTATGGGTGCTGTCCTGCACGTGCCGTACCCCTGGGATCCCTTCTTAGAATGGAGCCTACTCCCTTCTCCCCTCTGGGGCCTCTATCCCGGGCCCTTCTTGTGGAGCAGAGCTCCTGCTGAGCCTCTGCTCCCAGACAGTCCTCACTGACCGTCTGTACTGTACTGACTGACCATTCTGTTCTGAACTGCCACCCTAAGATTGCTTCCCATTATATACCTACTGTGTGCTCCTTCTAACTGCTTCCTCCACCCACACCCACTACTGGTTCCCCCTACCTTTGGGTTTCCCCCACTCCAGCCAGGGACAGGGCTCAGCAGCTGCGCTCTGCATGTTGCCCTTCCAGCCGGTCTGAAGCAGTGTAATGTTGGATGCAGGTGTTTTGGGGGGTTCTCTGCAGCACTCCCATCTTACCTGAGTGAAGGGAGACACCACACCTCTGGGTGAGGTGCAGTACCTCTGTGGCGACTGAACCCTCAGGGGCGCCACATGCCCACGATGCAGAAATGCTCCGGATTTTTCCTGAGTGTTTCTGCATCTCCCTGGCAGAAAAAACGCATGCAGATTTTACATGCGTTTTTCCTGCCAGGGACAAACGTAAGTGAAGCATTTTTCACATGCATGTCCGCATGCGGGTTGTCAACCGCTTTCCAAGCGATTTTAGCATCACTTGGAAAGTGCTTGACAACTTGGTCACACTATATAAATCCTTGCAACCGGCATGTATTTATATAGTGTGAACAAGTTAATAGTTGAAAAAAAGAATAAAAATGGTAAAAGAAAAAAAAATAGAATTAGACTTACCGGTAATTCTGTTTCTAAGACCCTCCACGACAGCACACCTGGAGGTAGCCTCCCCATCCTAATTAGGGACAGGAAAACAAGATGTTAAATAGCCCCTCCCTGCTACAATCCCCAGTGTTTTCAAAGGACCACACAGTATGAATGCTCTAAATATTTATTAACACTAAGGATTTTTCCAATCAAAGAAATGGAGGGAACTACCCATGCTGTTGTGGAGGGTCTTAGAAACCGAATTACTGGTAAGTCTAATTCTATTTTCTCCAATCCCCTCCATGACAGCACACCTGGAGTAATACCAAAGAATGAATTTTAGGGAGCGACAACAGCCTGAAGGACTTTCCTTCCAAATGCTAAGTCTCTATTAGATATTACATCTAGTCTATAATGTTTAGCAAAGGTATGGACAGACGACCATGTAGCTGCCCTGCAAATCTGCTCAATGGATGCACTAGCTTTTTCCGCCCAGGAGACCCACATAGCTCTAGTAGAAAGAGCTTTCAAGGATTTCAGAGGAGGCAAATCTTGAACTATGTATGTTTCACAAATTGCTTTCTTAATCCAATTTGCTAGCATATTTTTGCTATTTTCTTTCCTTTATTGGGGCTTCCATATTGGACAAATAGGTTCTGATCCTTCCTCCAGGTTTCAGTCTGCCTCAAATAGCGGATTATAGTCCTTCTTACATCCAACGCGTGGAATTCTTCTTCCTTGCTATTTGATGGATTTTGACAGAATGATGGAAGAATTATTGGCTGAGACATATGAAAATTAGACGACACTTTAAGTAGAAAAGAAGGATCCAACTGGAGGATGATCCTGTCCTCCAAAATACGACAATAAGTCTCTCTGATAGACAGGGCTTGGATTTCACTCACTCTTCTGGCTGTAGTCAGAGCTATAAGCAATGCCGCTTTCCAAGACAATTTGTCTATGTGTGCCTCGGCTATTGGCTCGAAAGGATGCATAGTTAGGCCTCTAAGAACTACGTTGAGATCCCAAGGTGGAACTATTTTAGCTCTTGTTGGATTAATCCAAGAAGCAGCTATCATGAACCTCTTAATCCATCTGTTTTGGGCCAAATCAGCATCAAAATAGGAACTTAAAGGCGAGACTTGGACCTTCATCGTGCTTGGTCTTAATCCTTTAGACAGACCGTTCTGTAGGAAATCCAAGATTCTGGCCACGTCAGGCCGAAAGGGATCTAATGGACGAGGCTCATACCATAGCTTGAAAGCTTTCTAGATTTTTCCATAGATGGAAATTGTGACTGGTTTTCTGCTTTTCTGCAGTGTATGTGACTCGCCCCCAGGGGTGTCGCGGGGTACCCGGCAGCCGGGCCTAAGACTGCCTGCTTGGATTATCGCGGTGGCTGGCCCAGGGCGGTCAGTGCCAAAAGGAATTATTTGTAGGGAATTTGTTGTGACGCCACCTGTGGTGTCTGGTGAGGATCACCAGCGCTGCAACAGTCCTCTGAGGCAGATGTCAGGACAGCTTGAGATGGAACGGCTCCCCACAGGTGGAGCAGGCCTCAGGGCAGTATAAATGATGCAGGTTGCGCTGAGCATTGTGGTGCAGGGAAAGCGATGGCACAGCAGGAGTAACGGACAGAGACAGGGGATTTGCTTCATTTCCTTTACTGGTACAGCTGTTAGGTACGGTCCAGGGTACTCCAGATGAAGGGCGCACTTTTGGACTTCTCCCCAGGGAGCAGGTATAGGGCCTCCTGATCCGTGTCTGTCCCTATGTATGCTCCTGGCCAGCCTGCAACTGGGCCTAGCTTATGTGTCCTGCTTTTACTTCACCAGATGCTCAGAAATAGGACCTCTGGTTGGTAACCACTTTCCCTGGACGTCGGGGCCTTCGTGGTTCCTGATCCTGTGTGTGTCTAGCCTTCAGGTTTGTCAGGGACTTGTAGTCCTCCTGGGATTCCGGTTATCCCCACTGGGTGTAAAGGGTCCCTGTAGGCACGGATCCGGTGTCCGGTAGATATAATGGGGTGAGCTTATTGTGCTCCTCTGCCCCCTTGGTTTCACTCCCCTTTTTCTCCTTGCCGTCGGCCACACTCGGGGCCCTCACTACTAGGCAGCTGACGTGCTGCGTCTTCACCGCTATCTGAGTGTCGGCACGCTCTCAGGCTCTCTCTCAGCCTGCCTGCTCTGCTCTGACTCTGAGCACTCACTAATCAACTGAGCTGCCTGGCTCCACCTTCCCTATATATATCCCTATCTGGGCTCCCTCTGCTGGTATGAGTTGGAAGGTAGAGGTGTTTGTATCTAGTGAGGGCCTCTTGTGGAGAAATCCATCCATGCACCCTTCTGGGTTCTGTGGCACCAATGCACAGCAGGGCGCCACATTTGGATCACCTGTACTGAGAAGCCTCTGGCTTTTCAGAGGGTGGTCTCAGAAGCCAAGCTGCTAGAGCCAAATTCTGAGGGGCCGGATGGAAAATCTGGCCCTAATGCAGCAGATCGTGGATTCGAGGAAGCATCAATGGATCATCCATTCTTAGACTGCTCAATGTTCCGAACCATGCTCTTTTTGGCCACATTGGAGCTATTAGGATAGTCTTCAGCCCTTCCGACCTGATTTTTTGTAAAGTCCTTGGTATTAACAGAATCAGGGGAAAAGCATTAGCGAGCCCAACTTTCCAAGGGTGAGCGAATGCATCTATCCCTGTTGCTGAATCCTCGGGTTTCAAAGAGAAAAAGGCTCTTACTTTTGCGTTTTCCTGGTTCTCAAACAGGTCCACATCTGGGTATTCCCACTTTTGAACAATCCTCTGAAATATCTTCGAGTTCATGCTCCACTCCCCTGGATGAATGTATTTTCTGCTCAGAAGATCTGCATGATAGTTGTCGGAGCCCCTCAGATGCAGAGCCGATAAGGATAGTAGATTATGCTCCGCCCAGTGGAAGATCCTTTTGGAGATCATCTGTAACCTCCTGTTTCTTGTACTTCCCTGATGTCTCAAGTGGGCTATAGTTGTCATATTGTCCGAGTAGACTCTGACATTCGACCCCTGAAGCACAGTAGTGGCTGCCCATAGGGTTTCTTCCACCACTTTCATTTCTCTTAAGTTTGAGTACTGCTCTGCTATTTCTTGCGACCAGACCCCTTGGAAGGCCACGTGGGAGACTACTGCTCCCCATCCTCTTTTGCTTGCGTCTGTTTTGACGGATAACAAGGGAAGTTGAATCCATGCTGAACTTTTCTCCAGATTTCCTGGACAGAGCCACCAATTTAAAGATGCTTTCACCTTCTCTGGCAGATGAATTCTGTTGGAGAGGGAACTTGGAGATCTGTCCCAACAGGAAAGGATGTAGTTTTGAAGGACCCTTGAATGCGCTTGAGCCCAAGGTACCGCCTAAATAAATGAGGTCATGGACCCGAGGACGGACATGGCGAATCTTAATGACACTCCTCTCTGGTTCTTTAGTGCATAAACTTTCGACCTCAACTGAATCTGCTTTTCTTTTGGCAGAAAAGAGGCTTGTTGCTGAGAATCCAGGAGAATTCCCAAGGAGGTCTTCCTGGTGGAGGGAATCAGATCTGACTTTTGGTAGTTTATCAACCATCCCAAGGATTCCAGGATCTGGAGGGTCATCTGGAGGTCTCTTTCCAAACTTGAAACCGAGGGAACCATCACCAAAAAATTGTCTAAATATGGGACGATGCAGATATTCAGTTTCCTTAGATAAACCTACTACATCTGCCATGATCTTTGTAAACAGGCGGGGTGCTGACGAAATGCCGAAGGGGAGTACATTGAATTGAAAATGAAGTACCTCTCGGTTCTGAGTTACAGCAAATCTGAGAAATTTTCTGTAATCCGGATGAATTGGCACGTGGTAGTAAGCCTCTGGCTGGTCTACTGTTGCCACGACAAATCCTTTTCCAATCAATAAGCTGCCATTGAGGAAGGAAGCTCGCAATTCTGCCTCCTACCTTCTTGGCGTCATTGTCTGTCCTGCCTAGAACCTTGAAAGATATTCCTACCTCTTCCCCCTTTTGTGTAACTCCAGCGACCAGTTTTACCCTTGCCTCTGTACTGAAATGCTTGCTGCTGTTGTTGTTGAGGGAGAAGAAATGGTCTCTTTCTGAAACTTTTTGGATTCTTTGGCTCTGGCAGAGACTTCTTCTTGTCGGATGCTTTCTCCAACAACTCGTCTAGCACCGCCCCAAACATATACTCTCCTTTAAATGGAATGGAACAAAGCTTAGATTTTGATGCGTTGTCCCCACTCCACATCTTCAACCACAGAGCTCTTCTCATAGAATTTGATAATGCTGCCGATCTTGCCGCAATCTTGACCGACTCCGCCAAGGCATCCGCTAGGAATCCAGTGGCCTTCTGCAGAAAAGGAAGAGATGCTAGGAGGTCCTCTTGAGTGGTACCTTTCCAGAGATGTTCCTCTAGTTGTTGGAGCCAGAGGAACATGGACCGAGCTACACAAGTTGAAGCGATATTAGTCTTCAGTGAAGCCGCCGATGTTTCCCATGCCTTCCTTAGAAGGCTGTCCATCTTCCTATCCATAGGATTTTTGAGCTGTGACGAGTCTTCAAAGGGAAGGGTTGTTTTCTTCGCAACCCTTGCCACCTGTACATCAACCTTCGGGACTTCCATCCATAGCTTAGCCGCCTTTTCAACTAGAGGGAATCTATCCTTCATTTCTCCTGCCATACTAAGCCTTTTCTCAGGTGACTCCCATTCATCCAAAATAAGACTCCAAATGTTGTCATGCACAGGGAACACTACCTTCTTCTTGGATTTCAGACCGCCAAACATTTCATCCTGAACTGTACGGGTTTCCTTCTCCTCTTCCACCTGCATCGTGTCTCTCACCTGCGACAACAATTCCTCCATATTCTCAGACGAAAAGTAATATTTCCTATCTTCCTCATGATCTTCACTTAGGACCCCTTCTTCCGGTTCCTCCATAGACCCTAATTCTGAATCAGAGGTCTCCCTAACCGTATATTTTCTCCTTTTGGGGGGAGATGGACCTTCAGCTCTGGCTTGTGAGAAGGAGGCTAGGGAAGATTGTATTTCCTGCTGAACCATTCCCCTGACTTCTTCCATAAGGGAAGGCTGTTCTTCCTTCACAATGTTGTCAGTGCATTTCCAGCATAGGGGTTTCTTATGCCCTGAAGCCAGCTTTTTTATACAGATGGCACATTTGCAAACTGTAGTGCTTTCTCCCACTGTCGGTGCCGGATCCTTGTCTCCCTAAATTAAAAATAAAAAAAGGGGAGATTTAAAATATATTTAGGATCCTGCTCAAAAGAGAGTGGGGAATAACCTAGGACCTAGTACTTACTGGGGCCGGGTTAGCGCTGGGCTCTGCAGACGCAGGCTTTGGAACAGCACCCTCCATAGTACCAGAATATTCTGTCCTACCTTAATGGAGTCTTCTCATCTGGGTCTTTTATAGGGGAGACCGAGATCCAGTGCCAAATTTTCACCTATCTGGTGAAGGATCCTCATTTTCAGGGCAAACCGCGGCTTCTCCTTTTGAATTTCCCGCCGCGGCCCCATGCGTTCCACGGTGGAACGCACCAGAAGTGACGTCCCGCTGGCCAAAAGCCTGACTTCCGGCACGCCGCCATGGAGGACAGAGGAGACTCCGGCCGGGGAGCTACAGGAGGCCCCCAGCCCCCAAAACCCTACTCGGCTTTACACGCAGGCGAGTGTGTGTGTGGGGGGTTCCGCTCTCAAGGAGACACGGGAGCTGCAAAGGAAGGAAGGTCGGAGGCGATCGCTCCCTGCAGCCCGGCAGGTAAATTTAATAGGGCCCTGCTTGCCGGCTGCAGGCACCCCAGGTAACCTCTTCATCCCATAGTTGCATATTACTTAATCATTAGAGCTACAAAAATTTGCACTTCAAGCACCAGTAAAACAGAGGCCAAAAAAGATTCCTTAGAGGCATCTGGTCACTATTAGTGATGATCGAGCGTGTTCTATCAACCCCTTCGGCGAGCACGCTCAGGTGCTCGCCGAGTATTTTGGCATGCTCGGCATTTCTTTTAAGGTCGCCGTGCCTGCAAGTGTCACGGCTGTTAGCGTGCTCGCTGAATGGGTTCATAGAACACGCTCAATCATCACTAGTCACTATACATTAGTATACAATAAAAAAACACATATCACATAGTGAATAACACAGACACTATTCAATACAGCAGGGTTGAGGTGTACTTTGTGGGACAAAATTACAGCATTTTTGAAAGACGCCATTCACTTTACTGTGCAACATATAGAAAAAAAAGGGCAATGAATTCCAAATAAAGTGAAATGGTACAGAAGAAAACGAAAACATTTTACTGCTTTTAAAAAATTCTAAACTTTGCAAGCAAATTGTTTGGCTTGTGTTTCAATTTTCTAAGACCGTTTTTAATACCATTTTGGGGTACAACTTTTTGATTGCTCCATCAAATGTATAGTCGTAAGTTACTTACCGGTAACAGGATTTTTCAGAGACAGCACCACGAGAGAGGGGATCCGCCCACCAAGGAGAGGAAACCTACAGGCTTAAAAGGGCGCCACCTCTCTCCCGCCTCAGTTGGGATTACAGAGCATTGAGAGGACTGCCAGGTTAATAAACACAGCAAACAATCACAAAATTGCCATACCAGACGACACCTATTGAGTGTGATATTATAATTAATAAAAGGGGAGTGTTCCCACAAACGTGAAAGGAGGAAATATAAGGGTGCTGTCATGGTCTCCGAAAAATTCCATTACCGGTATGTAATTTAAGATTTTATCGGTCGACCATGACAGCACCACGAGAGAATTACAGAGATGAAGTAATCTATTGAAGGACCACAGCCTGGAACACTCTTCTCCCAAAGGTGAGGTCAGCCGATACACCTATATCTAACCTATCGTGTCTATGGAATGTAGAGGGACAGGACCAGGTAGCAGCCTTACATATGTCTTCTATCGAGACACCTGTCTTCTCAGCCCAGGAGGGGTGGGGTGGGATGAGCCTTCAGCCCTTCTGGCACTTCCTCGCCGCTAGATGTACAGACCAAAAGTTTGGACACATCTTCTCATTTAAAGATTCTTCTGTATTTTCATGACTATGAAAATTGTACATTCACACTGAAGACATCAAAACTATGAATTAACACATGTGGAATTATATACTTAACAAAAAAGTGTGAAACAGCTGAAAATATGTCTTATATTCTAGGTTCTTCAAAGTAGCCACCTTTTGCTTTGATGACTGCTTTGCACACTCTTAGCATTCTCTTGATGAGCTTCAAGAGGTAGTCACCGGAAATTGTTTTCACTTCACAGGTATGCCTTGTCAGGTTTAATAAGTGGGATTTCTTGCCTTATAAATGGGGTTGGGACCATCAGTTGTGTTGTGCAGAAGTCTGGTGGATACACAGCTGATAGTCCTACTGAACAGACTGTTAGAATTTGTATTATGGCAAGAAAAAAGCAGCTAAGTAAAGAAAAACGAGTGGCCATCATTACTTTAAGAAATGAAGGTCAGTCAGTCCGAAAAATTGGGAAAACTTTGAAAGTGTCCCCAAGTGCAGTTGCAAAAACCATCAAGCGCTACAAAGAAACTGGCTCACATGAGGACCGCCCCAGGAAAGGAAGACCAAGAGTCACCTCTGCTTCTGAGGATAAGTTTATCCGAGTCACCAGCTTCAGAAATCGCAGTTTAACAGCAGCTCAGATTAGAGACCAGTTCAATGCCACACAGAGTTCTAGCAGCAGACACATCTCTTCAACAACTGTTAAGAGGAGACTTTGTGCAGCAGGCCTTCATGGTAAAATAGCTGCTAGGAAACCACTGCTAAGGACGGGCAACAAGCAGAAGAGACTTGTTTGGGCTAAAGAACACAAGGAATGGACATTAGACCAGTGGAAATCTGTGCTTTGGTCTGATGAGTCCAAATTTGAGATCTTTGGTTCCAACCACCGTGTCTTTGTGCGACGCAGAAAAGGTGAACGGATGGACTCTACATGCCTGGTTCCCACCGTGAAGCATGGAGGAGGAGGTGTGATGGTGTGGGGGTGCTTTGCTGGTGACACGGTTGGGGATTTATTCAAAATTGAAGGCATACTGAACCAGCATGGCTACCACAGCATCTTGCAGCGGCATGCTATTCCACCTGGTTTGCGTTTAGTTGGACCATCATTTATTTTTCAACAGGACAATGACCCCAAACACACCTCCAGGCTGTGTAAGGGCTATTTGACCAAAAAGGAGAGTGATGGGGTGCTACGCCAGATAACCTGGCCTTCACAGTCACCAGACCTGAACCCAGTTGTTTCACACTTTTTTGTTAAATATATAATTCCACATGTGTTAATTCATAGTTTTGATGCCTTCAGTGTGAATGTACAATTTCCATAGTCAAGAAAATACAGAAAAATCTTTAAATGCGAAGGTGTGTCCAAACTTTTGGTCTATACTGTATATGATAGAGAAATGGCCTCCTAATTCCATCTAGCTATGGTGGACTTCGTGACCTTAGACCGTTCCTAGCCCCTTGGTAGGATATAAACAACGAGTTATCTTTCCTAAAGCTTTTGGTAACTGAATGGTACCTAACCACACATCTCCTCACTTCTAACGTATGTAACTCCACCTCTTTCTGGTTACTAGGATGTGGACAAAAGGAGGGTAGGAGGACTTCCTGAAGTCTGTGGAAACGAGTAGCTACCTTAGGGAGAGAGAGTGATTTTTAGACCAGATCCTGCCTATCATCCAGAATTTGAGTAAACGGCGAGGCCATAGACAGGGTCTGGATGTCACTAATGCTCCTGGCCGAGGTTAAAGATATTAAAGCGGTCTTAAGAGAGAGGGATTTAAGGGTTGCTGACTATTAGCTCAAACGGCGAGCTAGTCAAGGCCTTTAGAACCAAGTTTAAATCCCAGGGAACCAAGCTGCTTTTAATAATGAGTCTAGATCTAAAAGCTGCCTTAATGAACCGAGAAACCCAGTAGCTACAAGCTACATCACAGCTATATAAAGAACACCAATCATAAATGGGTAGTATAAATCACACCATGTGTGTAGATATAGGTATGATATGTACCTTTTATTAATTACTACCCTATATGGACTAAATGCGACTCCATCGCCAAATATAGAACTACCAGAGAAAAAAGCGAAGACCGAATCAACACTTCTATAGCAAAAAATGGTCAATATTTATTATGATACAAAGATCAGACATATACAAAGGTCAGTACAATATTATAAAAAAGGACAATAAAATCAATAACAGCCCTCTCTACATGTGACTCCACACAGGGACCCATAATATAGGTAATCCATGGCAGACCCAGATCCTATGTATTTAGTTTTATTATATCATATCTGCTATATATATATAACACACATAAGCATTAAAATGGATACTATATATGCTGATTACCCTCACTGCTGTATAGTGGAAACCAGTAGAAGTCATTTACCATATCACCCTCCTATTATCTACTATTATTGTCATGTGCGGTGCACTAGATGAATAGAGGGAACATAAATGTCCCCATTGTATGCTTACCGCAGCTCTCCAGTGTCCAAATGTAATCACCAGGGGGCAATAGCACTGTTAGGGGTCCATAATGGGGAGGCACATGTCGAGAGAGACGCCCCTACGCGCGTTTCGGCTGTTCCCTTCGTCAGGTTTAAGGGTGCTGGTGGATAACCCTAGTTCAAGACCTTTTTGTAAAAACTCCAAAGATTTGTCCTATTGGCACCCCTTCCCCATCAACCCCAGAACCAGAGAAAGGCAAAAACTTTCTCCAACTTGTGGCATAAATCTGGGTTGTAACAGGTTTTCTCCTGTGCAGGATGGTTACTAGACCTTTGGAAAAACCTTTCTGATTTGGCAGTGTCCTTTCAAGTTCCACACCGTCAAGTGGGGGCCAGTTGCTTGAGGATGGAATATCGGACCCTGGAGAAGGAGATATGGAATCTCTGGAAGAACCCAAGGATCAGAGATGGACATGTTCCTCAGGCATGAGAACCAGGGCCTCCTGGGCCAAAAGGGTGCGATCAGCAGAACCCTGGCCTTCTCCTCCCTGATCTTTCTTATTACCATGAGAAGAACAGCCAACCAGGGGGGGAGGAGTCATACGCCAGGCTGAAATACCAACGTATCAGGAAAGCGTCCACAGCTAGAGGATTTAGGGAACACAAGATCTTTGTCTTCCGATTTAGTTTTGTGGCAAACGGATCTACCTGACCGGAGGCCCCCCCATCTTCGGCTATTTGGGTAAAAATTCCTTGATTTAGTTCCCATTCCCCTTGCATCAGAGGATAGCAGCTTAGGAAATCTGCTCTCATGTTTTCTTTTTCCATTAAATGGAGGGCCATCAGGGAAAGGAGGTGACTTTCTGTAATCTGGAAGAGATGATCTGTCACTCTCATCAGCGATCTTGACCATGTATCCCCCTGGTGGTTCACATATGCTACCGCAACTAGATTATCCAAGAGGATCTTTACATTCTGGCCCTGAAGGAAAGGTAAGAAATTATTCACCGCCTTGTCTACCGCCAGAAGTTCTTTTGAATTGGAGGAGAGACCCTTTTCAATATCTGACCAGGTCCCCTGGGCTACCATATCTCCCAGATGGGCTCCCCACCCTCTCGGACTCGCATCTGTGGTAATTGTTCTAGTGACCCTAAGTACCCAGGGAACCCCTCGAGATAGGTTAGGCTCATCCTGCCACCACTATAAAGATTTTACTGACCGGGGTGATAAGGACATCTTCCAAGTGCCCCTTAAGAGAAACTTCATTATGTAGCACATCCCACTGTAGAACTGTGGCGCCCCTGAAGGTTCGACCGCCACAGGGATGCTGCACTTCTGTAATGGAGTGTAGTGTTCCTCCTCCGAGGTAAGAACAGCGTGATGGTCGGGACCCAACCTTTGCATCCAACGCCACATTTCTCCACCAGGGGGGCTAGTATGCACCAGGTGCTGCCCTCCTGGTTACAGGGAGACTGGGGAACCAAGAGTGAGGGGAACCAGTTAGTGGGTGAGGGTTGAGGACTTACAATTTAGTGACACTTTAAATTTCATATTTAATAAAAAGCCATCTTTGGTTTTGGTCTTTGTGCTGTTAATTACTGTGAGGTATTGTGATCTCCCACCCTGAACGTGGATCCTGTGTGGAACTGCAGTGGATGGAGACACAGCCCTGATACCCCAGCCTTGAGACGGGGGGCAGGTTGCAGACGAGGAATGTCTCAACCCGGTCAAGGACCACGACCAAGAAGGCCCGGAGCTTAAGAGTGTAGCTCCACAGCTAATGGATCCCGGGGAGGATGCAGACGGAGCAGTGTACGCCACCTGTCCTCACCATCTGATATATTCAGAGGGAGTCCGGCTGCAAGAGGGGTACCGGCCCCGACACCCGACCTTGCTTCTCCATGTCCTGGTTGGTAAAGCCTGGTAGGCCCAGAGGATCCCATCGGGTATCGGAAGGAGCGGAGCTGCCACCCGTGCCCTTGTTCTGAGAGGAGTTCAGAGGGAGACCCGGCCTATCTACACACACAGACAGGAGAGGATACGGTCTGTAGTTCAGGAACACTCTGGTGCGGGGTCCCGATTGAATGCTGGACTTGCTCGGAGGTTGTTGGACCCCCATCCCTGGTGACTGTAGGACTCCGTGGGGATCAGGGAGTCGCCTTCCTTCTGCCATCTCTAATGTGAGTAAAGCCTTGGTAGTTCACCCCTATGGCCTCTGGACTGTTTATTCTGCGCTACACCGCGCGACGTGGCATCCGTTCTTCCTCCACTACTACCCCCTCCATCCTTCCTGTCCCTCTGCCCTGAGGCCTTGCTCCGCCTGTGGGGAGTAGTAATAACTCTGGCCGCCGTAACACTATGCCTCAGCGGACTGCAGCGGCGCTGGTGGCCTTCACCAGGTGCCACAGGTGGCGTAGTCGTAAATCAGCCACTCAACCCGGATAAGCCCACACCATCTCTTTTAATGTGACGGCCCTGAGCACGGGTCGGGTCCGGGCCACGGCTGCACCCCATCTCTCCATCACAGGACCCGACTCCGAGTCCCCCATCTCCCAGGGTAAAGAAAAGGGCTTTTTCGAGTAAGAGACGTCACGCTATCACTTGTGGGGGGTTTCTGCTGTTTTCGCATGTCAGGGGCTCTCCAAATGTGATATGGCATCCACTTTTTTCATATGGCATTTTGTTTTCATAATGGCATTACGGCATTCATTTTAATATGGTGATATGGCATTCAGTCTTTTTTGCGTTCAAAAAGTCGAAACGGTGCTCCTTCCCTTCCGAGCCCTGTCATGTGCCCAAACAATAGTTTTCCCCCACATATGGGGTATCAACATGCTCAGTAGAAATTACACAACAAATTTTGTGGTTCATTTTATCTTGTTACCCTTGTGAAAATAAAAAAATTGGGGCTATAGTAAAATTTTTGTGAAAAAAAGTAAAATGTTCATTTTTCTTTCCACATTGCTTTAGTTCCTTTTGGGTATTTTCTGTCATAAAGGCCCCTCAAAGTCACTTCAAATGTGATGTGGTCCCTAAAAAAATGGTTTTGTAAATTTTGTTGGAAAAATTAGAAATCGCTGGTCAACTTTTAAACCTTCTAACTTCCTAACAAAAAAAATGTTTTAAAAATTGTGCTGATGTAAAGTAAACATATGAGAAATGTTATTTATTAACTATTTTGTGTGACATAACTCTCTGGAATTAAAAGTTTGAAAATTGCAAAATTATCAAAATTTTCACCAAATTGTCGTATCAAAATTGGTTACCACTATCATGAAGTACAATATGTCACTAAACACAATCTCAGAATCAGTGGGATCCATTGTAAAATAAGAAGAAAATAATAAAATCCTTATACTCACATGTCCTATGTGTCCCTAGCTGTAATTCTCTGACCGCTGACGCTGAGGAGCCGAGGAGAATGAGCCGCTCCGGCGAGCGGGCCCCGAAGCTGAGCTCAGGAGCGGTGTCCTGTCACTCAGTGAGCGCAGCTCCGGGGCCACTATCCGGGGAACACTTAGGACCATAGGCAGATTATAATGAGGGCAATCTGGGCTACCGCCCGGGGCCCCGGGGCTCCGGGGAGCCCCGGGGGGTCCATGGCCAAGCTTAAAGGATCCCTCACTTTACACACTTAACATCTTTTATCCATTGTTAAAAAGCGTCATAGATTTCAAGCTTTTTTCATAGTGTTTTTCACCCTTGAATTTGTTCCAGAAAATGAAGTATTGCTCCTGGAAAATTAATGTAATTACACATGTGTTGGTATAGATATGTTTATTTCATTTGTATGTAATGGAACAACACAAAAAAACAAACAAAAAAGGCAAATTGGACATAATTTCACACAAAACTCCCAAAATGGGCCAAACCAAAATGTTGGCACTTTTCCAAAGTTGTAGGTAAACAACTTTGTTTCAAGCATATGATGCTCATTCAAACTCACCTGTGGCAAGTAACAGGTTTGAGCAATATGAAATCATACCTGAAACCAGATAAAAAGGTGAGAAATTTACATATTCTTTGCATTGTATGACTGTGTGTGCCAAACTAAGCATGGAGAACACAAAGAGGAGAAGAGAACTGTCTGAGGAGTTGAGAACCAAAATTGTTGAAAAATATCAACAATCTCAAGGTTACAAATTAATCTCCAGAGATCTTGATGTTCCTTTGTCCATGGTGCGCAACATTATCAAGAAGTTTACAACCCATGGCACTGTAGCTAATCTCTCTGGATGTGGACAGCCGAGAAAAATTGATGAAAGGTTGCAACGCAGGATAGTCCAAATGGTGGATAAGCAACCCCAATCAAGTTCCAAAGATATTCAAGCTGTCCTGCATGCTCAGGGTGCATCAGTGTCAGCGTGAACTATATGTAGTCTTTTGAATGAAATGAATCACCATGGCAGGAGACCCAGGAGGACCCCACTGCTGACATAGATACATAAAAAAGCTAGACTACAATTTACCAATATGTGCGTAAGTAAGCCTAAATCCTTTTGGGAAATCATCTTGTGGACAGATGAAACCAAGATAGAGCTTTTTGGTGAAGCACATCATTCTACTGTTTACCAAAAATGGAATGAGGACTGCAAAGAAAAGAACACAGTACCTACAGTCATATATGGTGGAGGTTCAAAGATGTTTTGGGGTTGTTTTGTTGCCTCTGGCACTCATTGCTTTGACTGCGTGCAAAGCATCATGAAATCTGAAGATTACCAAAGGATTTTGGGTCACAATGTAGTGTCTATTGTCAGAAAGCTGGGTTTGCGTCCTAGGTCATGGGACTTCGAGCAGTCAATTACCCCAAACATATTTCAAGAAGCACCAAGAAATGGATGGGAACAAAGTGCTGGAGAGTTCTGAAGTGGCAGCAATGAGTCCGGATCTAAATCCTTTTGAACACCTGTGGATTTAGATCCGGACTCATTGCTTAGTCCGGATCTAAATTGCTCTTAAAATTGCTTTTGGGAGGAGACACACTTCACATATGGGAGACCTGGGACAGTTTGCAAAAGAAGAGTGGTCTACATACTTTTATATATATATATATATATATATATATATATATATATATATATATATATATACATATATATATATATATATATATATATATATATATATGTATAATACTTGACACCTAATGGGAGCCAAAGGCCAAAGAAGGGGGCATTGTCCTAAGTAGGGGCCACAGAGGGAGACATTATTTTAATTGGGGTCCAAGGAGGGGGACATTATTTTAAATGGGGGCCCCAAGAGGGGACATTATTGTAAATTTTGTCTAAAAAGGGGGGCATCATACCATGGGAGCAAAAGGGGAACATTATGATAAATGGTGGCCAAAGAAGGGGACTTTATTCTAAATGAGGACCAAAAAGAGAGACATTGTACTACAGGGGGCCAAAGAGAGTTATATATAATAATATTTTTTATTTAATTTCTATATTTAGTAGAGACATGTACAAACTGAATAAGACAATACAGATTATCACATAATTCATGACATACTAAGAGGAGTGAAGGCCCTGCTAACAAGCTTACAGTCTATGAAGATATAGGAGTGACACAAAAGATAAAAAGGTGCTTGTCATGTATGGTCCGGCCATGATTATTATAAACAGGGGAATTCAAATACCATTACATGAACCAGTCATCAGCCAGAATCTGTATAAGTACAGATACAAGGAGCTGTAGAGTGCATGGAGGCTGTGGATACAGATGAGTGAAGGGACCAGATTCTGGAGAAAATTAAGGAAGGGAGAACAGGGCATAGTTAGATTAACCATATTCTGTGGGATAGTGCATTCCAGAGAACTGCTGCAGCACAAGAGAAGTCCTGAAGATGGGGGTAGAAGGTTTTGATTACAGAGGATGCTAGTCTTAGGTAGATAGTTGATTTTACATTTCTGGATTCTGTAGATTTGTGATTTGTATTAAACAAAAAAAAAACAACAACAATCCGAGGTGTCAGTGACGCGCCCCCTGGGCCAGTGCTGTAGGGGATACCCGGAGCCGGATCTCGATGGGGGTAGTAGTCCTTGTGGCGGTGACCCGGTCCGTGCCCAGGGTGTCAAACTAAGTGGCAGTCTATGGCAGTAGATGTTAACTTGATTGTCGACTACGCCACCCGTTGAGTGCGGCTTTGAAGCCGCCGCTGCAGAGCAGTCCACTGAGGCCGGTGGTATATGTGCAGCAGTGATGGTATAACCCCCAACGGGAGGGGTATGGCCTCAGGGCAGCAGGTGTAGATGATGGGGGTTGTGATGATGCAAAAAGAAGATTCAGAGTCAGGAGATGCAGTTCAGGGTTTTTACTTACTGGTGTTCTCTTGGTCACTCTGGCCTTGAGCGACCACCCGAGCCGTGCTGCGTCCACCAGGTCCTGGACTCGGCCAACCCCCAGACAATTCCGGAGCGTGGTCCTGAGCTCCTTTCTGACTCTCCCTTCCTCTGGCCGTTCCCACCAGGGATCCACTTTTGGCCGGCTCCCTCGGGTCTCTTGGTGGTCAAGCCTCCTCTGGGCTCCCTGACCCTATGCTCGGTGTGCCTTTCTAGTGGATTTGGTGAGGGTCGTGGCAGATCCTGCCCACGACCTCCGGTTCCTGGCTAAGGTTCGTTTTGGGCCTCCGCCAGCTTGGGACCCGGTACCCTTGTCCGCCAACCCTTCACCCTTCTGTCCTTATTCTGGGATCTTGGGGTTCCTTCTTGTTTCCTCTCTGGGTCCTTCTCACTCCTCTCTCTCTCTCTGCAGGCTCTGCTCTGGAGCTGAGCCCAGCCGGAGCCACAGCTCCCTGTCAGCCCTCCTGGCTGAGCTCCTCTGCTCTGCTCCTCAGGCTAAAAAGACCCTGTCCTAAGATGGTGCCCACCATATATACTCCCTCTATGTGTGAGCTCAGGTGACCAGCACCCAATGAGCTCCTAGCTTTACCCAGACTACTCCCCCTATCTGCCCCTACACTACTGGGATGTTCCACCCCCCTCCCACTCCAGCCAGGGACAGACGCTGTCGTACCTGCACATAAACTGGTGGGAGTACCGTTGATCTGTCCCCCGGAAATGGGATGTATGTAGTGCATGCAGCCTACTGAGCTCAGTTCCACACTCCATCCTTACCCGGGAGTGGAATACCACACCTCTGGAGTGAGGTGCAATACCCCTGTAGCAGCCGAATCCTCAGGGTGCTACATCAGTATTCTTTAATGAGGACATAGCCCTCATGGTTTGTAATTCCAGTGTGTGATGATTAAATAAATGTTGTGATTAATGTGCAGTTTGGCCCACAAAATACAGATGGTATCACCAAGCATAGAAATAAACAGATGGAATCATCAGGCATAGAGATAAACAGAATGTAAATAAAGACAATACAGCTGTCCTTACCTGCAGTTGAAAGGTTGTATTGTCTTTATTTACATTCTGTTTATCTCTATGCCTGCTGATTCCATCTGTTTATCTCTATGCTTGGTGATACCATCTGTATTTTGTGGGCCATGATTGACTTTGCCCTATATTGACACTTGTCTACCACTTGTGGGCTTTATGGCTTCTCTCTATATGACCTATTGACATATTTATAGATATATACTTTCATGGCATTTTGACTACATTTATCTATGCTGGATACTTTAAGGTATGTACTTGTTATCCACTAATGCTTACTAGATGAATGAATTTTGGATACTGATCCTTTTACTTATTTATTTATTTAATTCTTCATGTATTTATCACTGGGTTCATTGATATGATCTCCTTTTGTAAGTCTTGTTAAACAGAATAAATGATTGACTACCCTTGTTACTAGCACTGCAGGCACCTTCATTGGTTCACTTCCCCTTTATGTGTGTTTTATAAATTTCTTTTAAATAATTCAATAAAAGTTCCAAATCTTTTTATCAAACTTGTGCATCTATACTTCTTTGACCTGATTGAGTGTTACTCCCATTCTAGTAGCCACAATAACAACGTACAACTGAAGCAATAAAAAAATGCCTTTATTAAAAATAAATATAAAAACATAACAAAAGTAATTTCTAAAAATACCCATTAAATACCATGGGAAACAATTGAACTCCACAACAATAAATAAAGCTCATAGGATATGATGAAGGAGTCTATATATCATCTGATGTCTATACACATAGTATAGCACCTGCAGTATACAGGATAATATATGACTGGTATATGGTATACAGTGATTACAGAAGTCAGATATCATATACAGGATAATATGTGACTGTTATCTATTGTATAATTCCCAAATTTAACAGAAAGGAAAAAGGGACAAATTATTTGGCTTGCATAGTAGCAGAGTGCTTTGTGGAAAATTAATGACCATGCCTCGAACCATTTATTTCTATACAGATAAATGTACAAGGATGACCTGCATCTTCTAAAGCAGCAGAAGCCAAGGCATCCCGAAACAACTGCTGGGGTATCGGCCTGGGGGACATCCGTATACATAGCTAGTGTGACTGTGGATTAATTGATCTGTGATATACTGCAGTAACTGCACCTTAATCACAACATTTATTTAATCATCACACACTGGAATTACAAACCATGAGGGCTATGTCCTCATTAAAGAATACTGACACCTCGGATTGTTGTTGTTTTTTTTTTTTGTTTAATACAAATCACAAATCTACAGAATCCAGAAATGTAAAATCAACTATCTACCTAAGACTAGCATCCTCTGTAATCAAAACCTTCTACCCCCATCTTCAGGACTTCTCTTGTGCTGCAGCAGTTCTCTGGAATGCACTATCCCACAGAATATGGTTAATCTAACTATGCCCTGTTCTCCCTTCCTTAATTTTCTCCAGAATCTGGTCCCTTCACTCATCTGTATCCACAGCCTCCATGCACTCTACAGCTCCTTGTATCTGTACTTATACAGATTCTGGCTGATGACTGGTTCATGTAATGGTATTTGAATTCCCCTGTTTATAATAATCATGGCCGGACCATACATGACAAGCACCTTTTTATCTTTTGTGTCACTCCTATATCTTCATAGACTGTAAGCTTGTTAGCAGGGCCTTCACTCCTCTTAGTATGTCATGAATTATGTGATAATCTGTATTGTCTTATTCAGTTTGTACATGTCTCTACTAAATATAGAAATTAAATAAAAAATATTATTATATATAACTCTCTTTGGCCCCCTGTAGTACAATGTCTCTCTTTTTGGTCCTCATTTAGAATAAAGTCCCCTTCTTTGGCCACCATTTATCATAATGTTCCCCTTTTGCTCCCATGGTATGATGCCCCCCTTTTTAGACAAAATTTACAATAATGTCCCCTCTTGGGGCCCCCATTTAAAATAATGTCCCCCTCCTTGGACCCCAATTAAAATAATGTCTCCCTCTGTGGCCCCTACTTAGGACAATGCCCCCTTCTTTGGCCTTTGGCTCCCATTAGGTGTCAAGTATTATACATATATATATATATATATATATATATATATATATATATATATATATATATATATAAAAGTATGTAGACCACTCTTCTTTTGCAAACTGTCCCAGGTCTCCCATATGTGAAGTGTGTCTCCTCCCAAAAGCAATTTTAAGAGCAATTTAGATCCGGACTAAGCAATGAGTCCGGATCTAAATCCACAGGTGTTCAAAAGGATTTAGATCCGGACTCATTGCTGCCACTTCAGAACTCTCCAGCACTTTGTTCCCATCCATTTCTTGGTGCTTCTTGAAATATGTTTGGGGTAATTGTCCTGCTCGAAGTCCCATGACCTAGGACGCAAACCCAGCTTTCTGACAATAGACACTACATTGTGACCCAAAATCCTT
Source organism: Phyllobates terribilis (assembly GCF_046119375.1). NCBI lineage: Eukaryota > Metazoa > Chordata > Amphibia > Anura > Dendrobatidae > Phyllobates > Phyllobates terribilis. Next base: position 3,782,428 of record NW_027362902.1, read on the forward strand.
TGGTAATCTTCAGATTTCATGATGCTTTGCACGCAGTCAAAGCAATGAGTGCCAGAGGCAACAAAACAACCCCAAAACATCTTTGAACCTCCACCATATATGACTGTAGGTACTGTGTTCTTTTCTTTGCAGTCCTCATTCCATTTTTGGTAAACAGTAGAATGATGTGCTTCACCAAAAAGCTCTATCTTGGTTTCATCTGTCCACAAGATGATTTCCCAAAAGGATTTAGGCTTACTCACGCACATATTGGTAAATTGTAGTCTAGCTTTTTTATGTATCTATGTCAGCAGTGGGGTCCTCCTGGGTCTCCTGCCATGGTGATTCATTTCATTCAAAAGACTACATATAGTTCACGCTGACACTGATGCACCCTGAGCATGCAGGACAGCTTGAATATCTTTGGAACTTGATTGGGGTTGCTTATCCACCATTTGGACTATCCTGCGTTGCAACCTTTCATCAATTTTTCTCGGCTGTCCACATCCAGAGAGATTAGCTACAGTGCCATGGGTTGTAAACTTCTTGATAATGTTGCGCACCATGGACAAAGGAACATCAAGATCTCTGGAGATTAATTTGTAACCTTGAGATTGTTGATATTTTTCAACAATTTTGGTTCTCAACTCCTCAGACAGTTCTCTTCTCCTCTTTGTGTTCTCCATGCTTAGTTTGGCACACACAGTCATACAATGCAAAGAATATGTAAATTTCTCACCTTTTTATCTGGTTTCAGGTATGATTTCATATTGCTCAAACCTGTTACTTGCCACAGGTGAGTTTGAATGAGCATCATATGCTTGAAACAAAGTTGTTTACCTACAACTTTGGAAAAGTGCCAACATTTTGGTTTGGCCCATTTTGGGAGTTTTGTGTGAAATTATGTCCAATTTGCCTTTTTTGTTTGTTTTTTTGTGTTGTTCCATTACATACAAATGAAATAAACATATCTATACCAACACATGTGTAATTACATTAATTTTCCAGGAGCAATACTTCATTTTCTGGAACAAATTCAAGGGTGAAAAACACTATGAAAAAAGCTTGAAATCTATGACGCTTTTTAACAATGGATAAAAGACGTTAAGTGTGTAAAGTGAGGGATCCTTTAAGCTTGGCCATGGACCCCCCGGGGCTCCCCGGAGCCCCGGGGCCCCGGGCGGTAGCCCAGATTGCCCTCATTATAATCTGCCTATGGTCCTAAGTGTTCCCCGGATAGTGGCCCCGAAGCTGCGCTCACTGAGTGACAGGACACCGCTCCTGAGCTCAGCTTCGGGGCCCGCTCGCCGGAGCGGCTCATTCTCCTCGGCTCCTCAGCGTCAGCGGTCAGAGAATTACAGCTAGGGACACATAGGACATGTGAGTATAAGGATTTTATTATTTTCTTCTTATTTTACAATGGATCCCACTGATTCTGAGATTGTGTTTAGTGACATATTGTACTTCATGATAGTGGTAACCAATTTTGATACGACAATTTGGTGAAAATTTTGATAATTTTGCAATTTTCAAACTTTTAATTCCAGAGAGTTATGTCACACAAAATAGTTAATAAATAACATTTCTCATATGTTTACTTTACATCAGCACAATTTTTAAAACATTTTTTTTGTTAGGAAGTTAGAAGGTTTAAAAGTTGACCAGCGATTTCTAATTTTTCCAACAAAATTTACAAAACCATTTTTTTAGGGACCACATCACATTTGAAGTGACTTTGAGGGGCCTTTATGACAGAAAATACCCAAAAGGAACTAAAGCAATGTGGAAAGAAAAATTAACATTTTACTTTTTTTCACAAAAATTTTACTATAGCCCCAATTTTTTTATTTTCACAAGGGTAACAAGATAAAATGAACCACAAAATTTGTTGTGTAATTTCTACTGAGCATGTTGATACCCCATATGTGGGGGAAAACTATTGTTTGGGCACATGACAGGGCTCGGAAGGGAAGGAGCACCGTTTCGACTTTTTGAACGCAAAAAAGACTGAATGCCATATCACCATATTAAAATGAATGCCGTAATGCCATTATGAAAACAAAATGCCATATGAAAAAAGTGGATGCCATATCACATTTGGAGAGCCCCTGACATGCGAAAACAGCAGAAACCCCCCACAAGTGATAGCGTGACGTCTCTTACTCGAAAAAGCCCTTTTCTTTACCCTGGGAGATGGGGGACTCGGAGTCGGGTCCTGTGATGGAGAGATGGGGTGCAGCCGTGGCCCGGACCCGACCCGTGCTCAGGGCCGTCACATTAAAAGAGATGGTGTGGGCTTATCCGGGTTGAGTGGCTGATTTACGACTACGCCACCTGTGGCACCTGGTGAAGGCCACCAGCGCCGCTGCAGTCCGCTGAGGCATAGTGTTACGGCGGCCAGAGTTATTACTACTCCCCACAGGCGGAGCAAGGCCTCAGGGCAGAGGGACAGGAAGGATGGAGGGGGTAGTAGTGGAGGAAGAACGGATGCCACGTCGCGCGGTGTAGCGCAGAATAAACAGTCCGGAGGCCATAGGGGTGAACTTCCAAGGCTTTACTCACATTAGAGATGGCAGAAGGAAGGCGACTCCCTGATCCCCACGGAGTCCTGCAGTCACCAGGGATGGGGGTCCGACAACCTCCGAGCAAGTCCAGCATTCAATCGGGACCCCGCACCAGAGTGTTCCTGAACTACAGACCGTATCCTCTCCTGTCTGTGTGTGTAGATAGGCAGGGTCTCCCTCTGAACTCCTCTCAGAACAAGGGCACGGGTGGCAGCTCCGCTCCCTCCGATATCCGATGGGATCCTCTGGGCCTACCAGGCTTTACCAACCAGGACATGGAGAAGCAAGGTCGGGTGTCGGGGCCGGTACCCCTCTTGCAGCCGGACTCCCTCTGAATATATCAGATGGTGAGGACAGGTGGCGTACACTGCTCCGTCTGCATCCTCCCCGGGATCCATTAGCTGTGGAGCTACACTCTTAAGCTCCGGGCCTTCTTGGTCGTGGTCCTTGACCGGGTTGAGACATTCCTCGTCTGCAACCTGCCCCCCGTCCCAAGGCTGGGGTATGAGGGCTGTGTCTCCATCCACTGCAGGTCCACACAGGATCCACGTTCAGGGTGGGAGATCACAATACCTCACAGTAATTAACAGCACAAAGACCAAAACCAAAGATGGCTTTTTATTAAATATGAAATTTAAAGTGTCACTAAATTGTAAGTCCTCAACCCTCACCCACTAACTGGTTCCCCTCACTCTTGGTTCCCCAGTCTCCCTGTAACCAGGAGGGCAGCACCTGGTGCATACTAGCCCCCCTGGTGGAGAAATGTGGTGTTGGATGCAAAGGTTGGGTCCCGACCATCACGCTGTTCTTACCTCGGAGGAGGAACACTACACTCCATTACAGAAGTGCAGCATCCCTGTGGCGGTCGAACCTTCAGGGGCGCCACAGTTCTACAGTGGGATGTGCTACATAATGAAGTTTCTCTTAAGGGGCACTTGGAAGATGTCCTTATCACCCCGGTCAGTAAAATCTTTATAGTGGTGGCAGGATGAGCCTAACCTATCTCGAGGGGTTCCCTGGGTACTTAGGGTCACTAGAACAATTACCACAGATGCGAGTCCTAGAGGGTGGGGAGCCCATCTGGGAGATATGGTAGCCCAGGGGACCTGGTCAGATATTGAAAAGGGTCTCTCCTCCAATTCAAAAGAACTTCTGGCGGTAGACAAGGCGGTGAATAATTTCTTACCTTTCCTTCAGGGCCAGAATGTAAAGATCCTCTTGGATAATCTAGTTGCGGTAGCATATGTGAACCACCAGGGGGATACATGGTCAAGATCGCTGATGAGAGTGACAGATCATCTCTTCCAGATTACAGAAAGTCACCTCCTTTCCCTGATGGCCCTCCATATAATGGAAAAAGAAAACATGAGAGCAGATTTCCTAAGCTGCTATCCTCTGATGCAAGGGGAATGGGAACTAAATCAAGGAATTTTTACCTAAATAGCCGAAGATGGGGGGGCCTCCGGTCAGGTAGATCCGTTTGCCACAAAACTAAATCGGAAGACAAAGATCTTGTGTTCCCTAAATCCTCTAGCTGTGGACGCTTTCCTGATACGTTGGTATTTCAGCCTGGCGTATGACTCCTCCCCCCCTGGTTGGCTGTTCTTCTCATGGTAATAAGAAAGATCAGGGAGGAGAAGGCCAGGGTTCTGCTGATCGCACCCTTTTGGCCCAGGAGGCCCTGGTTCTCATGCCTGAGGAACATGTCCATCTCTGATCCTTGGGTTCTTCCAGAGATTCCATATCTCCTTCTCCGGGGTCCGATATTCCATCCTCAAACAACTGGCCTCCACTTGACGGTGTGGAACTTGAAAGGAAACTGCCAAATCAGAAAGGTTTTTCCAAAGGTCTAGTAACCATCCTGCACAGCAGAAAACCTGTTACAACCCAGATTTATGCCACAAGTTGGAGAAAGTTTTTGTCTTTCTCTGGTTCTGGGGTTGATGGGGAAGGGGTGCCAATAGGACAAATCTTTGGAGTTTTTACAAAAAGGTCTTGAACTAGGGTTATCCACCAGCACCCTTAAAGTACAGATTTCTGCCTTGGGTGCCCTATATAGCTGTGATGTAGCTTGTAGCTACTGGGTTTCTCGGTTCATTAAGGCAGCTTTTAGATCTAGACTCATTATTAAAAGCAGCTTGGTTCCCTGGGATTTAAATTTGGTTCTAAAGGCCTTGACTAGCTCGCCGTTTGAGCTAATAGTCAGCAACCCTTAAATCCCTCTCTCTTAAGACCGCTTTAATATCTTTAACCTCGGCCAGGAGCATTAGTGACATCCAGACCCTGTCTATGGCCTCGCCGTTTACTCAAATTCTGGATGATAGGCAGGATCTGGTCTAAAAATCACTCTCTCTCCCTAAGGTAGCTACTCGTTTCCACAGACTTCAGGAAGTCCTCCTACCCTCCTTTTGTCCACATCCTAGTAACCAGAAAGAGGTGGAGTTACATACGTTAGAAGTGAGGAGATGTGTGGTTAGGTACCATTCAGTTACCAAAAGCTTTAGGAAAGATAACTCGTTGTTTATATCCTACCAAGGGGCTAGGAGCGGTCTAAGGTCACGAAGTCCACCATAGCTAGATGGAATTAGGAGGCCATTTCTCTATCATATACAGTATAGACCAAAAGTTTGGACACACCTTCGCATTTAAAGATTTTTCTGTATTTTCTTGACTATGGAAATTGTACATTCACACTGAAGGCATCAAAACTATGAATTAACACATGTGGAATTATATATTTAACAAAAAAGTGTGAAACAACTGGGTTCAGGTCTGGTGACTGTGAAGGCCAGGTTATCTGGCGTAGCACCCCATCACTCTCCCTCTTGGTCAAATAGCCCTTACACAGCCTGGAGGTGTGTTTGGGGTCATTGTCCTGTTGAAAAATAAATGATGGTCCAACTAAACGCAAACCAGATGGAATAGCATGCCGCTGCAAGATGCTGTGGTAGCCATGCTGGTTCAGTATGCCTTCAATTTTGAATAAATCCCCAACCGTGTCACCAGCAAAGCACCCCCACACCATCACACCTCCTCCTCCATGCTTCACGGTGGGAACCAGGCATGTAGAGTCCATCCGTTCACCTTTTCTGCGTCGCACAAAGACACGGTGGTTGGAACCAAAGATCTCAAATTTGGACTCATCAGACCAAAGCACAGATTTCCACTGGTCTAATGTCCATTCCTTGTGTTCTTTAGCCCAAACAAGTCTCTTCTGCTTGTTGCCCGTCCTTAGCAGTGGTTTCCTAGCAGCTATTTTACCATGAAGGTCTGCTGCACAAAGTCTCCTCTTAACAGTTGTTGAAGAGATGTGTCTGCTGCTAGAACTCTGTGTGGCATTGAACTGGTCTCTAATCTGAGCTGCTGTTAAACTGCGATTTCTGAAGCTGGTGACTCGGATAAACTTATCCTCAGAAGCAGAGGTGACTCTTGGTCTTCCTTTCCTGGGGCGGTCCTCATGTGAGCCAGTTTCTTTGTAGCGCTTGATGGTTTTTGCAACTGCACTTGGGGACACTTTCAAAGTTTTCCCAATTTTTCGGACTGACTGACCTTCATTTCTTAAAGTAATGATGGCCACTCGTTTTTCTTTACTTAGCTGCTTTTTTCTTGCCATAATACAAATTCTAACAGTCTGTTCAGTAGGACTATCAGCTGTGTATCCACCAGACTTCTGCACAACACAACTGATGGTCCCAACCCCATTTATAAGGCAAGAAATCCCACTTATTAAACCTGACAAGGCATACCTGTGAAGTGAAAACAATTTCCGGTGACTACCTCTTGAAGCTCACCAAGAGAATGCTAAGAGTGTGCAAAGCAGTCATCAAAGCAAAAGGTGGCTACTTTGAAGAACCTAGAATATAAGACATATTTTCAGCTGTTTCACACTTTTTTGTTAAGTATATAATTCCACATGTGTTAATTCATAGTTTTGATGTCTTCAGTGTGAATGTACAATTTTCATAGTCATGAAAATACAGAAGAATCTTTAAATGAGAAGATGTGTCCAAACTTTTGGTCTGTACATCTAGCGGCGAGGAAGTGCCAGAAGGGCTGAAGGCTCATCCCACCCCACCCCTCCTGGGCTGAGAAGACAGGTGTCTCGATAGAAGACATATGTAAGGCTGCTACCTGGTCCTGTCCCTCTACATTCCATAGACACGATAGGTTAGATATGGGTGTATCGGCTGACCTCACCTTTGGGAGAAGAGTGTTCCAGGCTGTGGTCCTTCAATAGATTACTTCATCTCTGTAATTCTCTCGTGGTGCTGTCATGGTCGACCGATAAAATCTTAAATTACATACCGGTAATGGAATTTTTCGGAGACCATGACAGCACCCTTATATTTCCTCCTTTCACGTTTGTGGGAACACTCCCCTTTTATTATAATATCACACTCAATAGGTGTCGTCTGGTATGGCAATTTTGTGATTGTTTGCTGTGTTTATTAACCTGGCAGTCCTCTCAATGCTCTGTAATCCCAACTGAGGCGGGAGAGAGGTGGCGCCCTTTTAAGCCTGTAGGTTTCCTCTCCTTGGTGGGCGGATCCCCTCTCTCGTGGTGCTGTCTCTGAAAAATCCCGTTACCGGTAAGTAACTTACGACTATACATTTGATGGAGCAATCAAAAAGTTGTACCCCAAAATGGTATTAAAAACGGTCTTAGAAAATTGAAACACAAGCCAAACAATTTGTTTGCAAAGTTTAGAATTTTTTAAAAGCAGTAAAATGTTTTCGTTTTCTTCTGCACCATTTCACTTTATTTGGAATTCATTGCCCTTTTTTTTCTATATGTTGCACAGTAAAGTGAATGGCGTCTTTCAAAAATGCTGTAATTTTGTCCCACAAAGTACACCTCAACCCTGCTGTATTGAATAGTGTCTGTGTTATTCACTATGTGATATGTGTTTTTTTATTGTATACTAATGTATAGTGACTAGTGATGATTGAGCGTGTTCTATGAACCCATTCAGCGAGCACGCTAACAGCCGTGACACTTGCAGGCACGGCGACCTTAAAAGAAATGCCGAGCATGCCAAAATACTCGGCGAGCACCTGAGCGTGCTCGCCGAAGGGGTTGATAGAACACGCTCGATCATCACTAATAGTGACCAGATGCCTCTAAGGAATCTTTTTTGGCCACTGTTTTACTGGTGCTTGAAGTGCAAATTTTTGTAGCTCTAATGATTAAGTAATATGCAACTATGTGAACTGCAATTGCCAATTAACAATTTAAGGGTATCCATCAGATATACCCCTCCCTCCAATTCCCATTCATGACCATGCAGGATTTGGAAAGCTAAATCCATAGACACTTCTATATCTTTTATCTGTTGCTGCATTTCTGAGTGCTCTGGGTGTAACGGAGCACTAACCAAGCTACAGCCTTCCAAGGTTGCTTCCCTGCCCAGCACCAGCCTCTTTATCTTGATTGATAGCTCACTGTCAGTTTTTTGGGACGTCAGGCACCAAGCAAGGAAAATCAGTGAGCTAGACACTAGCACTGGGAACTTTCCCTCCGTACATAAACAAAACATAAACCAAAAAAAAAGCAATTTGGCACGTTACTTAATTTATGTAGATTTATAGAATGAAATGTTGGATTTCGTACGAGCTCGATCCATGTTTTTCACAGAGCTCATATCTATTATAGTCTAGGGCTGTTCACATATTTCTGCGGACCGCGTATTTTTCACTGAAACACGTTGACCTGTCGGACTTTGATCCAAATCAAAGTTTAGAGCTTCTCGGATGCAAAACAAAGCTGATGAAAGTCTGAATGAGGCCTTACTCTATTATTTATTTTTTAAGCAGCGTTCATTCCAGGCTGCTGTACACATGAAGAGGGTTTACACACCTAAAATACATATATAAAACACAGAAACAAGCTACCATTGACAGACTAGTATGGAGGGAGACACTGCCACTACGATCTAACAGTGTGGATTCTGGTGTCTCGCTCCTTCCCTCAGGTTGTATGCCAAAAGCCTCCTCCAATAAGCAAGTTCTGGACAAGCTGCAGGTGGAGAGGGAGTGCGGGATTACGGTGAAGGCCCTGACTGCGTCTCTGTTTTACACTTACGAGGGAAAGAAGTATCTCCTGAACCTGATCAACACTCCGGTAAGTGTGACGTTTCTTCTTGATTTGTTTCTCTGTGGTCTTGTTGCGGATGTTCAACTGGTCACGGCGGTCGCGTGACCTGTCACATAACTAAATGATGTCATGGAAGGTCCTTTCACACCAACGCGAGCCATACAAGAGACCAGACGCAGTGGAGAAAAGACCGGGGGCCATCAGAAGGTAAGTATAATGTTATTTTCTCCAATCCCCTCCATGACAGCACACCTGGAGGTAGCATCCCCATCCTAATTAGGGACAGGAAAACAAGAGGTTAAATAGCCCCTTCCCGCTACAATCCCCAGTGTTTTCCTGTCCCTATGGGATGAAGAGGTTACCTGGGGTGCCTGCAGCCGGCAAGCAGGGCCCTATTAAATTTACCTGCTGGGCTGCAGGGAGCGATCGCCTCCGACCTTCCTTCCTTTGCAGCTCCCGTGTCTCCTTGAGAGCGGGACCCCCCACACACACACTCGCCTGCGTGTAAAGCCGAGTAGGGTTTTGGGGGCTGGGGGCCTCCTGTAGCTCCCCGGCCGGAGTCTCCTCTGTCCTCCATGGCGGCGTGCCGGAAGTCAGGCTTTTGGCCAGCGGGACGTCACTTCTGGTGCGTTCCACCGTGGAACGCATGGGGCCGCGGCGGGAAATTCAAAAGGAGAAGCCGCGGTTTGCCCTGAAAATGAGGATCCTTCACCAGATAGGTGAAAATTTGGCACTGGATCTCGGTCTCCCCTATAAAAGACCCAGATGAGAAGACTCCATTAAGGTAGGACAGAATACTCTGCTACTATGGAGGGTGCTGTTCCAAAGCCTGCGTCTGCAGAGCCCAGCGCTAACCCGGCCCCAGTAAGTACTAGGTCCTAGGTTATTCCCCACTCTCTTTTGAGCAGGATCCTAAATATATTTTAAATCTCCCCTTTTTTTATTTTTAATTTAGGGAGACAAGGATCCGGCACCGACAGTGGGAGAAAGCACTACAGTTTGCAAATGTGCCATCTGTATAAAAAAGCTGGCTTCAGGGCATAAGAAACCCCTATGCTGGAAATGCACTGACAACATTGTGAAGGAAGAACAGCCTTCCCTTATGGAAGAAGTCAGGGGAATGGTTCGGCAGGAAATACAATCTTCCCTAGCCTCCTTCTCACAAGCCAGAGCTGAAGGTCCATCTCCCCCCAAAAGGAGAAAATATACGGTTAGGGAGACCTCTGATTCAGAATTAGGGTCTATGGAGGAACCGGAAGAAGGGGTCCTAAGTGAAGATCATGAGGAAGATAGGAAATATTACTTTTCGTCTGAGAATATGGAGGAATTGTTGTCGCAGGTGAGAGACACGATGCAGGTGGAAGAGGAGAAGGAAACCCGTACAGTTCAGGATGAAATGTTTGGCGGTCTGAAATCCAAGAAGAAGGTAGTGTTCCCTGTGCATGACAACATTTGGAGTCTTATTTTAGATGAATGGGAGTCACCTGAGAAAAGGCTTAGTATGGCAGGAGAAATGAAGGATAGATTCCCTCTAGATGAAAAGGCGGCTAAGCTATGGATGGAAGTCCCGAAGGTTGATGTACAGGTGGCAAGGGTTGCGAAGAAAACAACCCTTCCCTTTGAAGACTCGTCACAGCTCAAAAATCCTATGGATAGGAAGATGGACAGCCTTCTAAGGAAGGCATGGGAAACATCGGCGGCTTCACTGAAGACTAATATCGCTTCAACTTGTGTAGCTCGTTCCATGTTCCTCTGGCTCCAACAACTAGAGGAACATCTCTGGAAAGGTACCACTCAAGAGGACCTCCTAGCATCTCTTCCTTTTCTGCAGAAGGCCACTGGATTCCTAGTGGATGCCTTGGCGGAGTCGGTCAAGATTGCGGCAAGATCGGCAGCATTATCAAATTCTATGAGAAGAGCTCTGTGGTTGAAGATGTGGAGTGGGGACAACGCATCAAAATCTAAGCTTTGTTCCATTCCATTTAAAGGAGAGTATATGTTTGGGGCGGTGCTAGACGAGTTGTTGGAGAAAGCATCCGACAAGAAGAAGTCTCTGCCAGAGCCAAAGAATCCAAAAAGTTTCAGAAAGAGACCATTTCTTCTCCCTCAACAACAACAGCAGCAAGCATTTCAGTACAGAGGCAAGGGTAAAACTGGTCGCTGGAGTTACACAAAAGGGGGAAGAGGTAGGAATATCTTTCAAGGTTCTAGGCAGGACAGACAATGACGCCAAGAAGGTAGGAGGCAGAATTGCGAGCTTCCTTCCTCAATGGCAGCTTATTGATTGGAAAAGGATTTGTCGTGGCAACAGTAGACCAGCCAGAGGCTTACTACCACGTGCCAATTCATCCGGATTACAGAAAATTTCTCAGATTTGCTGTAACTCAGAACCGAGAGGTACTTCATTTTCAATTCAATGTACTCCCCTTCGGCATTTCGTCAGCACCCCGCCTGTTTACAAAGATCATGGCAGAGGTAGTAGGTTTATCTAAGGAAACTGAATATCTGCATCGTCCCATATTTAGACAATTTTTTGGTGATGGTTCCCTCGGTTTCAAGTTTGGAAAGAGACCTCCAGATGACCCTCCAGATCCTGGAATCCTTGGGATGGTTGATAAACTACCAAAAGTCAGATCTGATTCCCTCCACCAGGAAGACCTCCTTGGGAATTCTCCTGGATTCTCAGCAACAAGCCTCTTTTCTGCCAAAAGAGAAGCAGATTCAGTTGAGGTCGAAAGTTTATGCACTAAAGAACCAGAGAGGAGTGTCATTAAGATTCGCCATGTCCGTCCTCGGGTCCATGACCTCATTTATTTAGGCGGTACCTTGGGCTCAAGCGCATTCAAGGGTCCTTCAAAACTACATCCTTTCCTGTTGGGACAGATCTCCAAGTTCCCTCTCCAACAGAATTCATCTGCCAGAGAAGGTGAAAGCATCTTTAAATTGGTGGCTCTGTCCAGGAAATCTGGAGAAAAGTTCAGCATGGATTCAACTTCCCTTGTTATCCGTCAAAACAGACGCAAGCAAAAGAGGATGGGGAGCAGTAGTCTCCCACGTGGCCTTCCAAGGGGTCTGGTCGCAAGAAATAGCAGAGCAGTACTCAAACTTAAGAGAAATGAAAGTGGTGGAAGAAACCCTATGGGCAGCCACTACTGTGCTTCAGGGGTCGAATGTCAGAGTCTACTCGGACAATATGACAACTATAGCCCACTTGAGACATCAGGGAAGTACAAGAAACAGGAGGTTACAGATGATCTCCGAAAGGATCTTCCACTGGGCGGAGCATAATCTACTATCCTTATCGGCTCTGCATCTGAGGGGCTCCGACAGCTATCATGCAGATCTTCTGAGCAGAAAATACATTCATCCAGGGGAGTGGAGCATGAACTCGAAGATATTTCAGATGATTGTTCAAAAGTGGGAATACCCAGATGTGGACCTGTTTGCGAACCAGGAAAACGCAAAAGTAAGAGCCTTTTTCTCTTTGAAACCCGAGGATTCAGCAACAGGGATAGATGCATTCGCTCACCCTTGGAAAGTTGGGCTCGCTAATGCTTTTCCCCTGATTCTGTTAATACCAAGGACTTTACAAAAAATCAGGTCGGAAGGGCTCAAGACTATCCTAATAGCTCCAATGTGGCCAAAAAGAGCATGGTTCGGAACACTGAGCAGTCTAAGAATGGATGATCCATTGATGCTTCCTCGAATCCACGATCTGCTGCATTAGGGCCAGATTTTCCATCCGGCCCCTCAGAATTTGGCTCTAGCAGCTTGGCTTCTGAGACCACCCTCTGAAAAGCCAGAGGCTTCTCAGTACAGGTGATCCAAATGTGGCGCCCTGCTGTGCATTGGTGCCACAGAACCCAGAAGGGTGCATGGATGGATTTCTCCACAAGAGGCCCTCACTAGATACAAACACCTCTACCTTCCAACTCATACCAGCAGAGGGAGCCTAGATAGGGATATATATAGGGAAGGTGGAGCCAGGCAGCTCAGTTGATTAGTGAGTGCTCAGAGTCAGAGCAGAGCAGGCAGGCTGAGAGAGAGCCTGAGAGCGTGCCGACACTCAGATAGCGGTGAAGACGCAGCACGTCAGCTGCCTAGTAGTGAGGGCCCCGAGTGTGGCCGACGGCAAGGAGAAAAAGGGGAGTGAAACCAAGGGGGCAGAGGAGCACAATAAGCTCACCCCATTATATCTACCGGACACCGGATCCGCGCCTACAGGGACCCTTTACACCCAGTGGGGATAACCGGAATCCCAGGAGGACTACAAGTCCCTGACAAACCTGAAGGCTAGACACACACAGGATCAGGAACCACGAAGGCCCCGACGTCCAGGGAAAGTGGTTACCAACCAGAGGTCCTATTTCTGAGCATCTGGTGAAGTAAAAGCAGGACACATAAGCTAGGCCCAGTTGCAGGCTGGCCAGGAGCATACATAGGGACAGACACGGATCAGGAGGCCCTATACCTGCTCCCTGGGGAGAAGTCCAAAAGTGCGCCCTTCATCTGGAGTACCCTGGACCGTACCTAACAGCTGTACCAGTAAAGGAAATGAAGCAAATCCCCTGTCTCTGTCCGTTACTCCTGCTGTGCCATCGCTTTCCCTGCACCACAATGCTCAGCGCAACCTGCATCATTTATACTGCCCTGAGGCCTGCTCCACCTGTGGGGAGCCGTTCCATCTCAAGCTGTCCTGACATCTGCCTCAGAGGACTGTTGCAGCGCTGGTGATCCTCACCAGACACCACAGGTGGCGTCACAACAAATTCCCTACAAATAATTCCATTTGGCACTGACCGCCCTGGGCCAGCCACCGCGATAATCCCCGCAGGCAGTCTTAGGCCCGGCTGCCGGGTGCCCCGCGACACCCCTGGGGGCGAGTCACATACACTGCAGAAAAGCAGAAAACCAGTCACAATTTCCATCTATGGAAAAATCTAGAAAGCTTTCAAGCTATGGTATGAGCCTCGTCCATTAGATCCCTTTCGGCCTGACGTGGCCAGAATCTTGGATTTCCTACAGAACGGTCTGTCTAAAGGATTAAGACCAAGCACGCTGAAGGTCCAAGTCTCGCCTTTAAGTTCCTATTTTAATGCTGATTTGGCCCAAAACAGATGGATTAAGAGGTTCATGATAGCTGCTTCTTGGATTAATCCAACAAGAGCTAAAATAGTTCCACCTTGGGATCTCAACGTAGTTCTTAGAGGCCTAACTATGCATCCTTTCGAGCCAATAGCCGAGGCACACATAGACAAATTGTCTTGGAAAGCGGCATTGCTTATAGCTCTGACTACAGCCAGAAGAGTGAGTGAAATCCAAGCCCTGTCTATCAGAGAGACTTATTGTCGTATTTTGGAGGACAGGATCATCCTCCAGTTGGATCCTTCTTTTCTACCTAAAGTGTCGTCTAATTTTCATATGTCTCAGCCAATAATTCTTCTGTCATTCTGTCAAAATCCATCAAATAGCAAGGAAGAAGAATTCAACGCGTTGGATGTAAGAAGGACTATAATCCGCTATTTGAGGCAGACTGAAACCTGGAGGAAGGATCAGAACCTATTTGTCCAATATGGAAGCCCCAATAAAGGAAAGAAAATTGCAAAAATATGCTAGCAAATTGGATTAAGAAAGCAATTTGTGAAACATACATAGTTCAAGATTTGCCTCCTCTGAAATCCTTGAAAGCTCTTTCTACTAGAGCTATGTGGGTCTCCTGGGCGGAAAAAGCTAGTGCATCCATTGAGCAGATTTGCAGGGCAGCTACATGGTCGTCTGTCCATACCTTTGCTAAACATTATAGACTAGATGTAATATCTAATAGAGACTTAGCATTTGGAAGGAAAGTCCTTCAGGCTGTTGTCGCTCCCTAAAATTCATTCTTTGGTATTACTCCAGGTGTGCTGTCATGGAGGGGATTGGAGAAAATAGAATTAGACTTACCAGTAATTCGGTTTCTAAGACCCTCCACAACAGCATGGGTAGTTCCCTCCATTTCTTTGATTGGAAAAATCCTTAGTGTTAATAAATATTTAGAGCATTCATACTGTGTGGTCCTTTGAAAACACTGGGGATTGTAGCAGGGAGGGGCTATTTAACATCTTGTTTTCCTGTCCCTAATTAGGATGGGGAGGCTACCTCCAGGTGTGCTGTCGTGGAGGGTCTTAGAAACAGAATTACCGGTAAGTCTAATTCTATTTTTTTTTTTTTACCATTTTTATTCTTTTTTTCAACTATTAACTTGGTCACACTATATAAATACATGCCGGTTGCAAGGATTTATATAGTGTGACCAAGTTGTCAAGCACTTTCCAAGTGATGCTAAAATCGCTTGGAAAGCGGTTGACAACCCGCATGCGGACATGCATGTGAAAAATGCTTCACTTACGTTTGTCCCTGGCAGGAAAAACGCATGTAAAATCTGCATGCGTTTTTTCTGCCAGGGAGATGCAGAAACACTCAGGAAAAATCCGGAGCATTTCTGCATCGTGGGCATGTGGCGCCCCTGAGGGTTCAGTCGCCACAGAGGTACTGCACCTCACCCAGAGGTGTGGTGTCTCCCTTCACTCAGGTAAGATGGGAGTGCTGCAGAGAACCCCCCAAAACACCTGCATCCAACATTACACTGCTTCAGACCGGCTGGAAGGGCAACATGCAGAGCGCAGCTGCTGAGCCCTGTCCCTGGCTGGAGTGGGGGAAACCCAAAGGTAGGGGGAACCAGTAGTGGGTGTGGGTGGAGGAAGCAGTTAGAAGGAGCACACAGTAGGTATATAATGGGAAGCAATCTTAGGGTGGCAGTTCAGAACAGAATGGTCAGTCAGTACAGTACAGACGGTCAGTGAGGACTGTCTGGGAGCAGAGGCTCAGCAGGAGCTCTGCTCCACAAGAAGGGCCCGGATAGAGGCCCCGGAGGGGAGAAGGGAGTAGGCTCCATTCTAAGAAGGGATCCCAGGGGTACGGCGCGTGCAGGACAGCACCCATACGCCTCGCATCTGTCAGAAGACAGAGGGATCGGTTGCCCCATTCTAATCTCCAGGGGGTCAGGTTGGTCCCGGATCCGACGTACAGGAAGGACTTCAGCATACCCGAGCGGGATTGAGAGTGGGCAGCGCAGGGCAGCAGGGAGAAGGACCTAGTGTGAAGACGGTCAAAGTAGGAACACGAGAAAGTGGGGTTCTGCCAAGCATTCCTAAACTTCCTGAGGAAGGATTGAACCCCTGCCAGGGTGAACACGGCGCAACGTGGGAGGCCTTCACCTGTAACTTGCACTTTTGTGTTTCCTGAAGAACTGTGAATTAAAATCTTGGACGACTGCATTGAGTTGCCTCCGTCTATTCCTTCACTGGTGCCATTTCCCTCCCTGCACTACAACGCCCAGCGCACCCTCCATCTATTTACACTGCCCTGAGGCCCGCTCCACCTGTGGGGAGCCGTTCCATCTCTAGCTGCCCTAACATCTGCCTCAGAGGACTGTTGCAGCGCTGGTGATCCTCACCAGACACCACAGGTGGCTTCACGACAAATCCTATAAATAATCCCTTTTGCACTGACCGCCCCGGGCCAGCCACCGTGATATTCCCCAAAGCAGCCATACGGCCCGGCTGCCGTGTGCCCCGCGGCCCAGGGGGCAGCGAGTCACCACTTGGCGTCACGAACAGGATACGTGACCAGCCTGCCATCTGCGGGTAATGTGCGCCTAAAGAAGTGTTTTCTGCCTTGAATGTGGCGCCCGCCCAGAAGAACGGGCGCCATTATGTGCGTGCTAAAGAACAACAGAATGGAACCTCCCGTCATGGGCCGGGTCCCAGAATGGCTCCAAAAGCAGGCCCTGCCCCTTGCAACAGTGACTGTCCGCATAGATGTGTCCGTCAAAGCGGGGAGGCCGACACAGGGAGGGCCCGACAGCAAAGTGCCATGGGACCGCCCCCGAAAGAGGAGAGGCGGTGGAGAGAAGCTGCGTAAAGACCGGGAGGTGTCAGGCCGAGCTGACGCAGTCGCGGGAGCAGGTCGGAGTGATGTCCCTGTCCCAAATGCGGCTGGCGCTGCTCCATCCCTGGTCCCCCTGCAGTCTGAGGCTGATGACCAGGCTGGGTCAGCCTGCAGAAACCAGGGGTTCCCCCGGAGGGGGCCCCACTGTTAAACTGTTTTAGTTAACTGGACTGTACATAAGTTGCCCGGAAGGGTGCAGTTGACTTCATGTTTGCTACCCAGTTACCCGTCAGGGTACAGAGACTGACAGGCTGAGGACTGTGAGAAGCCGGACGTTGACATTGTACATAGTTTAGCACTTCTTAAAGTGCATCCTATTGGTTTTATAATTACAAATATACCTCAGAACAAAAACCCGTTTGGCGTGGCGGAAGACGAGGTCCAGGATTGGATCGTCTATGCCCTGCAGCCATGCCCAGGGCCTACGTTGAGGGTTTGTGGACGGGTCCCTCATGCTGCTACTGTTGCACCCTGGTGCTGGAACTGTCTTGAAAATTGTTTTATATGACAATACTCTTATGATGTTTTATAATGTAACCAGTAACGTTAAAAGAAATGTGCCTCCCATAAAGGGAAGAAATGTTGTTTTATGGTCAAATATGCTGATGCATCTTAAAAATTTTGCATGTCAGTTATGCCTGGTTTTGCTCTGTTCCAGCCCGCGGACGTGCTGTGTTTTACCGGGGGGGGGGAATGTGGCGCCCCTGAGTGTTCAGTCGCCACAGCGGTACTGCACCTCACCCGGAGGTGTGGTGTCTCCCTTCACTCAGGTAAGATGGGAGTGCTGCACAGAACCCCCCAAAACACCTGCATCCAACATGCAGAGTGCAGCTGCTGAGCCCTGTCCCTGGCTGGAGTGGGGGGAACCCAAAGGTAGGGGGAACCAGTAGTGGGTGTGGGTGGAGGAAGCCGTTAGAGGGAGCACTTATACAGTAGGTATATAATGGGAAGCCATCTTAGGGTGGCAGTTCAGAACAGAATGGTCAGTCAGTCTACCATTGGGCCCTATAAGACGTTCTTCATCTCCCGTTGCAGTGGGGTTTTTATTTGTCAAAAAAAAAGACTGGGGGTTGCGCCCCCGCCTTGATTTTCGTGAGTTTAATCGGATCACGGTCTGGGATGCATATCCTCTCCCTCTCATCCCCGACCTCTTTAGAAAAAAATTTGGCTCCTACGATTTGATTAAACTAGACCTCAGGGGGGCTTATAATTAGTGTTGAGCCACCCCCGTAGTGTTCGGTTCGTCGAACACCGGGATGTTCGAGGAACTGTTCGTCGAACTGTTCGTCGAACACCTTAGAACACCGTCGAACACCGTTAAAACCAATGGCAGGCAAACAAAAACACATAGAAACACATAGAAAACACCTTCAAAGGTGTCCAAAAGCTGACAAACTGCTCAGAAGACGCTTTCTTTAAAAAAGCCGGCCGGCAATTCAGCAGCGGCATACACCGGTACCCGACAATTTAGACAAGAAGGAATAGAGCCTCACACATAGATTAGATAGATAGAAACATGTCAGTCACATATATATGAAGTACAGTGACAGTGTTGCTTACTGTACTTGTCATTTAGTGTAAAGGATTTATTAAAAAATATAATAGTGTTTTCATGCACTGTCTCTTTAAAAAAGCCGGCCGGCAATTCAGCATCTGTACCCAACAATTTATAACAGACAGAATAGAGCTTCACACATAGATTAGATAGATAGAAACATGTCAGTCACATATATATGAAGTACAGTGACAATGTTGCTTACTGTACTTGTCATTTAGTGTAAAGGATTTATTAAAAAAAATAATAGTGTTTTCATGCACTGTCTCTTTAAAAAAGCCGGCCGGCAATTCAGCATCTGTACCCAACAATTTATAACAGACAGAATAGAGCCTCACACATAGATTAGATAGATAGAAACATGTCAGTCACATATATATGAAGTACAGTGATAGTGTTGGTTACTGTACTTGTCATTTAGTATTAAAATAAAGGATTTATTATTAAAAAAAATTGGCGTGGGGTTCCCCTTAATTTTAGTCTCTAGCGGAGGTTAAGCAGACAGCTGGGGCAGATGTTTGAAGCCTGGGAAGGGGGTAATACCCACGGAGCTTCCCAGGCTACTAATATCAGCCCCCAGCTGAATACATAGCCTTTACTAGCTATTAAAATGGGGGACCCCCCCAAAAAAATGACGTGGGGTCCCCCCTAATTTAATAGCTAGCAAAGGCTAGGCAGACAGCTGGGGGCTGATATTAATAGCCCAGGAAGGGAGCCATGAATATTTGCCCCCTCCCAGGCTAGAAACACCAGCCGTCAGCCGCCCCAGAAATGGCGCATTCATAGGATGCGCCAATTCTGGCACTTAGCCTCGCTCTTCCACGCTGCCCTGTAGCGGTGGCAGGGGGTAATAGGGCTGGGGTTGATGTCAGCTTATAATGCCAGCTGACATCAAGCCCAGGTTAGTAATAGAGAGGCGTCTATAAGACACCCCCATTACTAACCCCATAGTCAAAGTTAAAAGAAAACACAAACACCCAGAATAAAGTCCTTTAATTGAAATAAAGACACAATCCTTTATTGTTCTAAATTAAACCATACTTACCATCACGCCCATTCCAGCTGAAGCCAACGATCTCCTGCAATAAAAGAAAAATAATAAAGCAACATCATCCTTACCTTTCCATGGTTCCCACGACAGCTTCAGCTCTGCTACATCGAGATGACAGGCTGGACCGCAGCAGAACGCCGCCATCCAGCCTGTCATCCCGCAGACACTGAGAAGAGCAGGCTTGCTTGCGCTCTGCAGTGTCTGGCTGTGACGGCATAAAGATGAGACGAGTTCATGTCCAATGAACTCGGCGCACCTCATGCACGTCACTGACAGCGTGGGAAAATTCTCACGCTGAAGCGCTGAGTGCAGGAGAATTCTCCCACGCTGTCAGTGACGTGCATAAGGTGAGCTCATGTCCAATGAACTCAGCTCACCTCCTGCACGTCACTGACAGCGTGGGAGAATTCTCCTGCACTCAGCGCTTCAGTGTGAGAATTCTCCCACGCTGAAGCGCTGAGTGCAGGAGAATTTTCCCACGCTGTCAGTGACGTGCATGAGGTGAGCCGAGTTCATTGGACATTAACTCGGCTCATCTGGATGCCCTCACAGAGAGACACTGTGGAGCGCACTTCTCAGTGTCTGCGGGATGACAGGGTGGATGGCAGCGTTCTGCTGCGGTCCAGCCTGTCATCTCGATGTAGCAGAGCTGAAGCTGTCGTGGGAACCATGGAAAGGTAAGGATGATGTTGCTTTATTATTTTTCTTTTATTTCAGGAGATCGTTGGCTTCAGCTGGAATGGGCGTGACGGTAAGTATGGTTTAATTTAGAACAATAAAGAATTGTGTGTTTATTTCAATTAAAGGACTTTTTTCTGGGTGTTGTGTTTTTTTTAAATACTTTACTAGAAATTCATGGTGGTCATGTCTAATATTGGCGTGACCCCATGAATTTTGGGCTTAGGGCCAGCTGATAATGCCAAGCTGGCCCTAACCCCTTTATTACCCAGTGAGCCACCGCACCAGGGCCCTGGATGAGTTGGGTACAGCGCCAGAAGATGGCGCTTCTATGAACGCGCCATTTTCCGGGGTGGCTGCGGACTGCAATTTGCAGCGGGGGTGGCCCAGAAAGCTTGGGCCTCCCTGCGCTGCGGATTCCAGCCCCCAGCTGCCTAGTTGTACCTGGCTGGACACAAAAACAGGGCGAAGCCCCACGTCAATTTTCTTTAAATTATTTCATGAAATAATTAAGAAAAAAAGGGCTTCCCTATATTGTTGTGTCCGGCCAGGTACAAATAGGCAGCTGGTGGTTGGGGGCAGCCCGTTCCTGCCTGCTGTACCTGACTGGACACAAATATAGTGCGAAGCCCCACGTCAATTTTTTTTTAATTATTTCATGAATTTCCTGAAATAATTTAAAAAAATTGAAGTGGGGCTTCGCACTATATTTGTGTCCAGCCAGGTACAGCAGGCAGGAATGGGCTGCCCCCAACCACCAGCTGCCTATTTGTACCTGGCCGGACACAACAATATAGGGAAGGCCTTTTTTTCTTAATTATTTCATGAATTTCATGAAATAATTAAAAAAAAAATACGTGGGGCTTCGCCCTATTTTTGTGTCCAGCCAGGTACAACTAGGCAGCTGGGGGCTGGAATCTGCAGCGCAGGGAGGCCCAAGCTTTCTGGGCCCCCCCCGCTGCAAATTGCAGTCCGCAGCCACCCCGGAAAATGGCGCGTTCATAGAAGCGCCATCTTCTGGCGCTGTACCCAACTCATCCAGGGCCCTGGTGCGGTGGCTCACTGGGTAATAAAGGGGTTAGGGCCAGCTTGGTATTATCAGCTGGCCCCAAGCCCAAAATTCATGGGGTCACGCCAGTATTAGACATGACCGCCATGAATTTCTAGTAAAGTATTTAAAAAAAACACAAACACCCAGAATAAAGTCCTTTAATTGAAATAAACACACAATTCTTTATTGTTCTAAATTAAACTATACTTACCATCACGCCCATTCCAGCTGAAGCCAACGATCTCCTGCAATAAAAGAAAAATAATAAACCAACCTCATCCTTACCTTTCCATGGTTCCCACGACAGCTTCAGCTCTGCTACATCGAGATGACAGGCTGGACCGCAGCAGAACACTGCCATCCAGCCTGTCATGCCGCAGACACTGAGAAGAGCAGGCATGCTTGCGCTCCTCAGTGTCTCTCTGTGACGGCATCCAGATGAGCCGAGGTCATGTCCAATGAACTCAGCTCACCTCATGCACGTCACTGACAGCGTGGGAAAATTCTCACGCTGAAGTGCTGAGTGCAGGAGAATTCTCCCACGCTGTCAGTGACGTGCATGAGGTGAGCTCATGTCCAATGAACTCAGCTCACCTCATGCACCTCACTGACAGCGTGGGAAAATTCTCCTGCACTCAGCGCTTCAGCGTGAGAATTCTCCCACGCTGTAAGTGACGTGCATGAGGTGAGCCGAGTTCATTGGACATGACCTCGGCTCATCTTTATGCCGTCACAGAGAGACAATGTGGAGCGCAAGCAAGCCTGCTCTTCTCAGTGTCTGCGGGATGACAGGCTGGATGGCAGCGTTCTGCTGCAGTCCAGCCTGTCATCTCGATGTAGCAGAGCTGAAGCTGTCGTGGGAACCATGGAAAGGTAAGGATGATGTTGCTTTATTATTTTTCTTTTATTGCAGGAGATCGTTGGCTTCAGCTGGAATGGGCGTGATGGTAAGTATGGTTTAATTTAGAACAATAAAGGATTGTGTCTTTATTTCAATTAAAGGACTTTATTCTGGGTGTTTGTGTTTTCTTTTAACTTTGACTATGGGGTTAGTAATGGGGGTGTCTTATAGACGCCTCTCCATTACTAACCTGGGCTTGATGTCAGCTGGCATTATAAGCTGACAACAACCCCAGCCCTATTACCCCCTGCCACCGCTACAGGGCAGCGTGGAAGAGCGAGGCTAAGTGCCAGAATTGGCGCATCCTATGAATGCGCCATTTCTGGGGCGGCTGACGGCTGGTGTTTCTAGCCTGGGAGGGGGCCAATATTCATGGCTCCCTTCCTGGGCTATTAATATCAGCCCCCAGCTGTCTGCCTAGCCTTTGCTAGCTATTAAATTAGGGGGGACCCCACGTCATTTTTTTCGGGGGGTCCCCCATTTTAATAGCTAGTAAAGGCTATGTATTCAGCTGGGGGCTGATATTAGTAGCCTGGGAAGCTCCGTGGGTATTACCCCCTTCCCAGGCTTCAAACATCTGCCCCAGCTGTCTGCTTAACCTCCGCTAGAGCCTAAAATTAAGGGGAACCCCACGCCAATTTTTTTAATAATAAATCCTTTATTTTAATACTAAATGACAAGTACAGTAACCAACACTATCACTGTACTTCATATATATGTGACTGACATGTTTCTATCTATCTAATCTATGTGTGAAGCTCTATTCTGTCTGTTATAAATTGTTGGGTACAGATGCTGAATTGCCGGCCGGCTTTCTTAAAGAGACGGTGCATGAAAACACTATTATTTTTCTTAATAAATCCTTTACACTAAATGACAAGTACAGTAAGCAACACTGTCACTGTACTTCATATATATGTGACTGACATGTTTCTATCTATCTAATCTATGTGTGATTCTCTATTCCTTCTATTCTAAATTGTTGGGTACAGATGCTGAATTGCCGGCCGGCTTTTTTAAAGAGACGGTGCATGAAAACACTATTATTTTTTTTGATAAATCCTTTACACTAAATGACAAGTACAGTAAGCAACACTGTCACTGTACTTCATATATATGTGACTGACATGTTTCTATCTATCTAATCTATGTGTGATTCTCTATTCCTTCTATTCTAAATTGTCGGGTACCGCTGCTGAATTGCCGGCCGGCTTTTTTAAAGAGACGGTGCATGAAAACACTATTATTTTTTTTGATAAATCCTTTACGCTAAATGACAAGTACAGTAAGCAGCACTTTCACTGTACTTCGTATATATGTGGCTGACATGTTTATATCTATCTAATCTATGTGTGAAGCTCTATTCTTTCGGTTCTAAATTGTCGGGTACCGGTGTATGCCGCTGCTGAATTGCCGGCTTTTCATGTTTCACTGTTGGCACTGTTCCCATCGATTTGGGCAATCACTGTAATGCCACAACCACCATGGCTGTGGCATTACAGTGAGTGGCAGACAATCCCTGCATGATTGGTGCTCTAAATAGCACCAGACATGCAGGACAAGCTTTTGGTGCACGAACAGTTATCGAACATAACCTCGAACAGCCGAATTTTTTGCAAATCGTTCGGGTTCGTCGAACAACTCGAACACCGCCCAAAACAGCTCGAATTTGAGATTGGCGACCAGTTCTAGTCGAACACTGCTCATCTCTACTTATAATCTCATTCACATTGAGGAGATGAGTGGAAGATGGCCTTCAATACTCCTGAGGGGCACTATGAAAAGCTTGTGATGGCATTTGGGTTGACTAATGCTCCCGCTTTCTTTCAACACTGTTAGTGACATTTTTAGTCATCTGGCAGGTAGATCACAACAAACCAATCTTGATGACATATTAATTTACTTACCTCCAGTCACATCAGGTACATATCAGGCAGGTCTTACAGATACTCAAAGATAATAAATTATTTGTCAAACCAGAGAAATGTATGTTCTCCATTCAGGGTTAGTTCTTAACATTCACCGTTTTTGCATGGATCTGGCCAAAGTCCGGACGGTACTGGATTGGTATTATATTCAAGACTTAAAGGCTGTAACATACCTGGCGGCGTCCTTGCATGGTGGTCCATCTCCCACTGTGCAAGAGGGCGCACTTGATCTCCTGTCCAGAATGTCTCTCTGGCTTCCCTCCATGCTGTCTGTTTGTGTCTGTTTCTGCTGCTTAAGGGCGGCGCCCGATCACTTCCTGCCTTTTGTACCTGCTGTGGGTCACACCCCTTGTGCGTCCTCAGCCTATTGCTGTCTGTCACTTGGTATATAGCTCAGCAGCTCCCTTCTATCCCTGCCTGAGCATAGTGTTTCCTTCAGTGTGTGCTTGCACTCTGAAGGTGCCAGGTCCCGTCTCTTGTCTCCTGCTTTTTGTATCAGTTCCCGTGTCTGAACTGAGTCCTGTATGTCTCCTGCTTTGCGGTATCAGCTCCCGTGTCTGAACTGAGTCCTGTATGTCTCCTGCTTTGCGGTATCAGCTCCCGTGTCTGAACTGAGTCCTGTATGTCTCCTGCTTTGCGTTATCAGTTCCCGTGTCTGAACTGAGTCCTGTATGTCTCCTGCTTTGCGGTATCAGCTCCCGTGTTTGAACTGACTCCTTTCTGTGTTCTCTTGTCTGTCCTGTCTGAACACGCTCCTTGCCTGTTCGTTCCGCCTCTCTGGGGGCCGTATTCCCAGACCCGCTCCTGTATCCCTCTGCAGTGTCGGTCTCCTCCGTACACTCAGTTCCAGTCTGAACTCTCTCCTGTCCTTTACCTGTTTTGCCTCTATGTCCGTTCCCTTCCTTTTTCTGCAG
The DNA here is from genome assembly GCF_046119375.1 of Phyllobates terribilis. Taxonomy (NCBI): domain Eukaryota; kingdom Metazoa; phylum Chordata; class Amphibia; order Anura; family Dendrobatidae; genus Phyllobates; species Phyllobates terribilis. The sequence continues at coordinate 3,807,132 of NW_027362902.1, forward strand.
AGTCTGAACTCGTACCTAACTCCTGCTTATTGTCTCTGCAAGTACTGTGTGAGTATCTGGCTCTGTCTTTCCCTTCCTGTCTGTTCCGTGTGTACCGAGCCCTGTCCTCCCTGCTCAGCCTTGTCGGCACTCTAGCTGTGCTTGCCTGTAACCCTCTGCCTGTATTATTCCTGAGTCCCGGTGTGTACTGGGTCCTATCCCGCCTGTGTTCCTACCTGCTAGTGCCTCCCTGTCTGCACTCTAGCTGTGCTTGCCTTTACCCCCCTGCCTGCATACCCGCCTGCCTGCATACCAGTCTGTGTGCCAGCCTACCAGCCTGTTCCTGTATTCCCCTGTGTGGGTCAACAGCCGTGTCCGGGGTCTGTCCTGGAGTAGCACCTGGTCCCTCTGCTCGGTTCCTCCTTGGTGCACTGGCGTCGTATGCCGTCGTGCGACCCTGGTCGGATCGGGTGAATACTTAGTCACGCCCCTCCAGGCATTCACTCTCCGGCACGGTCCAGTGGAATCACTACCAATCCCACGCACACGCCGCTTAGCCCGGGCGTGTGCATAACAGCATGCTCAGGCCATGGTTCCCGTTGAGCCCCACGGCCTTCGCTCTCTGAGAAGTTTTCCAGCGAATACATGCATTAAAATAAATAAATAAATTTTTTTTCCCCCTTTAGCTGAGTTCCAGGCGAATTACGCACCCGTCCAGATGGATCTATCAGCTCTCGTTCCTGCGGATCCGCCACGTTACTATGGGGATCCAAGACAGTGTCGTGCATTTGTGGAGCAATGCATGCTACACTTTAAGGCCTACCCTCTCTATTTTCCTTCCGATTGGGCTAAAGTGGCCTTTATGATTGACTACCTAGCGGGTGATGCCTTGAAATGGGTCACCCCCCTATGGGAAGCATGGGATCCTGTCATCCTTGACCTGCAGGCCTTCCTGGTGGCCTTTCGTATGGTCTTCGAGGACCCTAACTCTGAAGCCCCTGCTGAAGCTTCACTTCCCAATATCCCGGAGCAGCCCCGACGGGTAATGTGTGTGGGTAGCGCAATAGTCCTCCAGCCCAATGAGACTACTGCCCACCCAGAATCCTCACAGGGTGACTACGCTTTCCGGAATACTTCTCTCAACCTCAAGAGGCAGTCCAGACGTGCTAGACTTAGAGGCAAGCCGTCACGCCAGGGTCTGTCCTCCCTGAGACCTCCTGACCCCAACCTTGAAGTCCCTACTGAAGCTTCATCTCCCTGTATCCCGGAGAAACCCCAATGGGTAATGTGCGTGGGTAGTGCACCAGTTCTCCTGGCCGAAGAGACTTCTGCCCATCCAGACTCCACACAGGAGAACTTCCTGCACCCGGCATCTGATGCTTCTTTCTCTTTAACCGGTGTGCATGTCCAAGGATGTTCCGAAGCAGAGGTTACTCCTGAGTCTCTACACCCCTCCGACCAGGCGGAGGACCTCCAGTTGTGTTCAGAATCCTTCGGGGTGCCACCTGGTGGTGAATGGACAGAGACTTTCTTATACTCTGTACCTGATACCTCGCTCGCTTCGTCCAGTGAGTCCAACCTAGTGTACTCCGAAGCAGAGGTTACTCCTGAGTCTCTACACCCCTCCGACCAGGCGGAGGACCTCCAGTTGTGTTCAGAATCCTTCGGGGTGCCACCTGGTGGTGAATGGACAGAGACTTTCCTATATCCTGGATCTGATACCTCGCTTGCTTCGTCCAGTGAGTCCGACCTAGTGTACTCTGAAGCAGAGGTTACCCGTGAGTCTCTACACCCCTCTGACCAGGCGGAGGACCGCCAGCTGTCTCCAGAACCCTTCGGGGTGCCACCTGGTGGTGAATGGACAGAGACTTTCCTATACTCGGTACCCGATACCTCGCCTGCTTCCTCCAGTGAGTCCGACCTAGTGTACTCTGAAGCAGAGGTTACCCGTGAGTCTCTACACCCCTCTGACCAGGCGGAGGACCGCCAGCTGTCTCCAGAACCCTTCGGGGTGCCACCTGGTGGTGAATGGACAGAGACTTTCCTATACTCGGTACCCGATACCTCGCCTGCTTCCTCCAGTGAGTCCGACCTAGTGTACTCTGAAGCAGTTGTTTTCTCTGAGCCTCTGCACTCTTCTGACCCGGCGGAGGACCTCCAGTTGTTTCCTGAATCCTCCGGGATACCACCAGATAACAAAGAGACAGTGACTTTTCCTCATTATGTACGTGATAACCCGTCTATTTCTTCCTGTGAGCTTGACAAGATGTACCTCGAAGCAGAGATTACCCTTAAGTCTCTGTCCCCCTCCAACCCAGTGAACGACTGGCCCTCGAATTCCCTGCGGAAGATTCTGGCAGGCCTGAAGAAGAGGGGGCGTAAGGGGGGAGGTACTGTAACATACCTGGCGGCGTCCTTGCATGGTGGTCCATCTCCCACTGTGCAAGAGGGCGCACTTGATCTCCTGTCCAGAATGTCTCTCTGGCTTCCCTCCATGCTGTCTGTTTGTGTCTGTTTCTGCTGCTTAAGGGCGGCGCCCGATCACTTCCTGCCTTTTGTACCTGCTGTGGGTCACACCCCTTGTGCGTCCTCAGCCTATTGCTGTCTGTCACTTGGTATATAGCTCAGCAGCTCCCTTCTATCCCTGCCTGAGCATAGTGTTTCCTTCAGTGTGTGCTTGCACTCTGAAGGTGCCAGGTCCCGTCTCTTGTCTCCTGCTTTTTGTATCAGTTCCCGTGTCTGAACTGAGTCCTGTATGTCTCCTGCTTTGCGGTATCAGCTCCCGTGTCTGAACTGAGTCCTGTATGTCTCCTGCTTTGCGGTATCAGCTCCCGTGTCTGAACTGAGTCCTGTATGTCTCCTGCTTTGCGTTATCAGTTCCCGTGTCTGAACTGAGTCCTGTATGTCTCCTGCTTTGCGGTATCAGCTCCCGTGTTTGAACTGACTCCTTTCTGTGTTCTCTTGTCTGTCCTGTCTGAACACGCTCCTTGCCTGTTCGTTCCGCCTCTCTGGGGGCCGTATTCCCAGACCCGCTCCTGTATCCCTCTGCAGTGTCGGTCTCCTCCGTACACTCAGTTCCAGTCTGAACTCTCTCCTGTCCTTTACCTGTTTTGCCTCTATGTCCATTCCCTTCCTTTTTCTGCAGAGTCTGAACTCGTACCTAACTCCTGCTTATTGTCTCTGCAAGTACTGTGTGAGTATCTGGCTCTGTCTTTCCCTTCCTGTCTGTTCCGTGTGTACCGAGCCCTGTCCTCCCTGCTCAGCCTTGTCGGCACTCTAGCTGTGCTTGCCTGTAACCCTCTGCCTGTATTGTTCCTGAGTCCCGGTGTGTACTGGGTCCTATCCCGCCTGTGTTCCTACCTGCTAGTGCCTCCCTGTCTGCACTCTAGCTGTGCTTGCCTTTACCCCCCTGCCTGCATACCCGCCTGCCTGCATACCAGTCTGTGTGCCAGCCTACCAGCCTGTTCCTGTATTCCCCTGTGTGGGTCAACAGCCGTGTCCGGGGTCTGTCCTGGAGTAGCACCTGGTCCCTCTGCTCGGTTCCTCCTTGGTGCACTGGCGTCGTATGCCGTCGTGCGACCCTGGTCGGATCGGGTGAATACTTAGTCACGCCCCTCCAGGCATTCACTCTCCGGCACGGTCCAGTGGAATCACTACCAATCCCACGCACACGCCGCTTAGCCCGGGCGTGTGCATAACAAAGGCATTACAAAGTTTTTTGGGTTTCGCCAGCTACTACTGTAAGTTCATCAAAAACTTTTCGGTAGTGGCCAAACCTCTGATGGACGATTTTGCCAAATAGAAAAAAAAAATTAAGATTTTATTATTTTACTTTCCATTCTTGTAGCTAAACACAATCCAGCTAAGTTTAAAATTGAAATGAAGCCCCTGTACCCCCCTCTCTAGGTGCTTCTGTACCAAGTCTTCCCTGGTCCAGGATGGTCTCTATATCACAGGCTCCAGCAATAACCTATTGACACATGATTGTGGCAGCCCTCACGTGCTGATATATCACAGTGCCAATAGAAGTGGGAAGCGGCACAGAAATCACAAAATAAAGGCAGTGTTTGTGGTAATGCAAGAATCTAGCAAGCAGAGTAATCCACACGTCATACAACAGCCCAACATGGATGATGAAAAGCTGCGTCTTCAGGCGTCTGTGTAAGAACATCACATTTTTGTTTTCCTTCCAGAATAAGCACCAAATGGAATAGCTGAATGCCAGGATACGGAGACCGGCGGGGGACAGGGAAGCGCTGTCCGCTGGATTTTGTGCTGGTTTCACAAGCGGTCACCCTGCAGTTTTCTCCGGATAATGCTGTGGAGACTTTTCACAACACATCTAATAATTGTGAACCTTCCACTCACATGTTTATTATCTTGTCCGCTGGTCAGACTGGGGGGGATGAAAGCTGGACAAGGGATGAAGAATGATCCTTATTACATATAATGGGTGCACTGAGCGATTGTGAAAAGTCGCAGAGGACTGAGAGCAGAAGGGCAGAGGGTTTCCTCTTCCTCACAGGGACCAGCACAGAAGCCGGAGCAGAAGGGCAGAGGGTTTCCTCTTCCTCACAAGGACCAGCACAGAAGCCGGAGCAGAAGGGGAGACAAGGGCTGAGCCACTTACACAGACAGAAAGCTGAGGAGAGGAGGACATGTTATTACTCCAGGATCCACTCCATTCATTCCCTATGTGGCATTCAAGTGCTGAGCTCGGCTTTTCCGGAGCCCCATAGAGAATGAATGGAGCAGCAGTTGATCCCTGACTTTCCACTCCTTCCCGATCAGACGATGGCTCGCAGCGGTCAGACCCCACGATCAGTAAGTGATCACCGAGCCTGTGGATAAGTGATAACTTGTTTTCTTCAGACATCCCCTTTAAGTAATGGAGCATGCCAGCAGAGAAGGTGGGAGGAGGCGCTGGTTACAGGGGAAACTTTACCTCTGGAGGCCGCATTTAGGGCATGTGAGGGGTGGACACTTCCCATATTCATCATTACTGAACCCCCGCTCTGTGCGGCTCTTATCTGAGCTGCAGGAGACGCAGCAGTTACTAATCAGCCGCTCTCTGTTCACTTGCAGCCGTCCGAGCTCTGCTGTGCCTGTTAGGGGTGAAGTTCGGGTCCTTCGAGGCATCTACTATGCAGCCTGCACAGCAGATCACAGCCCGAGCACAGCGTCTCCGGGTAAATCTCCACCTTGTGAGTTGCTTCTTGTGCAGCAGCCCCATGCAAGTTGCTCTGCTCTCCTCGGCCAGCTCCTGCTGAATACTGAGCTCCTCTGCCCAATCTAGGAGCTCAATAGCCCTGATCACGTCAGTGGTAGCCCAACGCTGCTGGATCAGATTTACAAATGGCAAACTAATCAGCCCTAGGTATTTCTAATATGTGCAGAGCAGGCGACATAAGTCTGACCGGTGTCCTCATAGACCTTTCCTCAGCCGGGGTCTAATAGGAGCAGTAAAATGGCCGTCATGGGGTCCATTGTTAGATCTCAGCTGCCATAGAAACACATTGGCACCATGATCATGCTTCCCTCTCCTGTCTAAAGTGCCTAAATGCTGTGGAAGCCCCCTACTGTGTCATACAATGGATTAAGCTGCCAGGATCAAGGTTGGCTCCAGTGTGGGCAGCTGAGGCAGCAGCAGGACTGTGTTACACAGCCACACTTCTGCCGCAGATCTTGTAAGGACCTGCCTGATGATAATGTGTCCTATAGAGCAGGTCTTGGTACCGGACTGCCCTGTACATATTTACCACTAGCTGGGAACCAGTTACTTACAAGGTCTAGTTTCGAATGTGTTTCCAGGATCTGTAGTTATCAGCATTTTATCCTTAAGGCCGAGTTATAATATCACTGTAACACTCTCGCCCTGTACCTGTATACCTGCCCTGTGTGCTGCACAAAAGTATATAACAAAATGTGTGTACACAGATATCTCCTGAATGGTATTACTGCTAGATCTCCTGTACATAGAAATATGAGGCTCTTAGCGCACATTTTGAGCAAATTGTGCGAGCCCATCTGCCAACGTCAAGGCGACCTCTTCAGATGGGTCCCTACACTAACATTACACTAACTTACTAACTGGGACTAGTTTTTTGTATTATTATTATTACCACCATTTTTACTATTTATTATTATTGCATTAATGCAATTAATTGTAACTGTTATAAAACGAATTAAAAAAATGTAATTCTAATTTTTTTTTATTAATCTTGTGATTCTAATAATGGTATTACTAAAATCCCTATGCCTAAAGCTGTTGATCCAGAAGAAGGCAAAAACCCCAGGACACCTTCAGCCAATTTGTGTCACAGGGGAAAAATTCCTTCTTGACCCCGGGAAAAGGCGATCAGTCCTAGGACCCTGGATCAAACCTAATAATGTTATTACAAGTTATATAATATTACACTAATTATTGTACTACTGGAGTTATTTTAATTTGTTTTTATAAATCTATTTGATATGGTTATTATTACATTGTGCTATCTTATTACAGTATTATTCTTCTTTCCTTTCACTACTAATACTGCCCTATACCTACAGTGTTGATCCAGAAGAAGGCAAAAACCCCAGGACACCTTCAGCCAATTTGTGTCACAGGGGAAAAATTCCTTCTTGACCCTGGGAAAAGGCGATCAGTCCTAGGACCCTGGATCAAACCTATTAATGTTATTACAAGTTATATAATATTACACTAATTATTGTACTACTGGAGTTATTTTAATTTGTTTTTATAAATCTATTTGATATGGTTATTATTACATTGTGCTATCTTATTACAGTATTATTCTTCTTTCCTATCACTACTAATACTGCCCTATACCTACAGTGTTGATCCAGAAGAAGGCAAAAACCCCAGGACACCTTCAGCCAATTTGTGTCACAGGGGAAAAATTCCTTCTTGACCCCGAGAAAAGGCGATCAATCCTAGGACCCTGGATCACACTACTATTCTACCTACTACTATTACTACTGTTATTTTATTACTTTCTTACTATTATCACTAGTATTATTACTCATATTACACTAATACGGATATACTACCACTATATTACTACCATCCCTTTCCCCCTAGGGATCTTAAGGTGCAGTTCTGTCCTCCTCCTCCTATTCTGTCCTCCTCCTCTTCCATCCTCCTCCACTTTCGTCCTCCTCCTCTTCCGTCCTCTTCCTCTTCCGTCCTCCTCCTCTTCTGTCCTCCTCCTCTTCTGTCCTCCTCCTCTTCCGTCCTCCTTCTCTTCCGTCCTCCTCCTCTTCTGTCCTCCGCCTCTTCCGTCCTCCGCCTCTTCTGTCCTCCGCCTCTTCCGTCCTCCGCCTTTTCTGTCCTCCGCCTCTTTCGTCCTCTTCCTCTTCCGTCCTCTTCCTCTTACGTCCTCCTCCTCTTCGGTCCTCCTCATCTTCCGTCCTCCTCCTCTTCCGTCCTCCTTCTCTTCCGTCCTCCACCTCTTCCGTCCTCCGCCTCTTCTGTCCTCTGCCTCTTCCATCCTCCGCCTCTTCCGTCCTCCGCCTCTTCCGTCCTCCTTCTCTTCCATCCTCCTCCTCTTCCGTCCTCCTCCTTTTCCGTCCTCCTCCTCTTCTGTCCTCCTCCTCTTCCGTCCTCCGCCTCTTCCGTCCTCCATCTCTTCCGTCCTCCGCCTCTTCCGTCCTCTTCCTCTTCCGTCTTCCTCCTGAGACGTAATAAATAGCATTAAAGCTGCAGTAATTATTTATATTATATATACACACTGCTCAAAAAAATAAAGGGAACACTCAAATAACACATCCTAGATCTGAATGAATGAAATATTCTCATTGAATACTTTGTTCTGTACAAAGTTGAATGTGTTGACAACAAAATCACACAAAAATCATCAATGGAAATCAAATTTATTAACCAATGGAGGCCTGGATTCGGAGTCACCCCCAAAATTAAAGTGGAAAAACACACTACAGGCTGATCCAACTTTGATGTAATGTCCTTAAAACAAGTCAAAATGAGGCTCAGTATTGTGTGTGGCCTCCACGTGCCTGTATAACCTCCCTACAACGCCTGGACATGCTCCTGATGAGGTTGCGGATGGTCTCCTGTGGGATCTCCTCCCAGACCTGGACTAAAGCATCCACCAACTCCTGGACAGTCTGTGGTGCTACGTGACGTTGGTGGATGGAGTGAGACATGATGTCCCAGATGTGCTCAATGGGATTCAGGTCTGGGGAACGGGCGGGCTAGTCCATAGCTTCAATGCCTTCATCTTGCAGGAACTGCTCACATACTCCAGCCACATGAGGTCTGGCATTGGGCACAACCCCCATCTGTGGACGTCTGGCCCTCATCCCACTCTCATGGAGTCGGTTTCTAACCGTTTATGCAGACACATGCACATTTGTGGCCTGCTGGAGGTCATTTTGCATGGCTCTGGAAGTGCTCCTCCTGTTCCTCCTTGCACAAAGGCAGAGGTAGGGGTCCTGCTGCTGGGTTGTTGCCCTGCTATGGCCCCCTCCACGTCTCCTGGTGTACTGGCCTGTCTCCTGGTAGCGCCTCCAGCCTCTGGACACTACGCTGACAGACGCAGCAAACCTTCTTGCCACAGCTCGCAATGATGTGCCATCCTGGATTAGCTGCACTACCTGAGCAACTTCTGTGGGTTGTAGAGTCCGTCTCATGCTACCACGAGTGTGAAAGCACAACCAACATTCAAAAGTGACCAAAACATCAGCCAGAAAGCATTGGTACTGAGATGTGGTCTGTGGTCTCCACCTGCAGAACCACTCCTTTATTGAGTGTGTCTTGATAATTGCCAATAATTTCCATCTATTGTCTATTCCATTTGCAGAACAGCATGTGAAATTGATTGTCAATCTGTGTTGCTTCCTAAGTGGACAGTTTGATTTCACAGAAGTTTGATTTACTTGGAGTTATATTCTGTTGTTTAAGTGTTCCCTTTATTTTTTTGAGCAGTGTATATTTTCTCATGTCATGTATTTACTACTAAAAGTAATTTTTTACATTTAGGTTTCATTAAGTGTTTTACACCGACTATTACAGACTTATTGTTTCCCTGCACATTCAAGTTTTGTGTTTTCTTTGGGCATAGATCAGCTAATAGGCACTCAGGAAAAAAAAACAGATTAAAGATCTACAAACTCTCCCTTAAGACTAAGGAGCTCACTGATAGATTCTCAGTTAGCTAATTTTGCAGCCAGCAATAGACAGTGCAGCACAGATGCTACAGAAGGCAACATTTTTAATGAAACTCAATTACAGAAATCGATTTTAGCCCCAAATACTTGCATTAAAGTAAAAAAAATGGCCCCAAAGCTGGACAACCGCTTTAACTCCTTACCAACATCTGCCGTACATGTATGGTATAAGTCAGTAGCGGGTGTATGGAGCAGGGTCAGCTCGCCCCGTACATGGCAGATAATGGCTGTGACAAACAACCAGGACCTGCCTCTAACAGCTGCGAGTGGAGCGAAGATCTGCCCACTACTGTTAACCTGTTCAGTGCTGCTGTCAATCTCTAACAGCAGCATTAACAGTGCGCCAGCATTGGGACGCGTCGTTCCATACGCCCACCGGCGCTCCTGTGACGCGATCATAGGGCGCCGATGGACTGCTATGACATCCGGGGGTCTGCTGAAGCCTCCGTGTCTGTCATCATAAAGCTTCATTTGGGCTGTAAAGAAGACCGTGGTTTTGCTATATGGAGCATTACTGTGGTATCGCTGTATATAGCACAAGCAATCAGATGATGTATACAAATACAGTGAAAAAAAGTATATATATATTTATTAAAACCCCACACGTTCAACTCACCTCCCACTAAAAATAAAGATAATAAAAATATACACATTTTGTGGTATGGTCTCTTTCAGAGAAATACAATCTATCAAAATATAAAAAAAAAAAAACGATCAGTGAACACAGAAAAAAATTCAAAAAGACAAAATTGCATTTTTTCGTTCGCCTCAATACTGCAGAAAATCCTGTAAGAAGCGATGACCATGACATATGTGTCCCAAAATGTTATCAATAAAGTCCTCTTGCCCTTCAAAAAATAAGCCCCCACACAGCTCCATCAACCCGGAAACTGAAAATGTTACGGGTCTCAGAAAAAATGGTGACAGCATCAAAAAAAAGTTTTTTTCTTTTGCCAAAACTATTGGAGAAGTTTGGTCTTGCTGTAATCACACTGAGGAGTAGGATCCTATTACCAGGTCATTTTTACCACACAATGTGCGCCGTTAAAACCGTTCCCAGAAAAACAATGTCAGGCTTTTTTTTCCGCACTTTTACTGCACTTGGAATGTTTTTCCCGTTTTCTAGGACTATGTGGTAAATGAATGGTGTCATTTATAAGGACAGCTCATCCTACAAAATAACAAGACCTCACACTATGTGGACAGATATCAAAAAGTTATAGCCCTTGGAAAAAGCGGAGGAAAAAACAGAAAAAAAACATAAGTTGGTTATGTCGGGAAGGGGTAAAGCTGAAGAAACGCATGTAAGAGCAGAATATGGAGGAAGGCCAGATATCACAGACTGGTGGATACTACCTGCTCCATCGCTGGCAGAATACTCCACCCCCATGGTGTCCGCTGATATCTTCTCTTGTAGCAACGTCTCCAAACTCTATAAAACATCGGGAACAGTCAGCAGAGGGTTTGATGATTGGCTCATATTGGCGATATACTCAGGGGCATTACTGGGGCCAGGGAAGATTGGGAATGAATAGCGTATTGACTGTTAGAGATGTGATCTCTTCCATTAAAGGGGATGTCTAGTTGGAACAAGTTATCACTGATCTCTGGATAGGTGATGACCTGTCCCAGTGGGAGCATCCCTTTATTATGTGGTATATATGGAGGATGTGATATCATGCAGAGTTCTAGCAGTATTACACTTCGGTCCGTTCTGCGTGCATCTGGGCCATTCCCTATGGAGGAGCGGAGCTGGGGGGAAATATCAGGATCTCGTCGCTGGATCCATCCAGATGGGAGATGTAACGAGTGCGGAGCCCCCCACTGGTGTCTCAGCGTATCATGTGTTGGGGAATAATAACTTATTGTCTGGTAAATGTGCTGATTCCTGTCAGTTGTGGTCGCTGAGTGCGTGTGATGGGATGTGGCTCCGTCCGTTATATTATATCACGTCTTATACCTATAATCTCTCGCTGATCGCAGGTGTCTGTCTTCACACTCAGATGAGAAGGAACAAACTGACGATATAGGACTTTTTTTTTTTTTTCAAAATTCAAACCGAGCAATCCTATTGGCTGAGTATGAATGCAGTTACCATGGTGACAGAAGTAGCAGCAGATTTAAAGGGACAAAACACTAATATTGTACTAAAGTGTATTTTATTATATATTTCACATAACTGACTGGGTACACCTTGGTGCGGGTGGGATGGCTTTTTTTAAATTAAAAACCATGTTTACTAAGTACCCTATATTATATATATTCACTATTGCTTTTTACTTACTTATAGCAGGGTATGTGCTCATATTGTTTCTATCCTAAGTTTGTCTATTTTCTAATAGAGACATGACCAGTCCTCTTTAGAATTTTATAGTGACCCCATTGAGGTCATGGACTGATATTGGGGATTGCAGAGTTGGGGCAAGGTGACAGGTGACAGTAAGTGACATCAAATGAAGGCTATGGTGCATACACAGTAAATCAGTCGTGTTATTCCACAGAAATGCTGTTCTATAAAACACAAAATATCTTCATATGGTGAGGAGTTGTGTTGTGTTTTCATCATTTACATTCTAGCGTGGTGATCACATAAAATGTAAAATTCCTATTAAATAATTACTGAATGACAGTAGCCTGTATCCCTGGAGGACAAGTCATTTACCGCTTCACCAGGTTTGATGTTCTAATGCATTTAGATGTTTCAGTATTTGTATATATGTATATATATATTTTTTCCCCTCTTAAGGGTATTCAAGCGCAGACGGTGACCAACTTCTTCCTCGCCTTTGAAGCACAGCTTTCAATTATTCCTGTCGTAAACAAGGTAAAAAGCTTAGAGCCGAACACTATCAGACTCCTTCAGTCCCGCAGCAGGTAAATCTGTGAACATCGCCGGCACTCCTGCTGTTCCTAGTACCGATCCCTCTATGAGCGGCTGTGCAGTAATGAAGGCAGGATTCACCCCAAACTTGCTCGTCGTTTTTTTCGATTTCCAGTTCTGGTAATTAGTTATACACATGTATATATCCAGTGGTCAACTCAAAACCTGTGTATGGAAAATGAATTGTTTGCTGTATGCATCGCATTTGTAGGATGCACACTGTTCATTTCATTATGGAGCGGAGTAGGAGGAGACTTTCATTACTGTTCCCTTTACTTCCTCCCTGCTGATAGGAAATGCCATGCTGTTTGCTTGTGTCCTGTGATTACAGCAGCCTGCAACAGTTTTCAAGCGTGCACTTCCCGGCTCAGGCATCAAGCAGTAAATGATAAAATTAAAACGCTGCTATCCCTTTGTTAGTCACTTTTTTATCTTCTTCCCCCTTCTACGAATGCTGTAGTCCGTTATTCTAGAACTGCTCTGAAAATGGTTCTCTCTGGAGTGTTGGGATTTGGGTTTAGGGTGGGTTAGGGAATTGAAGTTCAGATACTTTGTTCATGTTTTATACTATGGAATTACTATGTCATGTATGTTATTTGAAAGATGGAAAATTTGTATTTGGAGTTTTTCAATAAAAAATATTTGATTAAAAAAAAATCATGAAATTAAAATTCCTCCCGTTCTTGAGAAAGAATAGGATTTTTACTAAGAGGTAAATTGCACGTTCCTTGTTTTACAGGCACTTTACATTTTTGCTAGTTTTGTGCGATTACACAATTCCTTCTAAAGGCCAGTGCCAGTTGTACATCTCTCCCTAAACTCTTGTTCAGCACTATATTTTATGCCAGTTTTATTATATGGTTTCTAGATTTTGTCCAGCTTTGATTAATAATTAGTATTTATACTTTTGCTTTTAGATAGACTTGAAGAATGCAGATCCGGAGAGGGTGGAGAAACAAATTGAGAAGATGGTTGACATTCCCGCTAGTGACTGTATCCGGGTACAATGCGCTCCAGATCAAAATCATTCCTGTAGGCAAATTTAACTTCGCTGTCTGTACCTTGTCTTTTATTTTTTTTTTCTACAAAATTTGGCTGGAAAAGGGGCAATGTAGCGAGGAATTTACATCAATTTTTGATGTTAAAAAAACACGAAACTCTTTTGTAACGCATCATTTTTGCGCAAAAATGTGCAGCTTCCTATTTTACAGCACTCTTGCAACTTTTAGAAACTTGGCTTGGTAAGCTACACAGGTCTAAGAATGACTGGTGACATTAAAAGTGGATAAAGATACTCGGTGGCTCAGTGGATAAAGATACACGGTGGCTCAGTGGTTAGCATTGTTGCTTTGCAGCACTGGGATCCTGGGTTCAAATCCCACCAAGGACGACATCTGCAAGAAGTTAGTATGTTCTCCCTGTGTTTGTGTGGGTTTTCTCCAGGTTCTAGGGTTTCCTCCCTCACTCCAAAGACATACTGATAGGGAATGTAGATTGTGAGCCCCAATGGGGACAGCGATGATAATGTCTGTAAAGCGCTGCGGAATAGGATGGTGCTATGTAAGTGAGTAAAATAAATAAATAAAGATGGAAGTGCTACATAAACATTTATCAAACATCGTGCAACTCTTTGATACATTTGGCACAAATAATGGTAACACAACCACAAGAAAAACTGACCTGAGGAAGTCGCTTTATGATACATTTTTCGGAAAGAATTTGAAAGATTTAAAGCGTTAGAAATGAACAAGATTATCCAATATCACAGAAAAAGGAAAAGTCTCCAGATGTTTTTATGCCGGATGCCGGTATGTGTCCATACCTAAAGAAGAGCTGTCAGAAGAATGGGTAAGGAATCCTTTAGTAAACATAAATATCCATAGGGGTTTTGAGTGTTAAAAAAAAGATCATATAAAAGATTTTGTGATCTGCGTTTACATGATTGTAATAACATTACAGCCCCATTCAGACTTACAGGTTTTATCCATGAGAAACTGATTAGAACGATATATAGGTTTGTGGGAGAAGATTCAGTATAAATTGTAATTCATTCATTAGATTTGAGAGTCCTCAGTGGTTGATACCTTTAATGGCTAACTGAAAAGATGGTAACAAATTGCAAGCTTTCCAAACTGCTCAGGCCTCTTCATCAGGCCGACCTGAGACCTGAGTAGTCTGGAAAGCTTGCAATTTGTTACCATCTTTTCCGTTAGCCATTAAAAGGTATCAACCACTGAGGACTCTCAAATCTAAATACTCTTCTATCTACTGGCTAACACAGTACAAAGATAGATATTTTTCCTGTATCAATTTATTCAGTGGAATCCTGCTGTTTGTATAGATGAGTCCAGTGGGCGGTCATGCTAGTGATTGACAGCTATCTTTGCCTGCATGGTCATACAGGGAACTGTCAATCACTTAGGACCGCCCACTGGACTAGTGTACATACGGCAGGACTTTCTCTGCATAAAATGCAAGTCTTACTGACTCTCTTCCCACAGATATGTCTATCAGTCTGATCAACTTCTCTGCTCTACAACATCCCCCTACAGATCTTATACCATTTCAACATGACAGGTTCCTTTAATCACCTGCAGATGACATAAGTAGCCATGTTCTGTGTGGCTTACGGAGGGGCTTGATTGCTTGTCAGCTTCAAACAGGTTTCATTTCTTGTGATTCATTGGAGCCGAGTTCTAAACTGTATTAAGAAATTAATTTCTCTGTTTATTGCTATTAGATCTCGGCGAAGCTTGGAACAAATGTGGAAAGTGTTCTTCAAGAAGTTGTCAGGAGGCTTCCACCGTGAGTATGGACTAATGCGGCTCTATCCATCTTCTCTTTATTAAAGGGAACCTGTCACCTTGAAAAATGCTATGTACCTGCAGGTATAGGGTTAATCTACAGATAAATATTGTTACAATGTTGCCCGGCCGCCTTATTGATAGTGCAGGTATCGGGAGAAAATTAACTTCTTTCCTGCCTGCAGCTGCCGGCCTTCACTCATCGTTGTGCACGGAGCGGCTACAGTCTTGGATCACAGCACCGCTCACTATATCGGAGGTGACGGCTGTAAACCTGGCCCGGATTTTGATTGACAGCTTGCTCTGCACAGATGCGCTGCAGAACCACTTAGAATCTGAGTGAAGGAGTAGTATGTTCACAGATAGAGAATATGGCTCATCCACGTGCGGATCTGCTCCACGTCCGATTACATATTTGTGGGAGAAACCCTAGTGGCAGCCTCATATTTCTGACATGGATCCTCTAGCACTATTTGTGAAACTGCGGCTCCCAGCATAACTTGATGAGAGACCGTCAGCCTGCTGGGATCTGTAGTTTCACAAGCTGCGGACCTCACTCCAGCACTGGTTGTCATTTTCAGCACGTGAACGTACGCCATGCTTTCCGGAGACACAAGGGTGTAGATAACTTTATCAAACCCTTGACTGTAAGTTTGCTGAACCCTAAGTGGATTCGATTGTTCCCACAGTTTCATTTTTGGACCATTTAAGGGGAATTTACAGGGTTCTGGCCACTGACCAGGGGGATCAGTATCCCTGTATGTCTTTGTATATACTTGATAAAGACCTATAACAGGTCGAAACGTTATGGGATGGCAGAATAAACTTTGTCTATTGGAATTCATCACCCCGGACTGAACGCGGTTTACTTACCTTTATACCCCTTAACAGGATGTCTTATTTTTGTGTTTTAGTCCCAAGATTGAAAAGGGCAGCCCTCTTAAAGCCTTGCTGTTTGACTCAACGTTTGATCACTACAGAGGCGTCGTAGCCAGCATCGCCCTGTGTGGAGGTGACGTGTATAAAGGCAATAAATCGTGTCTGCCCACTCTGGCAAGTGCTATGAAGTCAATGAGGTTGGTATACTGACCCCAGAGGAAGTACCAGCTGAAAAACTAAGTTTTTTTTAATAATCTTATTAGCCTTTCCCTCTGTCTTCACCAATCAGCCCTCTGTATTGATGATCAGATCAAAGATCTAGACAGGGATGGTCTCACGCTGCATCTCCTTCTTGATTGTATCACTGAGAAGACAGAAGCTGCCCCATCCCATTCTCAAAGAAATGCAGAACCCAATGCATCTGCTGTCCGTGATCCGCTTATTGTCAGAGGACATCATTAGGGACTGCATTTTCTCATTGCTTAAGAAATTGTTGGGGGATCCTGCTAATCGCTGAATAATAAAACTGCAGCAACGCTCCATTTAAGGCAGTGTTTCCCAAACTCCAGTCCTCATCGCCCCCAACAGGTCAGGTTTTCCCCCCAACAGGTCATGTTTTCAGGATTTCCTCAGTATTACACATGTGATGAAAGTATCATCAAGGAATCAGGAATTCTCTCACCTGTGCAATACTATAGAAATCCTGAAGACATGACCTGTGGGGGGCCGTGGGGACTGGAGTTTGGGAAACATTGATTTTAAAGGGACTGTCAGCACAGAATGACTGTTGAAATCAAGTACAAACGCTTCATGGATCACGGCGTGGGCCAATCATTTATATACACCTTCCAGCCTGCTTGTTTTACCTCTGTCTCCTTCCTTCTATGGTTCTATGAAGTCAGAGCTGTCAAGCAAAGAAGAGGAGGGTGTGGATATAGGGAAAACAAGCATGTGGGAAGGTGTATATAAATGATTGGCCGCGTCATGAAGCACCGAGAGTTGGGACTTAGTTTGAACAGTCATTCTGTGCTGACAGTCCCTTTAGGTGGACGAGATCCAGATGCAGCTCATTTCACCGCGTAAGGTTGTTTGCCCACTATGCGCTCTCCACGGAGTCTCCAGACTCTGTTACGTCTGTCGCATGAGCTCAGTGTGATCCTGCTTTCATCTATGAAGAGCACAGGGCGCCAGTGGCGACTTTGCCAATCCTGGTGTTCTGTGGAAAATGCCAAGTGTCCTGCACGGTGTTGGGCTGTGAGCACAACCCCTATCTGTGGACGTCAGGCCCTCATACCACCCTCATGGAGTCGGTTTCTAACTGTTTGTGCAGACACATGCACATTTGTGGCCTGCTGGGCTCTGGCAGTGCTCCTCCTGTTCCTCCTTGCACAAAGGCGGAGGTAGGGGTCCTGCTGCTGGGTTGTTGCCCTCCTACGGCCCCCTCCACGTCTCCTGGTGTACTGGCCTGTCTCCTGGTAGCGCCTCCAGCCTCTGGACACTACGCTGACAGATGCAGCCAACATTCTTGCCACAGCTTGCATTGATGTGCCATCCTGGATGAGCTGCACTACCTGAGCAACTTCTGTGGGTTGTAGAGTCCGTCTCATGCTACCACGAGTGTGAAAGCACAGCCAACATTCAAAAGTGACCAAAACATCAGCCAGAAAGCATTGGTACTGAGATGTGATCTGTAGTCCCCACCTACAGAACCACTCCTTTATTGAGGGTGTCTTGATAATTGCCAATAATTTCCATCTATTGACTATTCCATTTGCACAACAGCATGTGAAATTGATTGTCAATCAGTGTTGCTTCCTAAGTGGACAGTTTGATTTCACAGAAGTTTGATTTACTTGGAGTTATATTCTGTTGTTTAAGTGCTCCCTTTATTTTTTTGAGTAGTTTACTTTTTTCCTCATTGTATTTAGAGAAGATGCACAGCCCAAAAAGGGTGTTCTGTGTACCTATGTTCCCTGGAACTTGTAGGGTCTTATTTGTGGACCTAGGAAGGGGAATATATTAAAAAATCCCCAAATCACCTCCCAAGTGTCCTCTTATACTCATTGTTGTGTATCCCGCCATTATTCTGACATCAACATCTGGCAGGGGTGTCATGCGAGCACTACTTCTTCCGGCTTAGATGAAATATGAATGCTGCAACCAATCAGAAGCTGCAACACTCATGCGTTGCCCCCACCGGTTGTTAACCTCATGTAACCAGTGGGGTATGCAGCGCTGGACTGGAGATATCAATTTCTTTTAGTTTTCTCACCTCCCTTGGCCCATCAATAGTTGGTGTCTAGTAGTGGATAACCCAATTAAAGGGTTATTTCCCTCTCAGATATATCCACCAAATAAGCCATAAATGGCTAATAGATGTTGGCTCCACCTCTGTAGCCCCCCGCAGCTATCGAGATAAGGCTATATCTCTAGTTAATATGAACATAGAAGTGGCTGTGCATGATAGGCTTTCTCCATTCACTTCTATGGAGGTTCAGAATAAAACAAAGGGTTGTAGATGTGTTAATAAAGACTACAATGGAAGTCTACTAACAATACACGGGCACTGATTCCCTGTGGGCACCTGAGATCAGCCACTGAAGCTGTAGGGGGCAGTGTTAGCTTATATATGCACATTTATATGGAGGGTGTTTGTACATATCCCTATGGACCTGTCCCACATCTATGGATTATTTTACATACAGTACAGACCAAAAGTTTGGACACATCTTCTCATTTAAAGATTTTTCTGTATTTTCATGACTATGAAAATTGTACATTCACACTGAAGGCATCAAAACTATGAATTAACACATGTGGAATTATATACTTAACAAAAAAGTGTGAAACAGCTGAAAATATGTCTTATATTCTAGGTTCTTCAAAGTAGCCACCTTTTGCTTTGATGACTGCTTTGCACACTCTTGGCATTCTCTTGATGAGCTTCAAGAGGTAGTCACCGGAAATGGTCTTCCAACAATCTTGAAGGAGTTCCCAGAGATGCTTAGCATTTGTTGGCCCTTTTGCCTTCACTCTGCGGTCCAGCTCACCCCAAACCATCTCGATTGGGTTCAGGTCTGGTGACTGTGGACGCCAGGTCATCTGGCGTAGCACCCCATCACTCTCCTTCTTGGTCAAATAGCCCTTACACAGCCTGGAGGAGTGTTTGGGGTCATTGTCCTGTTGAAAAATAAATGATGGTCCAACTAAACGCAAACCGGATGGAATAGCATGTCGCTGAAAGATGCTGTGGTAGCCATGCTGGTTCAGTATGCCTTCAATTTTGAATAAATCCCCAACAGTGTCACCAGCAAAGCACCCCCACACCATCACACCTCCTCCTCCATGCTTCACGGTGGGAACCAGGCATGTAGAGTCCATCCGTTCACCTTTTCTGCGTCGCACAAAGACACGGTGCTTGGAACCAAAGATCTCAAATTTGGACTCATTAGACCAAAGCACAGATTTCCACTGGTCTAATGTCCATTCTTGTGTTCTTTAGCCCAAACAAGTCTCTTCTGCTTGTTGCCTGTCCATAGCAGTGGTTTCCTAGCAGCTATTTTACCATGAAGGCCTGCTGCACAAAGTCTCCTCTTAACAGTTGTTGTAGAGATGTGTCTGCTGCTAGAACTCTGTGTGGCATTGACCTGGTCTCTAATCTGAGCTGCTGTTAACCTGCGATTTCTGAGGCTGGTGACTCTGATAAACTTATCCTCAGAAGCAGAGGTGACTCTTGGTCTTCCTTTCCTGGGGCGGTCCTCATGTGAGCCAGTTTCTTTGTAGCACTTGATGGTTTTTGCAACTGCACTTGGGGACACTTTCAAAGTTTGCCCATTTTTTCGGACTGACTGACCTTTATTTCTTAAAGTAATGATGGCCACTCATTTTTTCTTTACTTAGCTGCTTTTTTCTTGCCATAATACAAATTCTAACAGTCTATTCAGTAGGACTATCAGCTGTGTATCCACCTGACTTCTGCACAACACAACTGATGGTCCCAACCCCATTTATAAGGCAAGAAATCCCACTTATTAAACCATACAGGGCACACCTGTGAAGTGAAAACCATTTCCGGTGATTACCTCTTGAAGCTCATCAAGAGAATGCCAAGAGTGTGCAAAGCAGTCATCAAAGCAAAAGGTGGCTACTTTGAAGAACCTAGAATATAAGACATATTTTCAGTTGTTTCACGCTTTTTTGTTAAGTATATAATTCTACATGTGTTAATTCATAGTTTTGATGCCTTCAGTGTGAATGTACAATTTTCATAGTCATGAAAATACAGAAAAATCTTTAAATGAGATGGTGTGTCCAAACTTTTGGACTGTACTGTAAATGAACACTGTCCCATTGTGCAGCAAAGGTCTATACAATAAGCTGTGTACACCGCTGTCTAATGAGGATAATAGAACTGTACTGGTTATTGTATCATTATGGGATCTAATTGATGGCTGTCGTAGCGCAGTGTTTTAATAATTAATTTACTACATCTTTTTACAGAAAACCACATTGGCAGTATGGAATATACAGTAAAATGTTACATGCATATCACATCAAGTGAAAAATCCCCATGGAAATGCCTCTACTAAAGCACGCTGCTATAAAAAACACTCTGTAAAGTAAGTCCACGCTGCAGCATGAATATAACGGGCGAACTAGAAAACAGGTTTGGCAAAAAAATATATCCATCAGATAGATGTCAACTGTATACTTTTATAATATAGATCTGGACAAGGGTATATATAGCATAGACAGGATTGGGTTTATTAAGGATTGCATTCATACGACAACCCTACAAGGGAACCAGTCACGTGAAAGAAAGGCTATTAACCTGCAGATATGCAGTTAATCTGCAGGTTAATGGTCAAATGTATATAGAGGTCTCAAAAAGTCAGAAATCATAAAGGGATCTAATAATAAAATGTAACCTTTATTTATACAATGCTAAAAAGACATAAATATGATCTAGGACATAAACAAAAACTGCACCCAAAACGTGAAAACATATGAAAGAAAAATATTATTTTTAAAACCAATTCAAATAGCTGTATGTGAACCTCTCTGATGACCCTCAAATGCTCCCATGAAGGGAGGAAAAAAAGCCCCATGTTTAGGAAGTTGGTGAAATGACGTTGAAGGGAAAGGATCTAGGCTGAGGTCCTGGACCCATGGATGAATGGCCTATGGAGTTTGAAGATCGGTTGATCACTGGGCTGGATAAATGTGCTACAGTTGTGGAATCTGTCGTCTGGATTTGATGAACTTTCTTAAGGACTGTTGCTACTGGATACCTGTGTCTCTATTGTTTTATCTTGTCGTCTGGAGGAGCGAGGAATGTGAATACAAACTATACTGGTTGGCGATACGAAATCTGTGAGCCAACCAAAAGTTGGGAAACAGTGAGTATCGCCTGGTACAAAGGCAGTTGAACTACCGCCCCAGGAAGGGTATCTTGTGCACTGGGGGCAATGTATTTTGGCCATTTACCTAGAGTTGTAGTAAAACCTTGGATGTAAGAGATAAACTATTGTTGCATCGTTAACTTGTCTAGGTGATTATTGCAACCCACAACCTCAGATCTTCACATACAGGATTAGAAAAACATTATTGTTTTCTTTCAAAAGCAATATCACATCTGTCCATAGATTGTGACTGGCATTGGACTTCAGCTCTACTGAAATAAATGGAGCTGAGCTGCAATACCACACAGAACCTGTAGACAGGTTGTGGTGCTGTTTTTAGACAAAAAACACAAGTTTCTAATCATGGACAACACCTTTGAAGATTTAGGCTGCGTGTTCACTATGCGTTTTTCAAGTGTTTTTGCCGCCGAATTTCCGCAGCGAAAACACTTAAAAAAACGCTTGGTAATACGTGCCGCATGGTCCCCAATGATAATCCGCATGTGCTGTGCAAATGCTGCGGAAATTTCCACTGCGGATTATCATTGCTGAAAAATACGCAGCATGTCCATTAATTTTGCGGACACGCAGCGTAATTGCCGCCATTGACTTGCATTGAATCGCTTAATATCTGCATGACTACATGTGCACATGCGGATATTAAGTGATTCAATGTGCGGATGGTACCCGGGTCTGGAGAAGAGGGGACTCGGGTACCATAGAACGTCGCGTGACCTGTCACATGACTAAATGACATCATGAAAGGTCCTTTCACACCACCGCGAGCCGCACAAGAGACCGGACGCAGCGGAGAAATGACCGGGGGTCATCAGAAGGTGAGTATAATGTTTTGTTTTTTTTACCATTGTTATTCTTTTTTTTTAACTATTAACTTGGTCACACTATATAAATCCATGCCGGTTGCATGGATTTATATAGTGTGACCAAAATGTCAAGCACTTTTATAAGCAATACTAAAATCGCTTGGAAAAGTGCTTGATAACCTGCATGCAGAAATGCATGCAAAAACGCTTGACAAACGCTGCTACCTGGCAAGAAAAACGCATGTAAAATCCGCATGCGTTCTTCGTGCCAGGGAGATGCAGCATTTCTGCATCGTGGGCACTTAGCCTTATGCAGTACTTCTCTCTTTTGTCAGATATTCAGGTGTAAAGAAACACTGCTGTACTCCCAGGAATAGCATTCACATTTTTACATCAGGTTCCCAGGGTCCGCCCGTGGTGTAGAGCTCCAGAGACATTTTTTTCTCTCTATTATTAATTAACGCTTACAATATTCTAAATCCAGATGTAGCAGCCACTAATAAGACAGCTGTAGTCCACTACTAGCGCACAGTGATGTGGTGCGCTCCACTATTAACATAGCACAGCATATGGCGGCTGCTATATCAGTACTCTAGAATATAAAAAATTATTTCCATATTCTAAATATACATGAGTGCAAATAATAATTATATTATAGCGCCAACATATTCCGCAGCAATTTACAATACTTGTAAAAACAATATCAGACATTACATTGTAACACATAATTCAACAAAAACTAAAAGGAGTGAGGGCCCTGCTCGCAAGAGCTTACAATCTATTAGAAAATAGCGGGATGAGCAAAAGGGGCTTGTATTGTATAGTCCAGTCGCCATTGTAATAAATAGGGGTATTCACATAACGCTTCATAAACCAGTCATCAGCCAGTACCTGTATAAGGACAGATACAAAGTGTTACTGAGTGCACGGATTGTTGAGAATAGATGACAGAAGGTACAAGATTCTAAGAATTTAAGAAGAGAGAACGGGCAATGATTAGATTAGTGAGGTACTGTGATAGGCTAGTCTAAAGAAATGTGGTTTTGGAGCACACTTAAAACTGTAGATACTGGGAATTAACCAGATTGTTTGGGGTAATGTGTGACACCCCAGGGGTCTGGTTGTCACAGTGATAGAGATATTACGTCTGAGAGCAGGTGGGAGGTCCTTTGGTCAGGGATCCTGTGCATGCCACACCTCCTGCCCAGCCTTGGGAGGGGAAGAACTTCCCCTGTATAAACCCGGGGCTGAGGCAGGGTTAGTGAGTCCAGGAAGAGTAGAGACAAGAGCAGCATAGGAAGCAGCAGAGTCACAAGGAGTCAGGGGCTGGCAGCTAAAGAGCTCGCCCTGACTAAGAAGATTCTTTACGGGACCCGGAGTCCGAGGCTGTGGGGACTAACTTCTACCCAGCAGCAGAATCCGTCAGGCAGGGGATTTCAGGTCCCCTGGCCCAGAAGCCCGAAGGCCCGGTCACACGCGTGGGACCAGCACCGCCATCGTGGAGCGGAAGCCATTAGAAGGCCCCGAGTCACCGGCCATACGGGTGAGCACCACACGGTACACTCAGGGACGTGGGCTACTTACATCAGCTTCTAGCAAGGTAGCCAGAAGAGTACAGTCAGCTTGGGAGGCCTACAACTACGCCTGGCCAGGGGAGATCCCATCTGCTCAAGGACTGACCAGGCCCCGTTCGCTAGCAAGTACTCCGGGAGGGTCTATCGTTGTTACCAGTAAAGACCCTGAACGCTACCATACCGTCTCTGAGTGGTTCCTGCTACCCCCATCATCCACGTCGGCTGCCCTGAGGCCATACCCCTCCCGTTGGGGGTTATACTATCACGCTGCACCATCCTTCCACCGGCCTCAGCGGTCTGCCCTGCAGCAGCAGCCCCCTGGCTGCATTCAACGGGTGGCGTAGTCATCAACCATTTTCTACCGCTAACAGACTGCCGTCCAGTTTGACTCCCTGGGCACGGACCGGGTCACCACCACGAGACTACAACCCTAAACAGATCCGGCTCCGGGTAAGCTCCCGCGTGCGCAACGCAGCGCGACACAGGCCCAGGGGCGCGTCAACTTTGGCGTAGTCGGCAGGATCACGTGCCCGCAACCACCGGGTACTGCGTGCCTGAAAAGCAAAGACTGTTCAAACTTACCAGTGGTGAAGATTCCCGCCATCGGTGAAGATTCCCGCCATCCGGCGCCATCTTCAGCCTTCTTCCCGCCATCGGTGAAGTTTCCCGCCATCCGGCGCCATCTTCAGCCTTCTTCCCGCCATCCGTGGAGTTTTCCCGCCATTGGACGCCATCTTGAGGACGCCGCGCGGGAAGAAGAGGGGCGTGGACTCCGAAAGCGCGCGAGAACTGAAGCCCCGCCTCACGTCCGGACGTTGCGTAAGGTCCTGGAAGGAGCCCAGCAGACGCCGACGTCACAGCAGCGCGACGGAAGGTCCTCAACCCTGACGATCCACTGCGGAGCCGCGGCCTACGGAACAGGATCATCGCAAGGTAGGCCACGGTCCACTAGGGGGGAGGAAGATGTCGGATACGGAGGAGAGCTCCACTGCCTCAACCCCCGCCAGCGCTACCGCTGTTGCAGTTATGCCCTTCACCATGCCCTATATCCCGGGAGCAGCTTGGCTACCCCAGTACTCAGGGGAGTCACATACCCTGCATGACTTTAGAGAAAAGCTGGATAGCCTCTTCCAGGTGTACCCCCTCACAGAAGAGCAAAAAGTGAGCATCCTGGTGGCCCAACTAACTGGGGCAGCCAAAAGGGAAGTAAAATCCTGGCCACCTGGGAGGAAGACTGTCGCAGGGATACTAACCCGGCTGAAGGACACCTTTGATACCCGCACCTCAGCCGAGATTAAACTTAGATTCTACGGGTGCAAGCAGCGAGCGCATGAGAGTATAAGGGACTATGCACTCAACCTACAAGAGGCCCTGAGGGCCATTAAGCAGACCGACCCTAATGGAGTGGGAAACGAGGACAGGCTGTTGACCGAACAATTTATAGAGGGTTTATATTGCAATGCCCACCGCACCCAGTTGCGGGCAATGGCCTTACAGGACCCTCATCTAGAATTTGCACAGTTCAAGGACAGAGCCATCCGGGTGCTCCGAGAACCGGCACCAGGTGGCGTTGTGACCCACAGACGCCCCACTACCACTTACTACCAGGAGGCGGCGCCCTTGTCAGCAGGGCCTGTGGGAGCTGATGCGCAGGCTTTGGACAATGACCCGGCTCCAGACCTACACCATCAGGTCCAAGAGCTAGCTAAAAGCGTTGCTGCGCTAACCCGAACTGTGCAGTCTTTACAGGTTTCCACTCCAGGGAAGATCCAGCTGGCATCCGGACCGGAGGACATCCCGTGGCGTCGACCAAGGAGGACCCCACCGGCCAGAGGAAGACCCAGTGACCGATACAGCGAGGACGGACGACCCATCTGCCGCCGCTGCAATCAACCCGGACATATGGAAAGGTACTGTTCTTTAAACGGGCACAACCTGGGGTAGAGGGCCAACCCCCAGGAAAAAGATCACCAGGCCCATCGAACTGGCGCGACAGATATGTGGGAGGACGTCCAGTCTTGCCTGTGGTACTGGATGGCATTCCCATGAGTGCCCTACTGGACACCGGGTCACAGGTCACCACCATCCCGTACGTGCTCTTCAAGCAGTACTGGAATGACTCGGATATTACCCGCTACCCTGACGACGACTTGAGTATCATCGCCAGCAATGGTCAGCCCGTGCCACAGATCGGATTTAAAGAGGTGACCATCAAAATTGGTAGAGTCGAACTGGCCGCACAGGGACTGATCATTGTAGATATTGACAAACATGAGAGTCACCCAAAAATAACTCTAGGAACTAATGTAATTGAAAATTGTCTTGCAGAGGTGATTTTCCTTTTACAGCAGGTTGCCAAGAATGCCAGCTCCGGCGAGCAGCGGGTGCTCCAGAAAGAGATCCGGGCACTGATGCAACGGCAACAAGTGGAACTCTCCGGCGGTGAGATTGGTAGCGTAAGAATGTGTGACCCTTTTCCTATTGCCATGCCCCCAAAAAGTGAAATGATGATTTGGTGCCGGGCAGCTATTGGTCTGAGAGGTAGAGATTACCAGGCAATGGTAGAACCAGTTTACTCAGACAGTAGGCCCACCATTTTGACAGCACGGGGGGTGGTCAATGTACGCCATGGGAGGGTGCCCGTTCGCATAATAAATATCGGGGAGAGGGAAGTGTACCTGCCCCGGTATGCCACGCTAGCCAAATTATATACCACTAATCAAAATTCTATACAATCTGTGGAACCCTTGCCTCCATCTCACCCGGAGGAAGGTAACGGCTCTAAGAAAGACATGGAGGACTGGTGTCAGCAACTACATCTGGGTACTGACTCCACTCCCTCACACCAGAAACAAGGAGTCTATCGGGTGGTTCAAGAGTATGAGAGAGTGTTTAGTAAACACCCGTTAGACTTCGGGCGAGTCAAGGGGGTAGAACACCGCATCCCCACGGGAGATCATCCTCCCATAAAAGAGAGGTATCGACCCGTACCCCCTGCACATTACCAACACGCCAAGGGGATGCTTAGAGACATGAAGGAGGCTGGGGTAATCCGGGATAGCTGTAGCCCCTGGGCAGCCCCACTAGTTTTAGTCAAAAAGAAAGACAACACCATGAGGATGTGTGTAGATTACCGGAAAATCAACCGTATCACACACAAGGATGCGTACCCCTTACCAAGGATAGAGGAGTCATTGGCTGCTTTAAGATCTGCTAACTTCTTCTCTACCTTGGATCTCACTAGCGGGTACTGGCAGGTTCCTGTAGCAGAGGCGGACCGGGAGAAGACCGCATTCACCACCCCGATGGGACTTAGCGAGTTCACCTGCATGCCGTTCGGACTCTGCAACGCCCCAGGAACCTTCCAACGATTAATGGAGTGCTGTCTGGGCCACAGAAACTTCGAGACGGTCCTGTTGTACCTGGACGATGTCATCGTATACTCCAAAACTTATGAGGACCACCTGAAACACCTGGCGGAGGTGTTCGAAGCTCTGGCGAGTTACGGCCTAAAGGTGAAACCCTCCAAGTGTCACCTCCTGAAACCAAAGGTGCAATACCTGGGACACGTGGTGAGCGCTGACGGAGTGGCTCCCGACCCCGATAAGATCACCGCAATTAAGGGATGGCCAAGCCCCTCCAGCGTAAAAGAAGTGCGGCAGTTCCTAGGGTTGGTAGGCTACTACCGAAGGTTTATTCCCGGTTTCACCAAAAAGGCAGCACCTATGCAGGACCTCCTGATAGGCCAGTCCCGGAAGGCCAAGAACCAGAAGCCGCCCTTCAAATGGGAAAAGCTAGAAGAAGAGTCCTTCCGCCAGCTGAAGATGGCCCTCACGGGGGATGAAATCTTGGCGTACCCGGACTATAGCCAGCCCTTCATCCTCTACACCGACGCCAGTAACATCGGGCTAGGAGCCGTACTGTCCCAGATTCAGCAGGGGAGAGAACGAGTAATCTCCTATGCCAGCCGAAAACTGCGACCCACCGAAAGGAACCCCGAAAATTACAGCTCATTTAAGCTAGAGTTCCCGGCCGTGGTATGGGCAGTCACCGAGCGCTTTAGGCATTACCTCGCTTCTTCCCGGTTCACCGTATACACGGATAACAACCCGCTGACACACCTGGACACGGCAAGACTCGGTGCCCTGGAACAGAGGTGGATGGCCCGTCTGTCCAACTACGAGTTCACAATTAAATACCGGGCAGGGCGCTCCAATACCAACGCGGACGCCCTGTCCAGGATGCCCAACCTGCCGGACGGAGGAGAAGATCCGGAGGGACTGGAAGAAGTTGAACTCCCTGCGTTCCACCGTCATGGGACTATCCAGTATTCCCACCGGGTAAGGAGTAAGCAGGCTGCTACGTTGAACCCCTTACCTCACTACAACTGGGCGGAAACGCAAGACAGCGACCCTGCCGTCCGACTGGTGAAGGAGATGCTGACTCGCCCGGAGGCTAGCCTGGAATCAGACGCTCCAGAGGAAGCCAAACAACTATGGGCAGAGAAGAGTCGACTGTTCCTTTACAAGGGGAAGTTGTGCCGCAGAATGGTTAACTCCAGGACGCATGAACTACTCTGGCAAGTAGTGGTGCCACGAAGAGACGCAGCCATGGTGATGGAGGCATACCACGACGGAGCTGGACACTTCGGGTGGAAAAAGCTGGAGTTCCTGCTGCGCGAGCGGTTCCACTGGGTAGGCATGAGGGGAACCATCGAGAAGTGGTGCAGAGACTGTGGCCCGTGCAATCTGAGAAGGAAGGACCGGGCCAGCCAGAAGACTCCCCTGCAGTCCATCGTCACCCGGCAACCGTTGGAACTGGTAGCCTTGGATCATGTAAAACTGACCCCCAGCAGAAGTGGCTACGTCTACGCGTTAACCATCGTGGATCATTACTCCCGGTTTCTGGTTGTCGTCCCCGTCAAGGACTTAACGGCTCGAACAGCAGCTAGAGCCTTCCAGCAGCACTTTTGCCGTCCACACGGGTACCCGGACCAAGTGCTGACGGACCAGGGACCTGCCTTTGAAGCGGAGGTCTTCCAGGAATTCTGCAATCTGTATGGCTGCCGGAAGATAAGGACGACACCCTACCATCCGCAAACTAATGGACTTTGTGAGAAAATGAACCAGGTGGTAATGGATCTTCTAAAAACGTTGCCCCTGGAAGAACGCAGTCTGTGGCCTGAGAAGTTGCCCGATCTGGTGGACCTATACAACCACATCCCGGTAGGTTCCACCAACTGTACCCCGGCTTACCTAATGAGGGCAAGACCTGGTAAGTTACCTGTTGACCTGGAAATGGGAGTCCTGACGCCCGAGGACACTTCACCAGAAACGGACTGGGACACAGAGAGGCAGCAGCAGTACCGGAAAGTACAGGAGAGCGTGGAGCGAAGTCTCTGTCAGGCTAGGGAAAGACAAGAGAAGACTTACAACCAGTATGCTCCCGCTGTTCCCCTGGTACCCGGAGAGCAGGTCTTGAAGAGGAAGAGACGGCTCCACAAGTTGGACGACCAGTGGGAGAAGGACCCGTACACCGTACTGCCCTCAAGCCACGAGAACCCGAAGGTCTGTACCATCAGTAAAGACGGAGGGGAAACCACAGCCATTGTATCCCGGGACCACCTGAAGAAGTGCCCCGAACAACTGAGGAACCCTGAGGAGGAACAGGAAGACCATCGACCCGTGGAAGAAAGGGAAGATATGGTTAGTACCGTGCTCGGGGACTTCCCTCGGTCTTGGACTCAAGTCAATGGTGCAGTTGTGGTACCCGTACTCACCTTCCTCCAACCATCATCCCAAGAACCTACGGAGCAACGGGTAGAGCTGGAAGAGCAGCCGGTCCAGGAGGCAGAAGACTCCACCCAAGCGGAACAGGAGAATCCACCCTCTGCTTATAGTGAGCCTGCCGTACCCCTAGTGAGACAAAGAGCCGGTAGACAGCTGCCCAGTTTACCCTTGACAGCTCCTACACCCTGTAGTTCAGGGCCAGACAGTCAGCTCCGTAGGTCCACTAGGGCCACTAGAGGCCAGTTACCCGCACGTTGGAGGATCTAAATGTTTAAGTTGTTTTACAATGTTTACCTGTTTATTGTTGCTTGTGTGTAATTTTGTGTTTCTAGTTGTTTTTAGGAGTCTTCGGTGGATTTACCGGGAATCCTTTGTATATAGTTGGAGCGTAACCCAGGATGGACTAGAGACTGTTAAGGACTCGGGGTAGGACAGACCCCTACCTGGTTACGTCTCCCTGTGTTGGTGAAATGGACACCTTTGCTTTTCTTCAAAGACTGCACCCGGTTGCGGACATCCGTGACCATCTTATTGTGTTTCCTTATTGTATTTTATTGTTCTTTGATATACCTTGTTATATTTTTCTAAAAAGTGTTTAGTCCCGGAGTACTAAATTTCACTAGGGGGGAGTGTGACACCCCAGGGGTCTGGTTGTCACAGTGATAGAGATATTACGTCTGAGAGCAGGTGGGAGGTCCTTTGGTCAGGGATCCTGTGCATGCCACACCTCCTGCCCAGCCTTGGGAGGGGAAGAACTTCCCCTGTATAAACCCGGGGCTGAGGCAGGGTTAGTGAGTCCAGGAAGAGTAGAGACAAGAGCAGCATAGGAAGCAGCAGAGTCACAAGGAGTCAGGGGCTGGCAGCTAAAGAGCTCGCCCTGACTAAGAAGATTCTTTACCGGACCCGGAGTCCGAGGCTGTGGGGACTAACTTCTACCCAGCAGCAGAATCCGTCAGGCAGGGGATTTCAGGTCCCCTGGCCCAGAAGCCCGAAGGCCCGGTCACACGCGTGGGACCAGCACCGCCATCGTGGAGCGGAAGCCATTAGAAGGCCCCGAGTCACCGGCCATACGGGTGAGCACCACACGGTACACTCAGGGACGTGGGCTACTTACATCAGCTTCTAGCAAGGTAGCCAGAAGAGTACAGTCAGCTTGGGAGGCCTACAACTACGCCTGGCCAGGGGAGATCCCATCTGCTCAAGGACTGACCAGGCCCCGTTCGCTAGCAAGTACTCCGGGAGGGTCTATCGTTGTTACCAGTAAAGACCCTGAACGCTACCATACCGTCTCTGAGTGGTTCCTGCTAGCCCCATCATCCACGTCGGCTGCCCTGAGGCCATACCCCTCCCGTTGGGGGTTATACTATCACGCTGCACCATCCTTCCACCGGCCTCAGCGGTCTGCCCTGCAGCAGCAGCCCCCTGGCTGCATTCAACGGGTGGCGTAGTCATCAACCATTTTCTACCGCTAACAGACTGCCGTCCAGTTTGACTCCCTGGGCACGGACCGGGTCACCACCACGAGACTACAACCCTAAACAGATCCGGCTCCGGGTAAGCTCCCGCGTGCGCAACGCAGCGCGACACAGGCCCAGGGGCGCGTCAAATGCATTTCAGAGAACTGGAGCAGCATGAGAGAAGTTTTTGAGTGGGAGGTTTGGATTATAGAGAATGTCAGGATACAGTCATTAGCAGAACAGAAAACGGAGATAGGGTGGTAGACAGAGGTGAGGGAGGAGATGCAGGGTGGTACAGAACTGTGGAGAATGTTGTGGGTGATATTGATAAGTTTATATTGTACTCTTTAGCAGATGCAACCAGTGCAATGACTGGAACAGGGTGGAAGCATCGGTGTAACAGCTGGACAGAAATATGAGCTCCTCTGACGCATTTAGGATGGATTGGAGAGGAGAGTTTAGTAAGAGAGAGAATATTTAGTAGAGTTGCAGTAGTCCAGATGAGAATGAATCAGAGCAAGGGTTTGAGCATATAAACTATTATATCGGACGAGTGTTATCCTTGATTTTCACGGATAGCCCTAGTATCCATGTTATTATATGGGGCTGTGCACTTGACCCAGTCATCCGAGGGGAAAAAAAAAAAAAAATTGGTGACGTCATATTTTCATCCGAGTGTTGGATCAAAATTGGCAATGCAAGTCTATGGGTCCGTGGAAAACATCTTACCTCACTCGGTAGACATCCGAGTGCAGTCCGATGTCCATGGACTGCCATAAATCGAGAAGGGTGAACAACATATTTTTTCCCACCTCTTAATGTGACTGGAAAGCCTAAATGGCAGTGGATCAGGCCTTCCCTTGGCCTCCGGCAGCTTATTGGTACCCCACAATCGCCTTAGCAGGAACTGCTCCATTTAAATGCCGCTGTCAGAAATTGACAGCAGAATCTAAATGGTTAACAGCTGCATTTGATGCTTAGCTCCGGCAATTGCTGTTTGAGACAGATGCCAGCTGTGTTACAGTCAGCGTTTACTGTGTGTGAACCAGGCACAGCTCCTGATCCCGCTTCATACACTCGGTCCCATTCTAAGGCAGAATTTTTAGGCGGGCATCTCACAGGGCAATATTTTGCCACCCATTGAGATAAACTTCTGACCGTCACCTGAAGCGAGATGCTAATCTGCAGTATATGTATAGAACCAGCGACGGACAAATGATTGGTGCAACCTGTGCAGCTGCACAGGAGCCCAAATGATAAGGGGGCCACTACCACCTCCAAAGCAGCTTCTGTCAGGCACATTGAGCCATATACCTTTTGTTTGTGTTTGTGTGACAGTAATGGGGCATTGCCTCGCACCACTATCAGAGGAGAGATGGTCGCACATGTGCAACTCACTCTCTTGTCTGCTATGACCTATGGAATCTGATTGGGCAACTGCTCCACTATTCCATGGCACTGGGTGTGACGAGTCACCCTAAGGGTGTGTGCACACATCATCATTTTCGGGTGGAAACTAGAAAGTATTGGCTCCTTCCAGGTCCTGACTGCAGGACCTGGGAGGAGCCCATGCATTCTAGCGTCTTTACTAGTGAGCCAGCTAGAATGTATGGGCTGTAGTCAGGACCTGGAAGGAGCCCATACAGTCTGGAAGATAGCAGAATCTATGGGGTCCTATCAGGTTTATATTATTGGAGGCAGCAGAATGTATGGGCTCCTGTTGGGTATATATTATTGGAGGCAGCAGAATGTATGGGCTCCTGTCAGGTATATATTATTGGAGGCAGCAGAATCTATGGGGTCCTATCAGGTTTATATTATTGGAGGCAGCAGAATCTATGGGCTCCTGTCAGGTTTATATTATTGGAGGCAGCAGAATGTATGGGCTCCTGTCAGGTATATATTATTGGAGGTAGGAGAATGTATGGGCTCCTGTCGGGTATATATTATTGGAGGCAGGGGAATATATGGGCTCCTGTCAGGTATATATTATTGGAGGCAGCAGAATGTATGGGCTCCTGTCGGGTATATATTATTGGAGGCAGCAGAATGTATGGGCTCCTGTCGGGTATATTTTATTGGAGGCAGCAGAATGTATGGGCTCCTGTCGGGTTTATATTATTGGAGGTAGTAGAATGTATGGGCTCCTGTCAGGTATATATTATTGGAGGCAGCAGAATGTATGGGCTCCTGTCGGGTATATATTATTGGAGGCAGCAGAATGTATGAGCTCCTGTCAGGTTTATATTATTGGAGGCAGCAGAATGTATGGGCTCCTGTCAGGTATATATTATTGGAGGCAGCAGAATGTATGGGCTCCTGTCGGGTATATATTATTGGAGGCAGCAGAATGTATGGGCTCCTGTCGGGTTTATATTATTGGAGGCAGCAGAATGTATGGGCTCCTGTCGGGTATATATTATTGGAGGCAGCAGAATGTATGGGCTCCTGTCGGGTATATATTATTGGAGGCAGCAGAATGTATGGGCTCCTGTCAGGTTTATATTATTGGAGGCAGCAGAATGTATGAGCTCCTGTCGGGTATATATTATTGGAGGCAGCAGAATGTATGGGCTCCTGTCGGGTATATATTATTGGAGGCAGCAGAATGTATGGGCTCCTGTCAGGTTTATATTATTGGAGGCAGCAGAATGTATGGGCTCCTGTCGGGTATATATTATTGGAGGCAGCAGAATGTATGGGCTCCTGTCAGGTATATATTATTGGAGGCAGCAGAATGTATGGGCTCCTGTCGGGTATATATTATTGGAGGCAGCAGAATGTATGGGCTCCTGTCGGGTATATATTATTGGAGGCAGCGGAATGTATGGGCTCCTGTCGGGTATATGTAGCGCCCCGAGGGTTCGGCCGCTACAGGGGTATTGCACCTCAGACTGGAGGTGTGATGTTCCACTCCCAGGTAAGAATGGAGTATGGACCAGGGCTCAGTTAGCTGCATGCAGCACACACACCCCATTTCCGAGGGACAGCTCAACGGTGCTCCCACTAGACATAAGTGCAGGCACGACCGACCATGTCCCTGCTGGAGTGGGGAGGGAGGGGTGGAACAACCAGTGCTGTAGGGGCAGATAGGGGGCGGTTCCTGAGCGTAGGAAGGAGCCCATTGGTTGCTGGTCACCTGGGCTCATGGCTAGAGGGAGGTATAAAAGGTGGGCACCATCTTAGCTCTAGGAGAAGTTCGTTCTGTGGAGAGGAGAAGACAGGGAGCAGCAGCTCAGGCTGAGTGCTGCTCCAGAGGCAGGCCTCGGAAAGAGGCCGGGGCCTGAGAGGAGAAGGAGAAGTGGGCCTGGAGAAGAGGCCGAGGAGGAGGTGAAGGGGAGCTGAGATTCTGGCTCATCTCAGCTCCAAGAGAAAGGAACAGAAACAGAAAGGAACTGCAAAGAAGGAGAGACAGAGAAACAGAAGGGCTCAGGAACAAGAAGGTGGAAGGGACCCTAAGAACCCACGAGAATCCAGGGTGCAGGGTCAGGCAGATTAAGGGTACCGGATCCCAAGTTGGTGGAGGAGAAACTACCCTCAGCCAAAGACCGGTCGTCGTGATCATTTATTGGTGCGACACCTCATCAAACCTGCTAGGAAGGCACCATATAGGACAGCGGAGGACGGGGCCCACGTTTAACCGCACAGGTCCGCGGCAGCTGGACAAAAGTGGGTCACTGGTGAGGCAGGCCAGAGAAAGGATAAAAGGGGGTCCTGTGCCATGCTCCTGAACTGCCTGGGAGTTGACCGAGCCCCTCACCTGGTGGACGCAGCACGGCTCGGGCGGTCACTGCTGGCCGAAGTGACCTGGAACAAACGAACTGTGAGTAAAGACCCTGGACTGTAACTTGTTGTCTGTGTGCTCCTTCGCGCCTCCAGCACTATCAGCACCGGGACTCGCACTACCATCACTCCCAACATCAACTACACTGCCCTGGGGCTGCACTCTTCCCGTGGGGAGTCACATCACCTCAGCTGCACCCATTATCAGCCCCAGCGGACTGCCTTGCAGCGTCGGTTCCTAATAACCGCAATCCACGGGTGGCGTAGTCGGACATTATTTGGAGCGCATAGCAGACTACCATTGACCTGACCACCCTGAGCCGCGGGACCGGGCCGCCACTACTACTACCCCCATCGTTCCCCTATCGCCCGGATCCGCGTGTCCCACGGCCCAGGGGACGAGTCATATATATTATTGGAGGCAGCAGAGTGTATGGGCTCCTGTCGGGTATATATTATTGGAGGCAGCAGAATGTATGGGCTCCTGTCGGGTTTATATTATTGGAGGCAGCAGAATGTATGGGCTCCTGTCGGGTATATATTATTGGAGGCAGCAGAATGTATGGGCTCCTGTCGGGTATATATTATTGGAGGCAGCAGAATGTATGGGCTCCTGTCAGGTATATATTATTGGAGGCAGCAGAATGTATGGGCTCCTGTCTGGTATATATTATTGGAGGCAGCAGAATGTATGGGCTCCTTTCGTGTATATATTATTGGAGGCAGCAGAGTGTATGTGCTCCTGTCGGGTATATATTATTGGAGGCAGCAGAATGTATAGGCTCCTGTCGGGTGTATATTATTGGAGGCAGCAGAATGTATGGGCTCCAGTCAGGTATATATTATTGGAGGCAGCAGAATGTATGGGCTCCTGGCGGGTATATATTATTGGAGGCAGCAGAATATATGGGCTCCTTTCGGGTATATATTATTGGAGGCAGCAGAATGTATGGGCTCCTACCAGGTCCTGACTACAGCCCATATGTGGCGCCCTGCTACGCCTAGGTGCCACAGAACCCAGTAGGGTGCATGGATGGACTTCTCCACAAGAGGCCCTCATTACATTCATACACCTCCACCCTTCCACCTCACACCAACAGAGGGAGCCCGTTAGGGACATATATATAGGGAAGGTGGAGCCAGGAGCTGAGTTAGTTCGGAGTTGTGAGAGAGTGTGCTGGCACTTAGACCAGTGAAGAGTAGAGTTGAGCCACCCCCGTAGAGTTCGGGTTCGGTTTGGTTCATCGAACACCAGTATTTTCGCCGAACTGTTCGTCAAATTCCGTCGAACACCATTAAAACCAATGGCAGGCATACAAAAACACGTAGAAACACGTAGAAAACACCTTCAAAGGTGTCAAAAATCTGACAAACTGCTCAGAAGACACAACTAACACATAGGAAAGTGACAAGTACTTATAGTCATGCGAAAAGAAAAGAGGTGGAGGAGTAAAAGGAGGGGGAGACACAGATATCGGCATGTCATGCCCTTCTAAAATCAAGAAAGGCTGGAGTAAAAATCTAAAATCAGCCTACCAACACCCAGACGTCGTGACAAGAAAATTAAAAAAAGAAATATTTTTAGGTAAAATGGCTGTTCCATTCAGAACACTTTCCTTACAAGACGTAGTGGTATCCTCGTTGTGAGATGTGCCAAAAACGGAACCCAATACATTTGGACTAATCCACCATTTGTCATATCCAAGGGGCAGGTCAGTAAACGACAACATCGACGCGGATCCAAGTACAGTAGTATATACTGTACATCCTTTGACAAGGCAATCAGGCGGATTAAGAAGTTGGGAAGGGTCACCCTAATGGCCAAAATAGACATTGATGCGGCGTTCCGGTTACATACTTCCTGTGCCTCCGAATAGTGTCCACCTATTGGGCTGCTTCTGGGAAGGAGCATACTATATAGATCGCTGTTTTGCCCATGGGGTGGTCCAGATCCTGCTCACTTTTTGAGGCGTTTAGTTGCTTCCTCGAATGGGTTGTAATGAACGTTTCTAAGGGGGCACATATTATCCATTACCTCGACAACTTCTTATCCCTGGGCCCAAAAGATTCGCTACAGTGTGAATACACGCGGTAGTCCGTCTGTGAGAAGGAGAGAGCTGGAGGGAGAGCGGACACCACAGAGCCGAGGGGTTAGATGGAGAACGGAAGAAGGAAAGAGGGCGAGGGAGGTAAGGGAGTACAGTGGAAGGCCGACCTGAGCTCCCCCACGTTCCTGCTGGGTGGGGAACAGCCCTGGGAAGAAAAGCCGCTTGCGCATCCCTTTGAGGTTACGGGCGCGAGCGGGCAGAGGGTCTACGCTGGAGTGCGAAGCCGACACGGCCAGTCCGTTCCTGCCCGTGCGACCTCCGTGTCTCCGGGTTTGTGCCAGAGCAGCCGTGGACCCTGACGGCCAGCCCCCCCTCTCCCAATACTGGTGCCTGTCCGCTGGTGGGTCGAGCCCCCCTTCGGTGGGGGGGGGAGTAACATCTGCAGAAGAAAGACCATCTTCCAGCCAAACTAAGATGTCTACTTCTTTTCGTGGACAATGTGATACGATCCCTTTCTTACGGACACGCCCATCGCTACAAATTCCAGATGAGGCACAAAAACAGCAGGTGCTTCAACGGATATCAAGTGCTCCTTCATGTGGGCTCTCCTCCACCTCAACTTCAACATCACAAATACTCGAGTCCTCAGAGGTGTCACCCCAATCACACTTGCTTCCTCACAGCTCCCAAGTCTCCAGCTGCCGGTCTGAGTATGGGGTAACACAGATGGTTGAGTCTGCAGATCTGTTTACTCATACTATAGCCTGGGAAACAGAGGTCTGCTCCAGAGCTTCTGTTAATCCAGATGAGGAATTGATCTGCACTGATGCCCAGAATCTTTATGAGTCAGATCCAGGACCAGATGAAGAAGGTTCTGAGCATAATGTAGACCCTCGTTCCCAAACTGTAGCTCCTGTTGGTGGAGACAATGATGAAGACGATGATGAGACTCAAATACCTGATTGGAGCGACAACTTGACTTTTTGGTCAGGGCAGGAAGAGGTTGGCTCTGAGGACGACGGGTGTGAGAACACACAGGGTGATTATGACGAGGTTGGAGATCCCACTTACTGTCAACCCACAGTCAGCCAGTCGATGAGGTCAGCAGAGGAGGTGGAGAAGGATGCTATTGATGACGAGGTTAGGTTGCGCCTTCCTGGACAGAGATGGAGTACTGGAAGCACGTCAACAACTGCATCCTCAACCACAACTCTGCCTCTGACCACGAGTCGTGGTGGTTCTTCAGGTCACATGGGCTCTAAGCCTTGCATAGCCTGGGCATTTTTTCAGATCGATAAGGATGACCCAACTCGTGTTATCTGTAATATTTGTCACCAAAAGCTAAGTAGAGGCCAAAAAATCCATAGTTTGAGTACTTCATGCATGAACCGTCACATAGATATGAAGCATAAGTTGCAGTGGGAAGCTCACTGTGCTACAATGTGGCCTAGCGGGCCGGGGCAACCACCGTCTGCCCCATCTTGTCCATCCACGGCCTCTTCATCCTCTGTGGCTGGGGGGACAGCAGTCACACATGTTTTTGGACACAGACCTGCCACCTCTTTACCCGCAACAGCCAGTGTGATTGGCAGCTCATCATTTCATTTGGAAGTGGAAACACCAGCTGGTGTTGAGCGCTCTCCGACATCGAGAGCACCACCTTTGGATCAAGGCAACATAACTTTTCTGCCTGCATCTTCCTCACAGACAGGCAGTTTGCCGGGGCACCCTACTCAACCCCGTCTAAGCACAACAGCCAGCCCTCGGTCCCTCAGATGTGGACAAGTAAAAGACCATTTCCTCCTAGCCGTGACAAAGCTAAGAGGTTGAATTTCACCATCTGCAAGCTTTTGGCTACAGAAATGCTGCCTTTCCGCCTGGTGGACACAGAGGATTTTCGAGAACTTATGTCCGTCGCAGTGCTCCAGTACCAGATGCCCAGTCGGCACTACTTCTCAAAGAAAGGTGTGCCTGCGCTCCACCAGCATGTCGCACACAACATCACCGCTTCTTTGAGAAACTCTGTGTGTGACAGGGTGCATTTCACCAAAGACACTTGGACGAGTAGGCATGGACAGGGGCATTACATGTCGCTGACTGGGCACTGGGTAATTATGGTGACAGCAGGACAAGGGGCTGCTGTGCAAGTCTTGCTATCCCCACGAGTTGTGCATCAATCCTCTTTATCTAGAAGTTCCTCCACTGCTTCTGCCTCCTCAACCTCCTCTCGGTCCTCCACCTGCACCCAAATCCTGTCTGGTAATGCCACCCGCTTTCTAACTGCGCAGAAGGGATCCTGCACACCTCCTTACTATGCTGGCAGCAGGGTTCAATGGCAACAGGCGGTGTTTACTTTGAAATGTCTGGGAAATGTGAGTCACACAGCTGAGGAGTTGTGGTCAGCTCTGGATACCCAGTTTCATGAATGGTTGTCTCCACTGGACCTGCAACCAGGGAAGGCCATGTGCGACAATGCTGCAAACTTGGATGCGGCCCTTCGCCGGGGCAATGTCACACACGTGCTTTGTATGGCTCACGTGTTGAACCTGGTTGTCCTGCAATTTTTAGCCCACTATCCTGGACTAGATGGCCTTCTGCAGAGGGCACGGTCGC
This sequence comes from Phyllobates terribilis, assembly GCF_046119375.1. Lineage (NCBI taxonomy): Eukaryota > Metazoa > Chordata > Amphibia > Anura > Dendrobatidae > Phyllobates > Phyllobates terribilis. The sequence goes on from NW_027362902.1 coordinate 3,846,354, forward strand.
TGTGTGCTCACTTCCGCCGTTCGCATTCCGCAACTCAACGACTTACATCTCTACAGAAGTCGTTGGGCCTGCCAGTTCACTGGCTGAAATGCGATGTGCCGACACGGAGGAATTCAACTCTGCACATGTTGCAGCGACTGTGGCAGCACCGACAAGCCCTGGTGCAATACGTTCTGACGTATAGCCTGGGCCAACGAGATCCAGAGGTGGGGAAAATCACGCTGCAGGAGTGGTCTCAGATCAGGGACCTATGCACCCTTCTGCACAGTTTTGAAACGGCGACGAAGATGTTTAGTGCTGACGATGCCATTATCAGCATGACTATTCCGGTGATTTACATGCTGGAGCACATGTTAAACAGAATTCGGAGTCAGGTGGTGGGACAAGAGGAGGTGGAGGAAGTAGAGGAGGAGTCATATGCGGAAGGGATAACATCTCCAAGGTCCAGACTGCCGGCAGCACAAAGGCGGCAGGCATGGGAGGGTGGGGGAGAGGGATTAACCAGGGCGCATGGTAGCAGCCAAACAGTTGAGGAAGGTGCAGGAGCCGAGGAAGAAGTGGAGGACGAACTGGCGATGGGCATGGAAGACTCATCAGATGAGGGAGACCTTGATCACATTTCTGTTGTGCGAGGTTGGGGGGAGAGGGCAGAGGAAGGAAGCATGATTCTTACCTCGCTACCAACACAACAAGGACTTGGTCCTCCTGGATGCGCAAGACACATGAGGGCCTTCTTGCTGCACTACCTGCAACATGACCCTCGGATTGTCAGAATTCTAAGTAATCCCGACTACTGGGTTGCCACACTCTTAGATCCCCGATACAAAAGTAAATTTGCCGAAATAATTCCTGCCATAGAAAGGGATTCACGCATGCAGGAGTATCAGCAGAGGCTGTTGCAGAATCTTACATGTGCTTTTCCACAAAACACCATTGGTGCATGTAGTGAATCTCACAGTTCTAACTTGCCAACCGTGGGACTGTCGAGTCTTCATCTCTCAAACCGTAACAGTAACACAGTATCTGCTGGTAACAGCAATTTTGTGGAATCGTTTCACCACTTTTTTAGACCATCCTTTGCAAGGCCACAGGAGACAAGAAGTCTGACACATAGTCAATGCCTAGAGAGGATGGTACAGGAGTATTTCCAAGTGAACATCGAAGCCATGACTGTGTCACTGGACCCTTGCTCATTTTGGGCTTCCAATCTGGAAAAATGGCCGGAGCTCGCTACTCACGCTTTGGAGATCTTGTCATGCCTTGCAGCCAGCGTTCTCTCTGAACGTGTGTTCAGCGCTGCTGGTGGTGTGCTGACAGATAAGCGCACGCGGCTGTCCACTGAGAATGTTGACAGACTGACGTTCATAAACATGAACAAATCATGGATCCGCAAGGACTTTTCTACCCCTGTGTCATCCTGGGGAGACTAAAAGCTTGAGGATTTGGTAAAATCACCTCACCAACCATTTTAAGCAACTCTGGGGCAATTGATGCCACTTAAGTGGTGTCTGTGCCACAATTTTTGGAAAAAATGGAGACCCTTTTTGGAGTCCCCTTGCTGTGTTTTACGTGACGTTGGCATCGTCAATTCCAGGTGGGTTGGGTCGCTCCCCCCCCCTTTTAACCGTAAGAAACTACATACACTATGGCTTGGGGTAACACAGATGGTTGAGTCTGAAGAGCTGTTTACTCAGAGGTCTGCTCCAAAGCTTCAGTGTCTGCTAGTCAGCGTAGTAGCCCAGCTCTGAAGCAAGCTACACCGCCTGTGTATCTAATAAGAATTTTTAACTGCATCTAGCCTAGACAATACTTTCAGCGTAGTAGCCCAGCTGTGAAGCAAGCTGCACCGCCTGTGTATCTAATAAGAATTTTTAACTGCATCTAGCTTGGGCAGACTGTGGGGACCCCCAACCAAACCCAGATGCTCAGCCCCCCTACCGCCCTCCTTTCCTTGACAATACAATAATGTAACTCTTACAACTGGATGGGTGAGGATCGGTCACAGCTTTACTAACTCTTTATACTCATTCCATTAGAAAGGCATTTTATTTCTAAAATAATTCAGCTTGTTGCAGCATGCCCTGTGTCTCCACACCGGCAAGTTGGCCAACACGTGTAACTCTCCAACATGTCCTTTCTATTTCCAGGCCACGGAGGATCATGCGTACTCATATGCAGGACTCTGACCCCCATCCATTACTCTTAACGCTTGTTCCACTCCATCCTGGAGTCCTGACAGGAATATGTCCAGTCCAATATCCATTAAGTGAACACCGTCGGGCTTTATCTCCTTCCAGTTGTCGGTGTCGTATCACTACACCGCCTCTGTCTCTTCTAAATTTTGCCATCCAAATATTTATTACCCACCTTGTCCATTCGATGGCCGTGATGTCTCGCGCACCTTGCCATACCGCTATCGGCACAATCTCTAACCATACTATAGTTAGTTTTGTGAAAAATTCTCTGAAGCGCTCAGTGTCTAGTTTCATTATTGCCATTAGTTATGCGCTCTTATGATGACCTGGGTAGTTTCCCCCGGCATGTATAACTAAGATGACCGGACCTCTTGCCTCTCTCCCTACCTTGATTACTTTCATTAGTACCTGTGGCCATTGCAGGCCTCTAATACCTCTCCAGTTGAAATATGTGTTATGAAGCTCTAATTTCCTCCCGCCTGGGTGGACTTTCACCCTTTTTTCTGCCCAATATGTATACGAGTGGGCTATCACCCACACTGTTGGCTTAGCGTCACCTGTAAAAGAAACAAACCACGTTAGGATAACAAGTTGGGTCTTATGTATCTCGCCAAACACGTGGATCGCTATCTCCCTATCCTCTGAACTTCCGTTTCTGACAGTCCTGCTCTTGCTGCTTCCGTGGCCGCGCCTATGCGGAATGAGTGTGTCCCGTAATCTTTGGGGTGGTTCCCTGCCAATATTAGGCATTTATTAAATATAGCTTGGAACTGGTATCTTGATAATGGCGTTCCATCAATGTGTGATAGGAAGAAATTACTTTGTGATCTGATGGTTATATATGTTTTTACTATTGTTACCCGACTCAGTGTACCGTTTGTGGGTTGTAGAAGTACCCAAGTGCCCCTGCCCGCTGGAACCGTTTTCGATTTGTGTATGCGTAGACGTATTGTATTATTGGCTATGACTACGTCCTGGTGTAATAAGCCTCCACTGGTGGTAATTTTGAATTGAGGGACTAATTCGCTTATGCATAGCGCCCCGAAGAAAGTGATCGCAAATGCAGTAGACAGTAGTGTTGCTTCAAATTGTGAGTGCCATGTTAATGGTGTTAGGGATATGATGTGAGAAATCAGTTTTAGTGACACGGGACGAGACATCTACACTCCTGACTTGGCTGACCCCTTTTCCACCCTTTTATGGATTGTCTGATGATGAATCTCTTTGTCACATCTTCCCAATTCAGTAGTTGGAAGTGAAATGCTACTCCGGTCAGACACCGTAGCACTGACGCCCCTGATATGCCCCTCATCATTAGCTGGTGGAGAAATTCTATGGTGACTTGTAATCTGGCTTGTTCACATTGGTCAACCCGTCTGCCTGCTACTAGTCGTGTCCACTCTTCCCATGCCTTACCATATGCTTGCCACGTCGATGCTCTGATTAATGGCATCAACTATTCGCCACTAGATCCCATAGGGAGGGTGGGCAACTGTTGCCCGATGTGTGGGAGTTGGGGAGGAGCTCTGTGAAAATCTGCCAATTGAATTGTAATAAAGCGTTAGCAGCAGTGTTAGACCCCTCAGCATCGTGGCTAGTGCGGACCCATGCATTGTGTTTTAGGCACAGGAATGCTAGCCGGCGTAGTAGGCCTAGCACTGGGAGAGACGATGATGCCATCTTACTAATGCAGTGCGCTAGGCTGGTGTTTTTTGTTATGAAGCGTATATTTTTGTTAGCCAGGTGCGCGCCCCATATTTCTATTGCTGCCACTATTGGGAAGAGTTCCAAGAGTGTCTGTTTTTTTGTCAGCACTTGTTCTGCCCAATACGGAGGTTATAAGCTTGTGCACCATTGGTTATTTAGTATCGCTGCATATCCGTACAGATGGGCTACTCCAATGAGTAACAGACACTGCTACAGGCCCAAAAGGTTTTACTTGGCTAGATGCAGTAAAAAATTGTTATTAAATACAAAGGTGGTGTAGCTTGGTACAGATGGGCTACTCCAATGAGTAACAGACACTGCTACTATGCCCAAAAGATTTTACTTGGCTAGATGCAGTAAAAAATTGTTATTAAATACAAAGGTGGTGTAGCTTGGTACAGATGGGCTACTCCAATGAGTAACAGACACTGCTACAGTCCCAAAATTATTTACTTGGCTAGATGCAGTAAAAAATTGTTATTAAATTCAAAGGTGGCGTAGCTTGGTACAGATGGGCTACTACAATGAGTAGCAGACACTGCTACAGGCCCAAAATTATTTACTGGGCTAGATGCAGTAAAAAAATGTTATTAAATGTTATTAAATTCCCTAGAGCCCCCACAGGCGTGCACCATCACCCCCCCCTTCCCAAGAGCCCCCACAGGCGTGCACCATCATCCCCCCCTTCCCCAGAGCCTCCACAGGCATGCACCATCATCCCCCCCTTCCCCAGAGCCCCCACAGGTGTGCACCATCACCCCCCTTCTCTAGAGCCCCCACAGGCGTGCACCATAATCCCCCCCTTCCCTAGAGCCCCACAGGTATGCAGCATCACCCCCCCTTCCCCAGAGCCCCCACAGGCGTGCACCATCACCCCCCCCTTCCCCAGAGCCCCCACAGGCATGCACCATCATACCCCCCTCTTCCCCAGAGCCCCCACAGGCATGCACCATCACCCCTCCTTCCCCAGAGCCCCCACAGGTGTGCACCATCATCCCCCCCTTCCCTAGAGCCTCACAGACTTGCACCATCACCCCCCCTTCCCCAGAGCCACCACCGGTCCGCAGCATCCCCCCAGAGCCCCCACAATCCCTCCAGAGCCACCACAAGCCCGCAGCATCCCCCCAGAGCCCCCACAATCCCTCCAGAGCCACCACCATCCCACAGCATCCCCCCAGAGCCCCCACAAACCCACAGCATCCCCCCCAGAGCACCCACAAACCTCGCAGCACGTCCCCAGAGCACCTACAAACCTCGCAACATGCACCCAGAGCCCCTACAAACATCGCAGCATGCCCCCAGTGCCCCCACAAACCTCGCAGCATGCCCCCAGAGCACCCACAAGCCTGCAGTGTCCCCACCAGCATCCCCCCAGAGTCACCACCAGCCCACAGCATCCCTCCAGAGCATGCACATACCAGCAGCATCCCCCCCAGAGCACCCACAAACCTCGCAACATGCACCCAGAGCCCCTACAAACCTCGCAGCATGCCCCCAGTGCCCCCACAAACCTCGCAGCATGCCCCCAGAGCACCCACAAGCCTGCAGCGTCCCCACCATCCCCCCAGAGCCACTACCAGCCTGCAGCATCCCCCTAGAGCCCCCACAAACCCGCAGAATCCCCCCAGAGCCCCCACAAACCTCGCAGCTTCCCACCAGAGCCCCCAAAAGCCCCACAGCGTCCCCTCAGGCCCCGCAGCATCCCCCCAGAGCCCCCACAAACCTTCAGCATGACCCCAGAGCCCACAGCATGACCCCACAAACTTTGCAGCATGGCCCCAGAGCCCTCACAAACCTCGCAGCTTCCAGTCAGAGCCCCCACAAACCCTACAGCGTCCCCCCAAGCCCCGCAGCGTCCCCCCAGAGCCCCCACAAACCTGCAGCATCACCCCAGAGCCCACAGGATGCCCCCACAAACTTTGCAGCATGGCCCCAGAGCCCCCACAAACCCGCAGCATCACCTCAAAGCCCGCAGCATCACCTTAAAGCCCACAGCATGCCCCCAGAATCTCTCCAGAGCCACCACCAGCCCGCAGCTTGCCCCCACAAACCTTGCAGAATCCCCCCAGAGCCCCCACCAGCCTGCAGCATCACCTCAGAGCCCCCACAAACCTGTAGCATGCCTCTAGAGCCCCCACAAGCCCACAGCGTGCCCCCCCAGAGCGACCACCAGCCCACAACATCCCCCCAGAGCCCCCACAAACCCACAGCATGCCTCCAGAGCCCCCAAACCTCACAGCGTCCCCCTAGAGTGCCCACAGTCCCGCAGCATGTGTCCCCCTAGAGTGCATGCAAACCTCGGAACCCCCCCTAGAGTGCCCACAGTCCCCCCCAGAGCCCCCACAAGCCCGCAGCATCCACCAAAGCCCCCACAAGCCCACAGCATCCCCCCAAAGCCCGAAGCATCCCCCCAGAGCACCCACAAGCCAGCAGTGTCCCCCCCTGAGCCACCACAAGCCCCGCAGCATCCCCCAAAACCTCCACAAGCCCACAGCATCCCCCCAAAGCCCGAAGCATCCCCCCAGAGCACCCACAAGCCAGCAGTGTCCCCCCCTGAGCCACCACAAGCCCCGCAGCATCCCCCAAAACCCCCACAAGCCCACAGCATCACCCCAAAGCCCGAAGCATCCCCCCAGAGCCACCACAAGCCTGCAGCATCCGCCAGACCCCCACTATCCCCCCAGAGCCCCCACTAGCCCGCAGCATCCCCCCAGAGCCCCCACAAACCCGCAGCATGCCTCCAGAGCCCCCACAAGCCCACAGCATGCCCCCCAGAGCCACCACCAACCCGCAACATCCCCCCAGAGCCCCCACAAGCCTGTAGCATGCCTCCAGAGCCCCCAAACCTCACAGCATCCCCCTAGAGTGCCCACAGTCCCGCAGCATGCGTTCTCCTAGAGTGCATGCAAACCTCGCAGCGCCCCCCTAGAGTGCCCACAGTCCCCCCAGAGCCCCCACAAGCCCGTAGCATCCCTCCAGAGCCCCTACAAGCCTTGCAGCATCCCCCCAGAGTGCCCACAGTCTCCCCCAGCATCCCCACAGAGCCCGCAGCATGCCCCCACAGAGCCCGCAGCATGCCCCCCCAGAGAGCCCCAAGCGTGCATAATCCCCCCCTCCAAAACCCGCAGCATGCCTCCACAGAGCCTGCTGCATGCCCACAGAGCCCCAACAAACCACAGCATGCCCTCACAAGCCCCGCAGGCGTCACCCCAGAGCCCCCACAAGCCCCGCAGTGTTACGCACGCGCCCGGACTGACTGGCGTGAGTGTGATTAGTGATCCCACTGTACCATGAACCGAGGAGTGCCTGGAGGGGCGTAACTAAATATCAACCCGATCCGACCAAGGTCGCACGGTGTCACGGGTGTGTCGCCACGAAGATCGTCACGATTACACAGCCTGACTTCTCGCAGCTGACTTTTTGGTGCTTTGTGTTTTTCGGAAGTGAGGGAGTTAATTCTCTCTCTCTCTGTGCTAGACGAGGTCCAGCCTCGCCCAGCTGCAATCAATGCTGCTGTAGTGAGACTCCTTCAAATGCCTGCTGGTCTGTTAGGGAAGTGTCGGTGAAAGCATTTCATGCAGACTAACAGAGCGTATCGTGGTATTTGGAGTTTCAGAGATAAGTGTATTCGGAGAGTTTTTTCCCTTCCTCGCTTTATCATTTATCTCCTTTCCCGTTGGTGTTCCCTCTGTTGTAGTTGTGTAGTTTTTGTATGCAAGGTGGTTTTGGTTTTTCCCTTGTACTGTCTCGTTCGTCTAAGCACTGTGTGTGGGCATATTATTACTTGTCCCCTTTTGTTGTGATCGGGGTCCTTCTCAGGACTAGATTACTTAGGTGCAGGGATCCTCAGGAGGTAGGGGTTACGCTGGCGGCCTGGACCTCTGTACCTTTAACAGTATCTCCAGGTTGAGGGATTAGTCAGGGCCCCAGCTTAGGGTCAGCTTAGGCCCCCTACCTCCAGTATACAGAGACAGCGTGACACACGGTGGCTAACGACTCCGTGAACCAGGGAGGAACCGAACAGAGGGACCAGGGGCTACTCCAGGTCAGACCCTGGTCACAGCTGTTGACCCACACCGGGGAATGCAGGAACAGGCAGGTAAGACTGGCGTACAGACAGCAGCTATAAGAATTAGGAAGTAACCGGGCCCCCGCCCTAAGCAGTCAGTCAAGAGACATGCACACAGCATGAACTCACAACATGAACTGGAGCTCGGTTTGCAGGCTGTACTGATGGGTAAGATTGCGGTCTTGCATGGTGGGAGGTGGTGCACCATGCAAGCACACCGCCAGGGATGTTACAGTACCCCCCCCTTTACACCCCCTCTTCTTCAGTCCTGCAAGGGTCTTCTGCAGAGAATTTGGAGGCCAATCCTTCTCTTCAAGAGGATTACTTCTTCTGTCCACTAGAGGAAGCGAAGCTGGTCTCATCATCTTGGTGACTAGGATGCTTCCTCCTATCAAGCCATCCTCAGCAACAGATGAAGAGGGTGAAGTACCGGGAATAGCACACAGAAAAGTCTCTCTCCATTTGTTATCAGGTAGCACCCTGGTGGATTCAGGAGACAACTGGAGGTCCTCCGCCTGGTTGGAGAGGTGCAGATGTGACGCTCACAGCCCTCCCTGGGAAATGGGGTACTCGGAGCCGGGTTAGGTGTTGGGGAGGCAGTCGTGGCCAGGACCCGCTCCGTGCCCAGGGCCGTCACATAAAAGTTAATGGGTGTAGCGCTGGCGTCCCTGCCCTCTGCTAGGCAGGGACGCTGCTCCCCTCACCGCTCTGCTCCGTGCCCGGCGTCCTCTCCCCGCTCTGCTGTCAGCGCGCGCTCCTTCCCGGCGTCCTCCTCCCGCTCTGCTCTCAGCGCGCGCTCCTTCCCGACCCCTGTGCTTAGGGCGCGCGCGCGCGCGCTCCCCTCCTCTTAAAGGGGCCGCGCGCGCCGTCCTAAGGAGTCCCCGGCCAATGGCCGGAGGACTTCATCATATATAAGGCACCTCCTCCAAAATGGAGGTGCCCGAGCAATGTTGTTTGCACCTGTGTCTCACCTGTGCTTCAGCCCTCAGGTCCCGTTGCCAGTTACCTGCCAGTTACCTGCCAGTTTCCTGCCAGTTTCCTGCTAGTTACCTGCCTGATTCCTGCCTGAATACTTGTTACCTGTCTGCCAGCCTGAGGTCCGACGGTCTGCCTTACTACTCCTGTCAGTCTGTCTAAAGGACCAGCCTGCCCGCTCACCTGGGAGCGCATATCAGCTACCTGCCTGCTTGCCTGAGGTCCGACGGTCTGCCTTACTACTCCGGTCAGTCTGTCTATGGACCAGCTTGCCCGCTCACCTGGGAGCGCTTCTCCGTTATCTGCCTGCTTGCCAGCCCGGAGGCTCCGTTGTCACGTGCTGTGACCACCAGCTATCTCAGAGACTCTTGCCCGCTCACCTGGGAGCGCATCTCCGTTACCTGCCTGCTTGCCAGCCCGGAGGTCCCGTTGTCACGTGCGGTGACCACCAGCTATTCCAGAGACTCTTGCCCGCTCACCTGGGAGCGCTTCTCCGTTACCTACCTGCCTGCCAGCCTGGAGGTTCCGCCGTCACGTGCCGTGACCACCTGCTATTCCAGAGACTCTCGCTTGCTCACCTGGGAGCACACATCTACCATCTGCCTGCTAGCCTACCCGGAGGCTCTGCCATCACAGGTCGTACCTACCCCTTACCCAGAGACTGCCCTGATCACTTGCCGTAACTCCCTGTCCGTTCACCCAGAGACTGCCACCCGCTCCCTTACAAGGGCCGCCCCCTTGTATAGTAGCTCAGAGGTTCCGCCTCCCGGACCCGTTACAGTTTGCTCGGGCCATGGAACCCGGTGGCACCCAAGCTCCCTCGCTCTCGGACCTCTGTCTTGAACTGTCCCGTCAGAGGTCCCAACAGGAGGCCATCCTGGGTCACCTGCGGAATGTTAATACTCGCCTGAACACTCTGTCTGATCCACCAACAACCTCCGCTAGTGCCATATCTTGCAATCCGGCAGCTCCGCTGCCCACTAATACTATGGTATCCTACCCCGGACCCCGGCTTTCTGCACCTCCTCGCTTCGGAGGCGACCCCGTCCAGGCTCGGGGCTTCATAAATCAGTGCACCCTGCACTTTGAACTTTTGTCCCATCAGTTTAATTCCGACCGGGCCAAAATTGCCTTTATCATGTCCCATCTCACCGGGGAGGCCCTGGCCTGGCTAAATCCTCTATGGGAGAGAGGAGACCCCCTGGTGTCCAACTTGCCTGCTTTTCTCTCGGCTTTCCGGAAAGTCTTCGACGAACCCGGACGGAAGACCTCATCCGCATCCTCTCTGCTACGCCTCCGTCAGGAGGGTCTCACCGTGGGCCAATATGCCATACGGTTCCGCACCCTTGCCTCGGAGCTGGCCTGGGATAACGACGCTCTGGTATCCGTCTTCTGGGAGGGTCTGTCCGGTCGTATTAAAGATGAACTTGCTGGTCGGGACATTCCTACCTCTCTCGATGATCTAATAACCCTTGCCACCCGGATTGACCTACGGTTCCAGGAGCGTGCCAAAGAGGTCACCCGTGAGAGAAGGATTCCACGTTTAGCTCCTACTTTCCAGAAACCCGTCATTCCCTCCATCTCTCCCCAGGTACACTCTCCTGAGCCTATGCAGGTCGACCAGACCAAGATGGTCAAAACCCGTCAGGACTCACGCCGTGCCGAGGGGAGCTGCTTCTACTGTGGCAGTAAGGAGCACCGGATCCGTGCCTGCCCGGAGAGGTCGGGAAACGCCTGTGTCTAGGTTCGCTCAGAGAGGTCCACCTAGACAAGAATAAATCCTCTCCATCCCTGCTGTTGTCAGTTTCGATCATCTACGGGGAGAACCGTTATTTCGAACTAGCCCAACTTGACTCTGGAGCAGCCGGGAACCTTATTTCACAGTCCCTGGTTGAGAAATACCGCATCCCCACCAAACCTTTGGCTGTACCCTTGTCTGTCGCTGCCGTGGATGGGGGCCTCTTACCTCGCCCCATTCAACTCATCACCGAATCCATTACCCTGCAGGTGGGAATGCTGCATTCTGAAAGTATCTCCTTTCATGTTCTGCCTGGACTCTCTCACGCCCTCTTGCTAGGTCTGCCCTGGCTCCAGAGACATGCACCCGTGCTAGACTGGCAAACCGGAGAGGTCCTTCGCTGGGGACAAGACTGTCATAAAACCTGCCTGGTTCCCGTCCATCCCGTCCGTCCCTCTCCTACCCCAGCTAATCTACCTGGACTTCCGATTCCTTATTGGTCTTATGCAGATGTCTTTAATAAAAAGGAGGCAGAGACATTACCACCACATAGACCATACGACTGTCCCATCGATCTGCTACCCGGTACTACTCCTCCCCGTGGGCGTATCTATCCTTTATCCGCTGCTGAGACCCGGTCAATGTCCGAATATATTGAGGAGAATCTGGCCAGAGGATTCATCCGGAAATCTACCTCCCCGGCGGGAGCAGGCTTCTTTTTCGTCAAAAAGAAGGACGGCTCTCTCCGTCCCTGTATAGACTATAGAGGCCTAAACCTGATCACGGTGAAGAATAAGTACCCCCTTCCGCTCATTCCAGAATTATTTGATCGCCTGAGGGGGGCTAGGATCTTCACCAAACTGGACCTTCGTGGGGCGTACAACCTGGTTCGTATTCATCAGGGGGATGAATGGAAGACGGCATTCAACACCCGGGACGGCCACTATGAATACCTGGTAATGCCCTTTGGTCTCTGTAACGCTCCTGCCGTCTTTCAAGAGTTGGTCAATGACATCTTCCGGGACCTTCTCTACTCCTGCGTAGTGGTGTACCTGGACGACATCTTGGTCTTCTCTCCGGATCTCCAGACTCACCGGAGGGACGTTCGTCAGGTCCTGCTCAGGCTAAGGCAGAACCATCTCTACGCAAAATTTGAGAAGTGCCTCTTTGAGCAGACCTCGCTTCCGTTTCTGGGCTACATTATCTCTCAGACCGGCCTACAAATGGATCCTGAGAAACTGTCTGCCATCGAGAAATGGCCCCGACCGGAGGGGTTGAAGGCCATTCAGCGATTCCTGGGCTTCGCCAACTACTACCGCCTCTTCATACCACACTTCTCTTCCCGGACGGTCCCAATTTCTGCGCTCACCCGTAAAGGTACTAATCCCAAAGAGTGGCCACCCGAAGCAGAGGAGGCCTTTCTTTCCCTTAAACAGGCCTTCTCTTCCGCCCCGGTGCTGCATCGCCCAGATGGCAACAAACAGTTCTTCCTGGAAGTTGACGCCTCCTCCTCTGGAGCCGGAGCGGTACTTACTCAAAAATCATCTTCTGGGAGGATGGTAACTTGTGGCTTCTTCTCTAAACTCTTCTCCTCCTCTGAGCGCAACTATTCCATAGGAGACCGAGAGTTATTGGCCATCAAACTGGCATTGGAGGAGTGGCGTTACCTGCTCGAGGGGGCTCTTCACCCGGTAATAATTTACACTGACCACAAGAACTTGGCTTACCTCCAGCATGCCCAGAGACTTAACCCGCGCCAAGCCCGGTGGTCCTTGTTTTTTGCTCGTTTTGATTTTGTCCTTCATTTTCGCCCGGCTGACAAAAACGTCAAGGCGGACGCCTTGTCTCGGTCCTTTCTGGTGTCTGATCTCGAGGAGGATCCGAAACATATCATCGATCCCGCCAGAGTAATGCAGGTGGCTCCCGTGAGTCTAAATCGTCTTCCTCCTGGTAAGACGTTCGTACCAGTACCTGATCGGGAGAAGATCCTACACTGGGGTCATTCTTCTAAACTAGCTGGCCACGCCGGTCAGAAAAAGACCCTCCAGCTTATTACCCGGCACTACTGGTGGCCTAACCTGCACAAGGATGTAATAGACTTTGTTTCTGCCTGTGTGTCCTGCGCCCGCAACAAAGTTCCGAGACACCTGCCGGCCGGCCGCCTCCTACCTCTGCCAGTACCTGCTGCCCCCTGGCAGCATATAGCGATGGACTTCATTACTGATCTACCCGTCTCTGCCGGTTGTACGGTCATTTGGGTGGTCGCTGACCGCTTCTCCAAGATGGCTCACTTCATTCCACTGCCAGGTCTTCCGTCTGCACCCGAGCTGGCTAAAGACTTTATCCGCCACATCTTCCGTCTTCATGGCCTGCCCCGTCACATCGTGTCGGATCGTGGGGTACAGTTCACTTCCCGTTTCTGGAGAGCCACTTGTAAATTGCTGGACGTCACCCTGGACTTCTCCTCCGCTTACCACCCACAGTCTAATGGTCAAGTGGAGCGGATCAATCAGAACCTGACCAGTTACCTTCGGCACTTCGTTAATGCCCACCATTCTGACTGGGTGGATCTCCTGCCATGGGCCGAATTCTCGTACAACAATCACGAGAGCGAGTCTTCCTCCAAATCCCCGTTTTTTGTAGTCTACGGTCAGCATCCTCGGATCCCGTTTCCCGTCTCCACCTCGGCGGACAATCCGGCTGCGGAATCTCTTGTTAACAAATTTTCCTCCATATGGGAGAGTACCCGGTCCGCACTCCTTCTGTCATCCGAGCGTATGAAAAGACACGCTGACAAAAAACGTCTGGACCCTCCTCAATTCCGCCCTGGGGATAAAGTCTGGCTCTCGTCCAAATATGTCCGGCTCAAGATCCCTTCCTATAAGTTAGGGCCTCGGTTCATCGGCCCACTGGAGGTCATCAGTCAGATCAACCCGGTGGCCTATAAATTGAAACTCCCGGCCAACTTACGGATCCCTAACTCCTTCCATGTGTCTCTCCTCAAACCTGTGGTGCTTAACTCTTTTTCCAAGTCTACAGGTACGCCTCCTGCTCCGGTTTCTGCTGAGGACGAGTTTGAGGTAGAGAACATTCTTGCCACCAAAAGGGTAAGAGGAAAGACCTTTTTTCTGGTAGATTGGAAGGGGTTTGGTCCTGAGGAGAGAACGTGGGAGCCCCGGGAGAACATCCATGCCCCTCTCATCCTAGCTAAATTTCTGTCTGGCCTAAAAAAGGGGGGGCCTAAAGGGGGGGGTACTGTAGCGCTGGCGTCCCTGCCCTCTGCTAGGCAGGGACGCTGCTCCCCTCACCGCTCTGCTCCGTGCCCGGCGTCCTCTCCCCGCTCTGCTGTCAGCGCGCGCTCCTTCCCGGCGTCCTCCTCCCGCTCTGCTCTCAGCGCGCGCTCCTTCCCGGCCCCTGTGCTTAGGGCGCGCGCGCTCCCCTCCTCTTAAAGGGGCCGCGCGCGCCGTCCTAAGGAGTCCCCGGCCAATGGCCGGAGGACTTCATCATATATAAGGCACCTCCTCCAAAATGGAGGTGCCCGAGCAATGTTGTTTGCACCTGTGTCTCACCTGTGCTTCAGCCCTCAGGTCCCGTTGCCAGTTACCTGCCAGTTACCTGCCAGTTTCCTGCCAGTTTCCTGCTAGTTACCTGCCTGATTCCTGCCTGAATACTTGTTACCTGTCTGTCAGCCTGAGGTCCGACGGTCTGCCTTACTACTCCTGTCAGTCTGTCTAAAGGACCAGCCTGCCCGCTCACCTGGGAGCGCATATCAGCTACCTGCCTGCTTGCCTGAGGTCCGACGGTCTGCCTTACTACTCCGGTCAGTCTGTCTATGGACCAGCTTGCCCGCTCACCTGGGAGCGCTTCTCCGTTATCTGCCTGCTTGCCAGCCCGGAGGCTCCGTTGTCACGTGCTGTGACCACCAGCTATCTCAGAGACTCTTGCCCGCTCACCTGGGAGCGCATCTCCGTTACCTGCCTGCTTGCCAGCCCGGAGGTCCCGTTGTCACGTGCGGTGACCACCAGCTATTCCAGAGACTCTTGCCCGCTCACCTGGGAGCGCTTCTCCGTTACCTACCTGCCTGCCAGCCCGGAGGTTCCGCCGTCACGTGCCGTGACCACCTGCTATTCCAGAGACTCTCGCTTGCTCACCTGGGAGCACACATCTACCATCTGCCTGCTAGCCTACCCGGAGGCTCTGCCATCACAGGTCGTACCTACCCCTTACCCAGAGACTGCCCTGATCACTTGCCGTAACTCCCTGTCCGTTCACCCAGAGACTGCCACCCGCTCCCTTACAAGGGCCGCCCCCTTGTATAGTAGCTCAGAGGTTCCGCCTCCCGGACCCGTTACAATGGGCTATCAGGGTTGAGTGTTTGCTATCGACTACGCCACCTGTGATATCTGGTGATGGCCACCAGTGCTGCTGCAGTCCTCTGAGGTGGGGTGTTGTGGCAGCCGTAGTTGATACTACTCCCCACAGGCGGAGCAGGGCCTCAGGGCAGAGAGGCAGATGGAGGGAGTTGTAGTGGAGGAGTTCTGGTGCCGTGCGGTGCGGTGCAGAAATAAAGAGACCGGAGGCCATAGGGGTAGACTTCCAGGGTTTTTACTCATGGTAGAGCATGCAGCTGCAAGGCTTCTCCCTGCTCCTCACGGGGGCTCTGCGGCCACCAGGACTGGGTGTCCGACAACCTCCGAGTAGTTCAGGTGCTTTAGTTAGGACCCCGCACAAGAGTGTTCCTAGACTTCAAACCAAGTCCCCTCCTGTCCGTGTGTGTGTAGAAAGGCCGGGTCTCCCTCTGGACTATGCACAGAACAAGGGTAGGGGTGGCAACTCCGCTCCGTCCGTTACCCGGTGGGATCCACTGAGCCTTCCGGGCTTTCCTGACTAGGACGTAGAGTAGCAAAGTCAGGTGTCGGGGACCGATACCCCTCTTGCAGCCGGAATCCCTCTGACTAGGCCAGAATAGCGAGGACAGGTGGCGTATACCGCTCCGTCTGCATCCCCCTGGGATCCTTTTGCGGTGGAGCTAGACTCCTCAGCTCCAGGCCTTCTTGGGTAGGGACCTTGACTGGGTAGAGACATCCGTTAACTCTAACCCGCTCCTCGACTCAAGGCCAGAGTACGGGAACCGTGTCCCCATCAACTGCAGGTTCACACAGAAAGCCACGTTCAGTGATGAAGATCACAATCAAAAGACCATAAGCCCAAGATGGCTGGTTATTAAATATGAATTATTAAGTATAACCTACATGTGCGTCCTCCACCCTCACCCACTACATGGTTCCCCCCTAACTTTTGGTTCCCCAATCTCCTCTTATCCCGGCTGGGGCAGCACACTGGTGCCTATTAGCCCCCCCTACAGGTGGGAGAAGTGTGGTGTTGGATGTAGAGGTGGGGTCCTGACAGTTGCACCATCCTTACCTTGAAGGAGAGATACCACACCCCATTAAAGAGGTGCAGTATCCCTGTTGCTATCGAACCACCAGGGGCGCCACACAGAGACTCAGGGGTAATCACTGCTTCAAAGTTCACCTTGCCAGGCTTACAGGATGAAGTGGGCGAAGTACCAGGTACAAGGATGTAGGAAAGTTTCTCTCCGTTTATCAGGTAGCACCCCGGGGAATTCAGAAGACAACTGGAGGTCCTCTGCCTGGTTGGAGGGGTGCAGAGACTCTGGGGTAATCACTGCTTCAAAGTTCACTTTGCCAGGCTTACTAGATGAAGTGGGCAAAGTACCAGGTACAGGGTGCAGAAAAGTCTCTCTCCATTTATTATCAGATAGCACCCCGGAGGATTCTGGAGGCAACTGGGGTTCCTCCGCCTGGTTGGAGGGCGGCAGAGACTTGGAGGTAGCCACCGCCTTTATGGAATTGAGACCAGATTTATTAGAGATGGAGGGTCCTTGCTTTGGGACCATCTTCAATCTGGTTTCAGAGATGACATGTCTGTGAGGCGGGTCGGTACCTGAAGCCAGATCATTGGTACAATCGTCGAGACTGTGTGGGGACATCGCCTCCGTTTCTCTTCCTTCGGAGACTTCAGCGCACAGCGAGTGAGCGACTAGCAGATCTGGTGAAGAAGAAGAAGAAACTGCTAACTGTCCTGCAGATATGGGGACTGGACACCCCTTGTACCTTAGCAGTCCCCCAGGATACACCATACAGGATCTCCAGACCTGAGCGGGCACTAGATGTCTCGGCTCAGGACGACCTGTGGGTAAGCCAGTCAGCACCTGGAATGTGAACTTCTTCATGTCTAATGCTCCAATCTGGAGCTTAATTTGTACAGACATATTTTGACTGTTTCTGAGTAGGGCTCGTCCTTCTGCTAACAATGCCCAAACCGGCTTCTGAAGTTGTCGGACAGGAATCAGACACCGACTCTTCAAGGCTTTAAGCCCGAAACTTCCGGTTAATCCGAGGCCTTCACTTGCCACGGAGACAGTCATGGTCATCTGTGGAGAGGAAACACTAACGCCAAGGGCAGCCTCTCCTGCAGGCCTAATGTCTTGGGATTCTCCAACCTTCGCTGGACAAAGACCATGAGAGGGTCCCAAGCAATCGCAGCGGGACCGCAATCCAATTTTGTGACTGAGTTCTGGCCTCTGCTTTGCCTGAAGAACATAGTCATCCTTTATGGATTCAGTGTGGATAGTTATCTTTACAGGCTGGTGAACAGGAGGTCTTTGGGAGGACAGAACCTGGCGTGATGGTTTACCTCTACGCCTTGCACGTCTGGACTGCCTCTTGAGGTTGGGAAGAGAAGTATTCTGTGGAGCATAGTCATCCTGTGAGGATTCAGGGTGGGCAGTAGTCTCTTCAGGCTGGAGAACTGGTAGGCTACCTACACACACTACCCATCGGGGCTGCTCCGGGATATTGGGAAGGGAAGCTTTAGCAGAGGCTTCAGGATTAGGGTCATCGAAGACCATTAGAAAGGCCACCAGGAAGGCCTGCAGGTCAAAGATGATAGGATCCCATGCTTCCCATAGGGAAGTGATCCATTTCAAGGCATCACCCGCTAGGTAGGACATCAAGAATGCTACTTTAACCTGATCAGTAGGAAAATAGTGAGCATAGAACTTGAAATGCAGCATGCATTGCTCCACAAATGCACGGCTTCGTTTTGGATCCCCATAGTATCGTGGTGGATCCACAGGAACGAGTGCTGGTACAGTAGATCCATTTGGGCTGGTGCATAAACCGCCTGGGCCATAGCTTGAGGAAAAATTTTTTCTTGGTGCACGTATTCGCCAGACAAGGATTCAAAATGTCTTTGAGAGCGAAAGGCCGTGGGGCTCAACGGGAACCATGGCCTGAGCAAACTGTTACGCTCGCGCCCGGACTGACTGGCGTGAGCGTGATTAGTGATCCCACAGTACCATGAACCGAGGAGTGCCTGGAGGGGCGTAACCAAGTATCAACCCGATCCGACCAAGGTCGCACGGCGGCTAACGACTCCGTGAACCAGGGAGGAACCGAGAAGAGGGACCAGGGGCTACTCCAGGTCAGACCCCGGTCACAGCTGTTGACCCACAGCGGGGAATGCAGGAACAGGCAGGTAAGACTGGCGTACAGACAGGTGGTTATTGACAGGCACGGCTGATATGCAGACAGGTGGGTACTGGTAAGCACGACTGGTATGCAGACAGGTGGGTGCTGGCAAGCACGGCTGGTATGCAGACAGTGGGGTATTGACAAGCACGGCTGGTATGCAGACAAGGGGTTACTAGCAGATAGGAGTGCAGGCTGGATAGGGTCCAGTACAGACTGGGAGACAAGAACAGAGCCGCAGATGCGGTAGACAAGCAGAGTAAAGCAAAACAGCCGGTGCGGTGGATAAGGCAGAGCAGAGAGGACCCGCCGGAGCGGTGAGCAAGGCAGAGCAGAGGGAAACCGCCAGAGCAGTGAGCAAGCAGAGCAGAACTAAACCGCAGGTGCGGAGAACAAGGCAGAGCACAGAGTAACCGCCGGAGCGGTGAGCTAGGCAGAGTAGAGTGGAACCGCTGGAGCGGTGAGCAAGCAGAGTAGAACTAAACCGCAGGTGCGGTGAACAAGGCAAAGCAGAGAGGAGCCGCCAGAGCGGTGAGCAAGGCAGAGCAGAGGGGAACCGCCGGAGCGGTGAGCAAGGCAGAGCAGAACTAGACCGCAGGTGCGGTGAACAAGGCAGAGCAGAGGGGAACCGCCGGAGCGGTGAGCAAGGCAGAGCAGAGGGGTACCGCCGCAGCGGTGAGCAAGCAGAGAAGAAGGGAACCGCCGGAGCGGTGAGCAAGGCAGAGCAGAACAGGGCTGACGGTGCAGGCAGAGAGGACAGGGCTCTGTTCACATGGAACAGACTGAAAGATACAGGAAGATGGCTAGAACACAGGAGGTAGATACGGAGGAAGGGAAAAGGGACAAGCAGAACCAGATACACACAAGGTACTGACAATTAAGTAGCGAGTGGACTCAAAACTCACAAACAGAAGTACAGAAACAACGAGTAGGAGTTAGGTGCTGGTTCAGACACTGCAGGAAAAGGGAAGGTACGAACATAGAGACAAACAGATAACAGGCTAGGATACAGTTCAGACAAGAACTGATACTGCAAGAGATACAAGAACAGGCCTGGGTATACAGCCCCCAGGGATGGCGGGAACGGACAAGATGGCACAGAAAACAGGTCTGGGAATGCTGCCCCAGAGATAGCGGAACAAAGAAGACACAGAACTGGACTTGGCAACTTCAGAGTCAAGAAGCACACTGAATGTTAGTGTTGCTCAGGCACCTCCTACTGGGTGGAGGGGGTTTAAATATCCAGTGACTCACAGAAATAGGCTGGAGACGCATTAGAGGTGCGCCCACAGCAGCTATAAGAATCAGGAAGTAACCGGGCCGCCGCCCTAAGCAGTCAGTCAAGAGACATGCACACAGCATGAACTGGAACACGGTTTGCAGGCTGCACTGATGGGTAAGATTGCGGTCTTGCATGGTGGGAGGTGGTGCACCATGCAAGTGACGCGCCCCCTGGGACATATTCCTTTTTGAGGGGAATACCCGGCACCGGATCAGATGGGGGGTTGTAGTCTCCGAGCGGCTGTGACCCGGCCCGTGCCCAGGGCGTCAAGCTCAGTGTGATGTGGCAGTCCTACAGATGTTATTAAGTTCTTAATGTCGACTACGCCACCCGTTGTGTTGCGGTCACTATGGCCGCCGCTGCAGCAGGGTCCGCTGAGGCTGATGGTGTAGGTGCAGCTTGTGATGGTATAACCCCCAACGGGTGGGGTATAGCCTCAGGGGGTCAGGTGCAGAGGATGGGGGTTGTAGTGGTGCAGCATAGATGTTAAAGGAAGACAGAGTCGGGTTGTGCAGTTTAGGGTATTTACTCACTGCTGATGTTCCGGTCACTCCAGCTTCAAGTGACCACCCGAGCCGTGCTGCATCCACCAGGTCCTGGATCCAGCCAACCCCCAAGCGAGTCCGGAGCGTGACCCTGAGCTCTCCTTCTGTCCTTTCTCTGGCCGTCCCCACTAGTGATCCACCCAGGTCCAGCTCCCTCGGGCCTTCTGTTGGGTGACCCTTGGCCTTGGGTTCCCTGACCCTCCGTGTGGTATGCCTTCGTGGTGGATGTGGTGGGTGGCCGTGGCAGACGCTGCCCACGGCCTCCGGTCTCTGGCTGGGGTGTGTTTTTGCCCCCACCAGCTTGGGTTCCGGTACCCTGATGCCGACTCTTCACCCGGTGCTTTGAGTTGGGATCTCAGAGTCCTTCTCTTCTGTGCTCTGGGTCTCTCTCTTTTCTCCTCTCTCACTCTCTGGATCTGCTCTGCTCCTCTTCCTGTGACTCCTCTGCAAAGGCTGACAGACTGACTGACCCTGATCTTAGTTGGTGCCCACCTTATATACACCCTCTATGTGTGAGCTCAGGTGACCAGCACCCAATGAGCTCCTATCTTTACCCAGGCTGCTCCCCCTATCTGCCCCTACACTACTTGGGATGTACCACCCCCCTCCCACTCCAGCCAGGAACAGACTCGGTCGTACCTGCACATTTCTAAGTGGGAGTACCGTCGGCCTGTTCCTCGGAAATGGGATGTATGTAGTGCATGCAGCCTACCGAGCTCAGTTCCACACTCCATCCTTACCCGGGAGTGGAATATCACACCTCTGGGTTGAGGTGCAATACCCCTGTAGCAGCCGAATCCTCAGGGTGCTACATTCCCCCCTGGTAAATCACAGCACGTCCTCGGGCTGTAAGACATAAACACCAAAACATACAAAAATTTTTTTTTTCATATAAACATAATAAAACATATAAAACATTATATATATAAAACTTTTCATATAAACATTCTCGTAGTCGTTTCTTGTTTCAGGTTCCTCCTCCGGACACTGTGCAACGTGTGTCCGGGAAAAGTGCGACAGTCTCTTAGAAAAACTGGTTTTCCTATAAAACCGGTAGGGGGCGCTTTAGATCGCGCAACTATATACAGGGGAAGTTGGCCGCTCTCAGTCCTCGGCCAGGTAGAGGGAAGGGAATGGCTGCTCACAGTCCTCAGCCTGTGGGATTAAGGGGTTAACGGGTAAACAGTTCACTCAGCTGGTCCCAACGGGGACTATATATATATGTATCAACAGTTTCTTTGGTACCCGGTCGGGTAACTATTTACATCACTTGCTCTGCCGCACTCAACGGCGTCTTCCTCCTGCTCTTTGCTTATAGCTGGTTGTTACTTCAGACCCGTCCGGGTCCTCTTGCTCCTCCTCCTCGCACCGCAACTCCTCCTCCGTCAGGCGGTGTACGTGGAGGGCGTAAGGTCCTTTGGCACACTTGTGCCGGGTAAAGGTGACCTCATCTCCGATGTAGAGGTCACGACCTCTGTGCCCCTCCGGCAGATGGGACTCCACGTCTCTGCGCGTGACAAAGACGTCGCCGGGGGTGTTGTTGTCTCGAATGAAGCCCCACCCATGCTGCTGGTTGAACTTGATTACAGTCCCGGTGGTACGGGGACTGTGCGCTGCACGGGGGTCCCTCCTGGTCCGGCTCTTTTGCTCGGCGCTCCTTATTTGGGCCTGTTGTTCCCGGACCCGCCTCTCTCTCCGCTCCCTCGCAAACTCCTCGAGCTGTTGGCGGCAGCACTCCGCACGCTCTGCTGCAGCTGCCCTAGTTTCCTGAGTGAACCCCATTAGATCTTCTCCGGTGGGGTCCCACTCAAACTGTGCTTCCGCTAGCGGGGGCGAGATCCTTATTACGGGCTTCGGAGCCGGAATCAGGGGTGCACACATGGCCCCAACCCTCCTCTGGTGCTCCAGTTCGTGATACTTCTGGGGCCAGATGAAAGGCTGCCCGTCCGGCCACGTGTGCTGGGCAAACAAGTCCTCTCCCAGACGCGGCACCCTTGATTTTGCGGGTGCGGGCGCGGTGGTGGTGGCGCCCGGGTTGCCCAGGCCTTGCGGCCAGGCCTGGGGCACCTGGAAGGTGAAGGGCACCGTTAGGACGGCGGCGCCCTGGGCTACCTGGCCTTGCGGCCAGGCCGGAGGCTCCGCAGAGGTAGGGGGCGCTGTTGGTGTTGCGGCGCCCGGGAATTCTAGGCCCTGCGACCAGGCTGGTGGTACTTCCTGCTTGGTCACGCTCGGGGTCGAGGCGTGTGACGTCACAGGGGTCGCGGCGGCGGCTTCCGGTTGGGGCCTAGTCTGCGTCGGTGACATGGCGTTTTCGGGCACAGCAGGGGGACTTTCGGGCTCTGCGACGGGGAGCTGGGGCAGGTAAGCGGTGTCACGGCTTGGGGTATAGGCGTCCCCTTTACCTGCCTCCATGCGTTCGGCTCCCTTCTCGGCGCCGTCTCCGGCCTTGGGTCCTCCCGCGCCATCCTCAGAGGCGGTCTGTCTCCTCATCTTGGCTGGCGTGCTCCGGGTCTTGGTTTCAGCTTGCTGGGCCATCTCCCGGCTCCATTCCGCCAATATCTCGCGCTGTACCCGGGCCATCCTCCGTGCGAGGCCCTCCAGGGCAGTCTGTGCACACTCCCGGTCTCGGGGGAGCTGTGCAAGGACCTCCACTAGGCCTAGTGGGGTCGTGGTGTCCAGCAGGCTCCTGACCAACGGGTCGGTGCTGCTCTGCTCTTCTTCCAGCAGGCTCCTGGCCAGCGGGCCGGTGCTGCTCTGCTCTCTGGACATCTCCGGGTGAGCTTTTCTGCTGCTCCTCTCCAGGCTTCCTGCCTCCGGGTGCGCTCGCTCCAGACTGCTCCAGGCGGCACCCATCTTCGCTCTTTTCTTTCGTCTCCTCCCACTTCGAGGGCGGTCCCGGGGCAACTCGGTGACTGTCAGCTCCAGGGGTAGTTCTTTCACGCTGACAGACACCTCCAGCATCACAGTCTCTGTTGGTGGGGGCGGTTTCCACTTTTGGCGCCATTTTCTGTCCTGGCCCACGATGGGAGGTGGCCTCTTGCCCTCCTTTGGCACGCCCATAATGGCGTCCGCTGCTCTTCCAAGGCGGGAAATCTGCGGTTTTGGCGGGAAGCGTCGCCCAGTGGCGGGAAACTCTGCAGATGGCGGGAACAAGTTGGAAATGGCGGACAATCGGCGGGAAACGACTGGTGATGGAGTCCGATGGCGTGGACCCTCCGGAACCGGCGGGAGACTTCTTTCTGAGGTAAACTTGCACTTTTCTTCAGGCACGCAGTACCCGGGTGTTGCGGGCACGTAATCCTGCCGACTACGCCAAAGTTGACGCGCCCCCTGGGACATATTCCTTTTTGAGGGGAATACCCGGCACCGGATCAGATGGGGGGTTGTAGTCTCCGAGCGGCTGTGACCCGGCCCGTGCCCAGGGCGTCAAGCTCAGTGTGATGTGGCAGTCCTACAGATGTTATTAAGTTCTTAATGTCGACTACGCCACCCGTTGTGTTGCGGTCACTATGGCCGCCGCTGCAGCAGGGTCCGCTGAGGCTGATGGTGTAGGTGCAGCTTGTGATGGTATAACCCCCAACGGGTGGGGTATAGCCTCAGGGGGTCAGGTGCAGAGGATGGGGGTTGTAGTGGTGCAGCATAGATGTTAAAGGAAGACAGAGTCGGGTTGTGCAGTTTAGGGTATTTACTCACTGCTGATGTTCCGGTCACTCCAGCTTCAAGTGACCACCCGAGCCGTGCTGCGTCCACCAGGTCCTGGATCCAGCCAACCCCCAAGCGAGTCCGGAGCGTGACCCTGAGCTCTCCTTCTGTCCTTTCTCTGGCCGTCCCCACTAGTGATCCACCCAGGTCCAGCTCCCTCGGGCCTTCTGTTGGGTGACCCTTGGCCTTGGGTTCCCTGACCCTCCGTGTGGTATGCCTTCGTGGTGGATGTGGTGGGTGGCCGTGGCAGACGCTGCCCACGGCCTCCGGTCTCTGGCTGGGGTGTGTTTTTGCCCCCACCAGCTTGGGTTCCGGTACCCTGATGCCGACTCTTCACCCGGTGCTTTGAGTTGGGATCTCAGAGTCCTTCTCTTCTGTGCTCTGGGTCTCTCTCTTTTCTCCTCTCTCACTCTCTGGATCTGCTCTGCTCCTCTTCCTGTGACTCCTCTGCAAAGGCTGACAGACTGACTGACCCTGATCTTAGTTGGTGCCCACCTTATATACACCCTCTATGTGTGAGCTCAGGTGACCAGCACCCAATGAGCTCCTATCTTTACCCAGGCTGCTCCCCCTATCTGCCCCTACACTACTTGGGATGTACCACCCCCCTCCCACTCCAGCCAGGAACAGACTCGGTCGTACCTGCACATTTCTAAGTGGGAGTACCGTCGGCCTGTTCCTCGGAAATGGGATGTATGTAGTGCATGCAGCCTACCGAGCTCAGTTCCACACTCCATCCTTACCCGGGAGTGGAATATCACACCTCTGGGTTGAGGTGCAATACCCCTGTAGCAGCCGAATCCTCAGGGTGCTACACAAGCACACCGCCAGGGATGTTACACGCAGCATCCCCCAAGAGCCCCCACAAGCACTGCAGCGTCCCCCCCATTGCCCACACAAGCCCGCAGCATCCCCCCAGAGCCCCCACAAGCCCCGCAGCATTCCTCCAGAGCCCCCACAAGCCCACAGCATCCCCCAGAGCCCCCATCATTCCCACAGAGCCCCCACAAACATGCAGCATCCCCCAGAGCCCCCACAAACCCCCAGCATCCCCCCAGAGCCCCCACAAACCCGCAGTATCCCCCCAGAGCCCCCACAAACCTTGCAGCATGCCTCCAGAGCCCCCACAAACCTCGCAGCATGCCTCCAGAGCCCACAAAAACCTCGCAGCATCCCCCCAGCATCCCCCCAGCCCGCAGCATCCCCCCCAGAGCACGCACAAACCCGCAGCATCCCCCCAGAGCCCCGACAAACCCGCAGCATCCCCCCAGAGTGCCCACAGTCCCCACAGAGCCCCCGCAAGCCCGCAGCATGACCTCAGAGCCCCCACAAGCCCGCAGCATCCCCACCATCCCGAAACATGCGTCCCCCTAGAGTGCATGCAAACCTTGCTGCATCCCACAAGAGTGCCCGCAGCGTCCCCCCAGAGCCACCACAAGCCCCGCAGCGTCCCCCTAAGCCCCGCAGTGTCCCCCCAGAGGCCCCCCAAGCCTTGCAGCATCCCCCCAAGCCCTGCAGCGTCGCTCCAAGCACCACAGCATTGCCCCAGAGCCCCCAGCAGGCCCCTAGAGCCCCCACAAACCTGCATCACCCCAGAGCCCACAGCATGCCCCCACAAACCTCGCAGCATGGCACCAGAGCCCCCACAAACCCGCAGCATGCCCCCACAAATCCACAGCATCACCCTAAATCCCGAAGCATGCCCCCAGAGCCACCACCAGCCCACAGCATGCCCCAACAAACCTTGCAGCATGCACCCAGAGCCCTCACCAGCCCGCAGCATCCCCCCAGAGCCCCCAGAAACCCACAGCATGCCTCCAGAGACCCCACAAGGCTGCAGCATGCACCCCAGCATCCCCCCAGAGCCACCACCAGCCCGCAACATCTCCCAGAGCCCCCACTAACCCGCAGCATCCCCCCCAGAGCCCCCACGGACCTGCAGCATGCCTCCAGAGCCCGCACAAACCTCGCAGCTTTACTCCAGAGCCCCCACAAACCCGCAGCATGCCCCCCAGAGCCACCACCAGCCCGCTACATCCCCCAGATCCCCCACAATCCCGCAGCTTGCCTCCAGATCCCCCACTAACCTCACAGCATCCCCCTAGAGTGCCCACAGTCCCGCAGCATGCGTCCCCCTAGAGTGCATGCAAACCTCGCAGCGTCCCCCTAGAGTGCCCACAGTTCCCCCCCAGAGGCCCCACAAGCCCGCAGCATCACCCCAGAGCCCACAGAATCCCCCCACAAACCTCGCAACATGGCCCCAGAGCCCCCACAAACCCGCAGCATGGCCCCAGAGCCCCCACAAACCTGCAGCATGCCCCCACAAACCCTCAGCATCACCCCAGAATCCCCACAAAGCCACCACCAGCCCACAGCATGCACCCACATACCTTGCAGCGTACCACCAGAGCCCCCACAAGCTTCACAGCATGCCCCCAGAGTCCCCACAAACCTTGCAGTTTCCCTCTAGAGTGCCCGCTGCATCCCCCCAGAGCCCCCAAAAACCTCACAGCGTCCCCCTAGAGTGCCCACAGTCCCGCACCATGCGTCCCCCTTGAGTGCATGCAAGCCTCACAGCATCCCCCTAGAGTGCCTACAGTCCCCCCAGAGCCCCCACAAGCCCGCAGCATCCCCCCAGAGCCCCCACAAGCCCCGCAGCGCCCCCCCAGAGTCCCCACAAGCCCCAAGCATGCATCTTTCCCCCCCGAACCCCCACCATCCCCCAGAGCCTCCTCAAACCTGCAGCATCCCCACCACAGAGCCGCCACCACCACCAGCCCGCAGCATCCCCACAGAGCCCCCACACACCTAGCAGCGTGCCCCCAGAGCCGCCGCCGCCACCAGCCCCGCAGCACTGACCTCCTCCTGCAGCTTCACTGGCAGCTGTGTCACTCTCTGCATTAGACTATGACGCCTGGTGCTAAACTAGAACACGCCCATAATGCACAGTCAGGACACGCCCCCGTAAATGACATCATACGTGGAAGGAGCCCTTACTTTCTTGCTTTTACCGTGGTGGGTGGTGAGGCTGCTGAGTACTGGGGAGACATGGCGGATGACTGCGCATCACACACTGAGCTCCCGGGCAGCCTCAGTCCCGGGGGGCAGCCTCAGTCCCGGGGGGAAGCCTGGCTTCCAGTGGATGTGGTTAGTCCCCTGCACTATAGAGAGTGGCTCATAGACTGCTGTATAGCAGCAATGGTCGTGACGGGTCAGAGTCAGTGATTACAGGGAGCCGCAGCCTCTCACCTGTCAGCAGTTGGACTATAAACCAGGTTTCCATTCACTGACAGTATGGCTGGAGCTGTGCCCATTATGCACTGTTAGAACTTGGCGATTTCTGCAATGTTTGTAGGTTCCCGGATTCTGTATTTTTATACACAGTGTTTGTCAAGGAGGAAAAGGAACACAGAGCGCCAGTCCTGGCCACAGGTTGTGTCTGGTACTACAGCTCCGGTCTAGTGACGTGACAGGTGCTGAGCTGTAATGCCACACACAGCCTGTGCCCTGGGGTGGCGTTGTAATCCATCAGCTCTGGCTTTCTACTCTGGAAAAACTTCTGTAAGGCTGAATTCACACATCTGTGCTCCACTGACCGAGCTCAGATCTGACAACTGCTGGGTCACCAGTGCTGATCTGTGATTACCTACTGGGAATAGATGAGGCATTGATCAGGTCCAGAGAGCCGGGCCGGGTGCTCGATCCCACCACGGATGTGTGAATTCGTCCTTAAGTTAATATCCATTTTTCACGGATTGACGTAATGGAGAAGATGGAGAATTTTTTTTTGACCTATGTCTTGTATCTTGTTTTGTGTCACTTTATGTACAGTCGTGGCCAAGTCTTGTGACTGATACAAATTTTGGTGTTCACTTCAGTGTTTTTAGATCTTTGTCAGATGTTTCTGTGGTTACTCTACTACAATTATCAGCATTTTATAAGTTTTACACTTTTATTGACAAATACATTAAGTTTATGGAAAGATTCAATATTCACAGTGTTGACCCTTATTTTTCAAGACTCGCTCCCTTCGCCCTGGCAGCTGGACATTGGCTGCTGGGCCAAATCCTGACTGACTACGGACAATTTTTGTCTAATCACTGCTTGGAGCTGACTACATACATTTCTGTTTGTCCACCCACTTTTTGAGGATTGACCACAATCAAATTGAGATCTGGAGAGTTTACTGGCGATGAACCCAAAATGTCAATGTTACCCAGACACTTAGTTGTCACTTTTGCCTTGTGACATATTCTCCGGCATGCTGGTAAATGCATTGTTAATCACCAAAAATGCTCCTGCTGTGTTCTTAGGCAAAATTGTGAGTGAGCCCACTCCCTTTTGATGATGAATAACTCCACACATGACTCGTCTCGGGGTGCTTTACTGTTGGCATAACACTGGACTCAAAGTAGCGCTCAGCTTTTCTTCTCCGGACATTCATTCTTCCATATGTCCCTAACAGCACTGGCGCCTGCCTGCTGCCATTCTTGAGCAAGCTCTGCACTGGTGTTGAACCAATTCAATAGCTGAATCCTATGTAGGAGGTGATACTGGGACTTGCTGGAACCTCCCCCTATTAAGTTACTATTTTAGTGCCATTTATTACATGGAGCTTTACATGTGAAAAGGGATATGTGGCACCCCAGGGGGTCTGGTTGCCACAGTGGTAGAAATACCATGTCTGAGAGCGAGCATGGGTTTTCCTGGTCAGGATCATTATTGCATGCCACACCTCCTGCCCCAGTCCAGGCAGGGGAGGATCCTGCCCTTTATAAACTGGATCTGGGGCGGGGTTAGCAGAGAAGAGTCTAGTTCCAGAGAAGGGACAGAGCAGCAGCAAGGAGCTCTGTAGGAGCCAGGAGCTGAAGACCAGGGACTGGAGCAGAGCTCGTCCTGGCAGAAGACGCAGAGAACCGGACACCGGAGTCCGAGGCTGTGGGGATATCTACATCCAGCAGCAGAAACCACCTGGCAGGGGATTTCAGGTCCCCTGGCCATAGAAAGCCCGGAGGCTCAGTCACACGCAAGAGACCGGTACCGCCATCGAGGAGCGGAAGGAACCAAAGGCCCCAAATCACCAGCCATACGGGTGAGCATCACACGGTACACTCAGGGACGTGGGCTACTACACGACTACAGCAGGGTAGCCAGGAAGAGTGCAGTCAGACGGGAAGGCCTACACCTCCACCTGGCCAGGGGGACTCTTGTTCGTTCACAGACTGACCAGGCCTCTAATGTTAACCAGTACTCCCGGCAGGGCCTTCTTCATTACCAACAGTAAAGACCCTGAACTGCACTGCACGGACTCTGAGTCATTTCTGCTGTGCCCCTGCACTACAACTCTCACCATCTACATACGCTGCCCTGAGGCTATATTCCTCCCGTGGGGAGTTATACTACTCTATGCTGCGCACCCAACATCAGCCTTAGCGGTCTGCCCCGCAGCAGCGGTTCTCAGTGACCGCAATCCACGGGTGGCGTAGTCGGACATTCAAACATTAAAAACCAGATAAACAGACCCGCCACTGGTTTGACCACCCTGAGCCACGGGACCGGGTCGCTGCCACGGAGATACAACCTCCAACATTATACAGAGTCCCGGCTCCGGGTATTCCCACACACACGGCCCAGGGGGCGCGTCAGATATACATAGCAAAAAACAAGTACAATAATCTTGAGCAAAAACAAATCACCGACTGGTACAGGAGGAGCGAGGACCCTGCCCGTGAGGGCTCAGTCTACAATGGATGGGTGAGGATACAGTAGGTGAGGGTACAGCTGGTCGTGGAGCGGTGGTTACTGCAGGTTGTAGGCTTGTCGGAAGAGGTGGGTCTTCAGCTTCCTTTTGAAGGTTTCCACGGTAGGCGACAGTCTGATATGTTGGGGTAGAGAGTTCTAGAGTGAGGGGATGCACGGGAGAAATCTTGCGTGCGATTGTGGGAAAAGAAGATAAGAGGGGAGTAGAGAAGATCTTGTGAAGATCGGTGGTTGCGTGCAGGTAAGTACCGGGACGCTAGGTCACAGTTAGATGGAGGAGACCGGCTGTGGATGGCTTTGTATGCCATGGTTAGGGTTTTCAACTGGAATCTCTGGATAATGGGGAGCTAGTGAAGGGATTGACAGAGGGGAGAGGCCAGGGAATAGCGGGGGGGACAGGTGGATTAGTCGGGCAGCAGAGTAGAGTTATCTGACAGGAGAAAACCAACTCCTTTGCCATGCTTGCCGATGGGGTGAGGGGTGTGGGAAAGGTGGAATCCAATGTATGAAAGTGCAGCTGGAGAGGCCATGTCAGAGGGGATGAGTCAGATACCATTGATGCCAAGGAAGGAAAGTTTGTTAGTAATGAAAAGGTCATGGATGTAGGAAAGTTTGTTGCAGACGGAGAGAGCGTTCCATAGAGCTCCTGTTGGTGGGATTGGTGAAGGGGGGGGGGGGCAATGGGTATAGGTTAGACAGGTTGCGGAAATTTGATAGATTGTGGATGAGAGGTCGAAGTGACTGTGGGGATGTGATGAGGAGGGCCATGATTTCGAGAGATATTGCCAGCAGTGTGGAGTAGCAGAGAAAGTGATATTAATGGGAGCAGGAGAGAGCATGAGGTGGCTGTCTGTGTTTGGAGACAGAGGATTGTATGTTAGGGAACAGATCTGAGGAGGAGGTGAGACGGAGGGAGAGATGACCACTTCATTATTATATGTAGGGATGAGAAGGGTTAGTAGAACATGTAGGACTATAGGGGTGAGAGTGAAAACAAAGAGAATTTTATTTACTATGGCTGTGCAGTTACCTTCTGTTATCTTCTGGTTCAATTCTGGTCTTACTCAGTGCAGCACACTGTAAGGTTGCTCCCAGATAGGTTGTTGACAGAAGGTATGCGTCCCTGAAGTACCAAGCTTCTGTAGGACACAGAGAAACAGGCTCCAGCACACATAGTGCTGAGAGGGAGTTAAAGGGCTGGGTTTTACAAGCAGCTGAAAGAGCTGGGGGGGAACAGCTGCTCACTTACCTCCAGTCCAGGTCTTGGAAGGCCTGATTTAAGACAGCTGCGCCTGTCTCAGTGGTGCTGTGTGTTGTGCAAGGTGAGCAAACCTTGCATGTGCTGCTCAGTCTGCAGAAGGCAGAGAAAAGTGTGGCGCCCTGCTGTGCATTGGTGCCACAGAACCCAGAAGGGTGCATGGATGGATTTCTCCACAAGAGGCCCTCGCTACATTCACACACCTCCACCTTCCACCTCATACCAGCAGATGGAGCCCGGATAGGGATATATATATGGAAGGTGGAGCCAGGCAGCTCAGTGAGAGTTGAGTGTGCAGTGTGCTCAGGAGGGAGCAGCACGCAGGCTGCTGTGTGAGGCAAGCTAGGCCTCCAGCAGCCCTGAAGCCTAGAGAGGGCCCCGAGCGTGGCCGAAGGCGAGAGGAAGGAAGGAGTAACAAAGGTGGCAGAGGAGCATAGTAAGCTCACCCCGTTATACAAACCGGACACCGGGTCCGCGCCTACAGGGACTCATTATACCCAGCAGGAATTACCGGAATCCCTGGAGAACTACAGGTCCCAGGTTCACCAAAAGCTGACTGCAGTACCATGGCTAGGAGTCACGGAGGCCCCAGCGACCAGGGAGAGTGACTCCAAAGAGAATGACCTACCACCAGATCAGCAGGTGCAAAGACAGACAATAACCAAGCTAGGCCTAGATTCAGGCAGGTCAGAGCTTATCAAGTGGAGGTGTGACACCCCAGGGGTCTGGTTGCCACAGTGATAGAGATATTATGTCTGAGAGCAGGTGGGAGGTCCTTTGGTCAGGGATCCTGTGCATGCCACACCTCCTGCCCAGTCTTGGGAGGGGAAGAACTTCCCCTATATAAACCCGGGGCTGAAGCAGGGTTAGCAGTCAAGGAGAGTAGAGACAAGAAACAGTCACAGGAAGAAACAGCAGAAGCTCAGTGGGAGCAATACTACTACAAGTCAGGGGCTGGCAGCTGCAGAGCTCGCCCTGACTGAGAAGCTTTCTTACCGGACCCGGCGTCCGAGGCTGTGGGGACTAACTCTTACCCAGCAGCAGAAGCCGACCGGCAGGGGATTTCAGGTCCTCAGGCCCAGAAACCCGAAGGCACGGTCACACGCGTGGGACCAGCACCGCCATCGTGGAGCGGAAGCCATTAGAAGGCCCCGAGTCACCGGCCATACGGGTGAGCACCACACGGCACACTCAGGGACGTGGGCTACTTATATCCGCTTCTAGCAAGGTAGCCAGAAGAGTACAGTCAGTTTGGGAGGCCTACAACTCCGCCTGGCCAGGGGAGATCCCATCTGCTCAAGGACTGACCAGGCCCCGTTCACTAGCAAGTACTCCGGGAGGGTCTATCGTTGTTACCAGTAAAGACCCTGAATTACACCGCACCATCTCTGAGTGGTTCCTGCTACCCCCATCATCCACATCTGCTGCCCTGAGGCCATACCCCTCCCGTTGGGGGTTATACCATCTACGCTGCACCATCCATCCACCGGCCTCAGCGGACTGTCCTGCAGCGGCAGCTCCATAGCTGCATTCAACGGGTGGCGTAGTCGTCCTACATCTACCGCTGTTACATCGCCGCTCAGTTTGACTCCCTGGGCACGGACCGGGTCACCGCCACGAGACTACAACCCTCAAGAGATCCGGCTCCGGGTAAGCTCCCGCGTGCGCAACGCAGCGCGACACAGGCCCAGGGGCGCGTCAACTTTGGCGTAGTCGGCAGGATTTCGTGCCCGCAACCACCGGGTACTGCGTGCCTGAAAAAGAGACTTTTCAAACTTACCTGTGGTGAAGATTCCCGCCATCCGGCGCCATCTTCAGCCTTCTTCCCGCCATCGGTGAAGTTTCCCGCCATCCGGCGCCATCTTCTGCCTTCTTCCCGCCATCCGTGGAGTTTTCCCGCCATTGGACGCCATCTTGAGGACGCCGCGCGAAGAAGAGGGGCGTGGACTCCGAAAGCGCGCGAGAACTGAAGCCCCGCCTCACGTCCGGACGTTGCGTAAGGTCCTGGAAGGAGCCCAGCAGACGCCGACGTCACAGGAGCGCGACGGAAGGTCCTCAACCCTGACGATCCACTGCGGAGCCGCGGCCTACGGAAGAGGATCATCGCAAGGTAGGCCACGGTCCACTAGGGGGGAGGAAGATGTCGGATACGGAGGAGAGCTTCACTGCCTCAACCCCCGCCAGCGCTACCGCTGCTGCAGTTATGCCCTTCACCATGCCCTATATCCCGGGAGCAGCTTGGCTACCCCAGTACTCAGGGGAGTCACATACCCTGCATGACTTTAGAGAAAAGCTGGATAGCCTCTTCCAGGTGTACCCCCTCACAGAAGAGCAAAAAGTGAGCATCCTGGTGGCCCAACTAACCGGGGCAGCCAAAAGGGAAGTAAAATCCTGGCCACCTGGGAGGAAGACTGTCGCAGGGATACTAACCCGGCTGAAGGACACCTTTGATACCCGCACCTCAGCCGAGATTAAGCTTAGATTCTACGGGTGCAAGCAGCGAGCGCATGAGAGTATAAGGGACTATGCACTAAACCTACAAGAGGCCCTGAGGGCCATTAAGCAGACCGACCCTGATGGAGTGGGAAACGAGGACAGGCTGTTGACCGAACAGTTTATAGAGGGACTGTATTGTAATACCCACCGAACCCAGTTGCGGGCAATGGCCTTACAGGATCCCCATCTGGGCTTTGCACAGTTCAAGGACAGAGCCATCCGGGTGCTCCGAGAACCGGCACCGGGTGGCGTTGTGACCCACAAGCGCCCTGCTATCACTTACCACCAGGAGGCGGCGCCCTTGTCGGCAGGGCCTGTGGGAGCTGATGCGCAGGCTTTGGACAATGACCCGGCTCCAGACGTACACCATCAGGTCCAAGAGCTAGCTAAGAGCGTTGCTGCGCTAACCCGAACTGTGCAGTCTTTACAGGCTTCCACCCCAGGGAAGGTCCAGCTGGCATCCGGACCGGAGGACATCCCGTGGCGTCGACCAAGGAGGACCCCACCGGCCAGAGGAAGACCCAGTGACCGATACAGCGAGGACGGACGACCCATCTGCCGCCGCTGCAATCAACCTGGACATATGGCAAGGTACTGTTCTTTAAACGGGCACAACCTAGGGTAGAGGGCCAACCCCCAGGAAAAAGATCACCAGGCCCATCGAACTGGCGCGACAGATATGTGGGAGGACGTCCAGTCTTGCCTGTGGTACTGGATGGCATTCCCATGAGTGCCCTACTGGACACCGGGTCACAGGTCACCACCATCCCGTACGTGCTCTTTAAGCAGTACTGGAATGACTCGGATATTACCCGTTACCCTGACGACGACTTGAGTATCATCGCCAGCAATGGCCAGCCCGTGCCACAGATCGGATTTAAAGAGGTGACCATCAAAATCGGTAGAGTCGAACTGGCAGCACAGGGACTGATCATTGTAGATATTGACAAACATGAGAGTCACCCAAAAATAACTCTAGGAACTAATGTAATTGAAAATTGTCTTGCAGAGGTGATTTTCCTTTTACAGCAGGTTGCCAAGAACGCCAGCTCCGGCGAGCAGCGGGTGCTCCAGAAAGAGATCCGGGCACTGATGCGACGGCAACAGGTGGAACTCTCCGGCGGTGAGATTGGTAGCGTAAGAATGTGTGACCCTTTTCCTATTGCCATGCCCCCAAAAAGTGAAATGATGATTTGGTGCCGGGCAGCTATTGGTCTGAGAGGTAGAGATTACCAGGCAATGGTAGAACCAGTTTACTCAGACAGTAGGCCCACCATTTTGACAGCACGGGGGGTGGTCAATGTACGCCATGGGAGGGTGCCTGTTCGCATAATCAATATCGGGGAGAGGGAAGTGTACCTGCCCCGGTATGCCACGCTAGCCAAATTATATACCATTAACCAAAATGCTATACAATCTGTGGAACCCTTGCCTCCATCTCACCCGGAGGAAGGTAACGGCTCTAAGAAAACAAAGGAGGACTGGTGTCAGCAACTACATTTGGGTACTGACTCCACTCCCTCACATCAGAAACAGGGAGTCTATCGGGTGGTTCAAGAGTACGAGAGAGTGTTTAGTAAACACCCGTTAGACTTTGGGCGAGTCAAGGGGGTAGAACACCACATCCCCACGGGAGACCATCCTCCCATAAAAGAGAGGTATCGACCCGTACCCCCTGCACACTACCAACACGCCAAGGGGATGCTTAGAGACATGAAGGAGGCTGGGGTGATCAGGGATAGCTGTAGCCCCTGGGCAGCTCCACTAGTCTTAGTCCGAAAGAAAGACAACACCATGAGGATGTGTGTAGATTACCGGAAAATCAATCGTATCACACACAAGGATGCGTACCCCTTACCAAGGATAGAGGAGTCATTGGCTGCTTTAAGATCTGCTAACTTCTTCTCTACCTTGGATCTCACTAGCGGGTACTGGCAGGTTCCTGTAGCAGAGGCGGACCGGGAGAAGACCGCATTCACCACCCCGATGGGACTTAGCGAGTTCACCTGCATGCTGTTCGGACTCTGCAACGCACCGGGAACCTTCCAACGACTAATGGAGTGTTGTCTGGGCCACAGAAACTTCGAGACGGTCCTGTTGTACCTGGACGATGTCATCGTATATTCCAAGACGTATGAGGACCACCTGAAACACCTGGCGGAAGTGTTCGAAGCTCTGGCAAGTTACGGCCTAAAGGTGAAACCCTCCAAGTGTCACCTCCTGAAACCAAAGGTGCAGTACCTGGGACACGTGGTGAGCGCTGACGGAGTGGCTCCCGACCCTGATAAGATCACCGCAATTAAGGAATGGCCAAGCCCCTCCAGCGTAAAAGAAGTGCGGCAGTTCCTCGGGTTGGTAGGCTACTACCGAAGGTTTATTCCCGGTTTCACCAAAAAGGCAGCACCTATGCAGGACCTCCTGATAGGCCAGTCCCGGAAGGCCAAGAACCAGAAGCCGCCCTTCAAATGGGAGGAGCTGGAAGAAGAGTCCTTCCGCCAGCTGAAGATGGCCCTCACGGGGGACGAAATCCTGGCGTACCCGGATTATAGCCAGCCCTTTATCCTCTACACCGACGCCAGTAACATCGGGCTAGGAGCCGTACTGTCCCAGATCCAGCAGGGGAAGGAACGAGTAATCGCCTACGCCAGCCGAAAACTGCGACCCACCGAAAGGAACCCCGAGAATTACAGCTCATTTAAGCTAGAGTTCCTGGCCGTAGTATGGGCAGTCACCGAGCGCTTTAAGCATTACCTCGCTTCTTCCCGGTTCACCGTGTACACGGATAACAACCCGTTGACACACCTGGACACGGCAAGACTCGGTGCCCTGGAGCAGAGGTGGATGGCCCCTCTGTCCAACTACGAGTTCACAATCAAATACCGGGCAGGACGCTCCAATACCAACGCGGACGCCCTGTCCAGGATGCCCAACCTGCCGGACGGAGGAGAAGATCCGGAGGGACTGGAAGAAGTTGAACTCCCTGCGTTCCACCGTCATGGGACTATTCAGTATTCCCACCAGGTAAGGAGTAAGCAGACTGCTACATTGAACCCCTTACCCCACTACAACTGGGCGGAAACGCAAGACAGCGACCCTGCCGTCCGACTGGTGAAGGAGATGCTGACTCGGCCGGAGGCTCGCCTTGAACCAGACGCTCCGGAGGAAGCCAAACAACTATGGGCAGAGAAGAGTCGACTGTTCCTTTACAAAGGGAAGTTGTGCCGCAGAATGGTTAACTCCCGGACGCATGAATTACTCTGGCAAGTAGTGGTGCCACGAAGGGACGCAGCCATGGTGATGGAGGCATACCACGACGGAGCTGGGCACTTCGGGTGGAAGAAGCTGGAGTTCCTGCTGCGCGAGCGGTTCCACTGGGTAGGCATGAGGGGAACCATTGAGAAGTGGTGCAGAGACTGTGGCCCGTGCAACCTGAGAAGGAAGGACCGTGCCAGCCAGAAGACTCCCCTGCAGTCCATCGTCACCCGGCAACCGTTGGAACTGGTAGCCTTGAATCATGTAAAACTGACCCCAAGCAGAAGTGGCTACGTCTATGCGTTAACCATCGTGGATCATTACTCCCGGTTTCTGGTTGTCGTCCCCGTCAAGGACTTAACGGCTCAAACAGCAGCTAGAGCCTTCCAGCAGCACTTTTGCCGTCCACACGGGTACCCGGACCAAGTGCTGACGGACCAGGGACCTGCCTTTGAAGCGGAGGTCTTCCAGGAATTCTGCAATCTGTATGGCTGCCGGAAGATAAGGACGACACCCTACCATCCGCAAACTAATGGACTTTGTGAGAAAATGAACCAGGTGGTAATGGATCTTCTAAAAACGTTGCCCCTGGAAGAACGCAGTCTGTGGCCTGAGAAGTTGCCCGATCTGGTGGACCTATACAACCACATCCCGGTAGGTTCCACCAACTGTACCCTGGCTTACCTAATGAGGGCAAGACCTGGTAAGTTACCTGTTGACCTGGAAATGGGAGTCCTGACACCCGAGGACACTTCACCAGAAACAGACTGGGACACAGAGAGGCAGCAGCAGTACCGGAGAGTACAGGAGAGCGTGAAGCGAAGTCTCTGTCAGGCTAGGGAAAGACAAGAGAAAACTTACAACCAGTATCCTCCCGCTGTTCCCCTGGTACCCGGAGAGCAGGTCTTGAAGAGGAAGAGACGGCTCCACAAGTTGGATGACCAGTGGGAGAAGGACCCGTACACCGTACTGCCCTCAAGCCACGAGAACCCGAAGGTTTGTACCATCAGTAAAGACGGAGGGGAAACTACCGCCATTGTATACCGGGACCACCTGAAGAAGTGTCCCGAACAACTGAGGAACCCTGAAGAGGAACAAGAAGACCATCGACCCGTAGAGGAAAGGGAAGATATGGTTAGTACTGTGCTCGGGGACTTCCCTCGGTCTTGGACTCAAGTCAATGGTGCAGTTGTGGTACCCGTACTCACCTTCCTCCAACCAGCATCCCAAGCACCTACGGAGCAACAGGTAGAGCTGGAAGAACAGCCGGTCCAGGAGGCAGAAGACTCCACACAAGCTGAACAGGAGGATCAACCCTCTGCTTATAGTGAGCCTGCCGTACCCCTAGTGAGACAAAGAGCCGGTAGACAGCTGCCCAGTTTACCCTTGACAGCTCCTACACCCTGTAGTTCAGGGCCAGACAGTCAGCTCCGTAGGTCCACTAGGGCCACTAGAGGCCAGTTACCCGCACGCTGGAGGATTTGAAGTGTATAAATTGTTTTATTTATGTTTATCTGTATATTGTTGCTTGTGTATAATTTTGTGTTTCCAGTTATTTTTAGGAATCCTTGGTGGATTTACCGGGAATCCTTGTACATAGTTGGAGCGTAACCCAGGATGGACTAGAGACTGTTAAGGACTCGGGGTAGGACAGACCCCTACCTGGTTACGTCTCCCTGTTTTGGTGAAATGGACACCTTGCTTTCTTCAAAGACTGCACCCGGTTACGGACATGCCGTGACCACCTTTATGTGTTTCTTATTGTATTGTTATTGTTATATCTTGTTATGTTTTTCTAAAATATGTTTAGTCCCGGAGTACTAAATTTCACTAGGGGGGAATGTGACACCCCAGGGGTCTGGTTGCCACAGTGATAGAGATATTATGTCTGAGAGCAGGTGGGAGGTCCTTTGGTCAGGGATCCTGTGCATGCCACACCTCCTGCCCAGTCTTGGGAGGGGAAGAACTTCCCCTATATAAACCCGGGGCTGAAGCAGGGTTAGCAGTCAAGGAGAGTAGAGACAAGAAACAGTCACAGGAAGAAACAGCAGAAGCTCAGTGGGAGCAATACTACTACAAGTCAGGGGCTGGCAGCTGCAGAGCTCGCCCTGACTGAGAAGCTTTCTTACCGGACCCGGCGTCCGAGGCTGTGGGGACTAACTCTTACCCAGCAGCAGAAGCCGACCGGCAGGGGATTTCAGGTCCTCAGGCCCAGAAACCCGAAGGCACGGTCACACGCGTGGGACCAGCACCGCCATCGTGGAGCGGAAGCCATTAGAAGGCCCCGAGTCACCGGCCATACGGGTGAGCACCACACGGCACACTCAGGGACGTGGGCTACTTATATCCGCTTCTAGCAAGGTAGCCAGAAGAGTACAGTCAGTTTGGGAGGCCTACAACTCCGCCTGGCCAGGGGAGATCCCATCTGCTCAAGGACTGACCAGGCCCCGTTCACTAGCAAGTACTCCGGGAGGGTCTATCGTTGTTACCAGTAAAGACCCTGAATTACACCGCACCGTCTCTGAGTGGTTCCTGCTACCCCCATCATCCACATCTGCTGCCCTGAGGCCATACCCCTCCCGTTGGGGGTTATACCATCTACGCTGCACCATCCATCCACCGGCCTCAGCGGACTGTCCTGCAGCGGCAGCTCCATAGCTGCATTCAACGGGTGGCGTAGTCGTCCTACATCTACCGCTGTTACATCGCCGCTCAGTTTGACTCCCTGGGCACGGACCGGGTCACCGCCACGAGACTACAACCCTCAAGAGATCCGGCTCCGGGTAAGCTCCCGCGTGCGCAACGCAGCGCGACACAGGCCCAGGGGCGCGTCAGAGGCAGACGATCAGTCCACCCGCTCACTGGGGAGAAGTCCAAAAGTGCGCCCTTCACCTGGAGTACCCTGGACTGTGCCTGCATCATCATCAGTAAAGGTACTGAAGCGCACCCCCGTGTGAGTGTCTGTCTTTCCTCTGGGACTGTCCTGCCGTCTCTCCCCTGCACCACCATCCATCTACCCCTACACTGCCCTGAGGCCTGCTCCACCTGTGGGGGGCCATTCCATCTCCAGCTGCCCTAACACCTGCCTCAGAGGACTGTTGCAGCACTGGTGATCCTCACCAGACACCACAGGTGGCATCACGACAAATCCCCTACAAATATTCCCCCCTCTTTTTTACTGACCGCCCTGGGTCACGGACCGGGCCCGCCACCGTGATATTCCCTGCAAGCAGCCATAGGCCCGGCTGCCGAGTACCCCACGGCCCAGGGGGCGCATCAAAAGCACTACATTTAAACGGCTGATGCCGTGCTGTATGGACTGGTTATTTTGAGTTTTGTTCTGTTATACCTTTTGTGTATCTAATGTATGGTGGCAGAAGGTGCCAAGCCCCCCGGCTTTGGGCAGAGGGAGGGTATGTAAGGTTGCTGCCGGACAGGTTGTGGATGGGAAGTATGTGTCACCGAAGTACCAAACTTTGGTGATGTAGGACCGGAAGAAGCAGGCTCCAGCACACATAGTGTAGGGAGTTAATGGGCCTGGATTAAAGGGCCGAGTTTTACAAGCAGCTGAAAGAGCTGTTATGTTTTGTTTTCCTGGTTGGTTTATGGACATTTAATAAACCACCAGTTTGTTTTGAAACCTGCATTCCTGTGTGAACCTGCGCCTACCCAAGAGCTGATCTGTCACAACACGTATATGATGCACCGCAGACTAAATTCCTAATGATCCGATAAATGGTTGATCTAGGGGCAATCTTACAAGCAGCAATGTCCTTGCCTGCAAAGCAATGATGACTGCACACATTTCCTTGAAGGTAATCAGAAGACAATGATTTGAAGCACCAGCCTGCTCTTGTAATTCAGTAAGCATGACTGAGTGCTATCAGCTGCCTTGTCCTCTTTTACACTTTGTCCTGAGCTAATGAGAAGATCACTGAAATGATGTAAGCAGATCATTTTGTGGTAGGGCAGAAATTCAGTGGAAATGGGGGTTTTGTGGTTAAGTAATTTCGTTGTGACGACATTAATATGCATTTTTTTTTAACAATTCATCTGATCATTCTTCATAACAATCTACAGTTAATGCAAATTGACACAATAAAAACTGAAGCAGCCAACTTTCTGAAAGCCAGAATGTGTTTCAGTCTCCAAACTTGCTGACTGTGTATTATTGTGTTACCTCTTTTGTATATTATTCTGTCACCTCTTATATTGTGTATCTCCTCTCTTTTCAGATTGTTAGCCACATGCTGCCAGGACAGAGCTTGTGGTCACAATCATGAGGCTGGTGATTCTTGATGACTATGCCCTGGCCAGCGAATAGGCAGCAAAATACATAAGTAATTGCATCGCCCGGGTTCAATCCTGGACCCGACAATTACTTCACACTTGGACTACCCACAGGTAATGTGCCTTTTATCTATCTTTATCCAGTTTTCCACGGGTTGGTTCAAGCGTTTTAGTTGTGGATTGAACTATTTTTGCACATGTGAATTATGAGAAGTCCTCACGAGTAAGTCAGATGTGTACGACAAAGTTTCGTAGAGGAGGGAGACTTCAAGTTCACTGCTGAACATCTGCTCTCCATGTTTCGTTGCGATCTACAAGTGTATCCGTAAGATTTGGCCGCTCTCTACTGTTATATGCAAGAATGTGCCAATTTTCCAAAGGAACAAGGAGATTGAGTAGTTCAACAGCCTCTTGCCACTGATCGGCAAACAAATTTGGAGAAAATAATTGGACAAAGCCTGAAGGACACTGTAATGCAGGGCTGTGTTCTGGGGGATCGATGAAGACATAAGAAGCATGATCTGTGCCCAACAGTATGGATGGTAATCCAAAGCCTCCATAACCAAGCTTGGCATGGAAGGCACTCGGGAAATAGGAGTGTGAGTTGGGGGTCTCCCAGTGGTAATACAGTTGGAATCACTGCCTTATTAATACAACGGGGAACTGTTTTATTTCAATTAACAATTTAAAGCGGTTGTCCAAAACAACACTGAGTTAATCCTAAATCTCTACTTAATGTAATAATCTAATTGCTTTTGTAATATACTTTAATTAAAAGTTAATCTAAATTGATCTAACTGGGGTGTGTTTGTATGTGTGTGTGTGTGTGTATATATTTGTTTTTTTACCAACTTCCTGTTTGATAATATTTAGTTTGAAAATCCCCAGTGCATCCTGGGATATGAAGACGGACGTGATCAGGGAGCAGAGGCTGCGGTCCCTGCTGCTGCCTCTTTCCCCACCCTGAATGAAGTGTCATCAGTGATGCCTGTTTCAGGGGCTGGGCTAGTCCTTGCTACTCTGCGCACGTGTCGGTTGTCAATTCTAACACTCAGTTGCTCAGCAGGATCTTGTCACTGTGCAATATTCTTTTTAATGCGCAGCGTCAGGGATTCCTCAGAGACGGCACCGTGGAGATCACGCAATATCTCACCCTGCCGTCACTGTGTCACAGATTTTGTCCGGAACCGCGAGCACATGATCCAGATTACTCGACAGTTCAGCAGTTTTTAGGGATTATGAATCTCAAGAATGCTACCTCCCGGAAGTTAAAATACAATAAATGAGGGGCCAGGTGAAGAAAGCCATAGCAAATTTCGGTCAGGTCCCTTAGAGGTGCAATGTACCTGTTGGGTACCCTGACATCGTGCTTCCCAGGGGTTCTGTGAGCACAATACCATTCCAGGGTTCTGTGACGTCTCTACTCGATAGCCCTTTTGTTTACCCTGGGAGATGGGGGACTCGGAGTCGGGTCCTGAGATGGAAAGATGGGGTGCAGCCATCCATGGCCCGGACCCGACCCGTGCTCAGGGCCGTCACATTAAAAGGATGGTGTGGGCTTATCCGGGTTGAGTGGCTGATTCCGACTACGCCACCTGTGGCACCTGGTGAATGCCACCAGCGCTGCTGCAATCCGCTGAGGCCTGGTGTTAGGGCAGCCATGGTTGTTACTACTCCCCACAGGCGGAGCAGGGCCTCAGGGCAGGTAGAGACAGGATGGAGGGGGTAGTAGTAGAGGAGTACGAGTGCCGCATCGTGTGGTGTAGCGCAGAATAAACAGTCCGGAGGCCATAGGGGTGAACTTCCAAGGCTTTATTCACATTAGAGATTGCAGAAGGAAGGCGACTCCCTGCTCCCCGTTGAGTCCTGCGGTCACTAGGGACGGGGATCCGACAACCTCCGAGCAAGTCCAGCATTCAATCGGGACCCCGCACCTGAGTGTTCCTGAACTACAGACCGTATCCTCTCCTGTCTGTGTGTATGTAGATAGGCCGGGTCTCCCTCTGAACTCCTGTCAGAACAAGGGCACGGGTGGCAGCTCCGCTCCTTCCGATACCCGATGGGATCCTCTGGGCCTACCGGGCTTTCCCAACCAGGACATGGAGTAGCAAGGTCGGGTGTCGGGGGCCGGTACCCCTCTTGCAGCCGGACTCCCTCTGAATATATCAGGTGGTGAGGACAGGTGGCATACACTGCTCCGTCTGCATTGTCCCCGGGATCCATTTGCTGTGGAGCTACACTCTTAACCTCTGGGCCTTCTAGGTCGTGGTCCTTGACCGGGTTGAGACATTCCTCATCTGCAACCTGCCCCTCGTCCCAAGGCCGGGGTACGAGGGCTGTGTCTCCATCCACTGCAGGTCCACACAGGATCCACGTTCAGGGTGGGAGATCACAGTACCTCACAGTAATTAACAGCACAAAGACCAAAACCAAAGATGGCTTTTTATTAAATATGAAATTTAAAGTGTCACTAAATTGTAAGTCCTCCACCCTCACCCACTAACTGGTTCCCCTCACTCTTGGTTCCCCAGTCTTCCTGTAACCAGGAGGGCAGCA
Source organism: Phyllobates terribilis (assembly GCF_046119375.1). Lineage (NCBI taxonomy): Eukaryota > Metazoa > Chordata > Amphibia > Anura > Dendrobatidae > Phyllobates > Phyllobates terribilis. Next base: position 3,889,735 of record NW_027362902.1, read on the forward strand.
CCTGGTGCATACTAGCCCCCTCTGGTGGAGAAATGTGGTGTTGGATGCAAAGGTTGGGTCCCGACCATCACGCTGTTCTTACCTCGGAGGAGGAACACTACACTCCATTACAGAAGTGCAGCATCCCTGTGGCGGTCGAAACCTCAGGGGCGCCACATTCCCCCCTGTTGAAACACAGCACATCCACGGGCTGCAATAGAATAACACCTAGGAAATTTTCTTTTTATATAACAAAACCATCTTCCCTTTATGGGAGGCACATCTTCTTAAACGTTGCAAAAATAACAATACCTTATAAAAGTACAAAAATATAAAATTATAATAGTGCTAGCATTTTTCCAGAGACATTTTTGGTAAGACAGACAGGTTAAGGTGAAAAGGCACAGAGTCAGTTCAGAAGTGCGAGGGACCTGTCCCAAACCCTCAACGTGGGCCCTGGGGTGGCTGTGGGGCATGAAGATCCCGAGTTGGACCTCCCAGAGAGCCACCCTGACAGGTTTTCCTTCTGAGGTCTTGAGGTAGAAGTGTCCACGGTTTTGTATAAAACCAATATGGAGCACCTAAAAAGATGCAAACTATATACAAGAAAGGAGTCTGTCTGCAGCCAGTCCGCAGGGACACATGTCTCTAGAAACCGGGGTTAGAAGAAAATCAAAATATAAATGTCAACATTTGAACTATAAACAAGTTGCAACAGCCGGGGCTGGCTAAACCTCGGGTTCCCTCCTGGGAAAAGGCTCGTTCCTCCCGATGGAGGCTGACCGGTCCCCTGAGGCTGGGCGCGAGGGGGCGTCGCTCCCGGACACCTTGTGTACATCCAGGGCGTACCACCCCCGCACCCCTTGGTGGCGAGAGTAAGTTACTACATCGCCCGGGAAGAGGTTCCGGCCAGGGTGTCCCTTCTTCAAACGCGGCTCGATGTCCCGCCGGCTGACAAACACGTCGTCCTCGTACGGGGGCTTCTGATGAACCCCCACCCCGCCTCATGGTGGAAGCGGACGACTTGCCCTTCCACTCGTGGACTGGGACGAGTGGCCTCCTCCTGACGAGCCCGGGATTTACCAGCTTTGGCCCGTACCTCGAGGCGTTCGCAGCGGAGCTCCCGTTGACGTTGCTCCCGAGTGAGCTGGAGTATCTGCTCCCTGAACCGCTGGCTCCTCCTCTGCACTTCAGCCCGGGTCTCCCGGGGGAAGCCCATCAGATCCCCCCCCTGGTTGTCCCAGGCCCACTCCTCAGCCTCCAGCCAGGTGACTGTTGTTGCGGGTAGCGGTGTCATTAAAGGCTGCTGCGGGTCCTCTGCAAGCGCGGACCAATCCGGCTTGGAGCCGGTGGACACCTCTGCAGCTTCAGGCACTTCGGGTTCGGGAGTAGGGCGGCATCGCAGGTCCCCACCTATAGCTGCCGCTTGTGACTCGCCCCTTGGGCCGTGGGGCACTCTGATCCGGGCAATAGGGAAACGATGGGGGTAGTGGTGGCACCCCGGTTCCGTGGCTCAGGGTGCTCAGACCGGTGGTAGTCTGCTATGCGCTGTTGGTATGTCTGACTATGCCACCCGTGGATTGCGGTCAGTGCGAACCGCCGCTGCCAGGCAGACCGCTGGGGCTGATGATGTATGCAGCTGGGGTAGTGTGACTCTCCACGGGAAGAGTGCGGCCCCAGGGCAGTATAACGGAAGATGGGGGTGATGGTGTAGGGCGTCCCAGTACCGTTAGTGCTGGAGGAGCAAGGAGCACACAGACAACAGGTTGCAGTCCAGGGTCTTTACTAGAACAGGTGAACTGACCCACAAACAGTCCCGGCTAAGAGGGGACCTGGATGTCTGAGAGCAAATGGGAAGTTGGCCCTGGTCAGGGTGAGGGTGTAGGCCTACCGTGCTCTCTGCGCTCCTTCTGGCTATCTCCTCCTTATAGGGTAACAGCCCACGTTCCCGAGCTCACCGTGTCCTCTCGCCCGTATGGTTTGCAACGTGGGTCCCTTTCTACTCTCGGCCTGGTACGGCTTTGCTGGTCCCTTCTGCTGTGGCGGAGCCTCCGGGCTTCTTAAGCCAAGGAACATACAGTCCCCTGTGGACTGGTTATCTGCTGCAGGACGTGGAATCCTCACAGCCTCAAACTCCAAAGTCTGGTAAATTTGGTTCTTTGTCTGCCAGGACAGGCGTACTTCACCTCTTGTCCCTGGCTTGTGGCTCTCCTACTGCCACACGTCCTCTTAGGCTGCAACACAACTGTTTCTCTCTTCTCTGGGACACCTCTCAGTCCTGAGACAGGTCGTCCAGTTCTCTCTAACCCTGCCCCCAGTTCCAGCTTTTATAGGGGCAGCCTGCTCCCCCTTCTGGCCTGAGACAGGAGGTATTGCATGCTAATGTTCTCCTGACTAGAGAACCTCCCCCTTGCTCTCAGACACAGCTTTATTATATTTGTGGCATCCAGGCCAGGGTGACACATTCCCCCCTAGTAGAATTTAGTACTCCGAGACTAAACAGTAAACAAAGATAATATACATGACTATAAAACATTAGTAGACAAACGACGCACAGGTTGAGTTCTTAAGGTCACAGTGTGGTCTGTGACCGGGTGTCCATATCACCAACACAACGGGGAGCCTTAACCAGGTGGGGGTCTGTCCTAGCCCAAGTCCTTTACAGTCTTGGTTCATTCCTTGGTCAGGCTCCGTACGCAGTCCATGCAAAGTCCCGGTTATTAAAAGTCCATAACCTTTGAGTCCGTACGGTAACTGCAAGAAACTGAAATACACTATTAATAATCATGCAGGTAACTTGCCAAACATTTCAACATATGGCAACAGGGTTATTTACAGTTCTAGTGCATTCTATATTCTCCCGCGAGCGGGTATCTGCCCCTTTGTGCTCCTGGTTGACCTCCTTAACCCACTGTCTGGTGGTGGACCGACCTGGCTTTCCCCACTAGCGTTAGGGGTACAGCTACCAGCTGGGTGTACAGGTAGGGCAGGCAGCTGTCTGCGGGTCCTTTGGCTTACCCCAGGCATGGCAGGCTCACTGTCAGCAGAGGGTTGATTCTCCTGGGCTGCTGGTACCGGCTCTTCTGCCTCTGGAACTGCTTGCTCTTCTTCACCTTCCGGCTCTGGTGTAGGTTGTTGCTGAGCCGGTTGCAGGAAATGCAGGACGGGTACCACTATGGCATCGTTTATTCGAGTCCAGGACTGAGGGAACTCTCCGAGAACGGTGCTGATCATTTCTTCCTTGTCCTCTGTGGGTTCAAGGTCACTTTGATCCTCTTCTGCACTACGGAGTTGCTTGGGGCACCTTTTTAGGTGGTCTCTGGAGACGGTACTAGTGGTTTCTCCTCCATCCTTGGTGATCACGCACACCTTCGGGTTGTCGTGATCAGACTGCAGTACGGTGTAGGGTTCCCTTTCCCACTGGTCGTCCAACTTATGTAGCCTTCTCTTTCGCTTCAGGACCTGCTCACCAGGTTCCAGGGGCCCAGCAGGGGCGTGTTGGTTGAAGAGTTTTTCTTGCCTCTCTCTCACCTGGGCCAGGCTTTCTCCACACTCTCCTGTACCTTCTTGTACTGCAGTTGCCTTTCCGTATCCCAGTCCGCATTCGGGGAGGTGTCCTCAGATGTTAGGACTCCCATCTCCAGGTCTACGGGCAGCTTACCTGGTCTGGCTCGCATCAGGTAAGCCGGGGTGCAGTTTGTAGCATTCACCGGGATATGGTTGTATAAGTCTATTAGATCCAGCAGTTTTTCTGACCACAGGCTGCGTTCCTCCAGGGGCAACGTCTTCAGGAGATCAATGACTATATTGTTCATTTTCTCACACATCCCGTTGGTTTGTGGGTGGTAAGGCGTTGTCCGAATCTTCTTACAGCCATAGAGGTTGCAGAACTCTTGGAAGATTTCAGCTTCGAACGCTGGACCCTGGTCTGTCAGGACCTGTTCCGGATACCGGTGTGGATGGCAGAAGTATTGCTGGAAGGCTCTGGCCTCCGTTTGGGCTGTCAAGTCTTTAACCGGGACCACCACTAGAAAACGGGAATAATGGTCTACGATTGTCAGGGCATAGATGTATCCTGACCGGCTTGGAGCCAATTTGACGTGGTCCAGAGCTACCAGCTCAAGAGGCTGCGTGGTGACGATGGGCCTCAAGGGTGTCTTCTGGCTGGTGCGGTCCTTCCTCCTTAGGTTACAAGGGTCACAGTCCCTTCACCACTTCTCTACATCCCCTCTCATGCCGACCCAAAAGAACCGTCCTCTCAGCAGGAACTCCAGTTTCTTCCAACCGAAGTGCCCCGCTCTGTCATGGTAAGCCCCCAGGACCATAGCTGCATCCCGCCTTGGGACCACGACTTGCCAGTCAGCTCGTGTGTCTGGTGGTTGACAAGCCTTCTGCACAGCTTGCCTTCATAGAGGAACAGCTTGCTCTTCTCTTTCCATAGCTGCTTGGCTTCCTCTGGGACATCCGGATCTAAGCGGGCGTCTTCCCGGGTCAGCAGATCTTTCACCAGGCGGATTGCAGGGTCACTATCTTGGGTCTCTGCCCAGCTGTGGTGAGGTAGGGGATTAATCATAACGGTGGTTAAATCTTCCTCCTTCACACGGTGGGAGTATTGAGCTGCTCCGTACCAGTGAAACGCGGGGAGTTCTACCTCCTCCAGCTCTTCTGGGTCTTCGTCACCTTCGGATAAATGAGGCATTCTTGATAGGGCATCAGCGTTGGCATTGGTTTTGCCTGCCCGGTACTTGATCACGAAGTCATAATTGGAGAGACGGGCCATCCACCGCTGTTCCAGGGCACCAAGTCTTGCACTGTCTAGGTGTGTTAACGGGTTGTTGTCCGTGTACACCGTGAACTTTGCGGAGGCCAGGTAATGCTTGAAGCGTTCCGTCACGGCCCACACCACCGCCAAGAATTCTAGCTTGAAGGAGCTGTAATTCTCAGGGTTCCTCTCGGTGGGCCTCAGCTTCCGGCTGGCGTACGTGATCACCCTTTCTCTGCCCTGTTGGTTTTGTGACAGTACGGCTTCCAGTCCCACATTACTGGCGTCTGTGTGGAGAATAAAAGGCTGGCCATAATCAGAGTAGGCCAGGATCTCATCCCCTGTGAGGGCCATCTTCAACTGGCGGAAGGACTCCTCTTCCGGTTTATCCCACTTGAAGGGTGGCTTTTGACTTCTGGACTTAGACTGTCCTATCAAGAGGTCCTGCATAGGAGCTGCCATCTTAGTGAACCCGGGGATGAACCTTCGGTAGTAGCCTACCAACCCGAGGAACTGCCTCACTTCTTTGATGTTTGAGGGGCTTGGCCAGCTCTTGATTGCCGTGACCTTGTCAGGGTCGGGGGCCACTCCTTCCGCGCTTACCACGTGCCCTAGGTACTGGACCTTCGGTTTCAACAGGTGACACTTCGATGGTTTCACCTTCAGGCCATAGCCTGCCACGGCTTCGAACACCTCGGCCAGGTGCTTTAGATGGTCCTCGTAGGTCTTCGAATAGACGATCACATCGTCCAGGTAAAGGAGGACCTTCTCAAAGTTTCGGTGCCCTAGACAGCATTCCATCAGCCGCTGGAAGGTCCCCGGTGCGTTGCAGAGCCCGAAAGGCATACAGTTGAACTCGCTCAGTCCCATCGGGGTGGTGAAGGCGGTCTTCTCCTTGTCAGCCTCTGCCACAGGAACCTGCCAGTACCCGCTAGTAAGGTCCAAAGTAGAAAAGAAGTTAGCTGATTTTAGTGCGGCTAAAGACTCCTCTATTCTAGGCAGCGGGTATGTGTCTTTATGGGTGATACGGTTGATTTGCCTATAGTCCACGCACATTCTCATGGTGCCGTCTTTCTTTTGCACCAGAACCAAGGGGGCTGCCCAGGGGCTACAGCTATCTCTAATGACCCCAGCTTCTTTCATTTCTCTTAGCATTCCCTTTGCGTTCTGATAATGTGCAGGGGGTACAGGTCTGTGTCTCTCTTTTATTGGTGGGTGGCTCCCTGTGGGGATGTGGTGTTCTATCCCTTTTATTCTGCCGAAGTCTAGCGGGTGCTTACTAAAGACTCTCTCGTACTCTTGTACCACCCGGTAGACTCCTTGTTTTTGGTGCAGGGGAGTGGAGTCAGCACCCACGTGGAGTTTCTGGCACCAGTCCTCCTTTTGTTTCTGGAAGCCATTACCCTCCGCCTGTGGAGATGGAGGCAAAGGTTCCACGGCCCTGATAGCTTTGTGTTCGACAGCAAACAGTTTGGCAAGTGTAGCGTACCTGGGTAAGTGTACCTCCCTCTCTCCAATGTTGAGAATGCGGACGGGCACCCTCCCATGACGGACATCAACCACCCCCCGGGCTGTCAAAATGGTGTGCCTGCTGTCTGAGTACACGGGTTCTACCATGGCTTGGTAGTCTCTACCTCTCAACCCGATTGCAGTCCGACACCAGATCATCATTTCACTTTTGGGAGGCATGGAAATGGGGAATGGGTCACTCAGTCTTACGCTACCGATCTCACCACCAGACAATTCTACCTGCTGCCGTCTCATCAGGGCTTTTATCTCCTTGTCGATGACTCTCTGTTGGCTGGAACTAGCATTCACCGCCACCTGTTGTAGAATTACAATTACCTCTGAAAGACAATTTTCAATCACGTTAGTACCCACAGTTATTTTAGGGTGACTTTCACGACGGTCAATGTCCACAATAATTACTCCCTGTGCCGGTAGTTCAACTTTACCAATTTTAATGGTCATCTCCTTGAACCCCATCTGTGGCACGGGCAAGCCATTACTGGCGATGATGCTCAAGTCACTGTCTGGATACCGTGTTATATCAGCATCAGTCCAATACTGCTTAAAAAGTACATAAGGGATAGTAGTTACTTGCGACCCTGTATCCAGCAAGGCGCTCATGGGGATGCCGTCCGGCACCACGGGTAAAACTGGGCGCCCCCCAACGTACTTATTACGCCAATTGTAAGGGCCTGGTGATCTTATGCCTGGGGGTGGGCCCTCTGCCCCAGGTTGGACCCGTTTAAATTACAGTATCTGGAAATGTGTCTGGGCTGGTTGCATCGACGGCAAATGGGCTGTCCATCCTCTGAGTAGCGGTCTGTGGGCCTCCCTCGGAACAACGGGATCCTCCTCTGTCGACGCCACTGGACATCCTCCGGACTTGAAGCCAACTCGATAGGTCTTGACGGGTCCACTTGTAACGCCTGAACGGTCCTGGTCAACGCCGCGACGCTCCTGGTCAGCTCCTGGACTTAGAATCATAGAATCATAGAATGGTAGAGTTGGAAGGGACCTCCTGGGTCATCTGGTCCAACCCCCTGCTCAAAGCAGGATTCACTAGATCATCTCAGACAGATGTCTGTACAGCCTCTGTTTGAAGACGTCCATTGAAGGGGAACTCACCACCTCTCGTGGCAGCCTGTTCCACTCATTAATCACCCTAACTGTCAAAAAGTTTTTTCTAATATCTAATCTGTGTCTCCTCCCATTTAGTTTCATCCCATTGCTTCTAGTCTTTCCTTGTGCAAATGAGAATAAAGATGATCCTTCTACAATGTGACAGCCCTTGACATATTTGTAGACAGTTATTAAGTCTCCTCTCAGTCTTCTTTTTTGCAAGCTAAACATTCCCAAATTGTGCAACCGTTCCTCATAGGACATGGTTTGCAGACCAGTCACCATTCTGGTCGCTCTTCTCTGAACTTGCTCCAGTTTGTCTATGTCTTTTTTAAAATGTGGTGCCCAAAACTGTACACAGTATTCCAGATGAGGTCTGACCGAAGAGGAGTAAAGACCGATAATGACTTCACGTGATCTAGACTGTATGCTTCTGTTAATACATCCCAGAATTGTATTTGCCTTTTTTGCTGCTGCATCACACTGTTGACTCATGTTCAGTCTATGATCTATTAGTATACCTAAGTCTTTTTCACATGTACTGTTGCTTAGCTCTATTCCTCCCATTCTGTATATGCTTTTTTCATTTTTATTGCCCAGATGTAGTACTTTGCATTTTTCCCTGTTAAAAACCATTCTGTTGGTTGCTGCCCACTGCTGCAGTTTATTTATATCTTTTTGAATCCTCTCTCTCTCTTCTCTAGTATTAGCTATCCCTCCTAGCTTTGTGTCATCAGCAAATTTAATCAGTTTACCCTCAATTCCTTCATCTAAATCATTGATAAAGATGTTGAACAATACAGGTCCCAGGACGGAGCCCTGTTGTACCCCACTTGAGACATTCATCCAGCTGGATGTGAAGCCATTTACAACCACCCTTTGAGTCCGATCACTAAGCCAGTTATGAATCCACCTAACAGTTGCCTGGTCCATTGCATACTTGGTCATTTTTTCAATAATGATGGTGGTGGTGCAGATCTTTCGACGGGGCTTGGTTCAGGGCCTGTGCATCAGCCCCCACGGAGTCCATAGAGGAGGGCGCCGCCTCCTGGTGGTAGGTGAGAGCAGGGCACCGGGGGTTTATAGCGCCACTGGTTGCGGGTTCACGCAGCACCCTTATGGCCCTGTCTTTGAATTGGGAAAAGGTCAGATCAGGGTTCTGAAAGAACATGAGGCGCAGCTGGGTCCTGTGGGCGCTAGACAGCAGACCTTCTATGAACTGTTCTGTTAGTAGCTTATCCGTATCCTGCACGCTGCCAGGATCAGCTTGTTTGATGGCTCTCAAGGCTTCCTGCAAATTTAGGGCATAGTCTCTGATGCTGTCCTGTGCCCGCTGCTTACACCCGTAGAACCGCATTTTAATTTCAGCGGAGGTACGTGTATCAAAGGTACCCCGCAGCCGGGCCAGAATGTCCTTTACAGTTCTTTTCTCCTCAGCGGGCCATGACTTTACCTCCCGCTGGGCTGCGCAGCTTAGCTGCCCTGTCAGTATGCTAATCTTCTGTTCCTCTGTCAGGGGGTAAACTTGGAACAAACTGTACAGCCTTTCCTTAAAGTCAGTTAGGGCATGGGGCGCCCCTGAATACTTAGGCAACCAGGCCTCTCCAGGGATGTAGGGCAGGGAAAATGGCATCGCCGCTGCTGCAGCTGCGCTGGTGGTAGTGGGCGCCTCCGTGTCTGACATCTTCCTCCCCCCTAATTAAGCGTGGCCTACCTTCCGACGATCCTCTTCTGTAGGCCGCGGCTCCGCTGGTGCTGCTCTGGACGAGGACCTTGCGTCGCGTCCTGGTGACGTCAGCGTCGCTCTCTCTCCCTTCCAGGACCTTGCGCAGAGTCGGTGCGTGGGGCGGAGCTTCGGGTCTCGCACGGTTTGGACGTCCACGCCCCTCTTCTTCCCGCGCGGCGTCCTGAAGATGGCGTCCGATGGCGGGAAAACGGCTGAAGACGGCGGGAACCGACGGAAGATGGCGGGAGATGGCTGAAAATGGCGGGAAACGGCTCCGAATGGCGGGAAACCTCTTCTTCAGGTACGTGTACAGTCTTTTTCAGGCACGCAATACCCGTTTGTGGCGGGTTGGTTACAATCCTGCCGACTACCCCAAAGCTGACTCGCCCCCTGGGCCGTGGGGCACTCGGATCCGGGCAATAGGGAAACGATGGGGGTAGTGGTGGCACCCCGGTTCCGTGGCTCAGGGTGCTCAGACCGGTGGTAGTCTGCTATGCGCTGTTGGTATGTCCGACTACGCCACCCGTGGATTGCGGTCAGTGCGAACCGCAGCTGCCAGGCAGACCGCTGGGGCTGATAATGTATGCAGCTGGGGTAGTGTGACTCTCCACGGGAAGAGTGCGGCCCCAGGGCAGTATAATGGAAGATGGGGGTGATGGTGTAGGGCGTCCCAGTACCGTTAGTGCTGGAGGAGCAAGGAGCACACAGACAACAGGTTGCAGTCCAGGGTCTTTACTAGAACAGGTGAACTGACCCACAAACAGTCCTGGCTAAGAGGGGACCTGGATGTCTGAGAGCAAATGGGAAGTTGGCCCTGGTCAGGGTTAGGGTGTAGGCCTACCGTGCTCTCTGCGCTCCTTCTGGCTATCTCCTCCTTATAGGGTAACAGCCCACGTTCCCGAGCTCACCGTGTCCTCTCGCCCGTATGGTTTGCAACGTGGGTCCCTTTCTACTATCGGCCTGGTACGGCTTTGCTGGTCCCTTCTGCTGTGGCGGAGCCTCCGGGCTTCTTAGGCCAAGGAACATACAGTCCCCTGCGGACTGGTTATCTGCTGCAGGACGTGGAATCCTCACAGCCTCAGACACCAAAGTCAGGTAAATTTGCTTCTTTGTCTGCCAGGACAGGCGTACTTCACCTCTTGTCCCTGGCTTGTGGCTCTCCTACTGCCACACGTCCTCTTAGGCTGCAACACAACTGTTTCTCTCTGCTCTGGGACACCTCTCAGTCCTGAGACAGGTCGTCCAGTTCTCTCTAACCCTGCCCCCAGTTCCAGCTTTTATAGGGGCAGCCTGCTCCCCCTACTGGCCTGAGACAGGAGGTATTGCATGCTAATGTTCCCCTGACTAGAGAACCTCCTTCTTGCTCTCAGACACAGCTTTATTATATTTGTGGCATCCAGGCCAGGGTGACACATTTGCAGCTCCGGAGCCAAGACCTGCTCCCAGGTGGCCGCGCCGGGTATGAGATATTCGGCCATGAGGTCCAGGATTGGAAAGGTAGGCTCTGCAGCCGGGGCAGGGGTAGCACACTCACCTGCCGTTGGGCCGCTCACGACCTCTGTCACTGTAGCTCCTTGGGCTTCAACTCCTTGGCCGCGGGCCCGGTTACGTAGCAACATCTCTTCCCGCCACGCAGCCGTCGCCGCCTCTTGGGCCTCTCTCTGTCTCCGCATGAGACCCGGGGCTTCCTGTTGGAGAAATTCCAAATCTCCCTCTGTTCACACTCTGCCGCCTCGTTCCCTGCCGGGTGAAGGGCCTGAACCGGGTTCAGAAGGTTCGGTGGGTTGCGCTCCAGAAGCGTCCATGTCTGCCTCTGAAGAATGCCAACCTCCGACTGCAATGGCCGCACCTTGTTGCTTTTCTTCTTCCTCCTCTTTCGGGGCGGAGCCTGGGCGGCATGCTGACAGGCCCGCCTTCGTTCAGCCCATCCAGTTTGACAGGCATTACCCCGCGGACAGTCTCTGATGGAAGGGGCAGTCCACATTTTTGGCGCCAAGCAGGAGCCCAGCCCATGATGGGAGGCGTTTGAAGACCGTCTTTTCACAGCATTATGGCGCCTGTTCTTCTTTGGCGGGCGCCATTTTAGGTGTGAAACGAAAGTTCAAGGTGTAAGGCACACAGTACCTGGAAGCAATGGGTAATTCCTTCCTTTGCTGCGGGCACGCGATCCTGCCGACTACGCCTGGTTGTGACGTCTCTACTCGATAGCCCTTTTGTTTACCCTGGGAGATGGGGACTCGGAGTCGGGTCCTGAGATGGAGAGATGGGGTGCAGCCGTGGCACAGACCCGACCCGTGCTCAGGGCCGTCACATTAAAAGGATGGTGTGGACTTATCCGGGTTGAGTGGCTGATTCCGACTACGCCACCTGTGGCACCTGGTGAATGCCACCAGCGCTGCTGCAGTCCGCTGAGGCCTGGTGTAAGGGAAGCCATGGTTGTTACTACTCCCCACAGGCGGATTAGGGCCTCAGGGCAGGTAGAGACAGGATGGAGGGGATAGTAGTAGAGGAGTACTGGTGCCGCGTCGTGCGGTGTAGCGCAGAATAAACAGTCCGGAGGCCATAGGAGTGAACTTCCAAGGCTTTGCTCACATTAGAGATGGCAGAAGGAAGGCGACTCCCTGCTCCCCACGGATTCCTGCGGTCACCAGGGACGGGGGTCCGACAACCTCCGAGCAAGTCCAGCATTCAATCGGGACCCCGCACCAGAGTGTTCCTGAACTACAGACCGTATCCTCTCCTGTATGTGTGTGTGTAGATAGGCCGGGTCTCCCTCTGAACTCCTCTCAGAACAAGGGCACGGGTGGCAGCTCCGCTGCTTCTGATACCCGATAAGATCCTCTGGGCCTACCGGGCTTTCCCAACCGGGACATGGAGTAGCAAGGTCGGGTGTCGGGGGCCGGTACCTCTCTTGCAGCCGGACTCCCTCTGAATATATCAGGTGGTGAGGACAGGTGGCGTACACTGCTCCGTCTGCATCCTCCCCGGGATCCATTTGCTGTGGAGCTACACTCTTAAGCTCCGGGCCTTCTTGGTCGTGGTCCTTGACCGGGTTGAGACATTCCTCGTCTGCAACCTGCCCCTCGTCCCAAGGCTGGGGTATGAGGGCTGTGTCTCCTTCCACAGCTGGTCCACACAGGATCCACGTTCAGGGTGGGAGATCACAATACCTCACGGTAATTAACAGCACAAAGACCAAAACCAAAGATGGCTTTTTATTAAATATGAAATTTAAAGTGTCACTAAATTGTAAGTCCTCTACCCTCACCCACTAACTGGTTCCCCTCACTCTTGGTTCCCCAGTCTCCCTGTAACCAGGAGGGCAGCACCTGGTGCATACTAGCCCCCTCTGGTGGAGAAATGTGGTGTTGGATGCAAAGGTTGGGTCCCGACCATCACACTGTTCTTACCTCGGAGGAGGAACACTACACTCCATTACAGAAGTGCAGCATCCCTGTGGCGGTCGAACCCTCAGGGGCGCCACATTCCCCCCTGGTGAAACACAGCACGTCCACGGGCTGCAATAGAATAACACCTAGGAAATTTTCTTTTTATATAACAAAACCATCTTCCCTTTATGGGAGGCACATCTTCTTAAACGTTGCAAAAATAACAATACCTTATAAAAGTACAAAAATATAAATTTATAAAAGTGCTAGCATTTTTCCAGAGACATTTTTGTGCAGACAGACGGGTTAAAGTGCAAAGGCGCAGAGTCAGTTCAGAAGTGCGAGGGACCTGCTCCAAACCCTCAACGTCGGTCCTGGGGTGGCTGCGGGGCATGAAGATCCCGAGTTGGATCTCCCAGAGAGCCACCCTGACAGGTTTTCCTTCTGAGGTCTTGAGGTAGAAGTGTTCGCGGTTTTGTATAAAACCAATATGGAGTACCTAAAAAGACTAAACTATATACAAGAAAGGAGTCTGTCTGCTGCCAGTCCGCAGGGACACATGTCTCTAGAAACCGGGGTTAGAAGAAAATCAAAATATAAATGTCAACATTTGAACTATAAACAAGTTGCAACAGCCGGGGCTGCCTAAACCTCGGGTTCCCTCCTGGTAAAAGGCTCGTTCCTCCCGACGGAGGCTGACCGGTCCCCTGAGGCTGGGCGCGAGGGGGCGTCGCTCCCGGACACCTTGTGTACATCCAGGGCGTACCACACCCCGCACCCCTTGGTGGCGAGAGTAAGTTACTACATCGCCCGGGAAGAGGTTCCGGCCAGGGTGTCCCTTCTTCAAACGCGGCTCGACGTCCCGCCGGCTGACAAACACGTCGTCCTCGTACTGGGGACTTCTGATGAACCCCTGTGACGCCCAGCTGTGCTTGGTATCACAACTCCTAGAAGGGTGTATCGATGGATTCCTCCACAAGAGGCCCCCATAACCATTCACACATCTCCACCTTCCACCTCAGACCACCAGAGGGAGCCCGTTAGGGATATAAAAGGGAAGGTGGAGCCAGACAGCTGAGACTGTTGGTGAGTTCCTGCAGAGTGAGATGCAGAAACAATTCAGTCTAAGTCAGAGTCTAGTTCAGTCTGGTTTAGCAGTGAGTCCAGTACAGCCTGAGAGGAGTTACCTCAGAGGACAAAAGCCTGTTCCAGCTCCTGCAATTGCTAGCCTGCAGTGGAGCTTATTCAGATAAAGACTTCATGTAGCTCAGAGAGGTGAGCCTTAGGTGTGCCGGCACCATAAGATCGGTGAAGCGCGGCAAGCTGCTGTTAGTGTGAGTAGTCTATTGAGGGCCCGAGTAGGCCGAAGGCGAGTAGAGAGTTAGTTCATAGGGGGCAGAGGAGCTTAACTAGCTCACCCCGAAGAAGCAGTTACCGGACACCGGGTCCGAAGTTTACCGGGATCTCCAAGACCCAGTAAGATAAACCGGAATCCCTGGAGAACTACAAGTCCCAGGATCGCTAAAGTGCTGATACGTAACAGAGCCAGGAGACACATAAGCCCCGTAAATCGGGAGCGTGTAATCCAACAGAAGGCCCTACCACAAGTTCAGCCAGCGCAGGACAGAGACAAAGTTAGGCCTAGCTCCAGGCAGGTCAGAAACTTACTACGCAGAATCAAGAAACAGGAGGCCCAAAACCCACTCATTGGGGAGGATCTGGACATACACCCTTCACCCTACAGTGCTCTGGGGAGTGCCTGAATTTCCATCAGTAAAAGGTACTGAAGTGACCATCATGTCTGTCCCTGTTCTTGCTCTGACCCGGCGGGGTCTCTTCGTCCTGCTTTCCCCATTCATACACTGCCCTGAGGCCTAGCTCCACCTGTGGGGAGCTTTACCATCCAGCTGCCTTATCACCGGCCTCAGTGGACTGCGCAGCGCTGGTGAATATCATCAGGAACCATAGGTGGCGTCACAAACTTTTATAAACTTGATATCTATCAACGCCTTTTTAAAGAGAGACCCCAGAGTACGGGCCCGGGAGCCGACCACCGCGACCTCCTTAAGACTAAAGGCCCGGGTAACCGAGTCATTCCCCATCCCCTGGGCTAGTCATCTCACTTGGCGTCACGAACAGGATTGCGTGCCCGCTGCAGCGACGCCGTGTTTTGCCAGGTTGCCACCGGGTAGTGTGCGCCTTTATTCTGAACTGTGTACGTAAAGTTGTGGTGAAGGTTGCTCCCATTGTTGGGCCGCTGAGTGAGAAGAAGGGCGTAACCGCGGGAAAATAAGGGGCATATCTGCAAAAGAGCGCGAAGTCGAGGACATGCCCCATGCTACAACGTCAGACCAAGAAGCGCCAGGTCCTGTACGGAGCGTCGCTGAACGCTCTGACGTAGGACGCAAGCGACGCAAGGACCTGAAGATAACCATCACCTGCGGAGCTGCGGCCTACCGGAAGAAAAACCAGAAGGTAGGCCACGGTTAACTAGGGGGGCACTAAGATGTCCGACGAGCAGCAGAACGCCGACCTGCCGGTCAACGTCCCTGAGGTTCAACCCGCGCCCGATGATGAGCAGGCCGAAGCCGCCGCTCCACCAGCAGCGCCTGTAACAGCCGTCATTCCTATGACTTTACCGTACATTCCTGGAGCAAAGTGGCTCCCCCAGTACAGCGGCAAACCAGATACCCTGTCTGGATTCAAACGGAAGATATGTGGTATCTTGGACATGTACTCTATGACCGGGAAACAAAGAGCTGCCGTTGTATTAGGACAACTGACCGGTGCTGTGGAGGGGGAAGTGGAAACATGGTCGGCCGCAGACCAAGAGTCAGTGTCCGCAATATTCCAAAAACTACAGACTGTATTTGAGGACCTTACTGAGGCGGACCTTTGGATGAGGTTCTACAGCTGCTCCCAACAACCAGAGGACAATGTTCGGGACTATGCCTGGCATCTCCAAGGTGCCCTGCGGGCTCTGAACCAGGTTAGTCCAACCAGCGTTGAGAATGAGAACAAAATGCTGAAGGAACAGTTTGTCCGGGGACTGAGGTCTCCAGATGAGAGCAGGACTGTGCATTGGTGGTCCCTGGATCATCCAGATGCCACCTTTGACAATCTCAAGGACATGGCTATAAAAGGACTGCAGCCCCTGGAAACAAATGCCATCCAACGTTACCAGGGTGGGGTTACTCCAGTGCCTGCTGCACCCACCTTATCCCCAGTGGCTGCTGAAGTTAAAGTCCCAGCAACGTCCCCTAAAGAACTGGACAGTCTGCGCTCTGAGGTGCGTCAGTTGAGCAAAACTCTGACCACCGTGCTGAGTGCTCTGCAGCTGCGGACGGAGCCCGAGGAAGGAGGGAAGATCCTGCTAGCCGATAGCCCTGAGGATGACCCCTGGATGCGCAGGAGGAGGAGGCCAACACCGCCCTCGCCGAGGACCAGTGACCAGCGTCGTCCACCGAGGGACCCGACCTGCTACCGCTGCCGCAAGACCGGACACCTCGCCCAGAAGTGTCCTTTAAACGAGAAAACTCTGGGTCCGAGGGCTGACACCCAGGAGTAGACTCACCAGGCCCATCAGACTGGTACAACAGGTTCGTCAGAGGAAGACCTTTCCTGTCCATTGTACTGGACGGGATCCCGACGCATGCCCTGCTGGACACGGGATCTCAGGTAACCATCATGCCTGATGTCTACAAGAGGTTCTGGTCCATGGACGACCTACATCCGCCAGCTCCAGATTTGACTGTATATGCCTCAAATGGACTCCCCCTTAACCTACTCGGGGTTAAGAATGTGACTGTAAAGGTGGGGAGAGTGGAGCTGAAGGACCAGGGACTAATTGTAGCAGAGACCAATCCTGATGACACTAACCCGTACATGGTACTTGGCACTAACATTGTTAGTAACTGTTTGGGAGAGGTTGTGTTCTTACTCCAACAGATAGCTGACATTGCCAAACCAGGACAGAGGAGGGCGCTACAGAAGGAGATCCGAGTCCTGATGTATCAACAGCAAGTAAGGCTAACACACGATGAAATCGGTAACGTGAGGGTAACAGACCCCATACCCATTGTCATCCCCCCAATGAGTGAAATTCTCATCTGGTGTAGAGCTGCCATAGGTGTTAGAGGACAGAGCTACCAGGCGGTAGTAGAACCCTTTTGCTCCGAGCATACACCTACGCTCTTAACCGCCAGGGGAGTGGTAGATGTACGTAATGGGGGAGTGCCCGTCCGTCTTCTCAATTTAGGGGAAGATGAGGTCAGACTGCCACGTTATGCCACTGTTGCCAAATTACATGCTGTCAATAATAACTGCATCCATGAGGCGGAGTCCTTAACCTCACCAGACGAAGTAGAGGATAATGACCCTGCAACCCAGGTGGAGGATTGGTGTCAACAGCTCCATGTTGGGACAGACACCACTCCTGCCCATCAAAAACAGAGTGTACACCGGGTGGTTCAGGAATACTCGCAGGTGTTCAGTAAACATCCACTTGACTTTGGGAGGGTTAAGGGGGTTCAACATCATATCCCCACAGGCAACCATTCCCCAATCAAAGAACGTTATAGGCCTATATCCCCAGCTCACTACCAGAAGGCAAAAGAAATGCTGCATGACATGAGGAAGGCGGGAGTGTTAAAGGATAGTTGTAGTCCCTGGGCGGCTCCCCTAGTGCTGGTTAGGAAAAAGGACGGGAGCATGAGAATGTGTGTAGATTACCGTCAAGTAAATCGCATTACACATAAAGATGCATACCCTTTACCACGCATAGAGGTGTCCCTAGCTGCCTTGAAGTCTGCAAATTACTTTTCCACCCTTGACCTCACTAGTGGGTACTGGCAAGTAGCTGTGGCTGAGGAGGATCGGGAGAAGACGGCCTTCACCACCCCGATGGGACTCTGCGAGTTCAACAGCATGCCGTTTGGACTCTGCAATGCCCCCGGAACGTTCCAGAGATTGATGGAGTGCTGCCTGGGACACCGCAACTTTGAGACTGTGTTACTTTACCTGGATGACGTAATTGTGTACTCCAGAACGTACGAGGACCACTTGAAACACCTGGCAGAGGTATTTGAGTCACTGTCCCGGTACGGGATGAAGTTGAAACCCTCAAAGTGCCATCTGCTCAAGAAGAAGGTACAGTACCTGGGACACATTGTCAGTCCGGAAGGTGTAGCACCAGACCCGGAGAAAGTCACAGCCATCCAGAAGTGGCCGGAGCCGAAGAACCTAAAGGAGGTGCGTCAGTTCTTGGGACTAGTAGGATACTACCGGAGGTTCGTGAAGGACTACACAAAGAAAGCAGCTCCTCTGCAAGACCTCCTGGTAGGGCAGTCCCCCAAAGGCAAAAACCCTCCATTCCACTGGGGTAAGGAGCAAGCAGAGTCGTTTCAGCAGATGAAGGAGATCCTGACAGGTGATGAGATCCTAGCCTACCCTGACTACAGCCAACCGTTCCTGCGGTATACAGATGCCAGCAACGAAGGCTTGGGCGCTGTCCTAAGTCAGAAGCAGAATGGGCAAGAGAAAGTCATCGCATGCGCAAGCAGGAAGCTCCGTCCAACTGAGAGGAACCCAGAGAACTATAGCAGCTTCAAGTTGGAGTTCCTGGCCTTGGTCTGGGCCATCACTGAACGGTTCAAGCACTATCTGGCCTCCAGCAAGTTCACTGCCTTTACTGATAACAACCCCTTGACCCATCTTGAAACAGCTAAGTTGGGGGCACTGGAACAACGATGGATGACTCGGCTGTCAAACTACCAATTTACAATCAAATACCGGGCGGGCCGCAAGAACGCCAACGCCCTGTCTAGGATGCCTCACCAGTCAGACACAGAAGAAGAAGTGGATGACCTGGAAGAGATTGAGCTACCTGCCTTTCACCGGAATGGGATGATCCATGAGCAGAGAGCCTCGAGGAAGCAGCGTGGAAAGACGTTAAACCCCCTTCCTCACCACAGCTGGAAAGAGACCCAGGACAGCGACCCGGTTGTCAGCCGCATTAAACAGCTGATAACCCAAGAAGGTGCCTCCCTGGAGAAGGAAGCGTCTCTGCAAGCAAAGCAGCTGTGGAACGAGAGAAGCCGGCTGTTTATTTACCGTGAGAAGCTGTGCCGGAGGTACGTCAATCCAAAAACTCATGAGATGGTATGGCAGATAGCAGTCCCTAAGACAGACATCCAGATGGTATTGGAAGCTTACCACGATCAGGCGGGGCACTTTGGCTGGAAAAAGCTAGAGACCCTGTTGAAGTGTCGATTCTACTGGGTAGGAATGCGCAGCTCCATTGAAAGGTGGTGCCGGGACTGTGGACCCTGTGGCCTAAGAAGGAAAGACTTCAGCAACCAGAAGGCACCCCTGCAGCCCATCAAGACGACTCGGCCCCTGGAGATCGTGGCCCTGGACCATGTCAAGCTCTCCCCCAGCCGGTCAGGGTACTCCTATGCTCTGACCATGGTGGATCACTACTCACGTTTCCTGGTGGTCGCCCCCGTCAAAGACCTGACGGCAGAAACAGCAGCAAAAATGTTCCAAGCATATTTCTGCAGACCCCAAGGCTACCCTGAGCAGGTGCTGACGGACCAGGGCCCGGCCTTTGAGGCTGAGTTGTTCAAGGAGTTCTGCCATCTCTACGGGTGTAGAAAGATAAGAACTACACCTTACCACCCACAAACAAAGCGTCTCTGCAAAAAGATGAACAACATCATCATCGACCTGCTAAGGACCATACCACTTGAGGAGAGAAACCAGTGGCCAGACCTACTACCAGACCTAGTGGATCTGTACAATCATATACCAGTCAGTTCCACCAATTGCACTCCGGCATATCTCATGCGGGCAAGGCCAGGAAAGCTGCCCATGGATCTGGAGCTTGGTGTTGTTGAACCTGAAGCTGATATGACCACTGAGGACTGGGACACGACCAGACAAGAGCAGTACAGAAGGGTACAAGCCTGGGTCGAGGACAGTCTCACTCAAGCAAGGGACAAACAGGAAGCCAACTACAACAAAAACGTACCCGCAGAACCTTTCACAACAGGTGAAACAGTACTAAAAAGGAAAAGACGCAACCACAAACTGGATGACCAGTGGGAAAAAGACCCCTACACTGTGTTACCGTCAAGATTTGACAACAAAAAGACTTGTATAATCAGTCGAGATGGAGGAAAAACATCTACAGTGTCCAGGGACCATCTAAAATTGTGTCCAGATTTACTGAAACCCCAAGAAAAAGTGCCTCTCACAATCCAGGAAGAACCTGAAGAAGCGGTGATACACACTGACCTTGGAGACTTCCCAGCTGATTGGCCTCAGATAGGAGGTGCAGTAATAATTCCAGTACTCCAATTCTATGAACAACCAGAAAACCCTCTACACCAAGTTGTACCTGTAAGTGCTGCAGAAGAGCCAGCTCAAGAAGTATCCCCGGATGAAGGATCCCCGGCAGGAGCAGAGCAAGAGGGCCCAGCCAATGGTAGACTTGCCAGTACAAGAGAGAGGTTAAGGCAGTTTTACAACATGCTTACACGTAGAACTGATAGAATAACTGAGGATACAGACACTGACACTCCACCAACCACAGCATTACGCAGATTAGTACGCAGCACAAGAGGTAAACCTCCTGCTAGGTACACACAGTAGATGATCAAAATTGCTGAAAGTGTAGATAGTTACCCCTGGGGTATTGTGTATTAACTTGAAATGTACTGTATAATTGTGTATTTTCATGCATATGTCCTTATTAATTTGTGCTTAACCTCATTAATTTCCTTTATTCTTGGCATAAAGAACTGTGTGACTGAGGACTGTGTGCAGCCCAAAAACTTTTATTGTATATAATTGCGCTCCCTGGAGTGCCCTTTAGGTGAGCTCAGAAGGAAAACCTGTCTGGAGTGGCTCTCTTGGAGGTCCAACGCGGGATCTTCATGCCCTGCAGCCACCCCAGGGCCTATGTAGAGGGTTTAAGACAGGTCCCTCAAAAAACACCAAGTACTCTACCTTGTGAGATGGACATCCTTTTTGGGAACCTCACCATAGGAGACTCGAATTCTGAGGGCACTCTGCTTTGTTTAATTGTTATGCAATGTTTAAGATTGGTGCCTCCCATAATGGGAAGATTGTTCATGTATTGCTTATGTTTCCTATTGTTATTGTTTTATAAAATGTACTTCATCCCGGGAGTGCTGAGCTTAACTAGGGGGGAATGTGAAGCCCAGCTGTGCTTGGTATCACAACTCCTAGAAGGGTGTATCGCTGGATTCCTCACAAGAGGCCCCCATAACCATTCACACATCTCCACCTTCCAGCTCAGACCACCAGAGGGAGCCCGTTAGGGATATAAAATGGAAGGTGGAGCCAGGCAGCTGAGGCTGTTGGTGAGTTCCTGCAGAGTGAGACACAGAAACAATTCAGTCTAAGTCAGAGTCTAGTTCAGTCTGGTTTAGCAGTGAGTCCAGTACAGCCTTAGAGGAGTTACCTCAGAGAACAAAAGCCTGTTCTAGCTCCTGCAATTGCTAGCTTGCAGTGGAGCTTATCCAGATCAAGACTCCGAGTAGCTCAGAGAGGTGAGCCTTAGGTGTGTCGGCGCCATAAGATCGGTGAAGCGCGGCAAGCTGCCGTTAGTGTGAGTAGCCTATTGAGGGCCCGAGTAGGCCGAAGGCGAGTAGAGAGTTAGTTCATAGGGGGCAGAGGAGCTTAACTAGCTCACCCCAAAGAAGCAATTACCGGACACCGGGTCCGAAACTTACCGGGATCTCCAAGACCCAGTAAGATAAACCGGAATCCCTGGAGAACTACAAGTCCCAGGATCGCTAAAGTGCTGATACGTAACAGAGCCAGGAGACACATAGGCCCCGTAAGTCAGGAGTGTGTAATCCGACAGAAGGCCCTACCACAAGGTCAGCCAGCGCAGGACAGAGACAAAGTTAGGCCTAGCTCCAGGCAGGTCAGAAACTTACTACGCAGAATCAAGAAACAGGAGGCCCAAAACCCGCTCATTGAGGAGGATCCGGACATACACCCTTCACCCTACAGTGCTCTGGGGAGTGCCTGAATTTCCATCAGTAAAAGGTACTGAAGTGACCATTGTGTCTGTCCCTGTTCTTGCTCTGACCCGGCGGGGTCTCTTCGTCCTGCTTTCCCCATTCATACACTGCCCTGAGGACTAGCTCCACCTGTGGGGAGATTTACCATCCAGCTGCCTTATCAACTGCGCAGCGCTGGTGAATATCATCAGAAACCATAGGTGGCGTCACAAACTTTTATAAACTTAATATCTATCAATGCCTTTTTAAAGAGAGACCCCAGAGTATGGGCCCGGGAGCCGACCACCGCGACCTCCTTAAGGCTAAAGGCATGGGTAACGGAGTCATTCCCCATCCCCTGGGCTAGTCACCCCCACCCCTTCTCATGGTGGAAGCGGACGACTTGCCCTTCCACTCGGGGAATGGGACAAGTGGCCTCCTCCTGACGAGCCCGGGATTTAGCAGCTTTGGCCCGTACCTCGAGGCGTTCGCAGCGGAGCTCCCGTTGACGTTGCTCCCGAGCAAGCTGGAGTATCTGCTTGCTGCACCGCTGGCTCCTCCTCTGCGCTTCAGCCCGGGGCTCCCGGGGGAAGCCCATCAGATACCCCCCTGGTTGTCCCAGGCCCACTCCTCAGCCTCCGGCCAGGTGACTGTTGGTGCGGGTAGCGGTGTCATTAAAGGCTGCTGCGGGTCCTCTGCAAGCGCGGACCAATCCGGGTTGGAGCCGGTGGGCATCTCTGCAGCTTCAGGCACTTCCGGTTCAGGAGTAGGGCGGCATCGCAGGTCCCCACCTATAGCTGCCGCTTGCAGCTCCGGAGCCAAGACCTGCTCCCAGGTGGCCGCGCCGGGTATGAGATATTCGGCCATGAGGTCCAGGATTGGAACGGTAGGCTCTGCAGCCAGGGCAGGGGTAGCACACTCACCTGCCGCTGGGCCGCTCACGACCTCTGTCACCGTAGCTCCTTGGGCTTCAACTCCTTGGCGGCGGGCCCGGATACGTAGCAACATCTCTTCCCACCTCTTGGGCCTCTCTCTGTCTCCGCATGAGACCCGGGGCTTCCTGTTGGAGAAATTCCAAATCTCCCGCTGTTCACACTCTGCCGCCTTGCTCCCTGCCGGGTGAAGGGCCTGAACCGGGTTCAGAAGGTTCGGTGGGTTGCGCTCCAGAAGCGTCCATGTCTGACTCTGAAGAATGCCAACCTCCGACTGCAATGGCCGCACCTTGTTGCTTTTCTTCTTCCTCCTCTTTCGGGGCGGTTCCTGGGCAGAATGCTGACAGGTCCGCCTTCGTTCAGCCCATCCGGTTTGACGGGCATTACCCCGCGGACAGTCTCTGATGGAAGGGGCAGTCCACATTTTTGGCGCCAAGCAGGAGCCCAGCCCATGATGGGAGGTGTTTGAAGACCATCTTTTCACAGCATTGTGGCGCCTGTTCTTCTTGGGCGGGCGCCATTTTAGGTGTAAAACGAAAGTTCAAGGTGTAAGGCACACAGTACCCGGAAGCAATGGGTAATTCCTTAATTTGCTGCGGGCACGCGATCCTGCCAACTACGCCTGGTTGTGACGCCTCTACTCGATAGCCCTTTTGTTTACCCTGGGAGATGGGGACTCGGAGGCGGGTCCTGAGATGGAGAGATGGGGTGCAGCCGTGGCCCTGACCCGACCCGTGCTCAGGGCCGTCACATTAAAAGGATGGTGTGGGCTTATCCGGGTTGAGTGGCTGATTCCGACTACGCCACCTGTGGCACCTGGTGAATCCCACCAGCGCTGCTGCAGTCCGCTGAGGCCTGGTGTTAGGGAAGCCATGGTTGTTACTACTCCCCACAGGCGGATCAGGGCCTCAGGGCAGGTAGAGACAGGATGGAGGGGGTAGTAGTAGAGGAGTACGGGTGCCGCGTCGTGCGGTGTAGCGCAGAATAAACAGTCCGGAGGCCATAGGGGTGAACTTCCAAGGCTTTGCTCACATTAGAGATGGCAGAAGGAAGGCGACTCCCTGCTCCACGCGGAGTCCTGCAGTCACCAGGGACTGGGGTCCGACAACCTCCGAGCAAGTCCAGCATTCAATTGGGACCCCGCACCAGAGTGTTCCTGAACTACAGACCGTATCCTCTCCTGTCTGTGTGTGTAGATAGGCCGGGTCTCCCTCTGAACTCCTCTCAGAACAAGGGCACGGGTGGCAGCTCCGCTCCTTCTGATACTCGATGGGATCCTCTGGGCCTACCGGGCTTTCCCAACCAGGACATGGAGTAGCAAGGTCGGGTGTCGAGGGCCGGTACTCCACTTGCAGCCGGACTCCCTCTGAATATATCAGGTGGTGAGAACAGGTGGCGTACACTGCTCCGTCTGCATCCTCCCCGGGATCCATTTGCTGTGGAGCTACACTCTTAAGCTCCGGGCCTTCTTGGTCGTGGTCCTTGACCGGGTTGAGACATTCCTCGTCTGCAACCTGCCCCTCGTCCCAAGGCCGGGATATGAGGGCTGTGTCTCCTTCCACTGCAGGTCCACACAGCATCCACATTCAGGGTGGGAGATCACAATACCTCACAGTAATTAACAGCACAAAGACCAAAACCAAAGATGGCTTTTTATTAAATATGAAATTTAAAGTGTCACTAAATTGTAAGTCTTCCACCCTCACCCACTAACTGGTTCCCCTCACTCTTGGTTCCCCAGTCTCCCTGTAACCTGGAGGGCAGCACCTGGTGCATACTAGCCCCGTCTGGTGGAGAAATGTGGTGTTGGATGCAAAGGTTGGGTCCCGACCATCACGCTGTTCTTACCTCGGAGGAGGAACACTACACTCCATTACAGAAGTGCAGCGTCCCTGTGGCAGTCGAACCCTCAGGGGCACCACAGTTCTACAGTGGGATGTGCTACATAATGAAGTTTCTCTTAAGGGGCACTTGGAAGGGAAGATGTCCTTATCACCCCGGTCAGTAAAATCTTTATAGTGGTGGCAGGATGAGCCTAACCTATCTCGAGGGGTTCCCTGGGTACTTAGGGTCACTAGAACAATTACCACAGATGCGAGTCCGAGAGGGTGGGGCGCCCGTCTGGGAGATATGGTAGCCCAGGGGACCTGGTCAGATATCGAAAAGGGTCTCTCCTCCAATGCAAAAGAACTTCTGGCGGTAGACAAGGCGGTGAATAATTTCTTACCTTTCCTTCAGGGCCAGAATGTAAAGATCCTCTTGGATAATCTAGTTGCGGTAGCATATGTGAACCACCAGGGGGATACATGGTCAAGATCGCTGATGAGAGTGACAGATCATCTCTTCCAGATTACAGAAAGTCACCTCCTTTCCCTGATGGCCCTCCATATAAGGGAAAAAGAAAACATGAGAGCAGATTTCCTAAGCTGCTATCCTCTGATGCAAGGGGAATGGGAACTAAATCAAGGAATTTTTACCCAAATAGCCGAAGATGGGGGGGACCTCCGGTCAGGTAGATCCGTTTGCCACAAAACTAAATCGGAAGACAAAGATCTTGTGTTCCCTAAATCCCCTAGCTGTGGACGCTCTCCTGATACGTTGGGATTTCAGCCTGGCGTATGACTCCTCCCCCCCGGTTGGCTGTTCTTCTCATAGTCATAAGAAAGATCCGGGAGGACAAGGCCAGGGTTCTGCTGATCGCACCGTTTTGGCCCAGGAGGCCCTGGTTCTCATGCCTGAGGAACATGTCCATCTCCGATCCTTGGGTTCTTCCAGAGATTCCATATCTCCTTCTCCGGGGTCTGATATTCCATCCTCAAGCAACTGGCCTCCACTTGACGGTGTGGAACTTGAAAGGACACTGCCAAATCAGAAAGGTTTTTCCCAAGGTCTAGTATCCATCCTGATGCACAGCAGAAAACCTGTTACAACCCAGATTTATGCCACAAGTTGGAGAAAGTTTTTGTCTTTCTCTGGTTCTGGGGTTGATGGGGAGGGGGTGCCAATAGGACAAATCTTTGGAGTTTTTACAAAAAGGTCTTGAACTAGGGTTATCCACCAGCACCCTTAAAGTACAGATTTCTGCCTTGGGTGCCCTATATAGCTGTGATGTAGCTTGTAGCTACTGGGTTTCTCGGTTCATTAAGGCAGCTTTTAGATCTAGACTCATTATTAAAAGCAGCTTGGTTCCCTGGGATTTAAATTTGGTTCTAAAGGCCTTGACTAGCTCGCCGTTTGAGCTAATAGTCAGCAACCCTTAAATCCCTCTCTCTTAAGACCGCTTTAATATCTTTAACCTCGGCCAGGAGCATTAGTGACATCCAGGCCCTGTCTATGGCCTCGCAGTTTACTCAAATTCTGGATGAAAGGCAGGATCTGGTTTAAAAATCACTCTCTCTCCCTAAGGTAGCTACTCGTTTCCACAGACTTCAGGAAGTCCTCCTACCCTCCTTTTGTCCACATCCTAGTAACCAGAAAGAGGTAGAGTTACATACGTTAGAAGTGAGGAGATGTCTGGTTAGGTACCATTCAGTTACCAAAAGCTTTAGGAAAGATAAGTCGTTGTTTATATCCTACCAAGGGGCAAGGAACGGTCTAAGGTCATGAAGTCCACCATAGCTAGATGGAATTGGGAGGCCATTTCTCTATCATATACAGTATAGACCAAAAGTTTGGACACACCTTCGCATTTAAAGATTTTTCTGTATTTTCTTGACTATGGAAATTGTACATTCACACTGAAGGCATCAAAACTATGAATTAACACATGTGGAATTATATACTTAACAAAAAAGTGTGAAACAACTTAAAATATGTCTTATATTCTAGGTTCTTCAAAGTAGCCACCTTTTGCTTTAATGATTGCTTTGCACACTCTTGGCATTCTCTTGATGAGCTTCAAGAGGTAGTCACCGGAAATGGTCTTCCAACAATCTTGAATGAGTTCCCAGAGATGCTTAGCACTTGTTGGCCCTTTTGCCTTCACTCTGCGGTCCAGCTCACCCCAAACCATCTCGATTGGTTCAGGTCTGGTGACTGTGGAGGCCAGGTTATCTGGCGTAGACCCCATCACTCTCCTTCTTGGTCAAATAGCCCTTACACAGCCTGGAGGTGTGTTTGGGGTCATTGTCCTGTTGAAAAATAAATGATGGTCCAACTAAACGCAAAGCGGATGGAATAGCATGCTGCTGCAAGATGCTGTGGTAGCCATGCTGGTTCAGCATGCCTTCAATTTTGAATAAATCCCCAACAGTGTCACCAGCAAAGCACCCCCACACCATCACACCTCCTCCTCCATGCTTCACGGTGGGAACCAGGCATGTAGAGTCCATCCATTCACCTTTTCTGCGTCGCACAAAGACGCGGTGGTTGGAACCAAAGATCTCAAATTTGGACTCATCAGACCAAAGCACAGATTTCCACTGGTCTAATGTCCGTTCCTTGTGTTCTTTACCCCAAACAAGTCTCTTCTGCTTGTTGCCTGTCCTTAGCAGTGGTTTCCTAGCAGCTATTTTACCATGAAGGCCTGCTGTACAAAGTCTCCTCTTAACAGTTGTTGAAGAGATGTGTCTGCTGCTAGAACTCTGTGTGGCATTGACCTGGTCTCTAATCTGAGCTGCTGTTAAACTGTGATTTCTGAGGCTGGTGACTCGGATAAACTTATCCTCAGAAGCAGAGGTGACTCTTGGTCTTCCTTTCCTGGGGCCGTCCTGATGTGAGCCAGTTTCTTTGTAGTGCTTGATGGTTTTTGCAACTGCACTTGGGGACACTTTCAAAGTTTTCCCAATTTTTCGGACTGACTGACCTTCATTTCTTAAAGTAATGATGGCCACTCGTTTTTCTTTACTTAGCTGCTTTTTTCTTGCCATAATACAAATTCTAACAGTCTGTTCAGTAGGACTATCAGCTGTGTATCCACCAGACTTCTGCACAACACAACTGATGGTCCCAACAACATTTATAAGGCAAGAAATCCCACTTATTAAACCTGACAAGGCATACATGTGAAGTGAAAACCATTTCCAGTGACTATCTCTTGAAGCTCATCAAGAGAATGCCAAGAGTGTGCAAAGCAGTCATCAAAGCAAAAGGTGGCTACTTTGAAGAACCTAGAATATAAGACATATTTTCAGCTGTTTCACACTTTTTTGTTAAGTATATAATTCCACATGTGTTAATTCATAGTTTTGATGCCTTCAGTGTGAATGTACAATTTTCATAGTCATGAAAATACAGAAAAATCTTTAAATGAGGTGTGTCCAAACTTTTGGTCTGTACATCTAGCGGCAAGGAAGGGCCAGAAGGGCTGAAGGCTCATTCCACCCGGGCTGTGGCGTCCTCCTGGGCTGAGAAGACAGGTGTCTCGATAGAAGACATATGTAAGGCTGCTACCTGGTCCTGTCCCTCTACATTCCATAGACACGATAGGTTAGATATAGGTGTATCGGCTGACCTCACCTTTGGGAGAAGAGTGTTCCAGGCTGTGGTCCTTCAATAGATTACTTCATCTCTGTAATTCTCTCATGGTGCTGTCATGGTCGACCGATAAAATCTTAAATTACATACCGGTAATGGGATTTTTCGGAGACCATGACAGCACCCTTATATTCCCTCCTTTCACGTTTGTGGGAACATTCCCGTTTTATTAATTATAATCTCACACTCAGTAGGTTTCGTCTGGTATGGCAATTTTGTGATTGTTTGCTGTGTTTATTAACCTGGCGGTCCTCTCAATGCTCTGTAATCCAAACTGAGGCGGGAGAGAGGTGGCGCCCTTTTAAGCCTGTATGTTTCTGACTCGCCCCCTGGGCCGTGGGGCACTCGGATCCGGGCAATAGGGGACGATGGGGGTAGTAGTGGCAACCCGGTTCCGTGGCTCAGGGTGGTCAGGCCAGTGGTAGTCCGTTATATTGATTATGTCCGACTACGCCACCTGTGGATTTGCGGTTATTAGGAACCGCCGCTGCATGCAGACCGCTGGGGCTGATGAGATGTGCAGCTATGGTAGTGTGACTCCCCACGGGAAGAGTGCGGCCCCAGGGCAGTATAGTGGATGGTGGGAGTGATGGTAGTGAGAGTCCCAGTGATGATAGTGCTGGAGGAGCAAGGAGCACACAGACAACAGGTTGCAGTCCAGGGTCTTTACTTGAACAGGTAAACTGACCCATAAACAGTCCCAGCTAGGAGGGGACCTGGATGTCTGAGAGCAACGGGGAAATTGGCCCTGGTCAGGGTGAGGGTGTAGGCCTACCGTGCTTTCTGCGCTCCTTCTGACTATCTCCTCCTGATAGGATAACAGCCCACGTTTCCGAGCTTTCCGTGCTTTCTCGCCTGTATGGCCTGCGACGTGGGTTCCTTTCTGCTCCCAGCCTTGTACGGCTTTACTGGTCCCTTCGGTTGTGGCAGGGCCTCCAGGCTTCTTAGGCCAAGGAATGTACAGTCCCTTGCGGGCTGGTTCTCTGCTGGGGGATGTGGAATCCTTCCAGCCTCAGACACCAAAGTCTGGTAAAGTTAAGTCTTTTCTCTGCCAAGACAGGCTCTCTTCGCCTCTTGTCTCTGGCTTGTGGCTCTCTCCTACTGCCACACTTCCTCTTAGGTGCAATCAACTTTCTGTCCCTGCTCCACTCTGGGACACGTCTCAAAGCTGAGACAGGCAATCCAGTTCTCTCTAACCCTGTCCCCAGTACCAGCTTTTATAGGGGCAGCCTGCTCCCCCTACTGGCCTGAGACAGGAGGCATTGCATGCTAATGTTCCCCTGACCAGAGAACCTCCCCCTTGCTCTCAGACACAGCTTTATTACACTTGTGGCATCCAGGCCAGGGTGACACATTTCCTCTCCTTGGTGGGCGGATCCCCTCTCTCGTGGTGCTGTCATGGTCTCTGAAAAATCCCGTTACCGGTAAGTAACTTACGACTATTCATTTGATGGAGCAATCAAAAAATTGTACCCCAATATGGTATTAAAAACGGTCTTAGAAAATTGGAACACAAGCCAAACAATTTGTTTGCAAAGTTTAGAATTTTTTAAAAGCAGTAAAATGTTTTTGTTTTCTTCTGCACCATTTCACTTTATTTGGAATTCATTGCCCTTTTTTTTCTATATGTTGCACAGTAAAGTGAATGGCGTCTTTCAAAAATACTGTAATTTTGTCCCACAAAGTACACCTCAACCCTGCTGTATTGAATAGTGTCTGTGTTATTCACTATGTAATATGTGTTTTTTTTATTGTATACTAATGTATAGTGACTAGTGATGATCGAGCGTGTTCTATGAACCCATTCAGCGAGCACGCTAACAGCCGTGACACTTGCAGGCACGGCGACCTTAAAAGAAATGCCGAGCATGCCAAAATACTCGGCGAGCACCTGAGCGTGCTCGCCGAAGGGGTTGATAGAACACGCTCGATCATCACTAATAGTGACCAGATGCCTCTAAGGAATCTTTTTTGGCATCTGTTTTACTGGTGCTTGAAGTGCAAATTTTTGTAGCTCTAATGATTAAGTAATATGCAACTATGTGAACTGCAATTGCCAATTAACAATTTAAGGGAATCCATCAGATATACCCCTCCCTTCAATTCCCATTCATGACCATGCAGGATTTGGAAAGATAAATCCATAGACACCTCTATATCTTTTATCTGTTGCTGCATTTCTGAGTGCTCTGGGTGTAACGGAGCACTAACCAAGCCTCAGCCTTCCAAGGTTGCTTCCCTGCCCAGCACCAGCCTCTTTATCTTGATTGATAGCTCACTGTCAGTTTTTTGGGACGTCAGGCACCAAACAAGGAAAATCAGTGAGCTAGACACTAGCACTGGGAACTTTCCCTCCGTACACGCAAAACATAAACCCAAAAAAAAGCAATTTGGCACGTTACTTAATTTATGTAGATTTATAGAATGAAATGTTGGATTTCGTACGAGCTCGATCCTTGTTTTTCACAGAACTCATATCTATTATAGTCTAGGGCTGTTCACATATTTCTGTGGACCGCGTATTTTTCACTGAAACACGTTGACCTATCGGATTTTGATCCAAATCAAAGTTTAGAGCTTCTCGGATGCAAAACAAAGCTGATGAAAGTCTGAATGAGGCCTTACTCTATTATTTATTTTTTAAGCAGCGTTCATTCCAGGCTGCTGTACACATGAAGAGGGTTTACACACCTAAAATACATATATAAAACAAAGAAATAAGCTACCATTGACAGACTAGTATGGAGGGAGACACTGCCACTACGAGCTAACAGTGTGGATTCTGGTGTCTCGCTCCTTCCCTCAGGTTGTATGCCAAAAGCCTCCTCCAATAAGCAAGTTCTGGACAAGCTGCAGGTGGAGAGGGAGCGCGGGATTACGGTGAAGGCCCTGACTGCGTCTCTGTTTTACACTTACGAGGGAAAGAAGTATCTCCTGAACCTGATCAACACTGCGGTGAGTGTGACGTTTCTTCTTGATTTGTTTCTCTGTGGTCTTGTTGCGGATGTTCAACAGGTCACGGCAGTCTCGTGACCTGTCCAATGACTAAATGACGTCATGGAAGATCCTTTCACTCCACCGCGAGCCATACAAGAGACCAGACGCAGTGGAGAAAAGACCGGGGGCCATCAGAAGGTAAGTATAATGTTATTTTCTCCAATCCCCTCCATGACAGCACACCTGGAGGTAGCCTCCCCATCCTAATTAGGGACAGGAAAACAAGAGGTTAAATAGCCCCTTCCCGCTACAATCCCCAGTGTTTTCCTGTCCCTATGGGATGAAGAGGTTACCTGGGGTGCCTGCGGCCGGCAAGCAGGGCCCTATTAAATTTACCTGCCGGGCTGCAGGGAGCGATCGCCTCCGACCTTCCTTCCTTTGCAGCTCCCGTGTCTCCTTGAGAGCGGGACCCCCCACACACACACTCGCCTGCGTGTAAAGCCGAGTAGGGTTTTGGGGGCTGGGGGCCTCCTGTAGCTCC
The DNA here is from genome assembly GCF_046119375.1 of Phyllobates terribilis. NCBI lineage: Eukaryota > Metazoa > Chordata > Amphibia > Anura > Dendrobatidae > Phyllobates > Phyllobates terribilis. The sequence continues at coordinate 3,921,139 of NW_027362902.1, forward strand.
CCGGCCGGAGTCTCCTCTGTCCTCCATGGCGGCGTGCCGGAAGTCAGGCTTTTGGCCAGCGGGACGTCACTTCTGGTGCGTTCCACTGTGGAACGCATGGGGCCGCGGCGGGAAATTCAAAAGGAGAAGCCGCGGTTTGCCCTGAAAATGAGGATCCTTCACCAGATAGGTGAAAATTTGGCACTGGATCTCGGTCTCCCCTATAAAAGACCCAGATGAGAAGACTCCATTAAGGTAGGACAGAATATTCTGCTACTATGGAGGGTGCTGTTCCAAAGCCTGCGTCTGCAGAGCCCAGCGCTAACCCGGCCCCAGTAAGTACTAGGTCCTAGGTTATTCCCCACTCTCTTTTGAGCAGGATCCTAAATATATTTTAAATCTCCCCTTTTTTTATTTTTAATTTAGGGAGACAAGGATCCGGCACCGACAGTGGGAGAAAGCACTACAGTTCGCAAATGTGCCATCTGTATAAAAAAGCTGGCTTCAGGGCATAAGAAACCCCTATGCTGGAAATGCACTGACAACATTGTGAAGGAAGAACAGCCTTCCCTTATGGAAGAAGTCAGGGGAATGGTTCGGCAGGAAATACAATCTTCCCTAGCCTCCTTCTCACAAGCCAGAGCTGAAGGTCCATCTCCCCCCAAAAGGAGAAAATATACGGTTAGGGAGACCTCTGATTCAGAATTAGGGTCTATGGAGGAACCGGAAGAAGGGGTCCTAAGTGAAGATCATGAGGAAGATAGGAAATATTACTTTTCGTCTGAGAATATGGAGGAATTGTTGTCGCAGGTGAGAGACACGATGCAGGTGGAAGAGGAGAAGGAAACCCGTACAGTTCAGGATGAAATGTTTGGCGGTCTGAAATCCAAGAAGAAGGTAGTGTTCCCTGTGCATGACAACATTTGGAGTCTTATTTTGGATGAATGGGAGTCACCTGAGAAAAGGCTTAGTATGGCAGGAGAAATGAAGGATAGATTCCCTCTAGATGAAAAGGCGGCTAAGCTATGGATGGAAGTCCCGAAGGTTGATGTACAGGTGGCAAGGGTTGCGAAGAAAACAACCATTCCCTTTGAAGACTCGTCACAGCTCAAAAATCCTATGGATAGGAAGATGGACAGCCTTCTAAGGAAGGCATGGGAAACATCGGCGGCTTCACTGAAGACTAATATCGCTTCAACTTGTGTAGCTCGTTCCATGTTCCTCTGGCTCCAACAACTAGAGGAACATCTCTGGAAAGGTACCACTCAAGAGGACCTCCTAGCATCTCTTCCTTTTCTGCAGAAGGCCACTGGATTCCTAGCGGATGCCTTGGCGGAGTCGGTCAAGATTGCGGCAAGATCGGCAGCATTATCAAATTCTATGAGAAGAGATCTGTGGTTGAAGATGTGGAGTGGGGACAACGCATCAAAATCTAAGCTTTGTTCCATTCCATTTAAAGGAGAGTATATGTTTGGGGCGGTGCTAGACGAGTTGTTGGAGAAAGCATCCGACAAGAAGAAGTCTCTGCCAGAGCCAAAGAATCCAAAAAGTTTCAGAAAGAGACCATTTCTTCTCCCTTAACAACAACAGCAGCAAGCATTTCAGTACAGAGGCAAGGGTAAAACTGGTCGCTGGAGTTACACAAAAGGGGGAAGAGGTAGGAATATCTTTCAAGGTTCTAGGCAGGACAGACAATGACGCCAAGAAGGTAGGAGGCAGAATTGCGAGCTTCCTTCCTCAATGGCAGCTTATTGATTGGAAAAGGATTTGTCGTGGCAACAGTAGACCAGCCAGAGGCTTACTACCACGTGCCAATTCATCCGGATTGCAGAAAATTTCTCAGATTTGCTGTAACTCAGAACCGAGAGGTACTTCATTTTCAATTCAATGTACTCCCCTTCGGCATTTCGTCAGCACCCCGCCTGTTTACAAAGATCATGGCAGAGGTAGTAGGTTTATCTAAGGAAACTGAATATCTGCATCGTCCCATATTTAGACAATTTTTTGGTGATGGTTCCCTCGGTTTCAAGTTTGGAAAGAGACCTCCAGATGACCCTCCAGATCCTGGAATCCTTGGGATGGTTGATAAACTACCAAAAGTCAGATCTGATTCCCTCCACCAGGAAGACCTCCTTGGGAATTCTCCTGGATTCTCAGCAACAAGCCTCTTTACTGCCAAAAGAGAAGCAGATTCAGTTGAGGTCGAAAGTTTATGCACTAAAGAACCAGAGAGGAGTGTCATTAAGATTCGCCATGTCCGTCCTCGGGTCCATGACCTCATTTATTTAGGCGGTACCTTGGGCTCAAGCGCATTCAAGGGTCCTTCAAAACTACATCCTTTCCTGTTGGGACAGATCTCCAAGTTCCCTCTCCAACAGAATTCATCTGCCAGAGAAGGTGAAAGCATCTTTAAATTGGTGGCTCTGTCCAGGAAATCTGGAGAAAAGTTCAGCATGGATTCAACTTCCCTTGTTATCCGTCAAAACAGACGCAAGCAAAAGAGGATGGGGAGCAGTAGTCTCCCACGTGGCCTTCCAAGGGGTCTGGTCGCAAGAAATAGCAGAGCAGTACTCAAACTTAAGAGAAATGAAAGTGGTGGAAGAAACCCTATGGGCAGCCACTACTGTGCTTCAGGGGTCGAATGTCAGAGTCTACTCGGACAATATGACAACTATAGCCCACTTGAGACATCAGGGAAGTACAAGAAACAGGAAGTTACAGATGATCTCCGAAAGGATCTTCCACTGGGCGGAGCATAATCTACTATCCTTATCGGCTCTGCATCTGAGGGGCTCCGACAACTATCATGCAGATCTTCTGAGCAGAAAATACATTCATCCAGGGGAGTGGAGCATGAACTCGAAGATATTTCAGATGATTGTTCAAAAGTGGGAATACCCAGATGTGGACCTGTTTGCGAACCAGGAAAACGCAAAAGTAAGAGCCTTTTTCTCTTTGAAACCCGAGGATTCAGCAACAGGGATAGATGCATTCGCTCACCCTTGGAAAGTTGGGCTCGCTAATGCTTTTCCCCTGATTCTGTTAATACCAAGGACTTTACAAAAAATCAGGTCGGAAGGGCTCAAGACTATCCTAATAGCTCCAATGTGGCCAAAAAGAGCATGGTTCGGAACATTGAGCAGTCTAAGAATGGATGATCCATTGATGCTTCCTCGAATCCACGATCTGCTGCATTAGGGCCAGATTTTCCATCCGGCCCCTCAGAATTTGGCTCTAGCAGCTTGGCTTCTGAGACCGCCCTCTGAAAAGCCAGAGGCTTCTCAGTACAGGTGATCCAAATGTGGCGCCCTGCTGTGCATTGGTGCCACAGAACCCAGAAGGGTGCATGGATGGATTTCTCCACCAGAGGCCCTCACTAGATACAAACACCTCTACCTTCCAACTCATACCAGCAGAGGGAGCCCAGATAGGGATATATATAGGGAAGGTGGAGCCAGGCAGCTCAGTTGATTAGTGAGTGCTCAGAGTCAGAGCAGAGCAGGCAGGCTGAGAGAGAGCCTGAGAGCGTGCCGACACTCAGATAGCGGTGAAGACGCAGCACGTCAGCTGCCTAGTAGTGAGGGCCCCGAGTGTGGCCGACGGCAAGGAGAAAAAGGGGAGTGAAACCAAGGGGGCAGAGGAGCACAATAAGCTCACCCCATTATATCTACCGGACACCGGATCCACGCCTACAGCGACCCTTTACACCCAGTGGGGATAACCGGAATCCCAGGAGGACTACAAGTCCCTGCCAAACCTGAAGGCTAGACACACACAGGATCAGGAACCACAAAGGCCCCGACGTCCAGGGAAAGTGGTTACCAACCAGAGGTCCTATTTCTGAGCATCTGGTGAAGTAAAAGCAGGACACATAAGATAGGCCCAGTTGCAGGCTGGCCAGGAGCATACATAGGGACAGACACGGATCAGGAGGCCCTATACCTGCTCCCTGGGGAGAAGTCCAAAAGTGCGCCCTTCATCTGGAGTACCCTGGACCGTACTTAACAGCTGTACCAGTAAAGGAAATGAAGCAAATCCCCTGTCTCTGTCCGTTACTCCTGCTGTGCCATCGCTTTCCCTGCACCACAATGCTCAGCGCAACCTGCATCATTTATACTGCCCTGAGGCCTGCTCCACCTGTGGGGAGCCGTTCCATCTCAAGCTGTCCTGACATCTGCCTCAGAGGACTGTTGCAGCGCTGGTGATCCTCACCAGACACCACAGGTAGCGTCACAACAAATTCCCTACAAATAATTCCTTTTGGCACTGACCGCCCTGGGCCAGCCACCGCGATAATCCCCGCAGGCAGTCTTAGGCCCGGCTGCCGGGTGCCCCACGACACCCCTGGGGGCGAGTCACATACACTGCAGAAAAGCAGAAAACCAGTCACAATTTCCATCTATGGAAAAATCTAGAAAGCTTTCAAGCTATGGTATGAGCCTCGTCCATTAGATCCCTTTTGGCCTGACGTGGCCAGAATCTTGGATTTCCTACAGAACGGTCTGTCTAAAGGATTAAGACCAAGCACGCTGAAGGTCCAAGTCTCGCCTTTAAGTTCCTATTTTGATGCTGATTTGGCCCAAAACAGATGGATTAAGAGGTTCATGATAGCTGCTTCTCGGATTAATCCAACAAGAGCTAAAATAGTTCCACCTTGGGATCTCAACGTAGTTCTTAGAGGCCTAACTATGCATCCTTTCGAGCCAATAGCCGAGGCACACATAGACAAATTGTCTTGGAAAGCGGCATTGCTTATAGCTCTGACTACAGCCAGAAGAGTGAGTGAAATCCAAGCCCTGTCTATCAGAGAGACTTATTGTCGTATTTTGGAGGACAGGATCATCCTCCAGTTGGATCCTTCTTTTCTACCTAAAGTGTCGTCTAATTTTCATATGTCTCAGCCAATAATTCTTCCGTCATTCTGTCAAAATCCATCAAATAGCAAGGAAGAAGAATTCCACGCGTTGGATGTAAGAAGGACTATAATCCGCTATTTGAGGCAGACTGAAACCTGGAGGAAGGATCAGAACCTATTTGTCCAATATGGAAGCCCCAATAAAGGAAAGAAAATTGCAAAAATACGCTAGCAAATTGGATTAAGAAAGCAATTTGTGAAACATACATAGTTCAAGATTTGCCTCCTCTGAAATCCTTGAAAGCTCTTTCTACTAGAGCTATGTGGGTCTCCTGGGCGGAAAAAGCTAGTGCATCCATTCAGCAGATTTGCAGGGCAGCTACATGGTCGTCTGTCCATACCTTTGCTAAACATTATAGACTAGATGTAATATCTAATAGAGACTTAGCATTTGGAAGGAAAGTCCTTCAGGCTGTTGTCGCTCCCTAAAATTCATTCTTTGGTATTACTCCAGGTGTGCTGTCATGGAGGGGATTGGAGAAAATAGAATTAGACTTACCAGTAATTCGGTTTCTAAGACCCTCCACAACAGCATGGGTAGTTCCCTCCATTTCTTTGATTGGAAAAATCCTTAGTGTTAATAAATATTTAGAGCATTCATACTGTGTGGTCCTTTGAAAACACTGGGGATTGTAGCAAGGAGGGGCTATTTAACATCTTGTTTTCCTGTCCCTAATTAGGATGGGGAGGCTACCTCCAGGTGTGCTGTCGTGGAGGGTCTTAGAAACAGAATTACCGGTAAGTCTAATTCTATTTTTTTTTTTTTATCATTTTTATTCTTTTTTTCAACTATTAACTGGGTCACACTATATAAATACATGCTGGTTGCAAGGATTTATATAGTGTGACCAAGTTGTCAAGCACTTTCCAAGTGATGCTAAAATCGCTTGGAAAGCGGTTGACAACCCGCATGCGGACATGCATGTGAAAAATGCTTCACTTACGTTTGTCCCTGGCAGGAAAAACGCATGTAAAATCTGCATGCGTTTTTTCTGCCAGCGAGATGCAGAAACACTCAGGAAAAATCCGGAGCATTTCTGCATCGTGGGCATGTGGCGCCCCTGAGGGTTCAGTCGCCACAGAGGTACTGCACCTCACCCAGAGGTGTGGTGTCTCCCTTCACTCAGGTAAGATGGGAGTGCTGCAGAGAACCCCCCAAAACACCTGCATCCAACATTACACTGCTTCAGACCGGCTGGAAGGGCAACATGCAGAGCGCAGCTGCTGAGCCCTGTCCCTGGCTGGAGTGGGGGAAACCAAAGGTAGGGGGAACCAGTAGTGGGTGTGGGTGGAGGAAGCAGTTAGAAGGAGCACACAGTAGGTATATAATGGGAAGCAATCTTAGGGTGGCAGTTCAGAACAGAATGGTCAGTCAGTACAGTACAGACGGTCAGTGAGGACTGTCTGGGAGCAGAGGCTCAGCAGGAGCTCTGCTCCACAAGAAGGGCCCGGGATAGAGGCCCCGGAGTGGAGAAGGGAGTAGGCTCCATTCTAAGAAGGGATCCCAGGGGTACGGCGCGTGCAGGACAGCACCCGTACGCCCCGCATCTGTCAGAAGACAGAGGGATCGGTTGCCCCATTCTAATCTCCAGGGGGTCAGGTTGGTCCCGGATCCGACGTACAGGAAGGACTTCAGCATACCCGAGCGGGATTGAGAGTGGGCAGCGCAGGGCAGCAGGGAGAAGGACCTAGTGTGAAGACGGTCAAAGTAGGAACACGAGAAAGTGGGGTTCTGCCAAGCATTCCTAAACTTCCTGAGGAAGGATTGAACCCCTGCCAGGGTGAACACGGCGCAACGTGGGAGGCCTTCACCTGTAACTTGCACTTGTGTGTTTCCTGAAGAACTGTGAATTAAAATCTTGGACGACTGCACTGAGTTGCCTCCGTCTATTCCTTCACTGGTGCCATTTCCCTCCCTGCACTATAACGCCCAGCGCACCCTCCATCTATTTACACTGCCCTGAGGCCCGCTCCACCTGTGGGGAGCCGTTCCATCTCTAGCTGCCCTAACATCTGCCTCAGAGGACTGTTGCAGCGCTGGTGATCCTCACCAGACACCACAGGTGGCTTCACGACAAATCCTATAAATAATCCCTTTTGCACTGACCGCCCCGGGCCAGCCACCGTGATATTCCCCAAAGCAGCCATAAGGCCCGGCTGCCGTTTGCCCCACGGCCCAGGGGGCAGCGAGTCACCACTTGGCGTCACGAACAGGATACGTGACCAGCCTGCCATCTGCGGGTAATGTGCGCCTAAAGAAGTGTTTTCTGCCTTGAATGTGGCGCCCGCCCCAGAAGAACGGGTGCCATTATGTGCGTGCTAAAGAACAACAGAATGGAACCTCCCGTCGTGGGCCGGGTCCCAGAATGGCTCCAAAAGCAGGCCCTGCCCCTTGCAACAGTGACTGTCCGCATAGATGTGTCCGTCAAAGCGGGGAGGCCGACACAGGGAGTGACCGACAGCAAAGTGCCATGGGACCGCCCCCGAAAAAGGAGAGGCGGTGGAGAGAAGCTGCGTAAAGACCGGGAGGTGTCAGGCCGAGCTGACGCAGTCGCGGGAGCAGGTCGGAGTGATGTCCCTGTCCCAAATGCGGCTGTTGCTGCTCCATCCCTGGTCCCCCTGCAGCCTGAGGCTGATGACCAGGCTGGGTCAGCCTGCAGAAACCAGGGGTTCCCCCGGAGGGGGCCCCACTGTTAAACTGTTTTAGTTAACTGGACTGTACATAAGTTGCCCGGAAGGGTGCAGATGACTTCATGTTTGCTACCCAGTTACCCGTCAGGGTACAGAGACTGACAGGCTGAGGACTGTGAGAAGCCGGACGTTGACATTGTACATAGTTTAGCACTTCTTAAAGTGCATCCTATTGGTTTTATAATTACAAATATACCTCAGAACAAAAACCCGTTTGGCGTGGCGGAAGACGAGGTCCAGGATTGGATCGTCTATGTCCTGCAGCCATGCCCAGGGCCTACGTTGAGGGTTTGTGGACGGGTCCCTCATGCTGCTACTGTTGCACCCTGGTGCTGGAACTGTCTTGAAAATTGTTTTATATGACAATACTCTTATGATGTTTTATAATGTAACCAGTAACGTTAAAAGAAATGTGCCTCCCATAAAGGGAAGAAATGTTGTTTTATGGTCAAATATGCTGATGCATCTTAAAAATTTTGCATGTCAGTTATGCCTGGTTTTGCTCTGTTCCAGCCCGCGGACGTGCTGTGTTTTACCGGGGGGGGAATGTGGCGCCCCTGAGTGTTCAGTCGCCACAGCGGTACTGCACCTCACCCAGAGGTGTGGTGTCTCCCTTCACTCAGGTAAGATGGGAGTGCTGCACAGAACCCCCCAAAACACCTGCATCCAACATGCAGAGTGTAGCTGCTGAGCCCTGTCCCTGGCTGGAGTGGGGGGAACCCAAAGGTAGGGGGAACCAGTAGTGGGTGTGGGTGGAGGAAGCCGTTAGAGGGAGCACTTATACAGTAGGTATATAATGGGAAGCCATCTTAGGGTGGCAGTTCAGAACAGAATGGTCAGTCAGTCTACCATTGGGCCCTATAAGACGTTCTTCATCTCCCGTTGCAGTGGGGTTTTTATTTGTCCAAAAAAAAGACTGGGGGTTGCGCCCCCGCCTTGATTTTCGCGAGTTTAATCGGATCACGGTCTGGGATGCATATCCTCTCCCTCTCATCCCCGACCTCTTTAGAAAAAAATTTGGCTCCTACGATTTGATTAAACTAGACCTCAGGGGGGCTTATAATCTCATTCACATTGAGGAGATGAGTGGAAGATGGCCTTCAATACTCCTGAGGGGCACTATGAAAAGCTTGTGATGGCATTTGGGTTGACTAATGCTCCCGCTTTCTTTCAACACTGTTAGTGACATTTTTAGTCATATGGCAGGTAGATCACAACAAACCAATCTTGATGACATATTAATTTACTTACCTCCAGTCACATCAGGTACATATCAGGCAGGTCTTACAGATACTCAAAGATAATAAATTATTTGTCAAACCAGAGAAATGTATGTTCTCCATTCAGGGTTAGTTCTTATCATTCACCGTTTTTGCATGGATCTGGCCAAAGTCCGGACGGTACTGGATTGGTATTATATTCAAGACTTAAAGGCGTTACAAAGTTTTTTGGGTTTCGCCAGCTACTACTGTAAGTTCATCAGAAACTTTTCGGTAGTGGCCAAACCTCTGATGGACGATTTTGCCAAATAGAAAAAAAAATTAAGATTTTATTATTTTACTTTCCATTCTTGTAGCTAAACACAATCCAGCTAAGTTTAAAATTGAAATGAAGCCCCTGTACCCCCCTCTCTAGGTGCTTCTGTACCAAGTCTTCCCTGGTCCAGGATGGTCTCTATATCACAGGCTCCAGCAATAACCTATTGACACATGATTGTGGCAGCCCTCACGTGCTGATATATCACAGTGCCAATAGAAGTGGGAAGCGGCACAGAAATCACAAAATAAAGGCAGTGTTTGTGGTAATGCAAGAATCCAGCAAGCAGAGTAATCCACACGTCATACAACAGCCCAACATGGATGATGAAAAGCTGCGTCTTCAGGCGTCTGTGTAAGAACATCACATTTTTGTTTTCCTTCCAGAATAAGCACCAAATGGAATAGCTGAATGCCAGGATACAGAGACCGGCGGGGGGCAGGGAAGCGCTGTCCGCTGGATTTTGTGCTGGTTTCACAAGCGGTCACCCTGCAGTTTTCTCCGGATAATGCTGTGGAGACTTTTCACAACACATCTAATAATTGTGAACCTTCCACTCACATGTTTATTATCTTGTCCGCTGGTCAGACTGGGGGGGATGAAAGCTGGACAAGGGATGAAGAATGATCCTTATTACATATAATGGGTGCACTGAGCGATTGTGAAAAGTCGCAGAGGACTGAGAGCAGAAGGGCAGAAGGTTTCCTCTTCCTCACAGGGACCAGCACAGAAGCCGGAGCAGAAGGGGAGACAAGGGCTGAGCCACTTACACAGACAGAAAGCTGAGGAGAGGAGGGCATGTTATTACTCCAGGATCCGCTCCATTCATTCCCTATGTGGCATTCAAGCGCTGAGCTCGGCTTTTCCGGAGCCCCATAGAGAATGAATGGAGCTGCAGTTGATCCCTGACTTTCCACTCCTTCCCGATCAGACGATGGCTCGCAGCGGTCAGACCCCACAATCAGTAAGTGATCACCGAGCCTGTGGATAAGTGATAACTTGTTTTCTTCAGACATCCCCTTTAAGTAATGGAGCATGCCAGCAGAGAAGGTGGGAGGAGGCGCTGGTTACAGGGGAGACTTTACCTCTGGAGGCCGCATATAGGGCATGTGAGGGGCGGACACTTCCCATATTCATCATTACTGAACCCCCGCTCTGTGCGGCTCTTATCTGAGCTGCAGGGGACACAGCAGTTACTAATCAGCCGCTCTCTGTTCACTTGCAGCCGTCCGAGCTCTGCTGTGCCTGTTAGGGGTGAAGTTAGGGTCCTTCGAGGCATCTACTATGCAGCCTGCACAGCAGATCACAGCCCGAGCACAGCGTCTCCGGGTAAATCTCCACCTTGTGAGTTGCTTCTTGTGCAGCAGCCCCATGCAAGTTGCTCTGCTCTCCTCGGCCAGCTCCTGCTGAATACTGAGCTCCTCTGCCCAATCTAGGAGCTCAATAGCCCTGATCACGTCAGTGGTAGCCCAGCGCTGCTGGATCAGATTTACAAATGGCAAACTAATCAGCCCTAGGTATTTCTAATATGTGCAGAGCAGGCGACATAAGTCTGACCGGTGTCCTCATAGACCTTTCCTCAGCCGGGGTCTAATAGGAGCAGTAAAATGGCCATCATGGGGTCCATTGTTAGATCTCAGCTGCCATAGAAACTCATTGGCACCATGATCATGCCTCCCTCTCCTGTCTAAAGTGCCTAAATGCTGTGGAAGCCCCCTACTGTGTCATTCAATGGATTAAGCTGCCAGGATCAAGGTTGGCTCCACTGTGGGCAGCTGAGGCAGGAGCAGGACTGTGTTATACAGCCACACTTCTGCCGCAGATCTTGTAAGGACCTGCCTGATGATAATGTGTCCTATAGAGCAGGTCTTGGTACCGGACTGCCCTGTACATATTTACCACTAGCTGGGAACCAGTTACTTACAAGATCTAGTTTCGAATGTGTTTCCAGGATCTGTAGTTATCAGCATTTTATCCTTAAGGCCGAGTTATAATATCACTGTAACACTCTCGCCCTGTACCTGTATACCTGCCCTGTGTGCTGCACAAAAGTATATAACAAAATGTGTGTACACAGATATCTATCTCCTGAATGGTATTACTGCTAGATCTCCTGTACATAGAAATATGAGGTTCTTAGCGCACATTTTGAGCAAATTGTGCGAGCCCATCTGCCAACGTCAAGGCGACCTCTTCAGATGGGTCCCTACACTAACATTACACTAACTTACTAACTGGGACTAGTTTTTTGTATTATTATTATTACCACCATTTTTACTATTTATTATTATTGCATTAATGCAATTAATTGTAACTGTTATAAAACGAATTAAAAAAATGTAATTCTAATTTTTTTTTATTAATCTTGTGATTCTAATAATGGTTTTACTAAAATCCCTATGCCTAAAGCTGTTGATCCAGAAGAAGGCAAAAACCCCAGGACACCTTTAGCCAATTTGTGTCACAGGGGAAAAATTCCTTCTTGACCCCGGGAAAAGGCGACCAGTCTTAGGACCCTGGATCAAACCTAATAATGTTATTACAAGTTATATAATATTACACTAATTATTGTACTACTGGAGTTATTTTAATTTGTTTTTACAAATCTATTTGATATGGTTATTATTACATTGTGCTATCTTATTACAGTATTATTCTTCTTTCCTTTCACTACTAATACTGCCCTATACCTACAGTGTTGATCCAGAAGAAGGCAAAAACCCCAGGACACCTTCAGCCAATTTGTGTCACAGGGGAAAAATTCCTTCTTGACCCCGGGAAAAGGCGATCAGTCCTAGGACCCTGGATCAAACCTATTAATGTTATTACAAGTTATATAATATTACACTAATTACTGTACTACTGTCACGGGTGTGTTGCCACGAAGATCGTCACGAGTACACAGCCTGACTTCTCGCAGCTGACTTGTTGGTGCTTTGTGTCTCTCGGCAGTGAGGGAGTTAATTCTCTCTCTCTCTGGGCTAGATGAGGTCCAGCCTCGCCCAGCTGCAATCAATACTTCTGTAGTGAGACTCCTTCATATACCTGCTGGTCTGTTTGGGAGGTGTCGGTGAAAGCATTTCATTCAGACTGACAGAGCGGATCGTGGTGTTTGGAGTTGCTGAGATAAGTGTATTTGGAAGTGTTTTTCCCTTTCCTCGCTTTATCATTTATCTCCTTTCCCGTTGGTTTTCCCTCTGTTGTAGTTGAGTAGTTGTTTGTATGCAAGGTGGTTTTGGTTTGTTCCTTGTACTGTCTCGTTCGTCTAAGTATTGTGTTTGGGCATATTATGTCTTGTTCCCTTTGGTTGTGATCGGGGTCCTTCTCAGGACTAGATTACTGTGGTGCAGGGATCTTCAGGAGGTAGGGGTTACGCTGGCGGCCTGGACCTCTGTACCTTTAACAGTACCTCCAGGTTGAGGGATTAGTCAGGGCCCCAGCTTAGGGTCAGCTTAGGCCCCCTACCTCCAGTATACGGAGACAGCGTGACATTTTCACCGACCCAACTTAGTTTTTCTCCAGCTACCATGGATCCAGTAGCCGGTCTAGCTCGGCAATTGCAGAGTTTGTCCATGGAGCTGGCGGACGTTAGGTCCAAGGTTTGGCATCCTCAGGAGCAAGCCGGACCAGAACCTAAAGTAGCTCTCCCTGATAGGTTCACTGGGGGGCGGGACAAGTTTTTTGTTTTCCGGGAGGCATGCAAATTGTACTTTCGGCTGCGGCCTCGGTCATCGGGGAGTGAAGAACAAAGGGTGGGAATTGTCATCTCGCTCCTACAAGGGGACCCACAATCCTGGGCGTTCTCTCTTCCCCCGGGTTCCCCGGCTCTCCAGTCAGTGGATAGGTTTTTCGCTGCTCTGGGACTCGTATATGATGACCCAGATCGGATCTCCCTTGCTGAGTCTAAGTTACGTAGGATCCAGCAGGGAGATCGTCCGGCGGAGGAATTCTGTTCGGAGTTCCGTAGGTGGGCCACGGACACCCAGTGGAATGACCCGGCTCTTAGGAGCCAGTTTTGTCATGGTTTATCCGACAAATTACAGGATGTGTTGGCACAGTATGACTCTCCCGTGTCACTGGAAGCCGCTATGGCCCTTGCTATTCGCGTGGACAGACGGCTTCGGGAGAGGTGCGGGATAATTCTACCCCCTGTGATGACTCCACCTCCTACAAGGTCCCCTCATATGGTGGTTCCCCTGGTCAGTCCAGAGGAGCCTATGCAATTAGGAGGGACATCATTTCGGGGGAGGGGACCGGTGGTGCGCCATAAGGCAGGAAGGTGTTTCTTCTGCGGGAGAAAGGGACATTTTATTGGGGGGTGTCCATCCCGTCCCTTGCAGAGTGAAGAGTCGTCGGAAAACTGTTAATCCCAGGTTGTGTGGTGGACGGCAATCTGGGAGTAGGTATTTCGTCCCTAGGTTCGTCTCAGTTTCTCGTACCGGCGGAGGTGGTGGTGGGTACGAGAACTGAGAGGATATCTGTTCTTCTGGATAGTGGGGCCGGGGCTAATCTGGTTGATGCTCGGTTTGCCCGGGTTCAAGGTATGCGGTTGAGTGAGTTGGCTAAACCCATCCCCATATTCTCGATCGATGCCAGGCCTCTCGGGCAGGGAAGTTTTTTGCAAGTTGTGCATGACGTAAAACTTCAAGTGGGGGCAATACATAAAGAACTGTTGTCTTGCTACGTGTTGGAGGGTCTTCCCACTCCTATTGTGTTGGGCCTTCCTTGGTTAGCTAAGCATAACCCGGTTATTAATTGGCAAACCAGGGAGATAAGCCAATGGAGTAAATTCTGTAATAAAAACTGCATGAACACGGTCATTGGTGCGGTTACTCCTTGGGTCTTACCTCCATTTCTGGCGGACTTTGAGGATGTATTCTCGGAGAAAGGGTGTCAGGAACTACCTCCTCATCGCGTGTATGACTGTTCTGTAAAACTGCTCCCTGAGGCCAAGTTACCTAAAGCTAGGTTGTATAACCTTTCTGGTCCTGAGAGGCAGGCCATGAAGGATTATATCTCAGAAAGTCTGGCTAAGGGGCATATTAGACCTTCATCTTCACCGGTGGCTGCGGGGTTCTTCTTTGTTAAGAAGAAAGATGGAGGCCTACGCCCTTGCCTGGATTTCCGTGAACTTAATCGGATTACGGTCCGAGATCCGTATCCGCTCCCACTTATTCCCGATCTCTTTAATCAGATCGTGGGCGCCAAATGGTTCTCTAAGTTGGATCTCAGGGGGGCGTACAATCTGATTAGGATGAAAGAGGGGGATGAGTGGAAGACGGCGTTTAACACTCCGGAGGGGCATTATGAGAACCTTGTCATGCCATTCGGTCTGACTAATGCCCCGGCGGTGTTTCAACACTTTGTTAATGACATCTTTCGCCGCCTGGTGGGACAGTTTGTTGTCATATATCTGGATGATATCTTAATTTACTCGCCGGATCTGGTGTCTCATCAGGAGCACGTTAGGCAGGTGTTACAGATCTTGCAGGATAATAAACTGTATGCCAAGTGGGAAAAGTGTGTGTTCGCCGTACAGGAACTCCAGTTTTTAGGCTTCCTGGTTTCAGCGTCCGGTTTTCGTATGGACCCTGGGAAAGTGCGGGCAGTTCTTGAGTGGGATCGGCCAGAGAACCTTAAGGCACTACAACGTTTCCTGGGGTTTGCTAATTATTACCGGAAGTTCATTCGTAATTTCTCGTCCATGGTTAAGCCTCTCACAGACATGACTAAAAAGGGGACGGATTTTTCTAGGTGGTCTGACAAGGCTTGTCAAGCATTCTCCTCTTTGAAAAAATGTTTTGCCTCGGCGCCCATACTCATTCAACCTGATGCGTCTCAGCCATTCATTGTAGAGGTAGACGCTTCCGAGGTAGGGGTGGGAGCAGTATTGTCACAGGGTTCGTCCCCTGGTAAGTGGCATCCGTGCGCCTTTTTCTCTAAAAAATTGTCGTCCGCTGAGAGGAATTACGATGTCGGCAATAGGGAACTCTTGGCCATTAAGTTAGCTTTTGAGGAGTGGCGCCATTTTTTGGAGGGGGCAGTTCATCCGGTCACCGTCATCACCGATCACAAGAACCTGCTATATCTGGAGTCCGCGAAACGTCTGAATCCCAGACAAGCTAGGTGGTCATTGTTTTTTACCAGGTTTAATTTTGTCGTTACATATCGTCCTGGGTCAAAAAATGTAAAGGCGGATGCCTTATCTCGTAGTTTCCCGGGGGCCGGGAATACGGACGACCCGATTCCTATCCTTCAGGAGGGGGTGGTGGTTTCGGCAGTATGCTCTGAGCTGGAGGAGGAGGTATTGGAGGCTCAGGGGGACGCCCCTGTTGGACCTCCAGGGAGACTGTTTGTTCCAGATCAGTTGCGACAAAAGGTGATCGAGGCACACCATAACTCTGTTTTTGCAGGACACCCGGGGAGTAAAGCAACTGTGGATCTCCTCTCGCGTCGGTTTTGGTGGCCTAACTTACATAAGGAGGTGGTAACTTTTGTCGCGTCCTGTGGGGTTTGTGCGCGCTCTAAGACCTCACATACCCGTCCGTCTGGGGCCCTCTTACCTTTGAAGATCCCGGAGCGTCCTTGGACTCATCTGTCTATGGACTTTATTACGGACCTCCCTCCGTCTTCGGGTAAAACGGTCATACTCGTTGTAGTGGACAGGTTCAGCAAGATGGCACATTTTATCGCTCTTCCGGCTCTCCCTAATGCTAAAACTCTTGCGCAAGTGTTCATTGGGGAGATTGTGAGGCTTCACGGGGTACCCTCCGAGGTGGTGTCTGATCGGGGGTCTCAGTTTGTGTCTAAGTTCTGGAAGGCGTTTTGTGCACGGCGGGGGATGCAGTTGTCATTCTCTTCGGCTTTTCATCCTCAGACCAATGGTCAGACGGAACGTATGAACCAGAGCTTGGAGACATATCTCCGGTGTTTTGTGTCAGAGAACCAGGAGGACTGGGCTTCTTTCTTACCTCTGGCAGAGTTTGCTCTTAATAATAGGCGGAGCGAGTCCACTGGTAAGTCCCCGTTTTTTGGGGCATATGGTTTTCACCCCCAGTTTTGTACTTTCAGTAGGGGGGGCTCTTCGGGGGTTCCTGAGGAGGAACGATTTTCCTCATCACTCGCTTCAGTATGGAGAGGGGTGCTGAAGAATCTGAATACTATGGGGAACCGATACAAACGTATGGCTGATAGGAGGAGAGTGTCTGGTCCGGACCTAAGTGTGAACGATCGGGTATGGTTGTCTACCAGGAATATTAAACTTAAGGTTCCCTCCTGGAAATTGGGTCCCAGGTTCATCGGGCCGTACAGAATCAGTTCTATTATTAATCCGGTGGCATTCCGTCTTGATCTTCCCCCTACGTTTAAAATTCACAACGTGTTTCACAGATCATTGCTTAAGAGGTATGTGGCGCCGGTGGTACCGTCACCTTTACCTCCCCCTCCAGTGGTTGTCAATGGTAACTTGGAGTTCCAGGTATCGAGGGTCATTGATTCACGCTTTAATCGCCGGTCCCTTCAGTACCTGGTTCATTGGAAGGGGTATGGTCCTGAGGAGAGGATGTGGGTTCCTGCGTCGGATATTAACGCAGACCGATTAGTTCGGGCCTTCCACACGACTCACCCGGATAAACCTGGCCCTGAGGGTCCGGAGGCCCCTCGTAGAAGGGGGGGTACTGTCACGGGTGTGTTGCCACGAAGATCGTCACGAGTACACAGCCTGACTTCTCGCAGCTGACTTGTTGGTGCTTTGTGTCTCTCGGCAGTGAGGGAGTTAATTCTCTCTCTCTCTGGGCTAGATGAGGTCCAGCCTCGCCCAGCTGCAATCAATACTTCTGTAGTGAGACTCCTTCATATACCTGCTGGTCTGTTTGGGAGGTGTCGGTGAAAGCATTTCATTCAGACTGACAGAGCGGATCGTGGTGTTTGGAGTTGCTGAGATAAGTGTATTTGGAAGTGTTTTTCCCTTTCCTCGCTTTATCATTTATCTCCTTTCCCGTTGGTTTTCCCTCTGTTGTAGTTGAGTAGTTGTTTGTATGCAAGGTGGTTTTGGTTTGTTCCTTGTACTGTCTCGTTCGTCTAAGTATTGTGTTTGGGCATATTATGTCTTGTTCCCTTTGGTTGTGATCGGGGTCCTTCTCAGGACTAGATTACTGTGGTGCAGGGATCTTCAGGAGGTAGGGGTTACGCTGGCGGCCTGGACCTCTGTACCTTTAACAGTACCTCCAGGTTGAGGGATTAGTCAGGGCCCCAGCTTAGGGTCAGCTTAGGCCCCCTACCTCCAGTATACGGAGACAGCGTGACAACTACGGAGTTATTTTAATTTGTTTTTATAAATCTATTTGATATGGTTATTATTACATTATTACATTATTACATTGTGCTATCTTATTACAGTATTATTCTTCTTTCCTATCACTACTAATACTGCCCTATACCTACAGTGTTGATCCAGAAGAAGGCAAAAACCCCAGGACACCTTCAGCCAATTTGTGTCACAGGGGAAAAATTCCTTCTTGACCCCGAGAAAAGGCGATCAGTCCTAGGACCCTGGATCACACTGCTATTCTACCTACTACTATTACTACTGTTATTTTATTACTTTCTTACTATTATCACTAGTATTATTACTCATATTACACTAATACGGATATACTACCACTATATTACTACCATCCCTTTCCCCCTAGGGATCTTAAGGTGCAGTTCTGTCCTCCTCCTCCTATTCTGTCCTCCTCCTCTTCCATCCTCCTCCACTTTCGTCCTCCTCCTCTTCCGTCCTCTTCCTCTTCCGTCCTCCTCCTCTTCTGTCCTCCTCCTCTTCCGTCCTCCTCCTCTTCCGTCCTCCTTCTCTTCCGTCCTCCTCCTCTTCCGTCCTCCACCTCTTCCGTCCTCCGCCTCTTCCGTCCTCCGCCTCTTCCGTCCTCCGCCTCTTCCGTCCTCCGCCTCTTCCGTCCTCCGCCTTTTCTGTCCTCCGCCTCTTTCGTCCTCTTCCTCTTCCGTCCTCTTCCTCTTACGTCCTCCTCCTCTTCGGTCCTCCTCATCTTCCGTCCTCCTCCTCTTCCGTCCTCCTTCTCTTCCGTCCTCCGCCTCTTCCGTCCTCCTTCTCTTCCATCCTCCTCCTCTTCCGTCCTCCTCCTTTTCCGTCCTCCTCCTCTTCTGTCCTCCTCCTCTTCCGTCCTCCGCCTCTTCCGTCCTCCATCTCTTCCGTCCTCCGCCTCTTCCGTCCTCTTCCTCTTCCGTCCTCCTCCTGAGACGTAATAAATAGCATTAAAGCTGCAGTAATTATTTATATTATATATACACACTGCTCAAAAAAATAAAGGGAACACTCAAATAACACATCCTAGATCTGAATGAATGAAATACTCTCATTGAATACTTTGTTCTGTACAAAGTTGAATGTGTTGACAACAAAATCACACAAAAATCATCAATGGAAATCAAATTTATTAACCAATGGAGGCCTGGATTCGGAGTCACCCCCAAAATTAAAGTGGAAAAACACACTACAGGCTGATCCAACTTTGATGTAATGTCCTTAAAACAAGTCAAAATGAGGCTCAGTATTGTGTGTGGCCTCCACGTGCCTGTATAACCTCCCTACAACGCCTGGACATGCTCCTGATGAGGTTGCGGATGGTCTCCTGTGGGATCTCCTCCCAGACCTGGACTAAAGCATCCACCAACTCCTGGACAGTCTGTGGTGCAACGTGACGTTGGTGGATGGAGTGAGACATGATGTCCCAGATGTGCTCAATGGGATTCAGGTCTGGGGAACGGGCGGGCTAGTCCATAGCTTCAATGCCTTCATCTTGCAGGAACTGCTGACATACTCCAGCCACATGAGGTCTGGCATTGGGCACAACCCCCATCTGTGGACGTCTGGCCCTCATCCCACTCTCATGGAGTCGGTTTCTAACCGTTTATGCAGACACATGCACATTTGTGGCCTGCTGGAGGTCATTTTGCATGGCTCTGGAAGTGCTCCTCCTGTTCCTCCTTGCACAAAGGCAGAGGTAGGGGTCCTGCTGCTGGGTTGTTGCCCTCCTATGGCCCCCTCCACGTCTCCTGGTGTACTGGCCTGTCTCCTGGTAGCGCCTCCAGCCTCTGGACACTACGCTGACAGACGCAGCAAACCTTCTTGCCACAGCTCGCAATGATGTGCCATCCTGGATGAGCTGCACTACCTGAGCAACTTCTGTGGGTTGTAGAGTCCGTCTCATGCTACCACGAGTGTGAAAGCACAACCAACATTCAAAAGTGACCAAAACATCAGCCAGAAAGCATTGGTACTGAGATGTGGTCTGTGGTCTCCACCTGCAGAACCACTCCTTTATTGAGTGTGTCTTGATAATTGCCAATAATTTCCATCTATTGTCTTCCATTTGCACAACAGCATGTGAAATTGATTGTCAATCAGTGTTGCTTCCTAAGTGGACAGTTTGATTTCACAGAAGTTTGATTTACTTGGAGTTATATTCTGTTGTTTAAGTGTTCCCTTTATTTTTTTGAGCAGTGTATATTTTCTCATGTCATGTATTTACTACTAAAAGTAATTTTTTACATTTAGGTTTCATTAAGTGTTTTTCACCGACTATTACAGACTTATTGTTTCCCTGCACATTCAAGTTTTGTGTTTTCTTTGGGCATAGATCAGCTAATAGGCACTCAGGAAAAAAAAACAGATTAAAGATCTACAAACTCTCCCTTAAGACTAAGGAGCTCACTGATAGATTCTCAGTTAGCTAATTTTGCAGCCAGCAATAGACAGTGCAGCACAGATGCTACAGAAGGCAACATTTTTAATGAAACTCAATTACAGAAATCGATTTTAGCCCCAAATACTTGCATTAAAGTAAAAAAAATGGCCCCAAAGCTGGACAACCGCTTTAACTCCTTACCAACATCTGCCGTACATGTATGGTATAAGTCAGTAGCGGGTGTATGGAGCAGGGTCAGCTCGCCGCGTACATGGCAGATAATGGCTGTGACAAACAACCAGGACCTGCCTCTAACAGCTGCGAGTGGAGCGAAGATCTGCCCACCACTGTTAACCTGTTCAGTGCTGCTGTCAATCTCTAACAGCAGCATTAACAGCGCGCCAGCATTGGGACGCGTCGTTCCATACGCCCACCGGCGCACCTGTGACGCGATCATAGGGCGCCGATGGACTGCTATGACATCCGGGGGTCTGCTGAAGCCTCCGTGTCTGTCATCATAACGCTTCATTTGGGCTGTAAAGAAGACCGTGGTTTTGCTATATGGAGCATTACTGTGGTATCGCTGTATATAGCACAAGCAATCAGATGATGTATACAAATACAGTGAAAAAAAGTATATATATATATTTATTAAAACCCGACACGTTCAACTCCCCTCCCACTAAAAATAAAGATAATAAAAATATACACATTTTGTGGTATGGTCTCTTTCAGAGAAATACAATCTATCAAAATATAAAAAAACAAAACAATCAGTGAACACAGAAAAAAATTCAAAAAGACAAAATTGCATTTTTTCGTTCGCCTCAATACTGCAGAAAATCCTGTAAGAAGCGATGACCATGACATATGTGTCCCAAAATGTTATCAATAAAGTCCTCTTGCCCTTCAAAAAATAAGCCCCCACACAGCTCCATCAACCCGGAAACTGAAAATGTTTCGGGTCTCAGAAAAAATGGTGACAGCATCAAAAAAAAGTTTTTTTCTTTTGCCAAAACTATTGGAGAAGTTTGGTCTTGCTGTAATCACACTGAGGAGTAGGATCCTATTACCAGGTCATTTTTACCACACAAAGTGCGCCGTTAAAACCGTTCCCAGAAAAACAATGTCAGGCTTTTTTTTTCGCACTTTTACTGCACTTGAAATGTTTTTCCCGTTTTCTAGTACTATGTGGTAAATGAATGGTGTCATTTATAAGGACAGCTCATCCTACAAAATAACAAGACCTCACACTATGTGGACAGATATCAAAAAGTTATAGCCCTTGGAAAAAGCGGAGGAAAAAACAGAAAAAAAACATAAATTGGTTATGTCGGGAAGGGGTAAAGCTGAAGAAACGCATGTAAGAGCAGAATATGGAGGAAGGCCAGATATCACAGACTGGTGGATACTACCTGCTCCATCGCTGGCAGAATACTCCACCCCCATGGTGTCCGCTGATATCTTCTCTTGTAGCAACGTCTCCAAACTCTATAAAACATCGGGAACAGTCAGCAGAGGGTTTGATGATTGGCTCATATTGGCGATATACTCAGGGGCATTACTGGGGCCAGGGAAGATTGGGAATGAATAGCGTATTGACTGTTAGAGATGTGATCTCTTCCATTAAAGGGGATGTCTAGTTGGAACAAGTTATCACTGATCTCTGGATAGGTGATGACCTGTCCCAGTGGGAGCACCCCTTTATTATGTGGTATATATGGAGGATGTGATATCATGCAGAGTTCTAGCAGTATTACACTTCGGTCCGTTCTGCGTGCATCTGGGCCATTCCCTATGGAGGAGCGGAGCTGGGGGGAAATATCAGGATCTCGTCGCTGGATCCATCCAGATGGGAGATGTAACGAGTGCGGCGCCCCCCACTGGTGTCTCAGCGTATTATGTGTTGGGGAATAATAACTTATTGTCTGGTAAATGTGCTGATTCCTGTGAGTTGTGGTCGCTGAGTGCGTGTGATGGGATGTGGCTCCGTCGTTATATTATATCACGTCTTATACCTATAATCTCTCACTGATCGCAGGTGTCTGTCTTCACACTCAGATGAGAAGGAACAAACTGACGATATAGGACTTTTTTTTTTTTCCAAATTCAAACCGAGCAATCCTATTGGCTGAGTATGAATGCAGTTACCATGGTGACAGAAGTAGCAGCAGATTTAAAGGGACAAAACACTAATATTGTACTAAAGTGTATTTTATTATATATTTCACATAACTGACTGGGTACACCTTGGTGTGGGTGGGATGGCTTTTTTTAAATCAAAAACCATGTTTACTAAGTACCCTATATTATATATATTCACTATTGCTTTTTACTTACTTATAGCAGGGTATATGCTCATATTGTTTCTATCCTAAGTTTGTCTATTTTCTAATAGAGACATGACCAGTCCTCTTTAGAATTTTATAGTGACCCCATTGAGGTCATGGACTGATATTGGGGATTGCAGAGTTGGGGCAAGGTGACAGGTGACAGTAAGTGACATCAAATGAAGGCTATGGTGCATACACAGTAAATCAGTCGTGTTATTCCACAGAAATGCTGTTCTATAAGGCTGTGTGCCCACGTAGCGTTTTTCAAGCGTTTATGCTGTGGAATTTCCGCAGCGGAAACGCTTGTAAAACGCTAGGTAATCCGCACCCCATGGTCCCCAAGGGGATTCCGCATGTTCTATGCACATGCTGCGGATTTTTCCGCAGCGTTTATGCTGCGTACAAAAATCCGCAGCATGTCATTTAATTTTGCGGAAGCGCAGCGGAACTCCCGCCATTGACTTGCATTGAGACGCACAGAAACCGTGACTGTACATTTTTACAAGCGGCTTCTATGCGTCTCTATGTGCGGATGGTACCCAGTTCTGGAGGAGAGGAGACTCTGATCCAGACCTGGGTACCATTGTACCTGTAAAAAAAAGAATAAAATAACAAATAAAGTTTATATTCACCTGTCCGGCGTCTTCTCTCTGAATGCCAGCAGCGCTGAAGGACCTTCGGTGACGTCACAGTCATGTGACCGCAGGCCCTTCACCGCTCTGTCTCGCGATATGCCGGCAGCCGGGAACCAGCCAGGAAGCAGCGCTGCAGCCACGCCGGGGCCTCGGGGGTGAGTATAGCTTTATTTGTTTTAATTTTTACGGTTCACACTGTATAAATCCATGCTGTTTCCATGGATTTATACAGTGTGACCTAGTTGTCAAGCACTTTCCAAGTGATGCTAATCGCCTGGAAAGTGCTTGTCAATCTGCATGCAGAAATGCATGTGAATCCGCATGTGGATCCGCATGTATTCTGCAGGAAAAACGCATGCACAATCTGCATGCGTTTTTTTCTGCCAGGGAGATGCAGAAATGCTGCAGAAATTTTCTGCTTCATTTCTGCATCGTGGGCACATAGCCTAAAACACAAAATATCTTCATATGGTGAGTAGTTGTCATTTACATTCTAGCGTGGTGATCACATAAAATGTAAAATTCCTATTAAATAATTACTGAATAACAGTAGCCTGTATCCCTGGAGGACAAGTCATTTACCGCTTCACCAGGTTTGATGTTCTAATGCATTTAGATGTTTCAGTATTTGTATATATGTATATTTTTTTTTTTCCCCCCTTAAGGGTATTCAAGCGCAGACAGTGACCAACTTCTTCCTCGCCTTTGAAGCACAGCTTTCAATTATTCCTGTCGTAAACAAGGTAAAAAGCTTAGAGCCGAACACTATCAGACTCCTTCAGTCCCGCAGCAGGTAAATCTGTGAACATCGCCGGCACTCCTGCTGTTCCTAGCACCGATCCCTCTATGTACGGCTGTGCAGTAATGAAGGCAGGATTCACCCCAAACTTGCTCGTCGTTTTTTTCGATTTCCAGTTCTGGTAATTAGTTATACATATGTATATATCCAGTGGTCAACTCACAACCTGTGTATGGAAAATGAATTGTTTGCTGTATGCATCGCATTTGTAGCATGCACACTGTTCATTTCATTATGGAGCGGAGTAGGAGGAGACTTTCATTACTGTTCCCTTTACTTCCTCCCTGCTGATAGGAAATGCCATGCTATTTGCTTGTGTCCTGTGATTACAGCAGCCTGCAACAGTTTTCAAGCGTGCACTTCCCGGCTCAGGCATCAAGCAGTAAATGATAAAATTAAAACGCTGCTATCCCTTTGTTAGTCACTTTTTTATCTTCTTCCCCCTTCTACGAATGCTGTAGTCCGTTATTCTAGAACTGCTCTGAAAATGGTTCTCTCTGGAGTGTTGGGATTTGGGTTTAGGGTGGGTTAGGGAATTGAAGTTCAGATACTTTGTTCATGTTTTATACTATGGAATTACTATGTCATGTATGTTATTTGAAAGATGGAAAATTTGTATTTGGAGTTTTTCAATAAAAATTATTTGATTAAAAAAAAATCATGAAATTAAAATTCCTCCCGTTCTTGAGAAAGAATAGGATTTTTACTAAGAGGTAAATTGCACGTTCCTTGTTTTACAGGCACTTTACATTTTTGCTAGTTTTGTGCGATTACACAATTCCTTTTAAAGGCCAGTGCCAGTTGTACATCTCTCCCTAAACTCTTGCTCAGCACTATATTTTATGCCAGTTTTATTATATGGTTTCTAGATTTTGTCCAGCTTTGATAAATAATTAGTATTTATACTTTTGCTTTTAGGCTGCGTGCCCACGTTGCAGATTACAAGCGTTTTTGATGCGGAATTTCCGCAGCGGAAATGCTTGTAAAACGCATGGTAATCCGCACCCCATGGTCCCCAAGGGGATTCCGCAAGTTCTATGCACATGCTGCGGATTTTTCCGCAGCTTTTATGCTGCGTTCAAAAATCCGCAGCATGTCAATTAATTTTGCGTTTCCGCAAGCGGAATTGCCTTGTGCAATGCATTAAAAACGCAAGGCAATTCCGCATGTGGAATACGCGAGATAAACGCACGAAAAACGCGCGATAAATGCGTGCGGAATTCCGCATGCGTTTTTCCGGGAGAGGACTTGCAGAAATGAAGCAGAAATTTTCTGCTTCATTTCTGCAACGTGGGCACATAGCCTGAGGCTGAGTTCACACGATGCGTTTTTCATGCGTTTCCGCGGCGTTTTTGCAGTTGCGTAAACGCTGCGGAAACGCATGAAAAAAGCATGGTAGGGCAGCAATGTTCCCCAATTGAAATCCGCATGTGCAGGTTTGCCTTGGTTAAAACTGCACAATCCTTTACTGGACTGGTCTACTAATGAGATTAAGTCTTGGAGTCCTAAGTGCTATGATAAATGTTGTAATGGTCGCATTGCAGCTGTGGAAAAAGGGGAATTATCTGTACCTATTCAGGATTTTTGGAAGGTTTTTTCAGAGGAGGAGTCGCAAGTTTTACCTCCTCATAGGGACTATGATTGCACCATTGAGTTTGTTTCTGGAGCTACTCTTCCCAAGAGTCGCTTATTAAATCTGACTATCCCTGAAAGAAAGGCCTTGGAGGAATACACACAGACGAGCTTGGCTGCTGGTCACATTAGACCTTCTAAGTCGCCTGTGGCCGTTGGATTTTTCTTTGTTAAAAAAAAATATGGTGGTTTACGTCCATGTCTGGACTTTCGTGAAATTAATAAGATTACCGTACGCAATTCCTACCCATTGCCGTTAATTCCAGACTTGTTTAACCAGTTAGTGGGGACCAAGTGGTTCTATAAAATTGATCTCCGGGGGGCATACAATTTGTTACGAATGAAGGAGGGTGATGAATGGAAAACTGCTTTTAACACTCCGGTAGGTCATTTTGTGAATCTGGTGATGCCCTTCGGTCTTACCAATGCACCCGCGTTTTTTCAGAACCTTATTAATGACATCCTGAGACCCTTGATTGGCAAGAATGTGGTTGTGTATTTGGATGACATTCTGATTTATTCACCAGATCTGGATTCCCATTGGCAGAGCGTACGTGAGGTGTTGCAGTTATTGAGTGATAATTCCCTTTTTGCTAAGCTGGAGAAATGTGAGTTCGCTGTGCAGAGAATTAGTTTTTTGGGCTACATTATCTCTAGCGAGGGCTTTGAGATGGACCCGGTGAAAGTTCAGACTGTGCAGGAATGGCCTAGGCCTATTGGTTTGAAATCGATACAGAGATTTTTGGTTTTCGCCAATTATTACAGGAAATTCATTAAGAATTTTTCTATAATTGTTAAGCCACTGACTGATCTCACCAGGAAAGGTGCGAATACGGTCCAGTGGACTACTGAGGCCATTGAAGCTTTTGTGTATCTCAAGGAGAGGTTCAGTTCTGCCCCTATCCTTATGCAGCCTGATGAGACCAAGCCTTTTTTGGTCGAGGTTGATGCTTCTTCGGTGGGCGTCGGTGCAGTTTTGTCTCAGGAGAACAAGGATGGAGTACATCCCTGTGATTTTTTTTCAAAAAAATTTTCAGAAACCGAACTTAATTACGATGTTGGTAATCGGGAATTGTTGGCTATTAAACTTGCGTTTGAACATTGGCATCATTTCTTGGAAAGTGCTAAATTTCCTGTTCAGGTTTTCACAGATCATAAGAATTTGATCTATCTGGATGCTGCCAAACGCTTGAATGCCCGTCAAGTTAGGTGGGCACTTTTTTTTTCTCGGTTTAATTTTTCTGTTACCTATATCCCTGGTACTAGGAATGTTAAAGCCGATGCTTTATCTCGCAGCTTTTCCCCCATGGTTGGTACCGAGGAGGAGGAGAGCATTTTACAGGAAGGAGTTGTGGTAGCAGCATTAGACTCTGTTTTGGAAGAAGGGATTCTGAAAGCCCAAGAGGATGCCCCATCTAACACTCCTCATGGGAGATTGTTTGTGCCTAGAACCTCTAGGAGAGATTTGCTTGTGGGGTATCATGAGTCTCGGTTGGCAGGTCATCCAGGAATTTCTGAGACTAAGAGACTTATCAGTCGCAGTTTTTGGTGGCCTGGGTGGCAGAAGGAAGTCATCAAGTGGGTGCGTCAGTGTACGGTGTGTGCTAGGTCAAAGGCTTCCCATACCCCTGCTGCGGGGTTGCTTTGACCTCTGGAGGTTCCTAGTGCGCCTTGGACGCATTTGGCAATGGATTTTATTACTGACCTTCCTGTGTCCGAGGGTTTCACTGACATCTGGGTGGTCATGGACCGTTCTAGCAAGATGTGTCATTTGGTTCAATTCATTAAGCTACCCTGCGCTAAGACACTCGCTAAGGCGTTTGTTAAGGAAATTGTCAGGCACCATGGCGTTCCCACCGACATTGTTTCTGATAGGAGACCTCAGTTTGTGGCTCGCTTTTGGCGTGCTTTTTGTGACAGGTTGGGAGTCCATTTGTCATTTTCGTCTGGTTATCATCCTGAGTCTAATGGACAGACTGAAAGAAAGAACCAGGATGTGGAACAGTTTTTGCGTTGATTTGTGGCAGACAATCAAGAGAGGTGGTCTGAGTTTCTGCCACTCGCAGAATTTGCTCTTAACAACCATACATCCTCCTCTGCTGGGTGTTCTTTTTTTGTTGTACTGGGAGACATCCGTCTTTTGGTTCGTTCTCCAAATTGCGGTCGGCGGTGCCGGAGGAGGAGAATTTTTCCGGTGATTTGGAGAGAGTTTGGACTAATGTACGTTGTAACCTTCAAGAGGCTAACAAAAAGTCCAAGAAGTATTTTAACAGGAAATGTAAAGAGGTTTTGTTTACTGTGGGTGACATGGTTTGGTTGTCCTCAAAGAATCTGCGATTGAGGATTTCCTCTAAAAAATTGGGTCCGAAGTTTGTGGGGCCTTTTAAGGTGCTTCAGGTGGTTAACCAGTCTGCTGTTAGGTTGGAGGTTCCCTCCTCCTGGAAGATTAATCCTGTGTTTCATGTTTCCTTGTTGAAAAAGTCTGATGTATCGGATAGGGAGGCCACTGTCACAGTTCCTCCGGTGGTGGAAGACGGCGAATATGAAATTTCTCGTATCCTGAATTCCAGAGAGCATAGAGGGAGATTGCAGTATCTCGTCGCTTGGAAAGGTTTCGGTCCCGAGGAATAACTCCTGGGTTAAGGCGGATGATGTCTCTGCCCCTAGACTTGTCAGAGCTTTCCACAGGAGATTTCCAGATAGGCCTGGGCCTGGAGGATCCGGAGGATCCTCATAAAAGAGGGGGTACTGTTAGAACCCTCCTGTTTGTTTTTGTTTCTATCTTGTGTTTTGCGGTCACGTGACCATCTTCCTATTTATTCCAGCTCCGCCCTTCTGGCCTTGCTAGACTTCAGTGTTGTTTAGACTGTCTTTCTAGCCAGGTGCTTTTGTGCCTATCTATCTCTAGTTTGCTTGGTCCTCTGGACCTCTAGTACTTTTGTCAGTTTTTCTTTTGCTCTGCAACAACTTCTGTTAGGAGGTGTCCCATTTTTGTCCCAGTCCTTAGTTCTTTTAGGGACCCTTCCTTTCTCTATAGGTCTCCGTTCAGACTAGCCGAGGACGAAGGCGGGTCTGTTCACAAGGAACAGGTTGCCTGCTACAACGTAGGGACTCAGCTTAGTCTTACTGTGGGGACAGCTCTCCCCTTCTTTCCCTAGTTTATGTTGCAGATCATAATAATCTTGGATCTACTCATACTTAACAGACAGAACCTTCAGTGTTTCTCACTCACACACCACCTCCTCATCTCGCATCCTATCTGTCAGTGTTCCCCAAGGTTAAGTCATAGGACCCCTGCTCTTCTCCATCTACACCTTCGGCCTGGGACAGCTCATAGAGTCCCACGGCTTTCAGTATCATCTCTATGCTAACGACACACAGATTTACCTCTCTGGACCTGATATCACCTCCTTACTAACCAGAACCCCAAAATGTCTGTTCGCTATCTCATCCTTCTTCTCTGCTAGATTTCTAAAACTTAACATGGATAAAACAGAATTCATCATCTTTCCCCCATTTCACTCAGCCTCCCCATCTGACCTATCCATCAAAATCAATGGCTGTCCACTTTCCCCAGTCCCACAAGCTCGCTGCATCAGAGTAACCCTGGACTCTAACCTCTCCTTCAAGCCACATATCAAAGCCCTTTCCTCCTCCTGCCGACTCCAACTCAAAAACATGGATCCGCATATTCCTCAACCATGAATCTGCAAAAACACTAGTGCACGCCCTCATCATCTCCCGCCTCGACTACTACAACCTCCTGCTCTGTGGCCTCCCCGCTAACACTCCCGTACCCCTCCAATCTATCCTAAACTCTGCTGCCCGACTAATCCACCTGCCTTCCGCCTACTCCCCGGCCTCTCCTCTCTGTCAAATGGTTCACCGACTCCCCATTGCCCAGAGACTCCAGTTCAAAACCCTAACCGTGGCATACCAAGCCATCCACTACCTGTCTCCTCCATACATGTGACCTAGTCTCCCGGTACACACCTACACGCAACCTACGATCCTCACAAGATCTCCTTCTCTACTCCCCTCTTATCGTTTCTTCTCACAATTGCATACAAGATTTCTCCCGTGCATCCCCCCTACTCTAGAACTCTCTACCCCAAAACATCAGACTCTCGCCTACCATGGAAACCTTCTAAAGGAACCTGAAAACCCACCTCTTCCGAAAAGCCTACAACCTGCAGTAATCATTGCTCCACCACACCGCTGCATGACCAGCTCTACCCTCACCTACTGTATCCTCACCCATCCCTTGAAGATTGTGAGACATCGCAGGTAGGGTTCTCTCTCCTCCAGTACCAGTTTGCCATTGCGTTTTTGTTCAAGATTTTTGCAATTGTGTTTGCTATGTATACCCCCTTTTTCACATGTAAAGCACCATGGAATAAATGGAGCTAGAATAATAAATAATAATAATAATAATAAAGTGCCACACACAGTGTCCTGGTATCTCATCCATGCTCTTTCTATTTTATCTTTCATTTGCAGAGATATTAGCAATGAAAGTATTTGGCGCCTAATGAGTTAAAAAAAATTACGTCCAAGTAGATGTTATCAGAGTTTTCACTGGGGGTGCGAAATTCTTCTCCCTGCATGATGCTGACCAATTATAAGCAGACGACAACACTGAAAAGAAAGATGATCACATCCCCACCATAGCTTAGAGCAGATTTCTCAGTGTCTAAGATGTAAGGATACAGACCTGGTCTCCTGGGCTAACCTCCTGCATGATTAGAGCACACAACTGACTAATACCTTTCAGTTAAGGTCTCTGTGGGTGAAGGGGCAGCACAAGAGAGTTTAGTTGTGCAACATTACAAACCTTTCTAACAGCTTTCCTCCTCTTATGGCACTCTCAGCTCTGCTGTTCTGCGCCTATCCCAAACTGCCTGTCCAGAAATGAGAGCACAGTGTCAGTATCACACTTAGATCCGTTGTGCTCAACTTGTACTCATTCTGCAGTGAGATTAGAGCAGACTGTCATTGCATTTCACCATAGAAGTAACCCAGAACACACTGCTCCTGTGTGAGGTGTAATAACAGCCTAATATCACTGCAGAAAGAATACAAGTTGCTTGAGCACAGAAGACATAAGTGTGATACTGGCACACTCCATAATCAGGAGAGTCAATAAAAGGGTTTGTAATGTGACACAGAGAAACTCAGCTGTGCGGCTCCTTCCTTGTCTAAGAGCTGTTACCTCTGCTTTCTAATCATGCAGAAGGTTAGACCAGGAGATCAGGACTCTCCATCATTACACATCTTAGGCTAGGTTCCCACGATGAGCTTTTGGTGAGTTTTTGATGTTGCAGAATTTCTGCACCTATTAAGATAGGTTACTTGCATTATTTCTAAAATATGCAGCGTAAAAACTCACTAAAAACTCATAGTGAGAA
This sequence comes from Phyllobates terribilis, assembly GCF_046119375.1. NCBI lineage: Eukaryota > Metazoa > Chordata > Amphibia > Anura > Dendrobatidae > Phyllobates > Phyllobates terribilis. The sequence continues at coordinate 3,951,770 of NW_027362902.1, forward strand.
CGTAGCTTTATACCCTAAGAAACCCGCTTTGAGCTATGGTGGGGGCGTGTTCTTCTTTTCTTTGAGTGTTGCTGCTTGCTTATGATTGGTCAGCATCATACAGGAGAAATCTGCAGCATATTTAAGGATTTCTCACAATCCTCATTCGGGTAAGGCTGAGTGCCCACGTAGCGTTTTTCAAGCGTTTATGCTGCGGAATTTCCGCAGCATAAACGCTTGTGAAATGCTAGGTAATCCGCACCCCATGGTCCCCAAGGGGATTCCGCATGTTCTATGCACATGCTGCGGATTTTTCCGCAGCGTTTATGCTGCGTACAAAAATCTGCAGCATGTCATTTAATTTTGCAGAAGCGCAGCGGAAGCCCCGCCATTGACTTGCATTGAGACGCATAGAAACCGCGACTGTACATTTTTACAAGCCGCTTCTATGCGTCTCTATGTGCGGATGGTACCCAGTTCTGGAGGAGAGGAGACTCTCATCCAGACCTGGGTACCATTGTACCTGTAAAAAAAGAATAAAAAAACAAATAAAGTTTATATTCACCTGTCTGGCGGCTTCTCTCTGAATGCCGGCATCGCTTGAGGACCTGCGGTGACGTCACAGTCATGTGACCGCAGGCCCTTCACCGCTCTGTCTCGCGATATGCCGGCATCCAGGAACCAGACAGGAAGCAGCGCTGCAGCCACGTCGGGCATCAGGGGTGAGTATAGCTTTATTTGTTTTCATTTTTACGGTTCACACTATATAAATCCATGCTGTTTCCATGGATTTATACAGTGTGACCTAGTTGTCAAGCACTTTCCAAGTGATGCTAAAATCGCCTGGAAAGCGCTTGTCAATCTGCATGCGTTTTTTCTGCCAGGGAGATGCAGAAATGCTGCAGAAATTTTCTGCTTCATTTCTGCATCGTGGGCACATAGCCTAAATGCAAAAAGGTAAATAAAATTACCAAAATTTCCACAACAAAAGTGTAGCTCTACCTACAGCGTATTCACACCCAGACTATAAGATTATGGCCGGTCTCTGGGTTGGTGTTTTTTTACACAGTAGTCAGAACCTACAACATTGTGGTACCGTGCATTACATGAGCTATACTAAGGGAGTGCCTGTCAGCATAGAGCGAATACGTCCATATACCGACCAGCAGAAAGTGTAAGAGAAGAACTATAGAAGGATGGACCATAGTGGAGCATTCCGGACTGGTGCAACATAAGGAGCCAAAAGGCTTCCCCCTGGTATTCCATGCTATGTGCTTCTTATAAAGTGACATCTCTCCATAGACCCCTCTGTGAAGACCACCCCCTTATCCAGATGATAGATTCTCACTTCCACCATATATAATGCAGACTGGCCATTTTTTATTTTTTTTTTCAGAATATCCCCAATTTTGGGTCGTCAGCTGTAAAAGAAGAAATGCTTTACACAAGTTCTGGGAACCTATGGCAGCGTGCAGAGGGGGAAGCAGAGCCCTCCTGGGGGGCACCATGGCCGCAGCACTAGCGCTACTGGATCGGGCCGGCGGGGGAGAACTCTGAGCCGCCGAGTGCCGGCACCAGCTCCACTACTGCAGCTAGATGTGCGATCTCTCTCGGACGGAAACACATCGAGCTGGAGTGTATTGCAGCGCATGAACTAGCCAGGCCCGTGCGCTGCAAAACACGCTGCCGGCCAATCAGAGGCCAGCGGCTGCCGGCCAATCAGAGGCCAGCATGACGTCGGCCGGTCAATCAGAGGCCAGCGGCTTCCGGTCAATCAGAGGCCAGCATGAATTCGGCCGGACAATCAGAGGCTAGCGGCTTCCGGACAATCAGAAGCGGCTGCCGGCCAATCAGAGGCCAGCATGACGTCGACCGGTCAATCAGAGGCCAGCGTCTGCCGGCCAATCAGAGGCCAGCATGACGTCGACCGGCCAATCAGAGGCCAGCGGCTTCCTTCCAATCAGAGGCCAGCATGAATTCGGCCAGCCAATCAGAGGCCTGCGGCTTCTGGCCAATCAGAGACCAGCATGACGTTGGTGTTATGTTCTGCTACCAGAGCTAAGGAAAGAGAGGAGATCTGTCCCTACGATAGAACTCAGCTGAATCCCTACGATGTAACAGGGAACCTGATCCTGCGATCAGACCTGCTAAAGTCCTAAGCTAGTCTGTACGAAGACCTATAGATGTGGGGGAGGAATCCCTACAAGTACTAAGGACTGGGAGGAATATGGGACACCTCCTAACAGAAATAGTAGCAGACAGACGAACAAACAAAATATAAAGAACATAGAGGTCAGTAAACCAAGCAAACTAACAGAGCAAGACACAGAGCACAGGCTAGCTAGAAAGTAGATATACAATGAAGTCCAGCAAAGCCAGAAGGGCGGAGCAGGATTAAATAGGCCAACAAGGTCATGTGACCAGCAAAGGAAAAAACCTAAGAGCAAGGTTCTAACAGTACCCCTCCTTCTAAGAGGATCCTCCGGATCCCCTAGGACCAGGCTTATCAGGAAATCTCCTGTGAAACGCTCTGATAAGTCTGGACGCGGAAACATCATCTGACCTCACCCAAGAGTTATCCTCGGGTCCGAAACCTTTCCAGGCCACAAGATACTGCAAACTACCTCTATACCGTCTAGAGTCAAGGATGCGAGAAATTTCATATTCCCCGTCCTCCACCACCGGAGGAACAGAGGCAGAGGCGTCACCATCCGACACAACAGCTTTTTTTAACAGAGAGACATGAAAGACCGGGTTAATTCTCCAGGAGGTAGGAACCTCCAACCTAACAGCAGATTGGTTGACAACCTGAAGCACCTTAAAGGGCCCTACAAACTTGGGACCCAATTTCTTAGAAGGAATCCTCAACCGCAGATTCCTAGAGGACAACCAAACCATGTCACCAACAGCGAACAAAACCTCCTGTCGTTTCCTATCAAAGTAGTCTTTAGATTTTCTGTTGGCCTCCTGAAGATTACCACGCACATCCGTCCAAACTCTTTCCAAATCACCGGAAAAATTCTCCTCCTCAGGCACGGCAGATCCCAACTTGGAGAACGACCCAAACGACGGATGTCTCCCAGAACAACAAAAAAAAGGCGAACAACCAGCAGAAGAAGATGTATGATTGTTCAGAGCAAATTCGGCAAGTGGCAGAAACTCAGACCACCCCTCTTGATTGTCTGCCACAAAACAACGCAAGAACTGCTCAACATCCTGGTTTTTCCTTTCTGTCTGGCCATTAGATTCAGGATGATATCCGGACGAAAACGACAAATGAATTCCCAACCTGTCACAAAAGGCACGCCAAAAACGAGCCACGAACTGAGGACCCCTATCAGAAACAATGTCAGTAGGAACGCCATGAAGTCTGACAATTTCCTTGACAAAGGCCTTAGCGAGAGTTTTAGCGCAGGGCAGTTTGATGAAGGGAACCAAGTGACACATCTTACTAAAACGGTCCACGACCACCCAGATGACAGTAAAACCCTCAGAGGGGGGAAGGTCAGTTATAAAGTCCATAGCCAAATGTGTCCAAGGAGCACTGGGGACCTCCAAAGGACAAAGCAACCCCGCAGCAGGAGTATGTGAGGACTTAGATCTAGCACATACAGTACATTGGCGTACCCACTTAATGACTTCCTTCTGCCATCCAGGCCACCAAAAACTGCGACCCACCAGTCTCTTGGTCTCAGAGATTCCGGGATGACCTGCCAACCGAGATTCGTGACACTCAACAAACAAATCTCTCCTAAAGGTCCCAGGCACAAACAACCTCCCATGAGGAGTGTTAGATGGGGCATTCTCCTGAGCTTTAAGAATCTCATCTTCCAAAACGGAGTCTAAAGCAGCTATCACAACACCTTCTTGTAAAATGTTTTCCTCTTTCTCAGCACCGACTATGGGAGAAAAACTGCGAGACAAGGCATCCGCCTTAACATTCTTAGTACCAGGGATGTAAGTAACGGAGAAATTAAACCGCGAGAAAAACAGTGCCCACCTAGCCTGACGGGCATTCAGGCGCTTGGCAGCGTCAAGATATATCAGATTTTTATGATCCGTAAGAACCTGAACGGGAAATTCCGCACCTTCCAAGAAGTGGCGCCAGTGTTCAAATGCGAGTTTAATAGCCAATAATTCCCGATTACCAATATCGTAATTCAATTCAGTCTCCGAAAATTTTTTTGAAAAAAAGGCACAGGGATGTAATCCATCCCCGTTATCCTGAGACAATACTGCGCCAACCCCCACAGAGGAAGCATCAACCTCAACCAAAAACGGCCTAGTAACATCAGGCTGCATAAGGATGGGAGCAGAGGTGAACCTCTCCTTGAGATACACAAAAGCTTCAATGGCCTCAGAAGACCACTGAACCGCATCAGCACCTTTCCTGGTGAGATCAGTCAGAGGTTTGACAATACTAGAAAAATTTTTTATGAATTTTCTATAGTAATTGGCGAAACCCAAAAACCTCTGTATCGATTTCAAACCAATAGGCCTAGGCCATTCCTGCACAGCCTGAACCTTAACCGGATCCATCTCAAAACCTTTGCTGGAGATAATGTAGCCCAAAAAACTAATTCTCTGTACAGCGAACTCACATTTCTCCAGCTTAGCAAAAAGCGAATTGTCCATTAATAACTGTAATACCTCACGCACGCTCCGCCAATGAGACTCCAGATCTGGCGAATAAATCAAAATGTCATCCAAATACACAACCACATTTTTACCGATCAAAGGTCTAAGGATGTCATTAATAAGATTCTGAAAAAATGCAGGAGCATTAGTAAGACCAAAAGGCATAACCAGATTCTCAAAATGACCCACAGGAGTGTTAAAAGCAGTCTTCCATTCATCACCCTCCTTCATGCGCAACAGATTGTATGCCCCCTTAAGGTCAATTTTAGAGAACCACTTGGCCCCCAATAACTGGTTAAACAGATCAGGAATCAATGGCAGTGGGTAAGGATTGCGTACCGTAATTTTGTTAATCTCACGAAAATCCAGACAAGGACGTAAACCGCCGTCCTTTTTTTTTACAAAAAAAAACCCAACCGCCACAGGAGACTTAGAGGGCCTAATGTGACCGGCGGCCAAACTTGTCTGTATGTATTCCTCCAAAGCCTTCCTCTCAGGAATAGTAAGGTTAAATAAACGACTTTTAGGAAGAGTCGCTCCAGGGACAAATTCAATAGAACAATCATAGTCTCTATGGGGAGGCAAAACCTGCGATTCCTTCTCAGAAAAAACTCTCCAAAAATCCTGAATAGGAACAGGCAATTCTCCCCTATCCAAAGCTGCAATACGCCCGTTACAACACTTGTCATAACATTTATGGCTCCAGGATTTAGTTTCACTGGTAGACCAATCCAGTACAGGATTGTGACATTTTAACCAGGGCAATCCCAATATTACTGGAGAAGGCAAGTTATTCAACACTACCAAATCCAATTTCTCATGGTGAACACCATTAATAGTGAGAGGAAATTCACAGACCTTGAGAGTAATATTCTTCAAAGGGGAGCCATCCACAGAAACCACAGCAATGGGGGATGATAAAGGTTCAGGTTTTAAATTGAGTTTTTCCACGAATCCCCCATCAATTACATTCAGTGTAGACCCGCAATCAACAAACACCCGAAATTCCATTAATTTTTCCTGAGCAATCGTGGAAGCAGCTAAAAATACACCCTTGGAATTCAAACAGGCAATACGGGCGTGACTGACCATTTTTTTTTCTTTCTTCATACGAAGCTCACAGCCTTTAATCAAATGACCAGATTTTCCGCAATAGAAACACAAGCCTTTCGAAAAACGACGGTCTTTTTCTTGAGAGCGAGGTGCCACCGATCCAATCTCCATCGGTTCACCACTGTTAGTACACACATTATCATAACCAGAAACTGACATAGCAGAGGATTTGCTCTCATTAACCCTTGCACGCAGTCTCCTATCCACCCGTATAGCTAATTGCATAGCCTGTTGCAAATCCTCAGGTGTAGGATAAGCAATTAGCAGGTCTTTAACCCTTTCACTGAGCCCAGCAAGAAATAGACTTTTCAGAGCAGAATCGTTCCACCCTGTTTGAGTGGACCAACGACGAAAATGTGTACAATATTTTTCGACATTACCTGATCCTTGTTTTAAACGTCTCAACTCAGTCTCAGCTGATGCGACACGGTCAGGATCATCATATAATAGTCCTAAAGCAGAAAAAAAACTATCCACTGATCTGAAGCATGTATCACTAGGTTGCAAAGAAAAGGCCCACTCCTGAGGCTCTTTGCGCAAAAGTGACATTATGAACCCTACGCGCTGGGATTCATCCCCAGAGGACTTGGGTCTCAAACGAAAATACAATAAGCAAGCATTTTTAAATGAAAAAAAATTCTCGATGTTCACCAAAAAATAAATCCGGCAAACATACCTTAGGCTCCAAGAAATGTGCTCCAGAACAGTTACTCACGTGCTGACGGAGCTCGGTCACTTCCAGAGAGAGTCCCTGCAGGCGATGAGCCAAATCCTGAACCGACACCATGATGGAACAGAAAAATCTTTCCTTAGAGAATTTGCTGGCTGGACTTACTGTTATGTTCTGCTACCAGAGCTAAGGAAAGAGAGGAGATCTGTCCCTACGATAGAACTCAGCTGAATCCCTACGATGTAACAGGGAACCTGATCCTGCGATCAGACCTGCTAAAGTCCTAAGCTAGTCTGTACGAAGACCTATAGATGTGGGGGAGGAATCCCTACAAGTACTAAGGACTGGGAGGAATATGGGACACCTCCTAACAGAAATAGTAGCAGACAGACGAACAAACAAAATATAAAGAACATAGAGGTCAGTAAACCAAGCAAACTAACAGAGCAAGACACAGAGCACAGGCTAGCTAGAAAGTAGATATACAATGAAGTCCAGCAAAGCCAGAAGGGCGGAGCAGGATTAAATAGGCCAACAAGGTCATGTGACCAGCAAAGGAAAAAACCTAAGAGCAAGGTTCTAACACTTGATTATTGCAGGTCCTATGATACTCAGTCCACAAATCTCCGTTCATCATTGGGGGGAGGGTAAGGAAGAAAGAAACAATGCAGTTAATAATGATGCGCAAAGATGATTTTTTGCAGACACAGGTACATGCATGCACAGGCAAATGCATGCACACCCACCTTCTGTGCTGGACCTTCAAATGTTTTCTCACTTGATAATTGCAGTTCCTATGATACTTCACAACTTTCAGTACAGCATTGAGGCAGGATCAGGAAGAAAGAAAAAATGATTTTTGCAGACACAGGCACACGTATACAAAGGCAAAACGATGTACACCCACCTTCTGTGATGGATCTTAAAAGGTTTTCTCACTTGATGATTGCAGGTCCCATGAAATTTACGCCACAAATTTCAGTGCAGCATTGGGGGATGGCATGGAAGAAAGAAACAATGCAGTTAATAATCATCAGCAAAAATTATTTATTGCAGACACAGGCACATACAGACACAGGCAAATGCATGCACACCCACCTTCTGTGCTGAACCTTGCAATGGTTTCTCACTTGATAATTGCAGGTCCTATGATACTTATGCGACAAATCTCAGTGCAGCATTGGGAGATGGTCAGGAAGAAAGAAACAATGCAGTTAATATTCATCAACAAAACTGATTTTTTGCAGACACAGGCACATGCATACATAGGCAAATGCACGCATGCACACCCACCTTCTGTGCTAGACCTTGAAAGGGTTTTTCACTTCATGATTGCGGGTCCTATGATACTTACTCCACAAATCTCAGTGCAGCACTGGGGGAGGGATAAGAAGAAAGAAACAATGCAGTTAATAATCAATTGAAAAGCTGATTTTTTGCAGACACAGGCACATGCACGCACGCACACAAACCTTCTGTGCTGGACCCTGAAAAGTTTTCTAATTTGATAATTGCATGTCCTATGATACTTACTTCACAAATATCAGTGCAGCATTCAGGGATGGTCAGGAAGAAAAAAAAATGCAGCTAATAATCATCCGCAAAAATGATTTCTTGCAAACACATGCATACACAGGCAAATGCATACACACCCACCTTCTCTGCTGGACCTTGAAATTTTTTTCACTTGATAATTGCGGGTCCTATGATACTTACTCCACCAATCTCAGTGCAGCAATAGGAGAGGGTCAGGAAGAAAGAAATAATGCAGGTAATGATTATCTGTGAAAATAATATTTTGCAGACACAGGCACATGTACGCACACCCACCTTTTGTGCTCGAATTTAATGTTTTCTTACTTGATTATTGCAGGTCCTATGATACTTACTCCACAAATCTGAGTGCAGGATTGGGGGAGGGTCAGGAAGAAAGAAACAATGCAGTTAATAGTCATCAGCAAAAATTATTTTATGCAGACACAGGCACACGTATGCACACCCACCTACTATGCTGGACCTTGAAAGGTTTTCTCACTTGATAATTGCAGGTCCTATGATACTTACTCCACAAATCTCAGTGCAGCATTGGGGGATGGCCAGGAAGAAAGAAACAATGCAGTTAATAGTCATCAGCAAAAATTATTTTTTGAAGACACAGGCACATGTATAGACAGGCAAATGCATGCACACCCACCTCCTGTGCTGGACCTTGAAAGGTTTTCTCACTTGATAATTGCAGGTCCTATGATACTTACTCCACAAATCTCAGTGCAGCAATAGGAGAGGGTCAGGAAGAAAGAAATAATACAGTTAATAATTATCTGTGAAAATAATATTTTGCAGACACAGGCACACGCATGCACACCCACCTACTATGCTGGACCTTGAACGGTTTTCTCACTTGATAATTGCAGGTCCTATGATACTTACTCCACAAATCTCCATGCAGCATTGGGGGAGGGTCAGGAAGGAAAAAATAATGGAGTTAATAATCATGCGCAAAATTGATTTTTTGCAGACAGAGGCACATGCATACACAGGCAAATGCATGCACACCCACCTTCTGTGCTGGACTGGGAAAGGTTTTCTCACCTGATAATTGCAGGTTCTATGATACTTCTTCCACAAATCTCTGTGCAGCATTGGGGGATGGTCAGGAAGAAATAAACAAAGCAGTTAATAATCATGCGAAAAATGATTTTGTCACATGGTTACCACGACAGTTTGGAGCAAGGAGACCTAAGCATCATATTGCTCCTACTCCGGCTCTGAGACAAAGCACTTCTCTGTCATTTTAATTGTGTGTATTTATTCTGGCAGAACAGGGGTTAAGCGGCCATGTTGGATTTCCCTGTGCTCACAGCTGAGCTCGGTTAGCCACTCCTTTTCCCTTTATAATCTGGGCTCTGATACTAATCTATGTCAGAGGAGGGAGAGGAGTTTCTTATGAGAAGGAGTGTTGGAGGAATTACTTGTGACTGGTGTCTGGTTTGTATGCGTGTAATTCCTTATCCTTCTCCATTTTGGTTTATTCCCCCTACCTTCACACCCTGGTGTTTCCCTCTGTAATATGTGAGTGAATATTTCGTATGCCTGGAGTTTTCTATTAACCCCTGTCTTTGTAGCCCTGTTTGTCGGGTTGGTGTACTACAGTGCACAGTAGCGCCACCCAGGTGGCGGAGAACAGAAGGAGGGCTAAGGCAGGAGTTAGGGAGAAGGCGGAGGCCAGCGCCGGACTGGGGTGTCTGGGGCCCACCAGGGAAATTGACTCCAGGGGCCCACCCACCCAGGCCAACCCACCCTTCAGCTATTTGCAAATACCGGTTAGCCGTTATACCCATTATATTGGCGGCTCCTGCCCATCACTGTGCCCTCACCAGAACTGCGATGTTCAATTACTGTAGTTTGCATTAAAGGGTTTTTATTGGTGAAAACAAGTTATCAGCGATGCACAGGTTGGGAAGGTGATCACTTATTTATTGGTGGAATCCGCACTGTCAGAAGATTGTGGCACTTTTAGTATTTGGTGAGATTTTTACCTCAGTATTTATAAGACAAAACCAGGAGTGGAGCAATCCGAGGTAATGTTTTATGCATTTCTCACCCACTTCTGTTTTTTTCTTATAAATACAGAGGTGAAAATCTCACCAAATGCCAACTTGCTTTCTCTGGTGAACCTCTGTAACTGCATCTCTGCTGCTGTGTAATAGTTACAGGACAGGGAGGGGTTAAACATCCAAGTATTTAATATCTGTTGGAAATAAAGAGGTTTCCCCTAATTGATATCAGATAAAACAAATGACCAACCACAATCCACTCTACCAAGACCAATATTACCAGATAGAAGGCAGAAATACTACCACACCGTGACCAGATCACATATTACCACCACATAGTGCCCAAATAATGCCACATACAAGGCACAAATACCGCCACACCATGACCAAAGCACATAATGCCACCACATAGTGACAAATAATACTAAAATAATAAAAATGTAAAAAAGCTCTGTATATTGGGTCAGTGTACAGGTTATACAGTGATCACCAGTGACATTATACACAGGAGCTCTGTATATAGTGTACAGGTTATACAGTCATCACCAGTGACATTACACACAGGAGCTCTGTATATAGTGTCAGTGTGTGTGTATAGGTAATACAGTGATCACCAGTGACATTATACACAGGAGCTCTGTATATAGTGTCAGTGTGCGTGTATAGGTAATACACATACTCACCAGTGACATTACACACAGGATCTCTGTATATAGTGTCAGTGTGTGTGTATAGGTAATACAGTGATCACCAGTGACATTACACCCAGGAGTTCTGTATATAGTGTCAGTGTGTGTGTATAGGTAATACACATACTCACAAGTTCTTTATCTGCCGCAGACCAATATATCACATCTTCTGTGCAGGACTTATCTCTGCAGAAAATAACTATAGCTATAACTGATCACTTCCAGAGCACAATCCACACTTTTCCCAAGATTTCTACACTGCATGAAATGACAAAAAAGCAACCTAGTGCCGCACTACACAGTAACAGAGCTCCAGTGTCATTCTGTGCCTGCTCATCTCTGTCAGCAGACATATTTGTCTGATGGCAAAGATGTAGCAGAGCTGAAGACAGAAGACCTATGGATTACGTTGGAGTGAGGATTTTTCTTTATTAAAGATGGAGTCCCTAAACGTGTTTTATTTTTAATAAAAAAAAAATTCTGTCTTTTTTTTTTCTGTTTACTAGAAATTCATGGTGGCTATGTCTAATTTGGCGTGACACCATGAATTTTGGGCTTAGTACCAGCTGATAATACAAAGCTGGCCTGGTACTAACCCTATTATTACCCAGGGTGCCACTCACCACCAGGGCCGCTGGAATAGCCAGGTAAAGCACCTGGAAATGGTGCTAGGATGAATGCGCCATTTTCAGGGGTGGCTGCGGGCTGCGATTTTCAGCGTGGGGGGCCAAGAACGCTTGGGCCTTACCATGCCATGCTGCGAATCCCAGCCCCCAGCTGCCTTGTTTTATCTGGCTGGCGATCAACATATGGCGGGAGCCCACGCATTTTTATTAAATGTTAAATACGTTTAAAACAAATATTCGGCTTCTCTGTCTTTTGATCGCCAGCCAAGGTAAAGCCAGGCAGCTGGGGGTGGCAGGCCGTAGTTGTCTGCTTTATCTGCGGTGAGAATCAAAAATTCTGCAGGGCGATACATCGTTTTTAAAAATTTCTTTTCACACTTCTATATGTGACAGACCCAACAGCCAATCGCAGATGCTGTCAAAGAGGATGGGCGTCTGTGATTGACTGTTCGACTAATGTACAATTAGCCCATATATTCTAGTATGGTACTATGTATGGGCTGCTTTCAGGTTACTCAAGCAACCAATCAAGATGCCCATTCTCTGTGTCAGCGTCTGTGATTGGCTGTTGGGACTGTCACACATATAGAAGTGTGAAAATAAATAAATAATAAAACAAAAATGACATAGCGTTCCGCAGAATTTTTGATTCTCAGCGCAGATAAAGCAGACAGCTACGGGCTGCCACCTCTGACTGCCTGGCTTTACCGTGGCTGCTGATCAAAAGTCAGGAAAGCCCAATGTTTTTTTTTTTGATTATTTAAAAAAATAACAATAAAAAAAATGCGTGGGCGCCCACCATATTTTGATCGCCAGCCAGGTAAAACCAGGCAGCTGGGGGCTGGGATTCTCAGCATGGTAAGGCTCAAGCATTCTGGGCCTCCATGCTGAAAACGGCAGCCCGCAGCCACCCCTGGAATTGGCGCATTCATCGTAGCGCCATTTCCAGGCGCTTTATCCGGCTCTTCCAACAGCCTGAAATTCATGGCGTCAAGCCAAATTAGACATGGCCACAATGAATTTCTAGTAAACAGAAAAAAAACACAACACAGAGAAAAAAATGTTTTAATAAAAATAAAACACAAAACACATGTAGGGACTCCATCTTTAATAAAAAAACAAAATGGGCAATGGGCATGCATGATGGTACCACCAGTGGCTGGCAGGACATGCTGGGCATGACAGTACCACAGAGGCTGACAGGACATACTAGGCATGATTCATGCCTTGTATGTCGTGCCAGCATCTGTGGTATTATCATGCCCACCCAGCATGTCCTGCCAGCCAGCCACAGGTGGTAGTAGTACTAGCATGATAGTACCACACCACCACCAGTGGCTGGCAGGACATGCCAGGTGGGCATGATAGTACCACAGAGGCTGGCAAGACATACTAGGCAGGCATGATTCATGGCTAGTATGTCCTGTCAGCCTCCGTGGTACTATCATGCTCACCCAGCATGTTCTGCCAGCCACTGGTGGGAGTACATGCTGCTGGACATAGTACCAGTAACCAGAGGCTGGCAGCAGGACATGCTGGGCAATGGGCATGATGATAATCATGCCCATTGCCCAGTAGTAATTACTGCCAGCCTCGGCCAGGGGTCCTCGGCCAGGGGTTCTCCCCCCCCCCCCGCGTTTCATACTCATGCGCCGAGTTGCCTGGGGCGACGCCGGGTCCGTCCTCCACAGCGCGCACAGGAAGCAGTCCCAGGGCGATGACATCATCGCACAGGAAGCAGTGCCAGGGCGATGACGTCATCGCCCTGAGACTGACCTCCTGTGCACGCGCTGGCAATGTCGCGCTGCGCAGAGGAGGCAGAGGGGCACTGCGGCAGCAGGCAGAGCAGGGAGATCGCTCTCCCTGCTTTACCGCTGTAGAGAGCCCATCACTAATCATATCGGCAGTGCTATCGATATGATTAGCGAACCGGGGGGGCCCTCTGTTCTCTGTACAGGGCCCATGAAGGGTAGGGGGTGGAGCTTGGGGGCGTGGCCATCGGGACTCGGGGCCCACCGGGGGTTTTCCCGATCCTCCGGTGGGCCAGTCCGCCCCTGGCATCCTCACCTTCAGAGGTATCCCGGGGAATAGGGTGAGCTAGAGCACCCTGTAGTGTTAGGGTCAGGGTAGGAGCCCCTGATCTCTAGTCACCCGACAGCTGTGTTGTGACATTATCTCTGACTATAACCGTTTTTTCTGCTCCATTATGGATCCTTTTACGGCTCTGACGGGGCAATTGCAGCAGCTCAGTCTGGAGGTGGCGGATTTAAGCACAGTGGTTTTGCGGTCCCTTAATACATCGGGTGTGGGTGTCTCGTCTCTCAGACAAACCATAGTGGAGCCCAAGGTTGCATTGCCTGACAGGTTCTCTGGGGGGCGGGACAACTTTGTGGTCTTTAGAGAGGCCTGTGAACTGTACTTCAGGCTACATTCCGTTTCCTCAAATTCAGAGGAGCAACATGTGGGCATAATAATCTCGCTCCTGATTCACAGTAGCTCCAGACGGTGGAGTGGTTTTTGCGGACTCTAGGCCATATATATTATGACCCCGATCGTGTCTCCTTAGCGGAGTCCACACTGCACCAACTTCAGCAAGGAGATCGGCCGGCGGAGGAATATTGCTCCAAGTTTCGGAAGTGGGCCACGGATACCATGTGGAACGACCCCCACTTGGTAGTCTCTTTTGTGAGGGGCTTTCAGTAAGTGTGAAGGATGCCTTGGCCCTGTATGAGACTCCAGACTTCCTTGAGACAGCCATGTCTCTGGCGATCCGGGTTGACTGCCGTCTTCGCCAGAGACATAGGGAGTCTGTGTGTGGAGGATCCGGGGTCAAGGGAAGTCATCGTTGAGCCAACTGTGAATCTCAGGTGGGAGCGGCATCCTCCGCTGGCAAATTGACTGTAGTCCGTCGTAAGGGGGAGAGTGTTCCTTTTGTGGGAAAAGGGGACATTTCGTAGGCATGTGTCCTTCCCAGTGTAAGCAACCACCGGAGAAGCCGGATAGCCCAGGTTGCTGGGAGGTTAGCAACCTGGGTGTATTCATCACCTCCATGGGTAAGACACAATTTTTTCTACCAGCCGTGGTTCATGTGGGTGGAGTTAAGGCAGAGGTGTTGGCCTTTCTGGACAGTGGGGCCGTGTTAAATTTGATCAACTCTAGGTTCGTCCAGGTCCAAGTCCCCGTCCCACATCCACTGTCCAGACCCATTCACATTGTCGCCATCGACTCCACCCCCTTGAGACAAGGGCACTTTACTCAAGTCATCTGTGACGTGTGGCTTCAGGTGGGGGCTATGCACACTGACGTGTTAGACTACTATGTGCTAGAGGGTCTGCCCTCACTTGTAGTACTGGGACTCCCTTGGCTCACCGTGCACAAACCTGTTGTCGATTGGCAGACTCAGGAGATTGTTAAATGGAGTGGGTATTGTCAAGAGCACTGCTTGGGTACCCGGTTGGCAAGGGTGGATACCCGGTCTGTGCCTAATTACCTGTCAGATTTTGGGGAAGAGTTCTCGGAGCAGGGGTGCCAAAAACTCCCTCCCCATCGTCCTTATTATAGCACTATAAATCTCATTCCGGGGGCCAAGCTGCCAAAGAGCAGACTCTATAATATATCTGGTTCGGAGAGGCAGGCCATGAAAAACTAAATCACGGAAAGCCTGACTAAAGGTCATATCAGACCATCCTCTTCCCCATTGCGCTGGTTTCTTTTTTGTAAAGAAAAAAGATGGGGGGGTTACGCCCTTACCTGGATTTCCTTGAACTTGTCAGTGATCCTTATCCGCTTCCTCTCATTCCTGACCTCTTCAATCAAATTGAAGGGGCAAAATGGTTCTCTAATCTTGTCCGAATTAAAGAGGGGGATGAGTGGAAAAAAGTGTTTAATACGCCTGAGGGACACTATGAGAATCTGGTGATGCCCTTTGGGTTGACAAAGGCACAAGCTGTCGTTCAAAACTTCATAAACTACATTTTTTTTAGTCATCTGATAGATAACCACGAATCTGCCTATCTGGATGACATACTAATTTATTCTCCTGACCTTGAGTCGCACCAGGTTCACGTCAGGCAGGTTTTACATATTCTTCGAGACAAAAAATTATATATTAAGCCTGAGAAGTGTAAGTGCTCAGTTGAGGAGGTGCCTTTTCTAGGATATGTGTTGTCCTCCACCGGTTTTCGCATGGATCCAGCAAAAGTCCGGGCGGTATTGGAATGGGATCATCTGGAGGATTTGAAGGCATTACAAAAGGCACTACATAAGTACATGCACACCTCCAATAGAAAAATCGCAAAAAGTTTATTGAACATAAGCACATTATTAAAAGCATTTAAAAACCATAGACATGGTATACAACTGTTTCCCACATGACAGTAGTCATCAATAATAGTAAATAATAAGCATACAGACCCTAAGATGCACAATCTATAGCCAAATCCACACTAGCAATGGTAAATCCCAAATACAATACAGAAACCCAGACAGTTAATGAACAAGGGAAAGAAGGCCATCATAAAAGTGGGAAGATACTACACAAGGTAGTGTCATCATATACAGTTCCCAATACGTACAAATATCTATTGTATGTAGAATAAAGTCAGTACATACAAATATAACAAAAAGGCGTCCTAAATATATTCCTAGCAGATAACCAAAGGCAGGAGGCAATAGCATACATGAACATGCAAAAATGGGTTGCTCTGGGAGAGGTATATAGAAATGCCTATCATGTCAAACACTTTACACAGTTGAATGTAGCTGTTCTAGTGGGTCATAATAAAAAAAGAACGGTAAAATCCAAGCATAGAGCCATCTCACGCCAGAGACTGCATGAAAAGGTGCATGTAATGAGGTGGTAGAATATTACCCATTGCTGTCAGTATGTGCAAAGAGGGGTTGTGGTGTCAGAGGGGATGCAGGGAGAACCCTACGCGTATTGCCGTGACCCACAAGACTTCGTGGGGAATATGTTTCTCCATGAATGTTCAATGTATTTTATCATAACCAGAATTAGAGGTAAACGCTTGCCGGTGATGATCAGTGTTCCACAGCCAGTCCGGACCGGAAGTCATGAGACCAGAAATGACGATGTAAGTGATGTATCAGTGTGTTATACCCATACACGGGGAGAGGAGGAGAGGGACGTGTGTATCGCATGAGTTGTATCCCGAGGGCGGATACATACACGCCCACATAGGACCGCACCACAACCGATAGAGAGTGGCAAGGTAATGTAGAATGGCGATGTGTGTAGCACATTGAGAGGTGGAACCCATATACAGAAGAAAGAAGAAGGGGGTGTGTACCTCACATGGATTATTTCCCATAGGCAGATATATAAATGTCCACATAGGACCGCACCACAACCGATTCTTCTACGTCCTGAAAACGCTTTCCCTTTAGGTTTTTCTTCATTCTTCAGAATAAGAAGTCACTGAAGGGGGCTAGGTCGGGCAAGTAAGGAAGGGTGACCCTGATTTTTTGTCAAAAGTCATTAAAGGGGATGAATTTTTGTATTACGCCTATGATCCTGAAACAAAACAGTTGTCCAGCCAGCGGAAGACCGCTTCATCGGCAAGTGAAATCAAATTTGGTCCATGATGGTTTGTTTTTTCTACATCAAAGGAGTCGTTCACGTTGAATTTGTTCCTCAGGGCACCACAGTGACCCAACATTATTATCTGCAGGTGCTGAAGCGATTGAGAGAGGCAGTGAGAAAAAAAACTACCTGAACTGTGGCGATCGGGGGACTGGCATCATCATGATAACGCCCCTTCCCACACAGCGCAGAAAATCAACCAGGATTTAGCAAAAACGGCATGACAATGACTTCTCACCCGACATACCCCCCTGCGACTTCTTCTTATTCCCAAAGATGAAGAAAAACTAAAAGGGAAGCGTTTTCAGGACAAAAAAGAGGTTAACAGAAAATAGCTGGAGGCATTTAACAGCATTAGTTCAGAAGAAGATAAAAAATGTTTCGAACTCTGGAAAACCCGTTGGAACAAGTGAAAATCATCTAATGGACAGGATTTTTGAAGAGGACTAATGTTTTCAAGATGTTATGTTAAATAAAAAATAAATAATTCTCATTTTTTGGGGTACCTATATATATATATATATATATATATATATATATATATATATATATATATATATACAGTACAGACCAAAAGTTTGGACACACCTTCTCATTTAAAGATTTTTCTGTATTTTCTTGACTATGAAAATTGTACATTCACACTGAAGGCATCAAAACTATGAATTAACACATGTGGAATTATATACTTAACAAAAAAGTGTGAAACAACTGAAAATATGTCTTATATTCTAGGTTCTTCAAAGTAGCCACCATTTGCTTTGATGACTGCTTTGCACACTCTTGGCATTCTCTTGATGAGCTTCAAGAGGTAGTCACCGGAAATGGTTTTCACTTCACAGGTGTGCCCTGTCAGGTTTAATAAGTGGGATTTCTTGCCTTATAAATGGGATTGGGACCATCAGTTGTGTTGTGCAGAAGTCTGGTGGATACACAGCTGATAGTCCTACTGAATAGACTGTTCTATGGCAAGAAAAAAGCAGCTAAGTAGAGAAAAACGAGTGGCCATAATTACTTTAAGAAATGAAGGTCAGTCAGTGCGAAAAATTGGGAAAACTTTGAAAGTGTCCCCAAGTGCAGTTGCAAAAACCATCAAGCACTACAAAGAAACTGGCTCACATGAGGACCGCCCCAGGAAAGGAAGACCAAGAGCCACCTCTGCTTCTGAAGATAAGTTTATCCGAGTCACCACCCTCAGAAATCGCAGGTTAAAAGCAGCTCAGATTATAGACTAGGTCAATGCCACACAGAGTTCTAGCAGCAGACACATCTCTTCAACAACTGTTAAGAGGAGACTTTGTGCAGCAGGCCTTCATGGTAAAATAGCTGCTAGGAAACCACTGCTAAGGACAGGCAACAAGCAGAAGAGACTTGTTTGGGCTAAAGAACACAAGGAATGGACATTAGACCAGTGGAAATCTGTGCTTTGGTCTGATGAGTCCAAATTTGAGATCTTTGGTTCCAACCACCGTGTATTTGTGCGACGCAGAAAAGGTGACCGGATGGACTCTACATGCCTGGTTCCCACCGTGAAGCATGGAGGAGGAGGTGTGATGGTGTGGGGGTGCTTTGCTGGTGACACTGTTGGGGATTTATTCAAAACTGAAGGCATACTGAACCAGCATGGCTACCACAGCATCTTACAGCGGCATGCTATTCCATCCGGTTTGCGTTTAGTTGGACCATCATTTATTTTTCAACAGGACAATGACCCCAAACACACCTCCAGGCTGTGTAAGGGCTATTTGACCAAGAGGGAGAGTGATGGGGTGCTACGCCAGATGACCTGGCCTCCACAGTCACCAGACCTGAACCCAATCGAGATGGTTTGGGGTGAGCTGGACCGCAGAGTGAAGGCAAAAGGGCCAACAAGTGCTAAGCATCTCTGGGAACTCCTTCAAGATTGTTGGAAGACCATTTCCGGTGACTACCTCTTGAAGCTCATCAAGAGAATGCCAAGAGTGTGCAAAGCAGTCATCAAAGCAAAAGGTGGCTACTTTGAAGAACCTAGAATATAAGACATATTTTCTGTTGTTTCACACTTTTTTGTTAAGTATATAATTCCACGTGTGTTAATTCACAGTTTTGATGCCTTCAGTGTGAATGTACAATTTTCATAGTCATGAAAATACAGAAAAATCTTTAAATGAGAAGGTGTGTCCAAACTTTTGGTCTGTACTGTATATCTGATTTAAGAGCATGGAAATTAAAATTTTGAAAATTGTGACATTTTCAAAATTTTCATCAAATTTCTGATTTTTTTCACAAATAAATGCAAGTGATATCGAAGAAATTTTATCACTAACATGGAGTGCAATATGTCACGAAAGGACAGTCTCAGAATCAGGGGGATCCGTTGAAGCGTTCCAGAGTTATTACCTCATAAAGTGACAGTGGACAGAATTGTAAAAATTGGCCTGATCATTAAGGGCATAATTGTCTCCGTCCTTAAGGGGTTAATGTAGTTTTGAAAAAAATACTGTTTTATTAGCAGCAGATTATCAGGACTACTTGGCCTGATGCTAGGTAGTCCAACCCCGCCTCCATCACTGATTGGCAGCTCAGTGGTATGAGGGCGGAGCTATCTAGATCTCAGAATTCAGAGATCTCTTAGATCTGTGGCAGATAAAACAGTTTTTAATCAATACTGCAGCACCCAGTAAAGTAAGTGATACATCGCTGTAATCATGGTCTCTGCCTCTACATCATGCTGGTGGTTACAGATTCTCTTTAATAAATTTTAGTGTGATTAATATAACTCAACTAAAAATAGCAATAAAATACCGCAGTAATATACAACCATGATGAATGCAAGCAGAAAGAACTTCAATACTACTCCTTTTTGTAAGGTAATAACATTATTCCAGCCATTAATTCACTGAGAGAAAATCTAACAACGCTCAGTTTCCAGCCTATCGAGAAATTTCAAAAACACAAGTCTCTAAGTAAAAAGGATTATACATTCAGATAACTCCTACTCCTCCATTCTCATCAGTCAGACTGATGAGCAGAAATTGTCAAGAACTCGAAGTACGGCTCACTGCGCTTTTATTTCGTGTCTGCTTTGAAGTTATCTATTACTTGCAGCCCACCCCCTTGGGGAACCTGAATATATATTTTATTCCATCTGCTCCAAACTCAGAATTCAGTAGAAGAAATAAACTGCAACACAGGAGACAATGAGAAGCAATGAGCCAATGCATCGGGAAATAGCGAGATTCCAAGCTGCGGGAAAATATTTTATGATAAAGGTAAATTATCAACATTATAGATGATGAGCCCAGATGGGGGCTGGAAAAAAAAGATTCCTGGAGCAGGCATTTATGAAGACTCTGAACTGACATGTTGTCATGTTAAAGGGAAGCTGTCACATCCTAGTTACTATGTAAACTGCCCTCATAGCGTTGATAGTGATGCAATGTACATCACTAACACTTTTTTCATTATAATTGGTGCAACTATAATGAGTGTATAGCACTTTATATACTTATACCCTACCTACTCGTTCAGTCATAGGGGTGTGATCCTCACATTCAGCCATAGGTGGCGCCGCCCAGGTGTTTGAATTTTGCTCCCGGTGAGCGTTGAAGTTATGGGACGCTTGTGCAGTATGACACAGCTGACAGCAAAGCTTGTAGCGCTGGGAGCCGCGCATGCGCTGTGACGATTGGGGGTGAGGGGTACCACGCATACCAGGATTGAGGGGTGAGGGGTACCACGCATACCAGGATTGAGGGATGAGGGGTACCACGCATACCAGGATTTGGGGTGAGGGGTACCACGCATACCAGGATTGGGGGGTGAGGGGTGCCACGCATACCGGGATTGGGGGTGAGGGGTGCCAGGCATACTGGCATTGGGGATGAGGGGTGCCATGCATACCGGGATTGGGGATGAGGGGTGCCACGCATACCGGGATTGGGAATGAGGGATGGGGTGCCATGCATACCAGGATGAGGGATACCATACACACCAGGATAGGGATGGGGTACCATGCATACCAGGATGAGGGATACCATACACACCAGGATAAGGATGAGGGGTGCCATGAATACCGGGATTGGGGGTGAGGGGTTCCACGCATACCGGGATTGGGGGTGAGGGGAGCCACGCATACCAGGATGAAGGGTGCCATGCATAACGGGAATGGGGGTGAGGGGAGCCACGCATACCGGGATGAGGGGTGCCACGCATAACGGGAATGGGGGTGAGGGGTGCCACGCATACCGGATTGGGAGTGAGGGATAGGGTGCCATGCATACCAGGATGAGGGATACCATACACACCAGGATAGGGATGAGGAGTGCCACGCATACCGGGATTGGGGGGATGAGGGGTGCCAGGCATACTAGGATTGGGGGTGAGGGGTGCCACGCATACCAGGATTGGGAGTGAGGGATAGGGTGCCATGCATACCAGGATGAGGGATACCATACACACCAGGATAGGGGTGAGGGGTGCCACGCATACCAGGATTGGGGGTGAGGGGTGCCATGCATACCAGGATTGGGGGTGAGGGGTACCACGCATACCAGGATTGGGGGTGAGGGGTGCCACGCATACCAGGATTGGGGGTGAGGGGTGCCACGCATACCAGGATTGGGGGTGAGGGGGGCCACGCATACCAGGATTGGATGGTGGGGACAGGATGGGGGCAGCACAAATACAAGGAGGGGGGCAGCACATACCAGCATGGGAGACCATATACCAATAAAAATGCTCGCCACCTGGACGTAGAACGGGTTCAATAGCTAGTAAGTATGTAAAGTGCTATACACTCATTATAGTTGCACCAATTATAATGAAAAAAGTGTGTTAGTGATGTACATTGCATCACTACCAACGCTATAGGGGCAGTTTACATAGCAGCTAGGACGTTTCCCTTTAAGGAAATAGATGGCATTTAGATGAGTTTAATGATGCTTGGACACATCGCACAATATTGATCTGTGCTCTCCATTCATCTCCACCTTTTATCGCACAGCTGGGAAGTTAGAATGACAGGGGGCAATGCTCTTTCCAGGATTAATCTGTTTTTTTTTCTAGGCTTTAACATCAAAATGACACTGAAAAAAATCACATTGAGATATCTAAACTAAGGTGGGGGCATAGACCGAGGGTGGGGTAGAGGTGGGGGCATGGACCGGTAGTGGGGTGGAGGTGGGGGCATGCCCGGGGTGCGGGGTGGAGGTGGGGGCATGGACCGGGGGTGGGGTAGAGGTGGGGGCATGGACCGGGGGTGGGGTAGAGGTGGGGGCATGGACCGGTAGTGGGGTGGAGGTGGGGGCATGGCCGGGGTGGAGGTGGGGGCATGGACCGGGGATGGGGTAGAGGTGGGGGCATGGACCGGTAGTGGGGTGGAGGTGGGGGCATGGCCGGGGTGCGGGGTGGAGGTGGGGGCATGGACCGGAAGTGGGGTGGAGGTGGGGGCATGGCCGGGGTGCGGGGTGGAGGTGGGGGCATAGACCGAGGGTGGGGTAGAGGTGGGGGCATGGACCGGTAGTGGGGTGGAGGTGGGGGCATGGCCGGGGTGCGGGGTGGAGGTGGGGGCATGGACCGGGGGTGGGGTAGAGGTGGGGGCATGGACCGGTAGTGGGGTGGAGGTGGGGGCATGGCCGGGGTGCGGGGTGGAGGTGGGGGCATGGACCGGGGGTGGGGTAGAGGTGGGGGCATGGACCGGGGGTGGGGGCATGGACCGGGGGGTGGGGTAGAGGTGGGGCATGGACCGGGAGTGGGGTAGAGGTGGGGGCATGGACCAGGGATGGGGCAGAGGTGGAGCATGGACCGGGGGTGGGGCAGAGGTGGGGCATGGACCGGGGGTGGGGCAGAGGTGGGGCATGGACCGGGGGTGGGGCAGAGGTAGGGCATGGACCGGGGGTGGGGCAGAGGTGGGGCATGGACCGGGGGTGGGGCATGGACCGGGGCAGAGGTGGGGCATGTGCCTTGAGCCCTGTTAGCCGGGAGAGCTGTGACTGTGTGGTCAGTGTTGTGGCACCAGTCACCTGCCATCACCTTCCCCAGCAGCTCACCCATCACACCTGTCCCTGTGCTGTAGCTGCTCTGTGTCCAGCTGACAATCCTCTCCTGCTCCTCACAGACCTGTATAATGGAGCAGCTCTTCTGAGGGATAACGTCACCAGGCGGCAGAGCTTCCCACAGTGCGGAGCTCATACACGGAGGCCGCAGCACAGTCCGCAGGTCACTACGAGGAGCCCGGTCCTGCAGGCTGAAGTGATGTAGTAGCGCAGCTACCGGGGGCAAAGACTGTGACCGCCCCGGGCCCCGCGCTCTGAGGGGCCACCCGGAGCTGAAAAGGTTAAACTGTGTGGCTTTGTCTCTATTGGGCCCTTTGAGCTGGGGGCCCCTCCGCAGGGTCACTGTATAGGCGACATCTGCAGATACACTTGAAAGCGATGGAGGACGAAACGTCACAGCTGACGCTCCCTCCCCCATCGTTCTATCTCAGCGTCTAACGTCTCAGCACGATGACGTCACTACGTAGCGTCCTCTACGCTGGGAGGTGCGACGCATAGAACACAAGCTGCGGCGACCGCGGAGGAGAGGTGAGTATTGTATTTTATTTTTTTAGGACATTGTTGTGGCCATTAAATTACATTTAAGACTATGGGGCTGCATTATACTATATTGAGGGCTTTACACTGAATGGTCAATAGGGGTGCATTATACTATATGGGGCTGCATTATACAGAGCTATATAGAGGGTCTGAGAGGGGGGATATACTGCAGGATGGGACGGTATATAGATGAGAGGTGGGATATACTGCAGGATGGGACGGTATATAGATGAGAGGTGGGATATACTACAGGCTGGGGCTGTATATAGATGAGAGGAGGGATATACTGCAGGATGGGGTTGTATATAGATGAGAGGGGGGATATACTGCAGGATGGGACGGTATCTAGATGAGAGGTGGGATATACTACAGGATGGGACGGTATATAGATGAGAGGGGGGATATACTGCAGGATGGGACTGTATATAGATGAGAGGTGGGATATACTGCAGGATGGGACGGTATATAGATGAGAGGTGGGATATACTACAGGATGGGACGGTATATAGATGAGAGGGGGGATATACTGCAGGATGGGACTGTATATAGATGAGAGGTGGGATATACTGCAGGATGGGACGGTATATAGATGAGAGGTGGGATATACTACAGGATGGGGCTGTATATAGATGAGAGGTGGGATATACTACAGGATGGGGCTGTATATAGGTGAGAGGTGGGATATACTGCAGGATGGGGCTGTATATAGGTGAGAGGTGAGATATACTGCAGGATGGGGCTGTATATAGGTGAGAGGTGGGATATACTACAGGATGGGGCTGTATATAGGTGAGAGGTGGGATATACTACAGGATGGGGCTGTATATAGGTGAGAGGTGGGATATACTGCAGGATGGGGCTGTATATAGGTGAGAGGTGGGATATACTCCAGGATGGGGCTGTATATAGGTGAGAGGTGGGATATACTGCAGGATGGGGCGGTATATAGGTGAGAGGTGGGATATACTGCAGGATGGGGCGGTATATAGGTGAGAGGTGGGATATACTGCAGGATGGGGCGGTATATAGGTGAGAGGGGGGATATACTGCAGGATGGAGCTGTATATAGGTGAGAGGTGGGATATACTGCAGGATGGGGCTGTAAATAGGTGAGAGGTGGGATATACTGCAGGATGGGGCTGTATATAGGTGAGAGGTGAGATATACTGCAGGATGGAACGGTATATAGGTGAGACGTGGGATATACTACAGGCTGGGGCTGTATATAGGTGAGAGGTGGGATATACTGCAGGATGGAGCTGTATATAAGTGAGAGGTGGGATATACTACAGGATGGGGCTGTATATAGGTGAGAGGTGGGATATACTGCAGGATGGGGCTGTATATAGGTGAGAGGTGGCATATACTACAGGATGGGGCTGTATATAGGTGAGAGGTGTGATATACTGCAGGATAGGGCTGTATATAGGTGAGAGGTGGGATATACTACAGGATGGGACGGTATATAGGTGAGAGGTGGGATATACTACAGGATGGGGCTGTATATAGGTGAGAGGTGGGATATACTGCAGGATGGGGCTGTATATAGGTGAGAGGTGGGATATACTGCAGGATGGGGCCGTATATAGGTGAGAGGTGGGATATACTACAGGATGGGGCTGTATATAGGTGAGAGGTGGGATATACTGCAGGATGGGGCTGTATATAGGTGAGAGGTGGGATATACTACAGGATGGGGCTGTATATAGGTGAGAGGTGGGATATACTACAGGATGGGGCTGTATATAGGTGGGAGGTGAGATATACTGCAGGATGGGGCTGTATCACTATTCTGCTGTTACATCGTGTCTTATCCTCCATTCACCTCCAGAGCTGCACTCACTATTCTGCTGTTACATCGTGTCTTATCCTCCAGTAAACTCCAGAGCTGCAGTCACTATTCTGCTGTTACATCGTGTCTTATCCTCCAGTCACCTCCAGAGCTGCAGTCCCTATTCTGCTGTTAAATCAGGTCTTATCCTCCAGTCACCTCCAGAGCTGCACTCACTATTCTGCTGTTACATCGTGTCTTATCCTCCAGTCACCTCCAGAGCTGCACTCACTATTCTGCTGTTACATCGTGTCTTATCCTCCAGTCACCTCCAGAGCTGTAGTCACTATTTTGCTGTTACATCATGTCTTACACTCCAGCCACCTCCAGAGCTGCAGTCACTATTCTGCTGTTACATCATGTCTTATCCTGCAGTCACCTCCAGAGCTGCAGTCACTCTTCTGCTGTTACATTATGACCTATCTTCTAGTCACCTCCACAGCTGCAGTCATTATTCTGCTGTTACATCATGTCTTATCCTCCAGTCACCTCCAGAGCTGCAATCACTATTCTGCTGTTACATCATGTCCTATCTTCCAGTCACCTCCAGAGCTGCAGTCACTATTCTGGTGTTACATCAAGTCTTATCCTCCAGTCATTTCCAGAGCTGCAGTCACTATTCTGCTGTAATATCGTGTCTTATCCTCAAGAGCTGAACTCACTATTCTGCTGTTACATCATGTCTTATCCTCCAGTCTCCTCCAGAGCTGCAATCACTATTCTGCTGTTACATCGTTTCTTATCCTCCAGTCACCTCCCAAGCTGTAGTCACTATTCTGCCGTTACATCGTGTCTTATCCTCCTGTCACCTCCAGAGCTGCAGTCAATATTCTGCTGTTACATCGTGTCTTATCCTCCAGTCACCTCAAGAGCTGCAGTCACTATTCTGCTATTACATCGTGTCTTATCCTCCAGTCACCTCAAGAGCTGCAGTCAATATTCTGCTGTTACATCGTGTCTTGTCCTCCTGTCACCTCCAGAGCTGCACTCACTATTATGCTATTGCTTCATGTCTTATCCTCCAGTCACCTCCAGAGCTGCAGTCACTATTCTGCTGTTACATCGTGTCTTATCCTCCATTAAACTCCAGAGCTGCAGTCACTATTCTGCTGTTACATCGTGTCTTATCCTACAGTCACCTCCAGAGCTGCAGTCACTATTCTGCTGTTACATCAGGTCTTATCCTCCAATCACCTCCAGAGCTGCACTCACTATTCTGCTGTTACATCGTGTCTTATCCTCCAGTCACCTCCAAAGCTGCACTCACCATTCTGCTATTACACTGTGTCTTATCCTCCGGTCACCTCCAGAGCTGTAGTCACTATTCTGCTGTTAGATCATGTCTTATCCTCCAGCCGCCTCCCGAGCTCCAGTCAATATTCTGCTGTTACATCATGTCTTATCCTCAAGTCACCTCCAGAGCTGCAGTCACTATTCTGCTGTAATATCGTGTCTTATCCTCCAGTGACCTCAAGAGCTGCACTCACTATTCTGCTGTTACATCGTGTCTTATCCTCCAGTCACCTCCAGAGCTGCACTCACTATTCTGCTGTTACATCGTGTCTTATCCTCCAGACACCTCCAGAGCTGCAGACACTATTCTGCTGTTACATCGTGTCTTATCCTCCAGTCACCTCCAGAGCTGCGTCTCTATTCTGCTGTTACATCAGGTATTATCCTCCAGTCACCTCCAGATCTGCACTCACTATTCTGCTGTTACATCGTGTCTTATCCTCCAGACACCTCCAGAGCTGCACTCACTATTCTGCTGTTACATCGTGTCTTATCCTCCAGTCACCTCAAGAGCTGCACTCACTATTATTTTGTTACATCGTATCTTATCCTCCAGACACCTCCAGAGCTGCAGACACTATTCTGCTGTTACATCGTGTCTTATCCTCCAGTCACCTCATGAGCTGCAGTCACTATTCTGCTGTTACATCGTGTCTTGTCCTCCAGTCACTTCCAGAGCTGCACTCACTATTATGCTGTTACTTCATGTCTTATCCTCCAGTCACCTCCAGAGCTGCAGTCACTATTCTGCTGTTACATCAGGTCTTATCTTCCAGTCACCTCCAGAGCTGCAATCATTATTCTGCTGTTACATCGTGTCTTATCCTCCTGTCACCTCCAGAGCTGCAATCACTATTCCACTGTTACATCATGTCTTATCCTCCAGTCACTTCCAGAGCTGCACTCACTATTCTGCTGTTACATCGTATCTTATCCTCCAGTCAACTCCAGAGCTGCACTCACTATTCTGCTGTTAAATCATGTCTTATCCTCCAGCCATCTCCAGAGCTGAATTTACCATTCTGCTGTTACATCATGTCTTATCTTCCTGTCACCTCCAGAGTTGCAGTCACTATTCTGCTGTTACATCAGGTCTTATCCTCCAGTCACCTCCAGAGCTGCAATCATTATTCTGCTGTTACATGGTGTCTTATCCTCCAGTCACCTCCAGAGCTGCAGTCACTATTCTGCTGTTACATCGTGTTTTGTCCTCCAGTCACCTCCAGAGCTGCACTCACTATTATGCTGTTACTTCATGTCTTATCCTCTAGTCACATCAAGAGCTGCACTCACTTTTCTGCTGTTACATCTTGTCTTATTCTCCAGTTACCTCCAGAGCTGCAGTCACTATTCTGCTGTTTCATCGTGTCTTATCCTCCAGTTATCTCCAGAGCTGCAGTCACTATTCTGCTGTTACATCATGTCTTATCCTCCAGTCACCTCCAGAGCTGCACTCACTATTCTGCTGTTACATCATGTCCTATCTACCAGTCCCCTCCAGAGCTGCAGTCACTATTCTTATGTTACATCAGGTCTTATCCTCCAGTCACCTCCAGAGCTGCAGTCACTATTCTGCTGTTACATCGTGTCTTATTCTCCAGTTAGCTCCAGAGCTGCAGTCACTATTCTGCTGTTACATCATGTCTTATCCTCCAGTCACCTCCAGAACTGCACTCACTATTCTGTTGTTACATCATGTCCTATCTACCACTCACCTCCAGAGCTGCACACACTATTCTGATGTTACATCAGGTCTTATCCTCCAGTCACCTCCAGAGCTGCAATCATTATTCTGCTGTTACATCGTGTCTTATCCTCCTGTCACCTCCAGAGCTGCAATCACTATTCTACTGTTACATTATGTCTTATCCTCCAGTCACCTCCAGAGCTGCAGTCACTATTCTGCTGTTACATTATCTATTATCCTCCAGTCACCTCCAGAGCTGCACTCACTATTCTGCTGTTACATCGTGTCTTATCCTCCAGTCACCTCCAGAGCTGCTGTCACTATTCTGCCGTTACATCGTGTCTTATCCTCTAGTCACCTCCAGAGCTGCAGTCACTATTCTACTGTTACATGGTGTCTTATCCTCCAGTCACCTCCAGAGCTGCACTCACTATTCTGCTGTTTCATCGTGTCTTATCCTCCAGCCACCTCCAGAGCTGCACTCACTATTCTGCTGTTACATCATGTGTTATCTTCCTGTCACCTCCAGAGCTGCAGTCACTATTCTGCTGTTACATCAGGTCTTATCCTCCAGTCACCTCCAGAGCTGCAATCATTATTCTGCTGTTACATCGTGTCTTATCCTCCTGTCACCTCCAGAGCTGCAATCACTATTCTATTGTTACATCCTGTCTTATCCTCCAGTCACCTCCAGAGCTGCAGTCACTATTCTGCTGTTACATCATCTATATTCCTCCAATCACCTCAAGAGCTGCACTCACTATTCTGCTGTTACATCATGTCTTATCCTCCAGTCACCTCCAGAGCTGCACTCACCATTCTGCTGTTAAATCATGTCTTATCTTCCAGTCACCTCCAGAGCTGCAGTCACTATTCTGCTGTTACGTCATGTCTTATCCTCCAGTCTCCTCCAGAGCTGCAGTCACTATTCTGCCGTTACATCGAGTCTTATCCTCCAGTCACCTCCAGAGCTGCAGTCACTATTCTGCTGTTACATCGTGTCTTATCCTCCAGCCACCTCCAGAGCTGCAGTCTCTATTCTGCTGTTACATCAGGTCTTATCCTCCACTCACCTCCAGAGCTGCAGTCACTATTCTGATGTTACATCAGGTCTTATCCTCCAGTCACCTCCAGAGCTGCTGTCACTATTCTGTTGTTACATCAGGTCTTATCCTCCGTTCACCTCCAGAGATGCACTCACTATTCTGCTGTTACATCGTGTCTTATCCTGCAGTCACCTCAAGAGATGCAGTCACTATTCTGCTGTTACATCATGTCTTATCCTCCAGTCACCTCATGAGCTGCAGTCACTATTCTCCTGTTACATCGTGTCTTGTCCTCCAGTCACCTCCAGAGCTGCACTCACTATTATGCTGTTACTTCATGTCTTATCCTCCACTCATCTCCAGAGCTGCAGTCACTATTCTGCTGTTACATCCTGTCTTATCCTCCAGTCACCTCCAGAGCTGCACTCACTATTCTGCTGTTACATCGTGTCCTATCCTCCAGTCACTTCCAGAGCTGCAGTCACTATTCTGCTGTTACATCATGTCTTATCCTCCAGTCACCTCCAGAGCTGCTGTCACTATTCTGTTGTTACATCGTTTCTTATCCTCCAGTCACCTCCAGAGCTGCACTCACTATTATGCTGTTACTTCATGCCTTATCCTCCAGTCACCTCAAGAGCTGCACTCACTTTTCTGCTGTTACATTGTGTCTTATCCTCCAGTCACCTCCAGAGCTGCACTCACTATTCTGCTGTTACATCATGTCTTATCCTCCAGTCACCTCCAGAGCTGCACTCACTATTCTGCTGTTACCTCATGTTCTATCTACCAGTCACCTCCAGAGCTGCACTGACTATTCTGCTGTTACATCGTGTCTTATCCTCCAGTCACCTCCAGAGCTGCACTCACTATTCGGCTGTTACATCGTGTCTTATACTCCAGTTACCTCCAGACCTGCTGTCACTATTCTGCTGTTACATCAGGTCTCATCCTCCAGTCACCTCCAGAACTGCAATCATTATTCTGCTGTTACATCATGTCTTATCCTCCTGTCACCTCCAGAGCTGCAATCACTATTCTACTGTTACATTATGTCTTATCCTCCAGTCACCTCCAGAGCTCCAGTCACTATTCTGCTGTTACATCGTGTCTTATCCTCCAGTCACCTCCAGAGCTGCAGTCACTATTCGGGTGTTACATCGTGTCTTATCCTCCAGTCACCTCCAGAGCTGCACTCACTATTCGGCTGTTACATCGTGTCTTATACTCCAGTTACCTCCAGAGCTGCACTCACTATTCTGCTGTTACATCATGTCTTATCCTCCAGTCTCCTCCAGAGCTGCAGTCACTATTCTGCCGTTACATCGTGTCTTATCCTCCAGTCACCTCCAGAGCTGCAGTCACTATTCTGCTGTTACATCGTGTCTTATCCTCCAGCCACCTCCAGAGCTCCAGTCACTATTCTGCTGTTACATCGTGTCTTATCCTCCAGCCACCTCCAGAGCTCCAGTCACTATTCTGCTGTTACATCAGGTCTTATCCTCCACTCACCTCCAGAGCTGCAGTCACTATTCTGCTGTTACATCGTGTCCTATCCTCCTGTCACCTCCAGAGCTGCAGTCACTATTCTGCTGTTACATCATGTCTTATCCTCCAGTCACCTCCAGAGCTGCTGTCACTATTCTGTTGTTACATCGTTTCTTATCCTCCATTCACCTCCAGAGATGCAATCACTGTTCTGCTGTTACATGGTGTTTTGTCCCCCAGTCACCTCCAGAGCTGCAGTCACTATACTGCTGTTACATCGTGTCTTGTCCTCCAGTCACCTCCAGAGCTGCACTCACTATTATGCTGCTACTTCATGTCTTATCCTCCAGTCACCTCAAGAGCTGCACTCACTTTTCTGCTGTTACATTGTGTCTTATCCTCCAGTCACCTCAAGAACTGCACTCACTATTCTGCTGTTACATCATGTCTTATCCTCCAGTCACCTCCAGAGCTGCACTCACTATTCTGCTGTTACCTCATGTCCTATCTACCAGTCACCTCCAGAGCTGCACTGACTATTCTGCTGTTACATCGTGTCTTATCCTCCAGTCACCTCCAGAGCTGCACTCACTATTCTGCTGTTACATCGTGTCTTATACTCCAGTTACCTCCAGAGCTGCTGTCACTATTCTGCTGTTACATCATGTCTTATCCTCCAGTCACCTCCAGAGCTGCACTCACTATTCTGCTGTTACATCATGTCTTATCCTCCAGTCACCTCCACAGCTGCAGTCACTATTCTGCTGTTACATCATCTATTATCCTCCAGTCACCTCCAGAGCTACAGACACTATTCTACTGTTACATCGTGTATTATCCTCCAGTTACCTCCAGAGCTGAATTCACCATTCTGCTGTTACATCATGTCTTATCTTCCTGTCACCTCCAGAGTTGCAGTCACTATTCTGCTGTTACATCAGGTCTTATCCTCCAGTCACCTCCAGAGCTGCAATCATTATTCTGCTGTTACATGGTGTCTTATCCTCCAGTCACCTCCAGAGCTGCAGTCACTATTCTGCTGTTACATCTTGTTTTGTCCTCCAGTCACCTCCAGAGCTGCACTCACTATTATGCTGTTACTTCATGTCTTATCCTCTAGTCACCTCAAGAGCTGCACTCACTTTTCTGCTGTTACATCGTGTCTTATCCTCCAGTTACCTCCAGAGCTGCAGTCACTATTCTGCTGTTTCATCGTGTCTTATCCTCCAGTTATCTGCAGAGCTGCAGTCACTATTCTGCTGTTACATCATGTCTTATCCTCCAGTCACCTCCAGAGCTGCACTCACTATTCTGCTGTTACATCATGTCCTATCTACCAGTCCCCTCCAGAGCTGCAGTCACTATTCTTATGTTACATCAGGTCTTATCCTCCAGTCACCTCCAGAGCTGCACTCACTATTCTGCTGTTACATCATGTCTTATCCTCCAGTCACCTCCAGAGCTGCACTCACTATTCTGCTGTTACCTCATGTCCTATCTACCAGTCACCTCCAGAGCTGCACTGACTATTCTGCTGTTACATCGTGTCTTATCCTCCAGTCACCTCCAGAGCTGCACTCACTATTCTGCTGTTACATCGTGTCTTATACTCCAGTTACCTCCAGAGCTGCTGTCACTTTTCTGCTGTTACATCATGTCTTATCCTCCAGTCACCTCCAGAGCTGCACTCACTATTCTGCTGTTACATCATGTCTTATCCTCCAGTCACCTCCACAGCTGCAGTCACTATTCTGCTGTTACATCATCTATTATCCTCCAGTCACCTCCAGAGCTACAGTCACTATTCTACTGTTACATCGTGTATTATCCTCCAGTTACCTCCAGAGCTGAATTCACCATTCTGCTGTTACATCATGTCTTATCTTCCTGTCACCTCCAGAGTTGCAGTCACTATTCTGCTGTTACATCAGGTCTTATCCTCCAGTCACCTCCAGAGCTGCAATCATTATTCTGCTGTTACATGGTGTCTTATCCTCCAGTCACCTCCAGAGCTGCAGTCACTATTCTGCTGTTACATCTTGTTTTGTCCTCCAGTCACCTCCAGAGCTGCACTCACTATTATGCTGTTACTTCATGTCTTATCCTCTAGTCACCTCAAGAGCTGCACTCACTTTTCTGCTGTTACATCGTGTCTTATCCTCCAGTTACCTCCAGAGCTGCAGTCACTATTCTGCTGTTTCATCGTGTCTTATCCTCCAGTTATCTCCAGAGCTGCAGTCACTATTCTGCTGTTACATCATGTCTTATCCTCCAGTCACCTCCAGAGCTGCACTCACTATTCTGCTGTTACATCATGTCCTATCTACCAGTCCCCTCCAGAGCTGCAGTCACTATTCTTATGTTACATCAGGTCTTATCCTCCAGTCACCTCCAGAGCTGCACTCACTATTCTGCTGTCACATCATGTCTTATCCTCCAGTCACCTCCAGAGCTGCACTCACTATTCTGCTGTTACCTCATGTCCTATCTACCAGACACCTCCAGAGCTGCACTGACTATTCTGCTGTTACATCGTGTCTTATCCTCCAGTCACCTCCAGAGCTGCACTCACTATTCTGCTGTTACATCGTGTCTTATACTCCAGTTACCTCCAGAGCTGCTGTCACTATTCTGCTGTTACATCATGTCTTATCCTCCAGTCACCTCCAGAGCTGCACTCACTATTCTGCTTTTACATCATGTCTTATCCTCCAGTCACCTCCAGAGCTGCAGTCACTATTCTGCTTTTACATCATCTATTATCCTCCAGTCACCTCCAGAGCTACAGTCACTATTCTACTGTTACATCGTTTATTATCCTCCAGTTACCTCCAGAGCTGAATTCACCATTCTGCTGTTACATCATGTCTTATCTTCCTGTCACCTCCAGAGTTGCAGTCACTATTCTGCTGTTACATCAGGTCTTATCCTCCAGTCACCTCCAGAGCTGCAATCATTATTCTGCTGTTACATGGTGTCTTATCCTCCAGTCACCTCCAGAGCTGCAGTCACTATTCTGCTGTTACATCTTGTTTTGTCCTCCAGTCACCTCCAGAGCTGCACTCACTATTATGCTGTTACTTCATGTCTTATCCTCTAGTCACCTCAAGAGCTGCACTCACTTTTCTGCTGTTACATCGTGTCTTATCCTCCAGTTACCTCCAGAGCTGCAGTCACTATTCTGCTGTTTCATCGTGTCTTATCCTCCAGTCACCTCCAGAACTGCACTCACTATTCTGTTGTTACATCAGGTCTTATCCTCCAGTCACCTCCAGAACTGCAATCATTATTCTGCTGTTACATCGTGTCTTATCCTCCTGTCACCTCCAGAGCTGCAATCACTATTCTACTGTTACATTATGTCTTATCCTCCAGTCACCTCCAGAGCTGCAGTCACTATTCTGCTGTTACATCGTGTCTTATCCTCCAGTCACCTCCAGAGCTGCAGTCACTATTCGGGTGTTACATCGTGTCTTATCCTCCAGTCACCTCCAGAGCTGCACTCACTATTCGGCTGTTACATCGTGTCTTATACTCCAGTTACCTCCAGAGCTGCACTCACTATTCTGCTGTTACATCATGTCTTATCCTCCAGTCTCCTCCAGAGCTGCAGTCACTATTCTGCTGTTACATCGTGTCTTATCCTCCAGCCACCTCCAGAGCTCCAGTCACTATTATGCTGTTACATCTTGTCTTATCCTCCAGCCACCTCCAGAGCTCCAGTCACTATTCTGCTGTTACATCAGGTCTTATCCTCCACTCACCTCCAGAGCTGCAGTCACTATTCTGCTGTTACATCGTGTCCTATCCTCCTGTCACCTCCAGAGCTGCAGTCACTATTCTGCTGTTACATCATGTCTTATCCTCCAGTCACCTCCAGAGCTGCTGTCACTATTCTGTTGTTACATCGTTTCTTATCCTCCATTCACCTCCAGAGATGCAATCACTGTTCTGCTGTTACATGGTGTTTTGTCCTCCAGTCACCTCCAGAGCT
Organism: Phyllobates terribilis; assembly: GCF_046119375.1. NCBI lineage: Eukaryota > Metazoa > Chordata > Amphibia > Anura > Dendrobatidae > Phyllobates > Phyllobates terribilis. Next base: position 3,986,558 of record NW_027362902.1, read on the forward strand.
GCAGTCACTATTCTGCTGTTACATCGTGTCTTATCCTCCAGTCACCTCAAGAGCTGCACTCACTTTTCTGCTGTTACATTGTGTCTTATCCTCCAGTCACCTCAAGAACTGCACTCACTATTCTGCTGTTACATCATGTCTTATCCTCCAGTCACCTCCAGAGCTGCACTCACTATTCTGCTGTTACCTCATGTCCTATCTACCAGTCACCTCCAGAGCTGCACTGACTATTCTGCTGTTACATCGTGTCTTATCCTCCAGTCACCTCCAGAGCTGCACTCACTATTCTGCTGTTACATCGTGTCTTATACTCCAGTTACCTCCAGAGCTGCTGTCACTATTCTGCTGTTACATCATGTCTTATCCTCCAGTCACCTCCAGAGCTGCACTCACTATTCTGCTGTTACATCAGGTCTTATCCTCCACAGTCACCTCCAGAGCTGCAGTCACTATTCTGCTGTTACATCATCTATTATCCTCCAGTCACCTCCAGAGCTACAGTCACTATTCTACTGTTACATCGTGTATTATCCTCCAGTTACCTCCAGAGCTGAATTTACCATTCTGCTGTTACATCATGTCTTATCTTCCTGTCACCTCCAGAGTTGCAGTCACTATTCTGCTGTTACATCAGGTCTTATCCTCCAGTCACCTCCAGAGCTGCAATCATTATTCTGCTGTTACATGGTGTCTTATCCTCCAGTCACCTCCAGAGCTGCAGTCACTATTCTGCTGTTACATCGTGTTTTGTCCTCCAGTCACCTCCAGAGCTGCACTCACTATTATGCTGTTACTTCATGTCTTATCCTCTAGTCACCTCAAGAGCTGCACTCACTTTTCTGCTGTTACATCGTGTCTTATTCTCCAGTTACCTCCAGAGCTGCAGTCACTATTCTGCTGTTTCATCGTGTCTTATCCTCCAGTTATCTCCAGAGCTGCAGTCACTATTCTGCTGTTACATCATGTCTTATCCTCCAGTCACCTCCAGAGCTGCACTCACTATTCTGCTGTTACATCATGTCCTATCTACCAGTCCCCTCCAGAGCTGCAGTCACTATTCTTATGTTACATCAGGTCTTATCCTCCAGTCACCTCAGAGCTGCAGTCACTATTCTGCTGTTACATCGTGTCTTATTCTCCAGTTACCTCCAGAGCTGCAGTCACTATTCTGCTGTTACATCATGTCTTATCCTCCAGTCACCTCCAGAACTGCACTCACTATTCTGTTGTTACATCATGTCCTATCTACCACTCACCTCCAGAGCTGCAGTCACTATTCTGCTGTTACATTGTGTCTTATCCTCCTGTCACCTCCAGAGCTGCACTCACTATTCTGATGTTACATCAGGTCTTATCCTCCAGTCACCTCCAGAGCTGCAATCATTATTCTGCTGTTACATCGTGTCTTATCCTCCTGTCACCTCCAGAGCTGCAATCACTATTCTACTGTTACATTATGTCTTATCCTCCAGTCACCTCCAGAGCTGCAGTCACTATTCTGCTGTTACATTATCTATTATCCTCCAGTCACCTCCAGAGCTGCACTCACTATTCTGCTGTTACATCGTGTCTTATCCTCCAGTCACCTCCAGAGCTGCTGTCACTATTCTGCCGTTACATCGTGTCTTATCCTCCAGTCACCTCCAGAGCTGCAGTCACTATTCTACTTGTACATGGTGTCTTATCCTCCAGTCACCTCCAGAGCTGCACTCACTATTCTGCTGTTTCATCGTGTCTTATCCTCCAGCCACCTCCAGAGCTGCACTCACTATTCTGCTGTTACATCATGTGTTATCTTCCTGTCACCTCCAGAGCTGCAGTCACTATTATGCTGTTACATCAGGTCTTATCCTCCAGTCACCTCCAGAGCTGCAATCATTATTCTGCTGTTACATCGTGTCTTATCCTCCTGTCACCTCCAGAGCTGCAATCACTATTCTATTGTTACATCCTGTCTTATCCTCCAGTCACCTCCAGAGCTGCAGTCACTATTCTGCTGTTACATCATCTATATTCCTCCAATCACCTCAAGAGCTGCACTCTCTATTCTGTTGTTACTTCGTATGTTATCGTCCAGTCAACTCCAGAGCTGCACTCTCTATTCTGCTGTTACTTAATGTCTTATCCTTCAGTCACCTCCAGAGCTGCAGTCACTGTTCTGCTGTTACATCATGTCTTATCCTCCAGCCACCTCCAGAGCTGCACTCACTATTCTGCTGTTACATCATGTCTTATCCTCCAGTCACCTCCAGAGCTGCACTCACTATTCTGCTGTTACCTCATGTTCTATCTACCAGTCACCTCCAGAGCTGCACTGACTATTCAGCTGTTACATCGTGTCTTATCCTCCAGTCACCTCCAGAGCTGCACTCACTATTCGGCTGTTACATCGTGTCTTATACTCCAGTTACCTCCAGAGCTGCTGTCACTATTCTGCTGTTACATCAGGTCTTATCCTCCAGTCACCTCCAGAGCTGCAATCATTATTCTGCTGTTACATCGTGTCTTATCCTCCTGTCACCTCCAGAGCTGCAGTCACTATTCTGTTGTTACATCATCTATATTCCTCCAATCACCTCAAGAGCTGCACTCTCTATTCTGCTGTTACATCGTATCTTATTGTCCAGTCAACTCCAGAGCTGTACTCACTATTCTGCTGTTAATCATGTCTTATCCTTCAGTCACCTCCAGAGCTGCAGTCACTGTTTTGCTGTTACATCATGTCTTATCCTCCAGTCACCTCCAGAGCTGCAGTCACTATTCTGCCGTTACATCGTGTCTTATCCTCCAGTCACCTCCAGAGCTGCAGTCACTATTCTGCTGTTACATCGTGTCTTATCCTCCATTCACCTCCAGAGATGCAATCACTGTTCTGCTGTTACATGGTGTCTTATCCTCCAGTCACCTCCAGAGCTGCAGTCACTATTCTGCAGTTACATTGTGTTTTGTCCTCCTGTCACCTCCAGAGCTGCACTCACTATTATGCTGTTACTTCATGTCTTATCCTCCAGTCACCTCAAGAGCTGCACTCCCTTTTCTGCTGTTACATCGTGTCTTATCCTCCAGTCACCTCAAGAGCTGCACTCACTATTCTGCTGTTACATCATGTCTTATCCTCCAGTCACCTCCAGAGCTGCACTCACTATTCTGCTGTTACCGCATGTCCTATCTACCAGTCACCTCCAGAGCTGCACTGACTATTCTGCTGTTACATCGTGTCTTATCCTCCAGTCACCTCCAGAGCTGCACTCACTATTCTGCTGTTTCATCGTGTCTTATCCTCCAGTTACCTCCAGAGCTGCAGTCACTATTCTGCTGTTACATCATGTCTTATCCTCCAGTCACCTCCAGAGCTGCACTGACTATTCTGCTGTTACATCGTGTCTTATCCTCCAGTCACCTCCAGAGCTGCAGTCACTATTCTGCTGTTACATCGTGTCTTATTCTCCAGTTACCTCCAGAGCTGCAGTCACTATTCTGCTGTTATGTAGCACCCTGAGGATTCGGCTGCTACAGGGGTATTGCACCTCAACCCAGAGGTGTGATATTCCACTCCCGGGTAAGGAAGGAGTGTGGAACTGAGCTCGGTAGGCTGCATGCACTACACACATCCCATTTCCGAGGAGCAGACCGACGGTACTCCCACTTAGAAATGTGCAGGTACGACCGAGTCTGTTCCTGGCTGGAGTGGGAGGGGGGTGGTACATCCCAAGTAGTGTAGGGGCAGATAGGGGGAGCAGCCTGGGTAAAGATAGGAGCTCATTGGGTGCTGGTCACCTGAGCTCACACATAGAGGGTGTATATAAGGTGGGCACCAACTAAGATCAGGGTCAGATGCAGAGAACAAGTCAGCAAGCAGAGGAAGAGAGACCCAGAGTGAGAGAGGAGAAGAAAGACCCAGAGGGGGAAACAGAAAAGAGGACTCCAAGAACCCAAATTAAATCCACGGGTGAAGAGTCGGCACAGGGTACCGGATCCCAAACTGGCGGGGGCAGAAAACACACCCTAGCCAGAGACCGGAGGCCGTGGGCAGCATCTGTCACGGTCACCCATCATATCCACCCCGAAGGCACACCACATGAAGGGTCAGGGAACCCAGGGCCAAGGGTGTCCCAACAGAAGGCCCGAGGGAGCTGGACCTAGGTGGATCACTGGTGGGGACGGCCAGAGAACGGGACAGAAGGAGAGCTCAGGGCCACGCTCCGGACTTATTTGGGGGTTGGCTGGATCCAGGACCTGGTGGACGCAGCACGGCTCGGGTGGTCACTCGAAGCTGGAGTGACCAGTACAACATCTGCAGTAAGTAAACACCCTTAACTGCACAACCCGACTCTATCTTCATTGCCGTCTGCACTGCACCACCACAACCCCCATCCTCTGCACCTGTCCCCCCTGAGGCTATACCCCTCCCGTTGGGGGTTATCCCACCAAGCTGCGCACCCACCATCAGCCTCAGCGGACCCTGCTGCAGCGGCGGCCACAGTGACCGCATCACAACGGGTGGCGTAGTCGACACAAAAGAACTCTTAATAACATCTGTAGGACTGCCACATAACACTGAGCTTGACGCCCTGGGCACGGGCCGGGTCACAGCCGCTCGGAGACTACAACCCCCCCATCTGATCCGGTGCCGGGTATTCCCCTCAAAAAGGAATATGTCCCAGGGGGCGCGTCAACTTCATCATGTCTTATCCTCCAGTCACCTCCAGCGCTGCACTCACTATTCTGTTGTTACATCATGTCCTATCTACCAGTCACCTCCAGAGCTGCACTCACTATTCTGATGTTACATCAGGTCTTATCCTCCAGTCACCTCCAGAGCTGCAATCATTATTTGCTGTTACATCGTGTCTTATCCTCCTGTCACCTCCAGAGCTGCAATCACTATTCTACTGTTACATTATGTCTTATCCTCCAGTCACCTCCAGAGCTGCAGTCACTATTCTGCTGTTACATTATCCATTATCCTCCAGTCACCTCCAGAGCTGCACTCACTATTCTGCTTTTACATCGTGTCTTATCCTCCAGTCACCTCCAGAGCTGCACTCACCATTCTACTTTTACTTCATGTCTTATCTTTCAGTCACCTCCAGAGCTGCAGTCACTATTCTGCTGTTACTTCATGTCTTATCCTCCAGCCACCTCCAGAGCTGCACTCACTATTCTGCTGTTACTTCAAGTCTTATCCTCCAGTCACCTCCAGAGCGGCAGTCACTCTTCTGCTGTTACATCGTGTCTTATCCTCCAGTCACCTCCAGAGCTGCTGTCACTATTCTGCCTTTACATCGTGTCTTATCCTCCAGTCACCTCCAGAGCTGCAGTCACTATTCTACTGTTACATGGTGTCTTATCCTCCAGTCACCTCCAGAGCTGCACTCACTATTCTGCTGTTTCATCGTGTCTTATCCTCCAGTCACCTCCAGAGCTGCTGTCACTATTCTGCCGTTACATCGTGTCTTATCCTCCAGTCACCTCCAGAGCTGCAGTCTTTTATCTACTGTTACATCCTGTCTTATCCTCCAGTCACCTCCAGAGCTGCAGTCACTATTCTGCTGTTACATCATGTCTTATCCTCCAGTCACCTCCAGAGCTGCAGTCACTATTCTGCTGTTACATCATGTCCTATCTACCAGTCACCTCCAGAGCTGCACTCACTATTCTGCTGTTACATCCAGGGCTGTGGAGTCGGAGTCGTGGAGTCAGAGTTAGTTTTGGTTGGAGTCGGAGTCGGTAGAAATGTACCGACTCCAGCTTTAAAAAAATATATTAATATTTCATAATTGAACTTTCATATGAATTTTATAAATGTTACTCAAATATATATGCTCTATCAAACTATGAACAACAGTGATAAGCAGTTCTGCTGGAGATAGAGACATTTCTTACTTCTTGTGTGTCACTGTTCTCCACTGCCCTTATCTAATCTTATACTTGGTTAACCTCATGCTGCCCCAACCCCCCTACTTACAATGTATGAAACTGAAAGTGAAAATGTGTTGCAAATTCTTAGTAGTAAAGCTCCTCCTCTAGACTAGATGTTTACTAGGTGTGTGTCTTCCAAGCATCTCACAGCTGCTACTCAGAAGAGGAAGACTGTAAGAAGTATAATCCTTTCAACAAACTTTGCATCAGTTAACTGTGAGTACATGAGGAATAACAGTATTACTGACCACTATATCAGTTGTACGACCTGGCAATAATTTTGTACAATTGTTTTTAGGAAAAACAATTGTCATTTGGATTGTGAAACGCAGAATTAAAAACCTGAGAATGTCAAAGAAGCGTCACATTAAATCAGCTGTATTTGAACATTTCACCATCACTCAAGATAGAAAACATTATGTCTGTCAGTGTATGACAAATGATCCAGACGAAAACAAATGCTGTGAAGCCAAGATCAGTGCATATTCAGACAAAGATAAAAATGCTCCTACCAGAGCTTCTAATCTAAAGAGACATTTACAGTACTTTCATCCAGAAGTACTAAAAGCAGTGGATGAGAAAGACTGCATCCAAACCAATGAACCAGTGCTCAGCTCTTCCAGCCAAACAAAGGAGCAGAGAACTTTGCAGCCATCAGTTGCAAGATATTTTGTCAGTGACAAAGTTACTGTGACAATGACAGTAGATACATTTAAAAAACAAATCATAGAGCTAGTTGTAAAGGATAGTGTGCCTATTTCATTATTTTCACGACCAGCTTTTATGTGTCTGAAAGGGGAAATGGCCCGCAAGCTTGGTGTTTCTCTGGAGAGAGAGAGTATTAGAAAATTAGTAATCGAAGAAGCTTTTAAACAAAAGGAAGAACTTAAAAAAACTCTCAAGGGACGCTTTCTGTTTCTTAAAATGGATGCCTGCACACGTCACAGAGTGAACTATTTTGCCATCAATGTCCGATTTGTTTGTGACAAAAATGAAATAGTTACCAAGACATTGGCAGTAAAAGACACCAAAGCTCATCACACCAGTGAGTTTCTCCAGGTCTTGGTGGAAAAGGTTCTGCAAGACTATGAACTTAAAAAAGAGCAAGTTCAATGCTTCAAATATGATAAGTACTATTAAGCTAATGAATGAGAGTAATGATGGTGACCAGCAGCTAGAAGAACATTCTGGGTCCACAGACACAGAAATGTTTGAAATAGAGGAACACAGTATTGTAACTGAGGAGCAAACTGAAGTTGCTTCAGATGAACAGCAGCATGATAGTTTAGATGATCTTGTTGAAACTGTGACAATCCGTTCTTTCATTCATCACATGCGCTGTGTTGTGCATACGCTACAGCTGGCTATAAGAGACAGTCTGCAAGAAGGACATGCTGCTGCACTGATTGGCAAGGGGAGAAAATTGGCTACTGTTGCCAGAACCCCTAAAGTTGACTCAATTTTGAAGAGACGTGCTGGAAAAGGGGCAATTATTGATCAAGCCACACGATGGGGCAGTACTTACTTAATGATTCAGCGCTTGGTTGAACTGAAAACCTTTCTTGTAGACATGGCTAACCCTCAACTGACGCTAAATGAAAGTCAGTGGAATCAGGTGACTGAGCTGGAAAAATTGCTAGAGCACCCATTTACAGTGACTAAAAAATGGCAAGCAGAGGACTTAACTCCAGGTATTTTCTTAAAGGAGTGGAAGAACCTGATGTTTCGCCTGTCCCAAAGAGGAGGGTTAATTGCAAGTGGCATTGCTACATCAATGAAACGGAGAGAGGAGCTACTATTACATTGCCATTCTTTTGGCAGCTGTTTATGTAGACCCAATGCATCGGATTCTTCTAGATGATCAACAGCTAACTAAAGGAAAAGAAGCTCTGTTTGAAATAGCAGTAAGGATGAAAGGGTTGCAGAACAGTCAGGAGGAACAAGAAGAGCTTGGTCGTCCTGCCACATCTTCACCCTCATCATCAACTGATGAAGAATTTAATTTCGAAAAATATTTGAATCACAAGGACCGTGCAAAGCGTTCCCGCATAGAAGAAGAGTCATCCCCATCAAAGAACACAGCCAGTACATTTCAGCAGAATTTTTCATGTGCACTAAAAGAAATTGAGAAATTTGACCGTTCATCAAAAATAACAGTGAAACAAGCGATTCCTCTGTATCCTGACATTGTCAGAGATGTTGCCCGAGTGGTTACTGCTTTGCCACCAACCCAAGTTAGTGCAGAGAGGTTGTTCTCAGCTCTCAAAATAATTAGATCAGATTTGAGGGCATCCATGAAGGAGGATCTGACAGAGGCAATACTTTTTCTGAGGACAAATTTATAGATTTCTTCTTATTAACTGCATAACAGTGTTTATTGCATATTTACTTACAAGAGTTTAGAAAAGTTTATAAAAGTTATTTGCTATATTCTAATTGTATTCTAATAAATATAGTTTTTGCTCTAAGTGGTCTGATTACTTATATGATGGTGAGAAACTGAATAAGCACAATGTTAATATTTTACAACAGTAAATTTATTGTTACGAATTGGCCATTTATGAAGGAGTCGGAGCCGGAGTAGGAGTCGGAACCTGATAAAATCCAGGAGTCGGAGTCGCAACTGTGGCTTACCGACTCCACAGCCCTGGTGAGCACGCAGCCTAAGTCTTCAAAGGTGTTGTCCATGATTAGAAACTTGTGTTTTTTTGTCTAAAAACAGCACCACAACCTGTCTACAGGTTCAGTGTGGTATTGCAGCTCAGCTCCATTTATTTCAGTAGAGCTGAAGTCCAGTGCCAGTCACAATCTATGGACAGATGTGATATTGCTTTTGAAAGAAAACAATAATGTTTTTCTAATCCTGTATGTGAAGATCTGAGGTTGTGGGTTGCAATAATCACCTAGACAAGTTAACGATGCAACAATAGTTTATCTCTTACATCCAAGGTTTTACTACAACTCTAGGTAAATGGCCAAAATACATTGCCCCCAGTGCACAAGATACCCTTCCTGGGGCGGTAGTTCAACTGCCTTTGTACCAGGCGATACTCACTATTTCACCACTTTTGGTTGGCTCACAGATTTCGTATCGCCAACCAGTATAGTTTGTATTCACATTCCTCGCTCCTCCAGACGACAAGATAAAACAATAGAGACACAGGTATCCAGTAGCAACAGTCCTTAAGAAAGTTCATCAAATCCAGACGACAGATTCCACAACTGTAGCATATTTATCCAGCCTAGTGATCAACCGATCTTCAAACTCCATAGGCCATTCATCCATGGGTCCAGGACCTCTGCCTAGATCCTTTCCCTTCAACGTCCTTTCACCAACTTCCTAAACATGGGGCTTTTTTTCCTCCCTTCATGGGAGCATTTGAGGGTCATCAGAGAGGTTCACATACAGCAATTTGAATTGGTTTTAAAAATAATATTTTTCTTTCATATATTTTCACGTTTTGGGTGCAGTTTTTGTTTATGTCCTAGATCATATTTATGTCTTTTTAGCATTGTATAAATAAAGGTTACATTTTATTATTAGATCCCTTTATGATTTCTGACTTTTTGAGACCTCTATATACATTTGACCATTAACCTGCAGATTAACTGCATATCTGCAGGTTAATAGCCTTTCTTTCACGTGACAGGTTCCCTTGTAGGGTTGTCGTATGAATGCAATCCTTAATAAACCCAATCCTGTCTATGCTATATATACCCCTGTCCAGATCTGTATTATAAAAGTATACAGTTGACATCTATCTGATGGATACATTTTTTTGCCAAACCTGTTTTCTAGTTGGCCCGTTATATTCATGCTGCAGCGTGGACTTACTTTACAGAGTGTTTTTTATAGCAGCGTGCTTTAGTAGAGGCATTTCCATGGGGATTTTTCACTTGATGTGATATGCATGTGACATTTTACTGTATATGCCGTGCTGCCAATGTGGTTTTCTGTAAAAAGATGTAGTAAATTAATTATTAAAACACTGCGCTACGACAGCCATCAATTAGATCCCATAATGATACAATAACCAGTACAGTTCTATTATCCTCATTAGACTGCGGTGTACACAGTTTATTGTATAGACCTTTGCTGCACAATGGGACAGTGTTCATTTATGTATAATAATCCATAGATGTGGGACAGGTCCATAGGGATATGTACAAACACCCTCCATATAAATGTGCACATATAAGCTAACACTGCCCCCTACAGCTTCAGTGGCTGATCTCCGGTGCCCACAGGGAATCAGTGCCCGTGCATTGTTAGTAGACTTCCATTGTAGTCTTTATTAACACATCTACAACCCTTTGTATTATTCTGAACCTCCATAGAAGTGAATGGAGAAAGCCTATCATGCACAGCCACTTCTATGTTCATATTAACTAGAGATACAGCCTTATCTCGATAGCTGCGGGGGGCTACAGAGGTGGAGCCAACATCTATTAGCCATTTATGGCTTCTTCGGTGGATATATCTGAGAGGGAAATAACCCTTTAATTGGGTTATCCACTACTAGACACCAACTATTGATGGGCCAAGGGAGGTGAGAAAACTAAAAGAAATTGATATCTCCAGACCAGCGCTGCATACCCCACTGGTTACATGAGGTTAACAACCGGTGGGGGCAACGCATGAGTGTTGCAGCTTCTGATTGGTTGCAGCATTCATATTTCATCTAAGCCAGAAGAAGTAGTGCTCACATGACACCCCTGCCTGATGTTGATGTCAGAATAATGGCGGGATACACAACAATGAGTATAAGAGGGCACTGGTTTGGGAGGTGATTTGGGGATTTTTTAATATTTTCCCTTCCTAGGTCCACAAATAAGACCCTACAAGTTCCAGGGAACATAGGTACACAGAACACCCTTTTTGGGCTGTGCATCTTCTCTATATACAGTGGGGGAAAAAGTAAACTGCTCAAAAAAATAAAGGGAGCACTTAAACAACAGAATATAACTCCAAGTAAATCAAACTTCTGTGAAATCAAACTGTCCACTTAGGAAGCAACACTGATTGACAATCAATTTCACATGCTGTTGTGCAAATGGAATACACAATAGATGGAAATTATTGGCAATTATTAAGACACCCTCAATAAAGGAGTGGTTCTGCAGGTGGGGACCACAGATCACATCTCAGTACCAATGCTTTCTGGCTGATGTTTTGGTCACTTTTGAATGTTGGTTGTGCTTTCACACTCGTGGTAGCATGAGACGGTCTCTACAACCCACAGAAGTTGCTCAGGTAGTGCAGCTCATCCAACATGGCACATCAATGCAAGCTGTGGCAAGAAGGTTTGCTGCATCTGTCAGCGTAGTGTCCAGAGCCTGGAGGCGCTGCCAGGAGACAGGCCAGTACACCAGGAGACGTGGAGGGGGCCGTAGGAGGGCAACAACCCAGCAGCAGGACCGCTACCTCCGCCTTTGTGCAAGGAGGAACAGGAGGAGCACTGCCAGAGTCCTTCAAAATGACCTCCAGCAGGCCACAAATGTGCATGTGTCTGCACAAACGGTTTGAAACAGACTCCATGAGGGTGGTATGAGGGCCCAACGTCCACAGATAGGGGTGGTGCTCACAGCCCAACACCGTGAAGGACACTTGGCATTTTCCACAGAACACCAGGATTGGCAAAGTCGCCACTGGCGCCCTGTGCTCTTCATAGATGAAAGCAGGTTCACACTGAGCTCATGCGACAGACGAGACAGAGTCTGGAGATGCCGTGGAGAGCGCATAGTGGGTAAACAACCTTACGCGGTGAAATGAGCTGCATCTGGATCTCGTCCACCTAAAGGGACTGTCAGCACAGAATGACTGTTCAAACTAAGTCCCAACTCTCGGTGCTTCGGGGCCAATCATTTGTATACACCTTCCCACCTGCTTGTTTTCCCTCTATCCACACCCTCCTCTTCTTTGATTGACAGCTCTGGCTTCATAGAACCAGAGAAGGAAGGAGACAGAGGTAAAACAAGCAGGTGGGAAGGTGTATATAAATGATTGGCCCACGCCGTGATCCATGGAGCGCTTGTACTTGGTTTCAACAGTCATTCTGTGCTGACAGTCCCTTTAAAATCAGTGTTTCCCAAACTCCAGTCCCCACGGCCCCCCACAGGTCATGTCTTCAGGATTTCTATAGTATTGCACAGGTGAGAGAATTCCTGATTCCTTGATGATACTTTCATCACATGTGTAATACTGAGGAAATCCTGAAAACCTGACCTGTTGGGGGCCATGAGGACTGGAGTTTGGGAAACACTGCCTTAAATGGAGCGGTGCTGCAGTTTTATTATTCAGCAATTAGCAGGATCCCCCAACAATTTCTTAAGCAATGAGAAAATGCAGTCCCTAATGATGTCCTCTGACAATAAGCGGATCACGGACAGCAGATGCATTGGGTTCTGCATTTCTTGGAGAATGGGATGGGGCAGCTTCTGTCTTCTCAGTGATACAATCAGGAAGGAGATGCAGCGTGAGACAATCCCTGTCTAGATCTTTGATCTGATCATCAATAGAGAGGGCTGATTGGTGAAGACAGAGGGAAAGGCTAATAAGATTATTAAAAAAAACTTAGTTTTTCAGCTGGTACTTCCTCTGGGGTCAGTATGCCAACCTCATTGACTTCATAGCACTTGCCAGAGTGGGCAGACACGATTTATTGCCTTTACACACGTCACCTCCACACAGGGCGATGCTGGCTACCACGCCTCTGTAGTGATCAAACGTTGAGTCAAACAGCAGGGCTTTAAGAGGGCTGCCCTTTTCAATCTTGGGACTAAAACACAAAAATAAGACATCCTGTTAAGGGGTATAAAGGTAAGTAAACCGCGTTCAGTCCGGGGTGATGAATTCCAAAAGACAAAGTTTATTCTGCCATCACATAACGTTTCGACCTGTTATAGGTCTTTATCAAGTATATACAAAGACATACAGGGATACTGATCCCCCTGGTCAGTGGCCAGAACCCTGTAAATTCCCCTTAAATGGTCCAAAACTGAAACTGTGGGAACAATCGAATCCACTTAGGGTTCAGCAAACTTACAGTCAAGGGTTTGATAAAGTTATCTACACCCTTGTGTCTCCGGAAAGCATGGCGTACGTTCACGTGCTGAAAATGCCGACCAGTGCTGGAGTGAGCGGAGGTCCGCAGCTTGTGAAACTAGAGATCCCAGCAGGCTGACGGTCTCTCATCAAGTTATGCTGGGAGTCGCAGTTTCACAAATAGTGCTAGAGGATCCATGTCAGAAATATGAGGCTGCCACTAGGGTTTCTCCCACAAATATGTAATCGGACGTGGAGCAGATCCGCACGTGAATGAGCCATATTCTCTATCTGTGAACATACTACTCTCCTTCACTCAGATTGTAAGTGGTTCTGCAGCGCATCTGTGCAGAGCAAGCTGTCAATCAAGATCCGGGCCGGGTTTACAGCCGTCGCCCCTGATATAGTGAGCGGTGCTGTGATCCAAGACTGTAGCCGCTCCGTGCACAACGATGAGTGAAGGCCGGCGGCTGCAGGGAGGAAAGAAGTTAATTTTCTCCCGGTACCTGCATTATCAATAAGGCGGCCGGGCAACATTGTAACAATATTTATCTGCAGATTAACCCTATACCTGCAGGTACATAGCATTTTTCAAGGTGACAGGTTCCCTTTAATAAAGAGAAGATGGATAGAGCCGCATTAGTCCATACTCACGGTGGAAGCCTCCTGACAACTTCTTGAAGAACACTTTCCACATTTGTTCCAAACTTCGCCGAGATCTAATAGAAATAAACAGAGAAATTAATTTCTTAATACAGTTTAGACCTCGGCTCCAATGAATCACAAGAAATGAAACCTGTTTGAAGCTGACAAGCAATCAAGCCCCTCCGTAAGCCACACAGAACATGGCTACTTATGTCATCTGCAGGTGATTAAAGGAACCTGTCATGTTGAAATGGTATAAGATCTGTAGGGGGATGTTGTAGAGCAGAGAAGTTGATCAGACTGATAGACATATCTGTGGGAAGAGAGTCAGTAAGACTTGCATTTTATGCAGAGAAAGTCCTGCAGTATGTATACTAGTCCAGTGGGCGGTCCTAAGTGATTGACAGTTCCCTGTATGACCATGCAGGCAAAGATAGCTGTCAATCACTAGCATGACCGCCCACTGGACTCATCTATACAAACAGCAGGATTCCACTGAATAAACTGATACAGGAAAAATATCTATCTTTGTACTGTGTTAGCCAGTAGATAGAAGAGTATTTAGATGTGAGAGTCCTCAGTGGTTGATACCTTTTAATGGCTAACGGAAAAGATGGTAACAAATTGCAAGCTTTCCAGACTACTCAGGTCTCAGGTCTGCCTGATGAAGAGGCCTGAGCAGTTTGGAAAGCTTGCAATTTGTTACCATCTTTTCAGTTAGCCATTAAAGGTATCAACCACTGAGGACTCTCAAATCTAATGAATGAATTACAATTTATACTGAATCTTCTCCCACAAACCTATATATTGTTCTGCTCAGTTTCTCATGGGTAAAACCTGTAAGTCTGAATGGGGCTGTAATGTTATTACAATCATGTTGTAATGGGGTTTGGGAGGTGGAACCTCTGAGCAACTATACAAGGGGGCGGTCCTTGTAAGGAAGCGGGTGGCTCCCAGGGAAGACGGGCAGGTAGTCACAGCAAGTGACAGAGACAGTCTCTGGGTAGAAGGGCAGGTAGTCACGGCAAGTGACAGGGACAGTCTCTGGGTAGAAGGGCAGGTAGTCACGGCAAGTGACAGAGACAGTCTCTGGGTAGAAGGACAGCAGGCAGGTGGCTGGTGAGCGCTCCCAGGTGAGCAGGCGAGAGTCTCTGGACAGGCAGGTGGTCACGGCAAGTGACGGCAGAACCTCCAGGTAGACTAGCAGACAGGTAGCAGGTGGACGCTCCCAGTTGAGCGGGCAAGAGTCTCTGGACAGACAGGTGGTCACGGCAAGTGACGGCAGAGCCTCCAGGTAGACTAGCAGACAGGTAGCAGGTGGACGCTCCCAGTTGAGCGGGCAAGAGTCTCTGGACAGACAGGTGGTGACGGCAGAGCCTCCAGGTAGACTAGCAGACAGGTAGCAGGTGGACGCTCCCAGTTGAGCGGGCAAGAGTCTCTGGACGGGCAGGTGGTCACGGCAAGTGACGGCAGAGCCTCCAGGTAGGCTAGCAGGCAGGTAGCAGGTGAGCGCTCCCAGGTGAGCGGGCAGGCTGGTCCATAGACAGACTGACAGGTGTCGGAAGGCAGACCGTCGGACCGCAGGCTTGAAAGCAGGTAAGCGGATATCAGGCAGGTATCCAGCAGGAATCTGGCAGGTGACTGGCAGGTAACAAGCAGGAATCTGGCAGGTGACTGGCAGGTAACAAGCAGGAATCTGGCAGGTGACTGGCAGGTAACTGGTAACGGGACCTGAGGGCTGAAGCAGAGTGAAGGCTTTGCAACAACATTGCTCGGGCACCTCCATTTTGGAGGAGGTGCCTTATATATGGTGAAGTCCTCCGGCCATTGGCCGGGGACTCCTTAGGACGACGCGCGCGGCCCCTTTAAGAGAGGGGGAGCGCGCCCGCGCGCGCACTAAGCACCGTGGCCGGGAAGCAGCGCGCGCTGCCAGCAGAGCGGGAGGAAGACGCTGGGCACGGAGCGGAGAGGTGAGGGGAACAGCATCCCTGCCTAGCAGGAGGCAGGGACGCCGACGCTACAGTACCCCCACCTTTAGGCCCCCCCTTTTTTAAGCCAGAGAGAAATTTATCAAGGATGAGAGGGGCATGGATGTTCTCCCGGGGCTCCCACGTTCTCTCCTCAGGACCAAACCCCTTCCAATCTACCAGAAAAAAGGTTTTTCCTCTTACCCATTTGGTGGCCAGAATGTTCTCTACCTCAAACTCGTTCTCAGCGGAAACCGGAGCAGGGGGCGTACCTGTAGACTTGGAAAAAGAGTTAAGTACCACGGGTTTGAGGAGAGATACATGGAAGGAGTTAGGGATCCGTAAGTTGGCCAGGAGTTTCAATTTATAGGCCACCGGATTGATTTGTTTGATAACTTCCAGTGGGCCGATGAACCGAGGCCCTAACTTGTAGGAGGGAATCTTGAGCCGGACATACTTGGACGAGAGCCAGACTTTATCTCCAGGACGGAATTGTGGAGGATCCAGTCGTTTTTTGTCAGCGTGTTTTTTCATCCGCTCGGACGACTGAAGGAGTGCGGATCGGGTACTCTCCCAAATGGAGGAGAATTTGCTAATGAGAGATTCCGCAGCCGGATTGTCCACCGAGGTGGAGACGGGAAATGGGATCCGAGGATGCTGACCGAAGACTACAAAAAACGGGGATTTGGAGGAAGATTCGCTCTCGTGATTATTGTAAGAGAATTCAGCCCATGGTAGGAGATCCACCCAGTCCGAATGGTGGGCATTAACGAAGTGCCGGAGGTAACTGGTCAGGATCTGATTGATCCGCTCCACTTGGCCATTGGACTGTGGGTGGTAAGTGGAGGAGAAGTCCAGGGTAACGTCAAGCAGCTTACATGTGGCTCTCCAGAAGCGTGAGGTGAACTGAACCCCACGATCCGACACGATGTGGAGGGGCAGGCCATGGAGACGGAAGATGTGGCGGATAAAGTCTTTAGCCAGTTCGGGTGCAGACGGGAGACCCGGCAGGGGAATGAAGTGCGCCATCTTGGAAAAGCGGTCAGCGACCACCCAAATGACCGTACAACCGGCAGAGACAGGGAGATCCGTTATAAAGTCCATAGCTATATGCTGCCACTAGGCAGCAGGTACTGGAAGAGGAAGGAGGCGACCGGCTGGCAGGTGTCTCGAAACTTTGTTGCGGGCGCAGGACACACAGGCTGAAACAAAGTCTATTACATCCTTGTGCAGGGTAGGCCACCAGTAATGCCGGGTAATAAGCTGGAGGGTCTTTTTCTGACCGGCGTGGCCAGCTAGCTTAGATGAGTGACCCCAGAGTAGGACCTTCTTCCGATCAGGTACTGTTACGAACGTCTTACCGGGACGGAGACGATTTAGATTCACGGGAGCCACCTGCATTACTCTGGCGGGATCAATGATGTGCTTCGGTTCCTCCTCTAGGTCAGACACCAGGAAGTATCGGGACAAGGCGTCAGCTTTGATGTTTTTGTCTGCCGGGCGAAAATGAAGAACGAAATCAAAGCGGGCAAAAAACAAGGACCACCGGGCTTAGCGCGGGTTAAGTCTCTGGGCGCTCTGGAGGTAAGCCAAGTTCTTGTGGTCCGTGTAAATAATTACCGGGTGAAGAGCCCCCTCGAGCAGGTAATGCCACTCCTCCAGTGCCAGCTTAATGGCCAATAACTCTCGATCTCCTATAGAATAATTGCGCTCAGAAGAGGAGAAGAGTTTGGAGAAGAAGCCGCAAGTTACCATTCTTCCGGAAGGCGACTTTTGGGTAAGTACCGCTCCGGCTCTAGAGGAGGAGGCGTCAACTTCCAGGAAGAATTGTTTGTTGCCGTCCGGACGATGCAGCACCGGGGCGGAAGAGAAAGCCTGTTTTAAGGAAAGAAAGGCTTCCTCTGCTTCGGGCGGCCATTTTCTGTAATTAGTGCCCTTACTGGTGAGCGCAGAGATTGGGGCAGTCCGGGAAGAGAAGTGCGGTATGAAGAGGCGGTAGTAGTTGGCGAAACCCAGGAACCGCTGAATAGCTTTCAACCCCTCTGGTCGGGCCACTTCTGGATGGCAGACAGTTTCTCAGGATCCATTTGTAGGCCGGTCTGAGAGATTATGTAGCCCAGAAACGGAAGCGAGGTCTGCTCAAAGAGGCACTTCTCATATTTAGCGTAGAGGTGGTTCTGCCTGAGCCTGAGCAGAACCTGACGAACATCCCCCCGGTGTGTGGGGAGATCCGGAGAGAAGACCAAGATGTCGTCCAGGTACACCACTACGCAGGAGTAGAGAAGGTCCCAGAAGATGTCATTGACCAACTCTTGAAAGACGGCGGGAGCGTTACAGAGACCGAAGGGCATTACCAGGTATTCATAGTGGCCGTCCCGGGTGTTGAATGCCGTCTTCCATTCATCCCCCTGACGGATACGGACCAGGTTATACGCCCCACGGAGGTCCAGCTTGGTGAAGATTCTAGCCCCCCTCAGACGGTCAAATAATTCCGGAATGAGCGGAAGGGGGTATTTATTCTTCACCGTGATCTGGTTAAGGCCTCTATAGTCTATACAGGGACGGAGTGAGCTGTCCTTTTTGATGAAGAAGAAGCCTGCTCCCGCCGGGGAATTAGATTTCCGGATGAATCCCCGGGCCAGATTCTCCTCAATATATTCTGACATGGATCGGGTCTCAGCAGCGGACAAAGGGTAAATGCGCCCACGGGGAGGAGTAGCGCCGGGCATCAGGTCGATTCGGCAGTCGTATGGTCTATGAGGGGGTAATGTCTCTGCCTCCTTTTTATTAAAGACGTCCGCATACGACCAATAAGGAGCCGGAAGACCAGGTAGATTGGCTGGAGTAGGAGAAGGACGGACAGGATGGACGGGAACTAAGCAAGTCTTATGGCAGTCCTGTCCCCAGCGAAGGACTTCTCCGGTCTGCCAATCAAGCACGGGTGCATGTCTCTGAAGCCAAGGTAGGCCTAATAAGAGGGCGTGAGAGAGTCCAGGCAGAACATGAAAGAAGATGCTCTCAGAGTGCAGCATTCCCACCTGCAGGGTTATGGATTCGGTGATGAGTTGGATGGGATGTGGTAAGAGGCCCCCATCCACGGCAGCGACAGATAAGGGTACAGCTAGAGGTTTGGTGGGAATGCGGTATTTCTCTACCAGAGACTGAGAAATGAGATTTCCGGCAGCTCCAGAGTCAAGTTGGGCTAGTTCAAAATAACGGTTCTCCCCGCAGATGATAGAGACCAACAGCAACAGAGATGGAGAGGGTTTACTCTTGTCTAGGACGACCTCTCTGAGCGATCCTAGACACAGGCGTTTCCCGACCTCTCCGGGCAGGAACGGATCCGGTGCAACTTACTGCCACAGTAGAAGCAGCTCCCCTCGGCTCGGCGTAACTCTTGACGGGTTTTGACCATCTTGGTCTGGTCGACCTGCATAGGCTCAGGTGAGTGCGCCTGGGTAGTAACGGGAGAAGTGACAGGTTTCTGGAAGGTAGGGGCTAGACGTGGAAACCTCCTCTCACGGGTGACCTCTTTGGCGCGCTCCTGGAACCGGATGTCAATCCGGGTGGCAAGTGTTATTAAGTCGTCGAGAGTGGTAGGAATGTCCCGACCGGCGAGTTCATCTTTAATACGGCCGGACAGACCCTCCCAAAAGACAGACACCAGGGCGTCGTTATCCCAGGCCAGCTCCGAAGCAAGGGTACGGAACCGTATGGCGTATTGGCCCACGGAGAGATTTCCTTGACGGAGGCGTAGCAGAGATGATGCGGATGAGGTCTTCCGTTCTGGTTCGTCGAAGACTTTCCGGAAGGCCATGAGAAAGGCTGGCAGGTTGGACACCAGGGGGTCTCCTCTCTCCCATAGAGGATTTAGCCAAGCCAGTGCCTCTCCCGTGAGATGGGACATGATGAAGGCTACTCTGGCTCGGTCGCTGGAAAACTGGTGTGTCAACAGTTCGAAGTGCAGAGTGCACTGGTTAATGAAGCCCTGTGCCTGGCTGGGATCTCTGCCAAAACGAGGAGGGGCGGAGAGGCGGGGACCGGGAAGAGATGCCATGGTGTTGATGGGCTGCGGCGGTGCTGGGGTAGTAAGTGTGCGAGTGGAGGCAGCTCCCGAAGAGGTAGTCAATGTGTCCAGGCGGGAGTTAACACCACGCAGGTGACTCAGGATGGACTCCTGTTGGGACCTCTGACGGGAAAGTTCATGACATAGGTCCGAGAGCGAGGGAGCTTGGGTGCCACCGGGTTCCATGGCCCGAGCAAACTGTAACGGGTCTGGGAGGTGGAACCTCTGAGCAACTATACAATGGGGCGGTCCTTGTAAGGAAGCGGGTGGCTCCCAGGGAAGACGGGCAGGTAGTCACAGCAAGTGACAGGGACAGTCTCTGAGTAGAAGGGCAGGTAGTCACGGCAAGTGACAGGGACAGTCTCTGGGTAGAAGGGCAGGTAGTCACGGCAAGTGACAGGGACAGTCTCTGGGTAGAAGGGCAGGTAGTCACGGCAAGTGACAGGGACAGTCTCTGGGTAGAAGGACAGCAGGCAGGTGGCTGGTGAGCGCTCCCAGGTGAGCAGGCGAGAGTCTCTGGACAGGCAGGTGGTCACGGCAAGTGACGGCAGAACCTCCAGGTAGACTAGCAGACAGGTAGCAGGTGGATGCTCCCAGGTGAGCGGGCAAGAGTCTCTGGACGGGCAGGTGGTCACGGCAAGTGACGGCAGAGCCTCCAGGTAGACTAGCAGACAGGTAGCAGGTGGACGCTCCCAGTTGAGCGGGCAAGAGTCTCTGGACAGGCAGGTGGTCACGGCAAGTGACGGCAGAGCCTCCAGGTAGACTAGCAGACAGGTAGCAGGTGGACGCTCCCAGTTGAGCGGGCAAGAGTCTCTGGACCGGCAGGTGGTCACGGCAAGTGACGGCAGAGCCTCCAGGTAGGCTAGCAGGCAGGTAGCAGGTGAGCGCTCCCAGGTGAGCGGGCAAGAGTCTCTGGACAGGCAGGTGGTCACGGCAAGTGACGGCAGAGCCTCCAGGTAGGCTAGCAGGCAGGTAGCAGGTGAGCGCTCCCAGGTGAGCGGGCAGGCTGGTCCATAGACAGACTGACAGGTGTCGAAAGGCAGACCGTCGGACCGCAGTCTTGCAAGCAGGTAAGCGGATATCAGGCAGGTATCAAGCAGGAATCTGGCAGGTAACAAGCAGGAATCTGGCAGGTAACTGGTAACGGGACCTGAGGGCTGAAGCAGAGTGAAGGCTTTGCAACAACATTGCTCGGGCACCTCCATTTTGGAGGAGGTACCTTATATATGGTGAAGTCCTCCGGCCATTGGCCGGGGACTCCTTAGGACGACGCACGCGGCCCCTTTAAGAGAGGGGGAGCGCGCCCGCGCGCGCCCTAAGCACCATGGCCGGGAAGCAGCGCGCGCTGCCAGCAGAGCGGGAGGAAGACGCCGGGCACGGAGCGGAGAGGTGAGGGGAACAGCATCCCTGCCTAGCAGGAGGCAGGGACGCCGACGCTACAGTACCCCCACCTTTAGGCCCCCCCTTTTTTAAGCCAGAGAGAAATTTATCAAGGATGAGAGGGGCATGGATGTTCTCCCGGGGCTCCCACGTTCTCTCCTCAGGACCAAACCCCTTCCAATCTACCAGAAAAAAGGTTTTTCCTCTTACCCATTTTGGTGGCCAGAATGTTCGCTACACATGTAAACGCAGATCACAAAATCTTTCAGATGATCTTTTTTTTTTAACACTCAAATCCCCTATGGATATTTATGTTTACTAAAGGATTCCTTACCCATTCTTCTGACAGCTCTTCTTTAGGTATGGACACATACCGTCATCCGGCATAAAAACATCTGGAGACTTTTCCTTTTTCTGTGATATTGGATAATCTTGTTCATTTCTAACGCTTTAAATCTTTCAAATTCTTTCCGAAAAATGTATCATAAAGTGACTTCCTCAGGTCAGTTTTGCTTGTGGTTGTGTTACCATTATTTGTGCCAAATGTATCAAAGAGTTGCACGATGTTTGATAAATGTTTATGCAGCACTTCCATCTTTATTTATTCATTTTACTCACTTATATAGCATCAACCTATTCCGATGCGCTTTACAGACATTATCATTGCTGTCCCCATTGGGGCTCACAATCTACATTCCCTATCAGTATGTCTTTGGAGTGTGGGAGGAAACCGACGAAAACATGGGGAGAACATACAAACTTCTTGCAGATGTTATCCTTGGTGGGATTTGAAACCAGGATCCCAGTGCTGCAAAGCACCAATGCTAACCACTGAGCCACCGTGTATCTTTATCCACTGAGCCACCGTGTATCTTTATCCACTTTTAACGTCACCAGTCGTTCTTAGACCTGTGTAGCTTTCCAAGCCCAATTTCTAAAAGTTGCAAGAGTGCTGTAAAATAGGAAGCTGCACATTTTTGCGCAAAAATGATGCGTCACAAAATAGTTTCGTGTTTTTTTAACACCAAAAATTGATGTAAATTCCTCGCTACATTGCCCCTTTTCCAGCCAAATTTTGTAGAAAAAAAATTAAAAAGACAAGGTACAGACAGCGAAGTTAAATTTGCCTACAGGAATGATTTTGATCTGGAGATAATTATTTATCAAAGCTGGACAAAATCTAGAAACCATATAATAAAACTGGCATAAAATATAGTGCTGAACTGGCACTGGCCTTTAAAAGGGATTGTGTAATCGCACAAAATTAGCAAAAATGTAAAGTGCCTGTAAAACAAGAAACGTGCAATTTACCTCTTAGTAAAAATCCTATTCTTTCTCAAGAACGGGAGGAATTTTAATTTCATAATTTTTTTTTATCAAATTATTTTTATTGAAAAACTCCAAATACAAATTTTCCATCTTTCAAATAACATACATGACATAGTAATTCCATAGTATAAAACATGAACAAAGTATCTGAACTTCAATTCCCTAACCCACCCTAAACCCAAATCCCAACACTCCAGAGAGAACCATTTTAGAGCAGTTCTAGAATAACGGACTACAGCATTCGTAGAAGGGGAAGAAGATAAAAAAGTGACTAACAAAGGGATAGCAGCGTTTTAATTTGATCATTTACTGCTTGATGCCTGAGCCGGGAAGTGCACGCTTGAAAACTGTTGCAGGCTGCTGTAATCACAGGACACAAGCAAACAGCATGGCATTTCCTATCAGCAGGGAGGAAGTAAAGGGAACAGTAATGAAAGTCTCCTCCTACTCCGCTCCATAATGAAATGAACAGTGTGCATCCTACAAATGCGATGCATACAGCAAACAATTCATTTTCCATACACAGGTTGTGAGTTGACCACTGTATATATACATGTGTATAACTAATTACCAGAACTGGAAATCGAAAAAAAAGACGAGCAAGTTTGGGGTGAATCCTGCCTTCATTACTGCACAGCCGCTCATAGAGGGATCGGTGCTAGGAACAGCAGGAGTGCCGGCGATGTTCACAGATTTACCTGCTGCGGGACTGAAGGAGTCTGATAGTGTTCGGCTCTAAGCTTTTTACCTTGTTTACGACAGGAATAATTGAAAGCTGTGCTTCAAAGGCGAGGAAGAAGTTGGTCACTGTCTGCGCTTGAATACCCTTAAGAGGGGAAAAAATATATATACATATATACAAATACTGAAACATCTAAATGCATTAGAACATCAAACCTGGTGAAGCGGTAAATGACTTGTCCTCCAGGGATACAGGCTACTGTCATTCAGTAATTATTTAATAGGAATTTTACATTTTATGTGATCACCACGCTAGAATGTAAATGATGAAAACACAACACAACTCCTCACCATATGAAGATATTTTGTGTTTTATAGAACAGCATTTCTGTGGAATAACACGACTGATTTACTGTGTATGCACCATAGCCTTCATTTGATGTCACTTACTGTCACCTGTCACCTTGCCCCAACTCTGCAATCCCCAATATCAGTCCATGACCTCAATGGGGTCACTATAAAATTCTAAAGAGGACTGGTCATGTCTCTATTAGAAAATAGACAAACTTAGGATAGAAACAATATGAGCACATACCCTGCTATAAGTAAGTAAAAAGCAATAGTGAATATATATAATATAGGGTACTTAGTAAACATGGTTTTTGATTTAAAAAAAGCCATCCCACCCGCACCAAGGTGTACCCAGTCAGTTATGTGAAATATATAATAAAATACACTTTAGTACAATATTAGTGTTTTGTCCCTTTAAATCTGCTGCTACTTCTGTCACCATGGTAACTGCATTCATGCTCAGCCAATAGGATTGCTCGGTTTGAATTTGGGAAAAAAAAAAAGTCCTATATCGTCAGTTTGTTCCTTCTCATCTGAGTGTGAAGACAGACACCTGCGATCAGCGAGAGATTATAGGTATAAGACGTGATATAATATAACGGACGGAGCCACATCCCATCACACGCACTCAGCGACCACAACTGACAGGAATCAGCACATTTACCAGACAATAAGTTATTATTCCCCAACACATAATACGCTGAGACACCAGTGGGGGGCGCCGCACTCGTTACATCTCCCATCTGGATGGATCCAGCGACGAGATCCTGATATTTCCCCCCAGCTCCGCTCCTCCATAGGGAATGGCCCAGATGCACGCAGAACGGACCGAAGTGTAATACTGCTAGAACTCTGCATGATATCACATCCTCCATATATACCACATAATAAAGGGGTGCTCCCACTGGGACAGGTCATCACCTATCCAGAGATCAGTGATAACTTGTTCCAACTAGACATCCCCTTTAATGGAAGAGATCACATCTCTAACAGTCAATACGCTATTCATTCCCAATCTTCCCTGGCCCCAGTAATGCCCCTGAGTATATCGCCAATATGAGCCAATCATCAAACCCTCTGCTGACTGTTCCCGATGTTTTATAGAGTTTGGAGACGTTTCTACAAGAGAAGATATCAGCGGACACCATGGGGGTGGAGTATTCTGCCAGCGATGGAGCAGGTAGTATCCACCAGTCTGTGATATCTGACCTTCCTCCATATTCTGCTCTTACATGCGTTTCTTCAGCTTTACCCCTTCCCGACATAACCAATTTATGTTTTTTTTCTGTTTTTTCCTCCGCTTTTTCCAAGGGCTATAACTTTTTGATATCTGTCCACATAGTGTGAGGTCTTGTTATTTTGTAGGATGAGCTGTCCTTATAAATGACACCATTCATTTACCACATAGTCCTAGAAAACGGGAAAAACATTTCAAGTGCAGTAAAAGTGCGAAAAAAAAAGCCTGACATTGTTTTTCTGGGAACGGTTTTAACGGCGCACATTGTGTGGTAAAAATGACCTGGTAATAGGATCCTACTCCTCAGTGTGATTACAGCAAGACCAAACTTCTCCAATAGTTTTGGCAAAAGAAAAAAACTTTTTTTTGATGCTGTCACCATTTTTTCTGAGACCCGAAACATTTTCAGTTTCCGGGTTGATGAAGCTGTGTGGGGGCTTATTTTTTGAAGGGCAAGAGGACTTTATTGATAACATTTTGGGACACATATGTCATGGTCATCGCTTCTTACAGGATTTTCTGCTGTATTGAGGCGAACGAAAAAATGCAATTTTGTCTTTTTGAATTTTTTTCTGTGTTCACTGATCGTTTTTTTTTTTTATATTTTGATAGATTGTATTTCTCTGAAAGAGACCAAACCACAAAATGTGTATATTTTTATTATCTTTATTTTTAGTGGGAGGTGAGTTGAACGTGTGGGGTTTTAATAAATATATATATACTTTTTTTCACTGTATTTGTATACATCATCTGATTGCTTGTGCTATATACAGCGATACCACAGTAATGCTCCATATAGCAAAACCACGGTCTTCTTTACAGCCCAAATGAAGCTTTATGATGACAGGAACGGAGGCTTCAGCAGACCCCCGGATGTCATAGCAGTCCATCGGCGCCCTATGATCGCGTCACAGGAGCGCCGGTGGGCGTATGGAACGACGCGTCCCAATGCTGGCGCGCTGTTAATGCTGCTGTTAGAGATTGACAGCAGCACTGAACAGGTTAACAGTGGTGGGCAGATCTTCGCTCCACTCGCAGCTGTTAGAGGCAGGTCCTGGTTGTTTGTCACAGCCATTATCTGCCATGTAAGGGGTGAGCTGACCCTGCTCCATACACCCGCTACTGACTTATACCATACATGTACGGCAGATGTTGGTAAGGAGTTAAAGCGGTTGTCCAGCTTTGGGGCCATTTTTTTTTACTTTAATGCAAGTATTTGGGGCTAAAATTGATTTCTGTAATTGAGTTTCATTAAAAATGTTGCCTTCTGTAGCATCTGTGCTGCACTGTCTATTGCTGGCTGCAAAATTAGCTAACTGAGAATCTATCAGTGAGCTCCTTAGTCTTAAGGGAGAGTTTGTAGATCTTTAATCTGTTTTTTTTTCCTGAGTGCCTATTAGCTGATCTATGCCCAAAGAAAACACAAAACTTGAATGTGCAGGGAAACAATAAGTCTGTAATAGCCGGTGAAAAACACTTAATGAAACCTAAATGTAAAAAATTACTTTTAGTAGTAAATACATGACATGAGAAAATATACACTGCTCAAAAAAATAAAGGGAACACTTAAACAACAGAATATAACTCCAAGTACATCAAACTTCTGTGAAATCAAACTGTCCACTTAGGAAGCAACACTGATTGACAATCAATTTCACATGCTGTTGTGCAAATGGAAGACAATAGATGGAAATTATTGGCAATTATCAAGACACACTCAATAAAGGAGTGGTTCTGCAGGTGGAGACCACAGACCACATCTCAGTACCAATGCTTTCTGGCTGATGTTTTGGTCACTTTTGAATGTTGGTTGTGCTTTCACACTCGTGGTAGCATGAGACGGACTCTACAACCCACAGAAGTTGCTCAGGTAGTGCAGCTCATCCAGGATGGCACATCATTGCGAGCTGTGGCAAGAAGGTTTGCTGCGTCTGTCAGCGTAGTGTCCAGAGGCTGGAGGCGCTACCAGGAGACAGGCCAGTACACCAGGAGACGTGGAGGGGGCCATAGGAGGGCAACAACCCAGCAGCAGGACCCCTACCTCTGCCATTGTGCAAGGAGGAACAGGAGGAGCACTTCCAGAGCCATGCAAAATGACCTCCAGCAGGCCACAAATGTGCATGTGTCTGCATAAACGGTTAGAAACCGACTCCATGAGAGTGGGATGAGGGCCAGACGTCCACAGATGGGGGTTGTGCCCAATGCCAGACCTCATGTGGCTGGAGTATGTCAGCAGTTCCTGCAAGATGAAGGCATTGAAGCTATGGACTAGCCCGCCCGTTCCCCAGACCTGAATCCCATTGAGCACATCTGGGACATCATGTCTCACTCCATCCACCAACGTCACATTGCACCACAGACTGTCCAGGAGTTGGTGGATGCTTTAGTCCAGGTCTGGGAGGAGATCCCACAGGAGACCATCCGCAACCTCATCAGGAGCATGTCCAGGCGTTGTAGGGAGGTTATACAGGCACGTGGAGGCCACACACAATACTGAGCCTCATTTTGACTTGTTTTAAGGACATTACATCAAAGTTGGATCAGCCTGTAGTGTGTTTTTCCACTTTAATTTTGGGGGTGACTCCGAATCCAGGCCTCCATTGGTTAATAAATTTGATTTCCATTGATGATTTTTGTGTGATTTTGTTGTCAACACATTCAACTTTGTACAGAACAAAGTATTCAATGAGAATATTTCATTCACTCAGATCTAGGATGTGTTATTTGAGTGTTCCCTTTATTTTTTTGAGCAGTGTGTATATATAATATAAATAATTACTGCAGCTTTAATGCTATTTATTACGTCTCAGGAGGAGGACGGAAGAGGAAGAGGACGGAAGAGGCGGAGGACGGAAGAGATGGAGGACGGAAGAGGCGGAGGATGGAAGAGGAGGAGGACAGAAGAGGAGGAGGACGGAAAAGGAGGAGGACGGAAGAGGAGGAGGATGGAAGAGAAGGAGGACGGAAGAGGCGGAGGACGGAAGAGGCGGAGGATGGAAGAGGCAGAGGACAGAAGAGGCGGAGGACGGAAGAGGCGGAGGACGGAAGAGAAGGAGGACGGAAGAGGAGGAGGACGGAAGATGAGGAGGACCGAAGAGAAGGAGGACGTAAGAGGAAGAGGACGGAAGAGGAAGAGGACGAAAGAGGCGGAGGACAGAAAAGGCGGAGGACGGAAGAGGCGGAGGACAGAAGAGGCGGAGGACGGAAGAGGCGGAGGACAGAAGAGGAGGAGGACGGAAGAGAAGGAGGACGGAAGAGGAGGATGGAAGAGGAGGAGGACAGAAGAGGAGGAGGACGGAAGAGGAAGAGGACAGAAGAGGAGGAGGATGAAAGTGGAGGAGGATGGAAGAGGAGGAGGACAGAATAGGAGGAGGAGGACAGAACTGCACCTTATGATCCCTAGGGGGAAAGGGATGGTAGTAATATAGTGGTAGTATATCCGTATTAGTGTAATATGAGTAATAATACTAGTGATAATAGTAAGAAAGTAATAAAATAACAGTAGTAATAGTAGTAGGTAGAATAGCAGTGTGATCCAGGGTCCTAGGACTGATCGCCTTTTCTCGGGGTCAAGAAGGAATTTTTCCCCTGTGACACAAATTGGCTGAAGGTGTCCTGGGGTTTTTGCCTTCTTCTGGATCAACACTGTAGGTATAGGGCAGTATTAGTAGTGATAGGAAAGAAGAATAATACTGTAATAAGACAGCACAATGTAATAATAACCATATCAAATAGATTTATAAAAACAAATTAAAATAACTCCAGTAGTACAATAATTAGTGTAATATTATATAACTTGTAATAACATTAATTGGTTTGATCCAGGGTCCTAGGACTGATCGCCTTTTCCCGGGGTCAAGAAGGAATTTTTCCCCTGTGACACAAATTGGCTGAAGGTGTCCTGGGGTTTTTGCCTTCTTCTGGATCAACACTGTAGGTATAGGGCAGTATTAGTAGTGAAAGGAAAGAAGAATAATACTGTAATAAGATAGCACAATGTAATAATAACCATATCAAATAGATTTATAAAAACAAATTAAAATAACTCCAGTAGTACAATAATTAGTGTAATATTATATAACTTGTAATAACATTAATTGGTTTGATCCAGGGTCCTAGGACTGATCGCCTTTTCCCGGGGTCAAGAAGGAATTTTTCCCCTGTGACACAAATTGGCTGAAGGTGTCCTGGGGTTTTTGCCTTCTTCTGGATCAACACTGTAGGTATAGGGCAGTATTAGTAGTGAAAGGAAAGAAGAATAATACTGTAATAAGATAGCACAATGTAATAATAACCATATCAAATAGATTTATAAAAACAAATTAAAATAACTCCAGTAGTACAATAATTAGTGTAATATTATATAACTTGTAATAACATTATTAGGTTTGATCCAGGGTCCTAGGACTGATCGCCTTTTCCCGGGGTCAAGAAGGAATTTTTCCCCTGTGACACAAATTGGCTGAAGGTGTCCTGGGGTTTTTGCCTTCTTCTGGATCAACAGCTTTAGGCATAGGGATTTTAGTAATACCATTATTAGAATCACAAGATTAATAAAAAAAAATTAGAATTACATTTTTTTAATTCGTTTTATAACAGTTACAATTAATTGCATTAATGCAATAATAATAAATAGTAAAAATGGTGGTAATAATAATAATACAAAAAACTAGTCCCAGTTAGTAAGTTAGTGTAATGTTAGTGTAGGGACCCATCTGAAGAGGTCGCCTTGACGTTGGCAGATGGGCTCGCACAATTTGCTCAAAATGTGCGCTAAGAACCTCATATTTCTATGTACAGGAGATCTAGCAGTAATACCATTCAGGAGATAGATATCTGTGTACACACATTTTGTTATATACTTTTGTGCAGCACACAGGGCAGGTATACAGGTACAGGGCGAGAGTGTTACAGTGATATTATAACTCGGCCTTAAGGATAAAATGCTGATAACTACAGATCCTGGAAACACATTCGAAACTAGACCTTGTAAGTAACTGGTTCCCAGCTAGTGGTAAATATGTACAGGGCAGTCCGGTACCAAGACCTGCTCTATAGGACACATTATCATCAGGCAGGTCCTTACAAGATCTGCGGCAGAAGTGTGGCTGTATAACACAGTCCTGCTCCTGCCTCAGCTGCCCACAGTGGAGCCAACCTTGATCCTGGCAGCTTAATCCATTGAATGACACAGTAGGGGGCTTCCACAGCATTTAGGCACTTTAGACAGGAGAGGGAGGCATGATCATGGTGCCAATGAGTTTCTATGGCAGCTGAGATCTAACAATGGACCCCATGATGGCCATTTTACTGCTCCTATTAGACCCCGGCTGAGGAAAGGTCTATGAGGACACCGGTCAGACTTATGTCGCCTGCTCTGCACATATTAGAAATACCTAGGGCTGATTAGTTTGCCATTTGTAAATCTGATCCAGCAGCGCTGGGCTACCACTGACGTGATCAGGGCTATTGAGCTCCTAGATTGGGCAGAGGAGCTCAGTATTCAGCAGGAGCTGGCCGAGGAGAGCAGAGCAACTTGCATGGGGCTGCTGCACAAGAAGCAACTCACAAGGTGGAGATTTACCCGGAGACGCTGTGCTCGGGCTGTGATCTGCTGTGCAGGCTGCATAGTAGATGCCTCCAAGGACCCTAACTTCACCCCTAACAGGCACAGCAGAGCTCGGACGGCTGCAAGTGAACGGAGAGCGGCTGATTAGTAACTGCTGCGTCTCCTGCAGCTCAGATAAGAGCCGCACAGAGCGGGGGTTCAGTAATGATGAATATGGGAAGTGTCCGCCCCTCACATGCCCTATATGCGGCCTCCAGAGTTAAAGTCTCCTGTGTAACCAGCGCCTCCTCCCACCTTCTCTGCTGGCATGCTCCATTACTTAAAGGGGATGTCTGAAGAAAACAAGTTATCACTTATCCACAGGCTCGGTGATCACTTACTGATCGTGGGGTCTGACCGCTGCGAGCCATCGTCTGATCGGGAAGGAGTGGAAAGTCAGGGATCAACTGCAGCTCCATTCATTCTCTATGGGGCTCCGGAAAAGCCGAGCTCAGCGCTTGAATGCCACATAGGGAATGAATGGAGCGGATCCTGGAGTAATAACATGCCCTCCTCTCCTCAGCTTTCTGTCTGTGTAAGTGGCTCAGCCCTTGTCTCCCCTTCTGCTCCGGCTTCTGTGCTGGTCCCTGTGAGGAAGAGGAAACCCTCTGCCCTTCTGCTCCGGCTTCTGTGCTGGTCCCTGTGAGGAAGAGGAAACCCTCTGCCCTTCTGCTCTCAGTCCTCTGCGACTTTTCACAATCGCTCAGTGCACCCATTATATGTAATAAGGATCATTCTTCATCCCCCAGTCTGACCAGCGGACAAGATAATAAACATGTGAGTGGAAGGTTCACAATTATTAGATGTGTTGTGAAAAGTCTCCACAGCATTATCCGGAGAAAACTGCAGGGTGACCGCTTGTGAAACCAGCACAAAATCCAGCGGACAGCGCTTCCCTGCCCCCCGCCGGTCTCTGTATCCTGGCATTCAGCTATTCCATTTGGTGCTTATTCTGGAAGGAAAACAAAAATGTGATGTTCTTACACAGACGCCTGAAGACGCAGCTTTTCATCATCCATGTTGGGCTGTTGTATGACGTGTGGATTACTCTGCTTGCTGGATTCTTGCATTACCACAAACACTGCCTTTATTTTGTGATTTCTGTGCCGCTTCCCACTTCTATTGGCACTGTGATATATCAGCACGTGAGGGCTGCCACAATCATGTGTCAATAGGTTATTGCTGGAGCCTGTGATATAGAGACCATCCTGGACCAGGGAAGACTTGGTACAGAAGCACCTAGAGAGGGGGGTACAGGGGCTTCATTTCAATTTTAAACTTAGCTGGATTGTGTTTAGCTACAAGAATGGAAAGTAAAATAATAAAATCTTAATTTTTTTTTCTATTTGGCAAAATCGTCCATCAGAGGTTTGGCCACTACCGAAAAGTTTTTGATGAACTTACAGTAGTAGCTGGCGAAACCCAAAAAACTTTGTAATGCCTTTAAGTCTTGAATATAATACCAATCCAGTACCGTCCGGACTTTGGCCAGATCCATGCAAAAACGGTGAATGATAAGAACTAACCCTGAATGGAGAACATACATTTCTCTGGTTTGACAAATAATTTATTATCTTTGAGTATCTGTAAGACCTGCCTGATATGTACCTGATGTGACTGGAGGTAAGTAAATTAATATGTCATCAAGATTGGTTTGTTGTGATCTACCTGCCAGATGACTAAAAATGTCACTAACAGTGTTGAAAGAAAGTGGGAGCATTAGTCAAACCAAATGCCATCACAAGCTTTTCATAGTGCTCCTCAGGAGTATTGAAGGCCATCTTCCACTCATCTCCTCAATGTGAATGAGATTATAAGCCCCCCTGAGGTCTAGTTTAATCAAATCGTAGGAGCCAAATTTTTTTCTAAAGAGGTTGGGGATGAGAGGGAGAGGATATGCATCCCAGACCGTGATCCGATTAATCAAGGCGGGGGCGCAACCCCCAGTCTTTTTTTTTGACAAATAAAAACCCCACTGCAACGGGAGATGAAGAACGTCTTATAGGGCCCAATGGTAGACTGACTGACTATTCTGATCTGAACTGCCACCCTAAGATGGCTTCCCATTATATACCTACTGTATAAGTGCTCCCTCTAACGGCTTCCTCCACCCACACCCACTACTGGTTCACCCTACCTTTGGGTTCCCCCCACTCCAGCCAGGGACAGGGCTCAGCAGCTGCACTCTGCATGTTGGATGCAGGTGTTTTGGGGGGTTCTGTGCAGCACTCCCATCTTACCTGAGTGAAGGGAGACACCACACCTCTGGGTGAGGTGCAGTACCGCTGTGGCGACTGAACACTCAGGGGCGCCACATTCCCCCCCCGGTAAAACACAGCACGTCCGCGGGCTGGAACAGAGCAAAACCAGGCATAACTGACATGCAAAATTTTTAAGATGCATCAGCATATTTGACCATAAAACAACATTTCTTCCCTTTATGGGAGGCACATTTCTTTTAACGTTACTGGTTACATTATAAAACATCATAAGAGTATTGTCATATAAAACAATTTTCAAGACAGTTCCAGCACCAGGGTGCAACAGTAGCAGCATGAGGGACCCGTCCACAAACCCTCAACGTAGGCCCTGGGCATGGCTGCAGGACATAGACGATCCAATCCTGGACCTCGTCTTCCGCCACGCCAAACGGGTTTTTGTTCTGAGGTATATTTGTAATTATAAAACCAATAGGATGCACTTTAAGAAGTGCTAAACTATGTACAATGTCAACATCCGGCTTCTCACAGTCCTCAGCCTGTCAGTCTCTGTACCCTGACGGGTAACTGGGTAGCAAACATGAAGTCATCTGCACCCTTCCGGGCAACTTATGTACAGTCCAGTTAACTAAAACAGTTTAACAGTGGGGCCCCCTCCAGGGGAACCCCTGGTTTCTGCAGGCTGACCCAGCCTGGTCATCAGCCTCAGGCTGCAGGGGGACCAGGGATGGAGCAGCGCCAGCCGCATTTGGGACAGGGACATCACTCCGACCTGCTCCCGCGACTGCGTCAGCTCGGCCTGACACCTCCCGGGCTTTACGCAGCTTCTCTCCACCGCCTCTCCTCTTTCGGGGGCGGTCCCATGGCACTTTGCTGTCGGTCACTCCCTGTGTCGGCCTCCCCGCTTTGACGGACACATCTATGCGGACAGTCACTGTTGCAAGGGGCAGAGCCTGCTTTTGGAGCCATTCTGGGACCCGGCCCACGACGGGAGGTTCCATTCTGTTGTTCTTTAGCACGCACATAATGGCGCCCGTTCTTCTGGGGCGGGCGCCACATTCAAGGCAGAAAACACTTCTTTAGGCGCACATTACCCGCAGATGGCAGGCTGGTCACGTATCCTGTTCGTGACGCCAAGTGGTGACTCGTTGCCCCCTGGGCCGCGGGGCACACGGCAGCCGGGCCTTATGGCTGCTTTGGGGAATATCACGATGGCTGGCCCGGGGCGGTCAGTGCAAAAGGGATTATTTATAGGATTTGTCGTGAAGCCACCTGTGGTGTCTGGTGAGGATCACCAGCGCTGCAACAGTCCTCTGAGGCAGATGTTAGGGCAGCTAGAGATGGAACGGCTCCCCACAGGTGGAGCGGGCCTCAGGGCAGTGTAAATAGATGGAGGGTGCGCTGGGCGTTGTAGTGCAGGGAGGGAAATGGCACCAGTGAAGGAATAGACGGAGGCAACTCAGTGCAGTCGTCCAAGATTTTAATTCACAGTTCTTCAGGAAACACACAAGTGCAAGTTACAGGTGAAGGCCTCCCACGTTGCGCCGTGTTCACCCTGGCAGGGGTTCAATCCTTCCTCAGGAAGTTTAGGAATGCTTGGCAGAACCCCACTTTCTCGTGTTCCTACTTTGACCGTCTTCACACTAGGTCCTTCTCCCTGCTGCCCTGCGCTGCCCACTCTCAATCCCGCTCGGGTATGCTGAAGTCCTTCCTGTACGTCGGATCCGGGACCAACCTGACCCCCTGGAGATTAGAATGGGGCAACCGATCCCTCTGTCTTCTGACAGATGCGGGGCGTACGGGTGCTGTCCTGCACGCGCCGTACCCCTGGGATCCCTTCTTAGAATGGAGCCTACTCCCTGCTCCCCTCCGGGGCCTCTATCCCGGGCCCTTCTTGTGGAGCAGAGCTCCTGCTGAGCCTCTGCTCCCAGACAGTCCTCACTGACCGTCTGTACTGTACTGACTGACCATTCTGTTCAGAACTGCCACCCTAACATTGCTTCCCATTATATACCTACTGTGCGCTCCTTCTAACTGCTTCCTCCACCCACACCCACTACTGGTTCCCCCTACCTTTGGGTTTCCCCCACTGCAGCCAGGGACAGGGCTCAGCAGCTGCGCTCTGCGTGTTGCCCTTCCAGCCGGTCTGAAGCAGTGTAATGTTGGATGCAGGTGTTTTGGGGGGTTCTCTGCAGCACTCCCATCTTACCTGAGTGAAGAGAGACACCACACCTCTGGGTGAGGTGCAGTACCTCTGTGGCGACTGAACCCTCAGGGGCGCCACATGCCCACGATGCAGAAATGCTCCGGATTTTTCCTGAGTGTTTCTGCATCTCCCTGGCAGAAAAAACGCATGCAGATTTTACATGCGTTTTTCCTGCCAGGGACAAACGTAAGTGAAGCATTTTTCACATGCATGTCCGCATGCGGGTTGTCAACCGCTTTCCAAGCGATTTTAGCATCACTTGGAAAGTGCTTGACAACTTGGTCACACTAT
This sequence comes from Phyllobates terribilis, assembly GCF_046119375.1. NCBI lineage: Eukaryota > Metazoa > Chordata > Amphibia > Anura > Dendrobatidae > Phyllobates > Phyllobates terribilis. Next base: position 4,021,505 of record NW_027362902.1, read on the forward strand.
ATAAATCCTTGCAACCGGCATGTATTTATATAGTGTGAACAAGTTAATAGTTGAAAAAAAGAATAAAAATGGTAAAAAAAAAAAAATAGAATTAGACTTACCGGTAATTCTGTTTCTAAGACCCTCCACGACAGCACACCTGGAGGTAGCCTCCCCATCCTAATTAGGGACAGGAAAACAAGATGTTAAATAGCCCCTCCCTGCTACAATCCCCAGTGTTTTCAAAGGACCACACAGTATGAATGCTCTAAATATTTATTAACACTAAGGATTTTTCCAATCAAAGAAATGGAGGGAACTACCCATGCTGTTGTGGAGGGTCTTAGAAACCGAATTACTGGTAAGTCTAATTCTATTTTCTCCAATCCCCTCCATGACAGCACACCTGGAGTAATACCAAAGAATGAATTTTAGGGAGCGACAACAGCCTGAAGGACTTTCCTTCCAAATGCTAAGTCTCTATTAGATATTACATCTAGTCTATAATGTTTAGCAAAGGTATGGACAGACGACCATGTAGCTGCCCTGCAAATCTGCTCAATGGATGCACTAGCTTTTTCCGCCCAGGAGACCCACATAGCTCTAGTAGAAAGAGCTTTCAAAGATTTCAGAGGAGGCAAATCTTGAACTATGTATGTTTCACAAATTGCTTTCTTAATCCAATTTGCTAGCATATTTTTGCAATTTTCTTTCCTTTATTGGGGCTTCCATATTGGACAAATAGGTTCTGATCCTTCCTCCAGGTTTCAGTCTGCCTCAAATAGCGGATTATAGTCCTTCTTACATCCAACGCGTGGAATTCTTCTTCCTTGCTATTTGATGGATTTTGACAGAATGACGGAAAAATTATTGGCTGAGACATATGAAAATTAGACAACACTTTAGGTAGAAAAGAAGGATCCAACTGGAGGATGATCCTGTCCTCCAAAATACGACAATAAGTCTCTCTGATAGACAGGGCTTGGATTTCACTCACTCTTCTGGCTGTAGTCAGAGCTATAAGCAATGCCGCTTTCCAAGACAATTTGTCTATGTGTGCCTCGGCTATTGGCTCGAAAGGATGCATAGTTAGGCCTCTAAGAACTACGTTGAGATCCCAAGGTGGAACTATTTTAGCTCTTGTTGGATTAATCCAAGAAGCAGCTATCATGAACCTCTTAATCCATCTGTTTTGGGCCAAATCAGCATCAAAATAGGAACTTAAAGGCGAGACTTGGACCTTCAGCGTGCTTGGTCTTAATCCTTTAGACAGACCGTTCTGTAGGAAATCCAAGATTCTGGCCACGTCAGGCCGAAAGGGATCTAATGGACGAGGCTCATACCATAGCTTGAAAGCTTTCTAGATTTTTCCATAGATGGAAATTGTGACTGGTTTTCTGCTTTTCTGCAGTGTATGTGACTCGCCCCCAGGGGTGTCGCGGGGCACCCGGCAGCCGGGCCTAAGACTGCCTGCGGGGATTATCGCGGTGGCTGGCCCAGGGCGGTCAGTGCCAAAAGGAATTATTTGTAGGGAATTTGTTGTGACGCCACCTGTGGTGTCTGGTGAGGATCACCAGCGCTGCAACAGTCCTCTGAGGCAGATGTCAGGACAGCTTGAGATGGAACGGCTCCCCACAGGTGGAGCAGGCCTCAGGGCAGTATAAATGATGCAGGTTGCGCTGAGCATTGTGGTGCAGGGAAAGCGATGGCACAGCAGGAGTAACGGACAGAGACAGGGGATTTGCTTCATTTCCTTTACTGGTACAGCTGTTAGGTACGGTCCAGGGTACTCCAGATGAAGGGCGCACTTTTGGACTACTCCCCAGGGAGCAGGTATAGGGCCTCCTGATCCGTGTCTGTCCCTATGTATGCTCCTGGCCAGCCTGCAACTGGGCCTAGCTTATGTGTCCTGCTTTTACTTCACCAGATGCTCAGAAATAGGACCTCTGGTTGGTAACCACTTTCCCTGGACGTCGGGGCCTTCGTGGTTCCTGATCCTGTGTGTGTCTAGCCTTCAGGTTTGTCAGGGACTTGTAGTCCTCCTGGGATTCCGGTTATCCCCACTGGGTGTAAAGGGTCCCTGTAGGCGCGGATCCGGTGTCCGGTAGATATAATGGGGTGAGCTTATTGTGCTCCTCTGCCCCCTTGGTTTCACTCCCCTTTTTCTCCTTGCCGTCGGCCACACTCGGGGCCCTCACTACTAGGCAGCTGACGTGCTGCGTCTTCACCGCTATCTGAGTGTCGGCACGCTCTCAGGCTCTCTCTCAGCCTGCCTGCTCTGCTCTGACTCTGAGCACTCACTAATCAACTGAGCTGCCTGGCTCCACCTTCCCTATATATATCCCTATCTGGGCTCCCTCTGCTGGTATGAGTTGGAAGGTAGAGGTGTTTGTATCTAGTGAGGGCCTCTTGTGGAGAAATCCATCCATGCACCCTTCTGGGTTCTGTGGCACCAATGCACAGCAGGGCGCCACATTTGGATCACCTGTACTGAGAAGCCTCTGGCTTTTCAGAGGGCGGTCTCAGAAGCCAAGCTGCTAGAGCCAAATTCTGAGGGGCCGGATGGAAAATCTGGCCCTAATGCAGCAGATCGTGGATTCGAGGAAGCATCAATGGATCATCCATTCTTAGACTGCTCAATGTTCCGAACCATGCTCTTTTTGGCCACATTGGAGCTATTAGGATAGTCTTGAGCCCTTCCGACCTGATTTTTTGTAAAGTCCTTGGTATTAACAGAATCAGGGGAAAAGCATTAGCAAGCCCAACTTTCCAAGGGTGAGCGAATGCATCTATCCCTGTTGCTGAATCCTCGGGTTTCAAAGAGAAAAAGGCTCTTACTTTTGCATTTTCCTGGTTCGCAAACAGGTCCACATCTGGGTATTCCCACTTTTGAACAATCATCTGAAATATCTTCGAGTTCATGCTCCACTCCCCTGGATGAATGTATTTTCTGCTCAGAAGATCTGCATGATAGTTGTCGGAGCCCCTCAGATGCAGAGCCGATAAGGATAGTAGATTATGCTCCGCCCAGTGGAAGATCCTTTCGGAGATCATCTGTAACCTCCTGTTTCTTGTACTTCCCTGATGTCTCAAGTGGGCTATAGTTGTCATATTGTCCGAGTAGACTCTGACATTCGACCCCTGAAGCACAGTAGTGGCTGCCCATAGGGTTTCTTCCACCACTTTCATTTCTCTTAAGTTTGAGTACTGCTCTGCTATTTCTTGCGACCAGACCCCTTGGAAGGCCACGTGGGAGACTACTGCTCCCCATCCTCTTTTGCTTGCGTCTGTTTTGACGGATAACAAGGGAAGTTGAATCCATGCTGAACTTTTCTCCAGATTTCCTGGACAGAGCCACCAATTTAAAGATGCTTTCACCTTCTCTGGCAGATGAATTCTGTTGGAGAGGGAACTTGGAGATCTGTCCCAACAGGAAAGGATGTAGTTTTGAAGGACCCTTGAATGCGCTTGAGCCCAAGGTACCGCCTAAATAAATGAGGTCATGGACCCGAGGACGGACATGGCGAATCTTAATGACACTCCTCTCTGGTTCTTTAGTGCATAAACTTTCGACCTCAACTGAATCTGCTTCTCTTTTGGCAGAAAAGAGGCTTGTTGCTGAGAATCCAGGAGAATTCCCAAGGAGGTCTTCCTGGTGGAGGGAATCAGATCTGACTTTTGGTAGTTTATCAACCATCCCAAGGATTCCAGGATCTGGAGGGTCATCTGGAGGTCTCTTTCCAAACTTGAAACCGAGGGAACCATCACCAAAAAATTGTCTAAATATGGGACGATGCAGATATTCAGTTTCCTTAGATAAACCTACTACCTCTGCCATGATCTTTGTAAACAGGCGGGGTGCTGACGAAATGCCGAAGGGGAGTACATTGAATTGAAAATGAAGTACCTCTCGGTTCTGAGTTACAGCAAATCTGAGAAATTTTCTGTAATCCGGATGAATTGGCACGTGGTAGTAAGCCTCTGGCTGGTCTACTGTTGCCACGAAAAATCCTTTTCCAATCAATAAGCTGCCATTGAGGAAGGAAGCTCGCAATTCTGCCTCCTACCTTCTTGGCGTCATTGTCTGTCCTGCCTAGAACCTTGAAAGATATTCCTACCTCTTCCCCCTTTTGTGTAACTCCAGCGACCAGTTTTACCCTTGCCTCTGTACTTAAATGCTTGCTGCTGTTGTTGTTGAGGGAGAAGAAATGGTCTCTTTCTGAAACTTTTTGGATTCTTTGGCTCTGGCAGAGACTTCTTCTTGTCGGATGCTTTCTCCAACAACTCGTCTAGCACCGCCCCAAACATATACTCTCCTTTAAATGGAATGGAACAAAGCTTAGATTTTGATGCGTTGTCCCCACTCCACATCTTCAACCACAGAGCTCTTCTCATAGAATTTGATAATGCTGCCGATCTTGCCGCAATCTTGACCGACTCCGCCAAGGCATCCGCTAGGAATCCAGTGGCCTTCTGCAGAAAAGGAAGAGATGCTAGGAGGTCCTCTTGAGTGGTACCTTTCCAGAGATGTTCCTCTAGTTGTTGGAGCCAGAGGAACATGGAACGAGCTACACAAGTTGAAGCGATATTAGTCTTCAGTGAAGCCGCCGATGTTTCCCATGCCTTCCTTAGAAGGCTGTCCATCTTCCTATCCATAGGATTTTTGAGCTGTGACGAGTCTTCAAAGGGAAGGGTTGTTTTCTTCGCAACCCTTGCCACCTGTACATCAACCTTCGGGACTTCCATCCATAGCTTAGCCGCCTTTTCATCTAGAGGGAATCTATCCTTCATTTCTCCTGCCATACTAAGCCTTTTCTCAGGTGACTCCCATTCATCCAAAATAAGACTCCAAATGTTGTCATGCACAGGGAACACTACCTTCTTCTTGGATTTCAGACCGCCAAACATTTCATCATGAACTGTACGGGTTTCCTTCTCCTCTTCCACCTGCATCGTGTCTCTCACCTGCGACAACAATTCCTCCATTTTCTCAGACGAAAAGTAATATTTCCTATCTTCCTCATGATCTTCACTTAGGACCCCTTCTTCCGGTTCCTCCATAGACCCTAATTCTGAATCAGAGGTCTCCCTAACCGTATATTTTCTCCTTTTGGGGGGAGATGGACCTTCAGCTCTGGCTTGTGAGAAGGAGGCTAGGGAAGATTGTATTTCCTGCCGAACCATTCCCCTGACTTCTTTCATAAGGGAAGGCTGTTCTTCCTTCACAATGTTGTCAGTGCATTTCCAGCATAGGGGTTTCTTATGCCCTGAAGCCAGCTTTTTTATACAGATGGCACATTTGCAAACTGTAGTGCTTTCTCCCACTGTCGGTGCCGGATCCTTGTCTCCCTAAATTAAAAATAAAAAAAGGGGAGATTTAAAATATATTTAGGATCCTGCTCAAAAGAGAGTGGGGAATAACCTAGGACCTAGTACTTACTGGGGCCGGGTTAGCGCTGGGCTCTGCAGACGCAGGCTTTGGAACAGCACCCTCCATAGTAGCAGAATATTCTGTCCTACCTTAATGGAGTCTTCTCATCTGGGTCTTTTATAGGGGAGACCGAGATCCAGTGCCAAATTTTCACCTATCTGGTGAAGGATTCTCATTTTCAGGGCAAACCGCGGCTTCTCCTTTTGAATTTCCCGCCGCGGCCCCATGCGTTCCACGGTGGAACGCACCAGAAGTGACGTCCCGCTGGCCAAAAGCCTGACTTCCGGCACGCCGCCATGGAGGACAGAGGAGACTCCGGCCGGGGAGCTACAGGAGGCCCCCAGCCCCCAAAACCCTACTCGGCTTTACACGCAGGCGAGTGTGTGTGTGGGGGGTCCCGCTCTCAAGGAGACACGGGAGCTGCAAAGGAAGGAAGGTCGGAGGCGATCGCTCCCTGCAGCCCGGCAGGTAAATTTAATAGGGCCCTGCTTGCCGGCTGCAGGCACCCCAGGTAACCTCTTCATCCCATAGGGACAGGAAAACACTGGGGATTGTAGCGGGAAGGGGCTATTTAACCTCTTGTTTTCCTGTCCCTAATTAGGATGGGGAGGCTACCTCCAGGTGTGCTGTCATGGAGGGGATTGGAGAAAATAACATTATACTTACCTTCTGATGGCCCCCGGTCTTTTCTCCACTGCGTCCGGTCTCTTGTACGGCTCGCGGTGGTGTGAAAGGACCTTCCATGACATCATTTAGTTATGTGACAGGTCACGCGACCGCCGTGACCAGTTGAACATCCGCAACAAGACCACAGAGAAACAAATCAAGAAGAAACGTCACACTCACCGGAGTGTTGATCAGGTTCAGGAGATACTTCTTTCCCTCGTAAGTGTAAAACAGAGACGCAGTCAGGGCCTTCACCGTAATCCTGCGCTCCCTCTCCACCTGCAGCTTGTCCAGAACTTGCTTATTGGAGGAGGCTTTTGGCATACACCCTGAGGGAAGGAGCGAGACACCAGAATCCACACTGTTAGATCGTAGTGGCAGTGTCTCCCTCCATACTAGTCTGTCAATGGTAGCTTGTTTCTGTGTTTTATATATGTATTTTAGGTGTGTAAACCCTCTTCATGTGTACAGCAGCCTGGAATGAACGCTGCTTAAAAAATAAATAATAGAGTAAGGCCTCATTCAGACTTTCATCAGCTTTGTTTTGCATCCGAGAAGCTCTAAACTTTGATTTGGATCAAAGTCCGACAGGTCAACGTGTTTCGGTGAAAAATATGCGGTCCACAGAAATATGTGAACAGCCCTAGACTATAATAGATATGAGCTCTGTGAAAAACATGGATCGAGCTCGTACGAAATCCAACATTTCATTCTATAAATCTACATAAATTAAGTAACGTGCCAAATTGCTTTTTTTTTGGTTTATGTTTTGTTTATGTACGGAGGGAAAGTTCCCAGTGCTAGTGTCTAGCTCACTGATTTTCCTTGCTTGGTGCCTGACGTCCCAAAAAACTGACAGTGAGCTATCAATCAAGATAAAGAGGCTGGTGCTGGGCAGGGAAGCAACCTTGGAAGGCTGAGGCTTGGTTAGTGCTCCGTTACACCCAGAGCACTCAGAAATGCAGCAACAGATAAAAGATATAGAGGTGTCTATGGATTTAGCTTTCCAAATCCTGCATGGTCATGAATGGGAATTGGAGGGAGGGGTATATCTGATGGATACCCTTGAATTGTTAATTGGCAATTGCAGTTCACATAGTTGCATATTACTTAATCATTAGAGCTACAAAAATTTGCACTTCAAGCACCAGTAAAACAGAGGCCAAAAAAGATTCCTTAGAGGCATCTGGTCACTATTAGTGATGATCGAGCGTGTTCCATCAACCCCTTCGGCGAGCACGCTCAGGTGCTCGCCGAGTATTTTGGCATGCTCGGCATTTCTTTTAAGGTCGCCGTGCCTGCAAGTGTCACGGCTGTTAGCGTGCTCGCTGAATGGGTTCATAGAACACGCTCAATCATCACTAGTCACTATACATTAGTATACAATAAAAAAACACATATCACATAGTGAATAACACAGACACTATTCAATACAGCAGGGTTGAGGTGTACTTTGTGGGACAAACTTACAGCATTTTTGAAAGACGCCATTCACTTTACTGTGCAACATATAGAAAAAAAAGGGCAATGAATTCCAAATAAAGTGAAATGGTGCAGAAGAAAACGAAAACATTTTACTGCTTTTAAAAAATTCTAAACTTTGCAAACAAATTGTTTGGCTTGTGTTTCAATTTTCTAAGACCGTTTTTAATACCATTTTGGGGTACAACTTTTTGATTGCTCCATCAAATGTATAGCCGTAAGTTACTTACCGGTAACGGGATTTTTCAGAGACAGCACCACGAGAGAGGGGATCCGCCCACCAAGGAGAGGAAACCTACAGGCTTAAAAGGGCGCCACCTCTCTCCCGCCTCAGTTGGGATTACAGAGCATTGAGAGGACTGCCAGGTTAATAAACACAGCAAACAATCACAAAATTGCCATACCAGACGACACCTATTGAGTGTGATATTATAATTAATAAAAGGGGAGTGTTCCCACAAACGTGAAAGGAGGAAATATAAGGGTGCTGTCATGGTCTCCGAAAAATTCCATTACCGGTATGTAATTTAAGATTTTATCGGTCTACCATGACAGCACCACGAGAGAATTACAGAGATGAAGTAATCTATTGAAGGACCACAGCCTGGAACACTCTTCTCCCAAAGGTGAGGTCAGCCGATACACCCATATCTAACCTATCGTGTCTATGGAATGTAGAGGGACAGGACCAGGTAGCAGCCTTACATATGTCTTCTATCGAGACACCTGTCTTCTCAGCCCAGGAGGGGTGGGGTGGGATGAGCCTTCAGCCCTTCTGGCACTTCCTCGCCGCTAGATGTACAGACCAAAAGTTTGGACACATCTTCTCATTTAAAGATTCTTCTGTATTTTCATGACTATGAAAATTGTACATTCACACTGAAGACATCAAAACTATGAATTAACACATGTGGAATTATATACTTAACAAAAAAGTGTGAAACAACTGAAAATATGTCTTATATTCTAGGTTCTTCAAAGTAGCCACCTTTTGCTTTGATGACTGCTTTGCACACTCTTGGCATTCTCTTGATGAGCTTCAAGAGGTAGTCACCGGAAATGGTTTTCACTTCACAGGTATGCCTTGTCAGGTGGGATTTCTTGCCTTATAAATGGGGTTGGGACCATCAGTTGTGTTGTGCAGAAGTCTGGTGGATACACAGCTGATAGTCCTACTGAACAGACTGTTAGAATTTGTATTATGGCAAGAAAAAAGCAGCTAAGTAAAGAAAAACGAGTGGCCATCATTACTTTAAGAAATGAAGGTCAGTCAGTCCGAAAAATTGGGAAAACTTTGAAAGTGTCCCCAAGTGCAGTTGCAAAAACCATCAAGCGCTACAAAGAAACTGGCTCACATGAGGACGGCCCCAGGAAAGGAAGACCAAGAGTCACCTCTGCTTCTGAGGATAAGTTTATCCGAGTCACCAGCTTCAGAAATCGCAGTTTAACAGCAGCTCAGATTAGAGACCAGTTCAATGCCACACAGAGTTCTAGCAGCAGACACATCTCTTCAACAACTGTTAAGAGGAGACTTTGTGCAGCAGGCCTTCATGGTAAAATAGCTGCTAGGAAACCACTGCTAAGGACGGGCAACAAGCAGAAGAGACTTGTTTGGGCTAAAGAACACAAGGAATGGACATTAGACCAGTGGAAATCTGTGCTTTGGTCTGATGAGTCCAAATTTGAGATCTTTGGTTCCAACCACCGTGTCTTTGTGCGACGCAGAAAAGGTGAACGGATGGACTCTACATGCCTGGTTCCCACCGTGAAGCATGGAGGAGGAGGTGTGATGGTGTGGGGGTGCTTTGCTGGTGACACGGTTGGGGATTTATTCAAAATTGAAGGCATACTGAACCAGCATGGCTACCACAGCATCTTGCAGCGGCATGCTATTCCATCTGGTTTGCGTTTAGTTGGACCATCATTTATTTTTCAACAGGACAATGACCCCAAACACACCTCCAGGCTGTGTAAGGGCTATTTGACCAAGAAGGAGAGTGATGGGGTGCTACGCCAGATAACCTGGCCTTCACAGTCACCAGACCTGAACCCAGTTGTTTCACACTTTTTTGTTAAATATATAATTCCACATGTGTTAATTCATAGTTTTGATGCCTTCAGTGTGAATGTACAATTTCCATAGTCAAGAAAATACAGAAAAATCTTTAAATGCGAAGGTGTGTCCAAACTTTTGGTCTATACTGTATATGATAGAGAAATGGCCTCCTAATTCCATCTAGCTATGGTGGACTTCGTGACCTTAGACCGTTCCTAGCCCCTTGGTAGGATATAAACAACGAGTTATCTTTCGTAAAGCTTTTGGTAACTGAATGGTACCTAACCAGACATCTCCTCACTTCTAACGTATGTAACTCCACCTCTTTCTGGTTACTAGGATGTGGACAAAAGGAGGGTAGGAGGACTTCCTGAAGTCTGTGGAAACGAGTAGCTACCTTAGGGAGAGAGAGTGATTTTTAGACCAGATCCTGCCTATCATCCAGAATTTGAGTAAACGGCGAGGCCATAGACAGGGTCTGGATGTCACTAATGCTCCTGGCCGAGGTTAAAGATATTAAAGCGGTCTTAAGAGAGAGGGATTTAAGGGTTGCTGACTATTAGCTCAAACGGCGAGCTAGTCAAGGCCTTTAGAACCAAATTTAAATCCCAGGGAACCAAGCTGCTTTTAATAATGAGTCTAGATCTAAAAGCTGCCTTAATGAACCGAGAAACCCAGTAGCTACAAGCTACATCACAGCTATATAGGTCACCCAAGGCAGAAATCTGTACTTTAAGGGTGCTGGTGGATAACCCTAGTTCAAGACCTTTTTGTAAAAACTCCAAAGATTTGTCCTATTGGCACCCCTTCCCCATCAACCCCAGAACCAGAGAAAGACAAAAACTTTCTCCAACTTGTGGCATAAATCTGGGTTGTAACAGGTTTTCTCCTGTGCAGGATGGTTACTAGACCTTTGGATAAACCTTTCTGATTTGGCAGTGTCCTTTCAAGTTCCACACCGTCAAGTGGAGGCCAGTTGCTTGAGGATGGAATATCGGACCCCGGAGAAGGAGATATGGAATCTCTGGAAGAACCCAAGGATCAGAGATGGACATGTTCCTCAGGCATGAGAACCAGGGCCTCCTGGGCCAAAAGGGTGCGATCAGCAGAACCCTGGCCTTCTCCTCCCTGATCTTTCTTATTACCATGAGAAGAACATCCAACCAGGGGGGGAGGAGTCATACGCCAGGCTGAAATACCAACGTATCAGGAAAGCGTCCACAGCTAGAGGATTTAGGGAACACAAGATCTTTGTCTTCCGATTTAGTTTTGTGGCAAACGGATCTACCTGACCGGAGGCCCCCCCATCTTCGGCTATTTGGGTAAAAATTCCTTGATTTAGTTCCCATTCCCCTTGCATCAGAGGATAGCAGCTTAGGAAATCTGCTCTCATGTTTTCTTTTTCCATTATATGGAGGGCCATCAGGGAAAGGAGGTGACTTTCTGTAATCTGGAAGAGATGATCTGTCACTCTCATCAGCGATCTTGACCATGTATCCCCCTGGTGGTTCACATATGCTACCGCAACTAGATTATCCAAGAGGATCTTTACATTCTGGCCCTGAAGGAAAGGTAAGAAATTATTCACCGCCTTGTCTACCGCCAGAAGTTCTTTTGAATTGGAGGAGAGACCCTTTTTAATATCTGACCAGGTCCCCTGGGCTACCATATCTCCCAGATGGGCTCCCCACCCTCTCGGACTCGCATCTGTGGTAATTGTTCTAGTGACCCTAAGTACCCAGGGAACCCCTCGAGAAAGGTTAGGCTCATCCTGCCACCACTATAAAGATTTTACTGACCGGGGTGATAAGGACATCTTCCAAGTGCCCCTTAAGAGAAACTTCATTATGTAGCACATCCCACTGTAGAACTGTGGCGCCCCTGAAGGTTCGACCGCCACAGGGATGCTGCACTTCTGTAATGGAGTGTAGTGTTCCTCCTCCGAGGTAAGAACAGCGTGATGGTCGGGACCCAACCTTTGCATCCAACACCACATTTCTCCACCAGGGGGGCTAGTATGCACCAGGTGCTGCCCTCCTGGTTACAGGGAGACTGGGGAACCAAGAGTGAGGGGAACCAGTTAGTGGGTGAGGGTTGAGGACTTACAATTTAGTGACACTTTAAATTTCATATTTAATAAAAAGCCATCTTTGGTTTTGGTCTTTGTGCTGTTAATTACTGTGAGGTATTGTGATCTCCCACCCTGAACGTGGATCCTGTGTGGACCTGCAGTGGATGGAGACACAGCCCTCATACCCCAGCCTTGGGACGGGGGGCAGGTTGCAGACGAGGAATGTCTCAACCCGGTCAAGGACCACGACCAAGAAGGCCCGGAGCTTAAGAGTGTAGCTCCACAGCTAATGGATCCCGGGGAGGATGCAGACGGAGCAGTGTACGCCACCTGTCCTCACCATCTGATATATTCAGAGGGAGTCCGGCTGCAAGAGGGGTACCGGCCCCGACACCCGACCTTGCTTCTCCATGTCCTGGTTGGTAAAGCCTGGTAGGCCCAGAGGATCCCATCGGGTATCGGAAGGAGCGGAGCTGCCACCCGTGCCCTTGTTCTGAGAGGAGTTCAGAGGGAGACCTGGCCTATCTACACACACAGACAGGAGAGGATACGGTCTGTAGTTCAGGAACACTCTGGTGCGGGGTCCCGATTGAATGCTGGACTTGCTCGGAGGTTGTCGGACCCCCATCCCTGGTGACTGCAGGACTCCGTGGGGATCAGGGAGTCGCCTTCCTTCTGCCATCTCTAATGTGAGTAAAGCCTTGGAAGTTCACCCCTATGGCCTCCGGACTGTTTATTCTGCGCTACACCGCGCGACGTGGCATCCGTTCTTCCTCCACTACTACCCCCTCCATCCTTCCTGTCCCTCTGCCCTGAGGCCTTGCTCCGCCTGTGGGGAGTAGTAATAACTCTGGCCGCCGTAACACTATGCCTCAGCGGACTGCAGCGGCGCTGGTGGCCTTCACCAGGTGCCACAGGTGGCGTAGTCGTAAATCAGCCACTCAACCCGGATAAGCCCACACCATCTCTTTTAATGTGACGGCCCTGAGCACGGGTCGGGTCCGGGCCACGGCTGCACCCCATCTCTCCATCACAGGACCCGACTCCGAGTCCCCCATCTCCCAGGGTAAAGAAAAGGGCTTTTTCGAGTAAGAGACGTCACGCTATCACTTGTGGGGGGTTTCTGCTGTTTTCGCATGTCAGGGGCTCTCCAAATGTGATATGGCATCCACTTTTTTCATATGGCATTTTGTTTTCATAATGGCATTACGGCATTCATTTTAATATGGTGATATGACATTCAGTCTTTTTTGCGTTCAAAAAGTCGAAACGGTGCTCCTTCCCTTCCGAGCCCTGTCATGTGCCCAAACAATAGTTTTCCCCCACATATGGGGTATCAACATGCTCAGTAGAAATTACACAACAAATTTTGTGGTTCATTTTATCTTGTTACCCTTGTGAAAATAAAAAAATTGGGGCTATAGTAAAATTTTTGTGAAAAAAAGTAAAATGTTCATTTTTCTTTCCACATTGCTTTAGTTCCTTTTGGGTATTTTCTGTCATAAAGGCCCCTCAAAGTCACTTCAAATGTGATGTGGTCCCTAAAAAAATGGTTTTGTAAATTTTGTTGGAAAAATTAGAAATCGCTGGTCAACTTTTAAACCTTCTAACTTCCTAACAAAAAAAATGTTTTAAAAATTGTGCTGATGTAAAGTAAACATATGAGAAATGTTATTTATTAACTATTTTGTGTGACATAACTCTCTGGAATTAAAAGTTTGAAAATTGCAAAATTATCAAAATTTTCACCAAATTGTCATATCAAAATTGGTTACCACTATCATGAAGTACAATATGTCACTAAACACAATCTCAGAATCAGTGGGATCCATTGTAAAATAAGAAGAAAATAATAAAATCCTTATACTCACATGTCCTATGTGTCCCTAGCTGTAATTCTCTGACCGCTGACGCTGAGGAGCCGAGGAGAATGAGCCGCTCCGGCGAGCGGGCCCCGAAGCTGAGCTCAGGAGCGGTGTCCTGTCACTCAGTGAGCGCAGCTCCGGGGCCACTATCCGGGGAACACTTAGGACCATAGGCAGATTATAATGATGGCAATCTGGGCTACCGCCCGGGGGGTCCATGGCCAAGCTTAAAGGATCCCTCACTTTACACACTTAACATCTTTTATCCATTGTTAAAAACCGTCATAGATTTCAAGCTTTTTTTCACCCTTGAATTTGTTCCAGAAAATGCAGTATTGCTCCTGGAAAATTAATGTAATTACACATGTGTTGGTATAGATATGTTTATTTCATTTGTATGTAATGGAACAACACAAATAAACAAACAAAAAAGGCAAATTGGACATAATTTCACACAAAACTCCCAAAATGGGCCAAACCAAAATGTTGGCACTTTTCCAAAGTTGTAGGTAAACAACTTTGTTTCAAGCATATGATGCTCATTCAAACTCACCTGTGGCAAGTAACAGGTTTGAGCAATATGAAATCATACCTGAAACCAGATAAAAAGGTGAGAAATTTACATATTCTTTGCATTGTATGACTGTGTGTGCCAAACTAAGCATGGAGAACACAAAGAGGAGAAGAGAACTGTCTGAGGAGTTGAGAACCAAAATTGTTGAAAAATATCAACAATCTCAAGGTTACAAATTAATCTCCAGAGATCTTGATGTTCCTTTGTCCATGGTGCGCAACATTATCAAGAAGTTTACAACCCATGGCACTGTAGCTAATCTCTCTGGATGTGGACAGCCGAGAAAAATTGATGAAAGGTTGCAACGCAGGATAGTCCAAATGGTGGATAAGCAACCCCAATCAAGTTCCAAAGATATTCAAGCTGTCCTGCATGCTCAGGGTGCATCAATGTCAGCGTGAACTATATGTAGTCTTTTGAATGAAATGAATCACCATGGCAGGAGACCCAGGAGGACCCCACTGCTGACATAGATACATAAAAAAGCTAGACTACAATTTACCAATATGTGCGTGAGTAAGCCTAAATCCTTTTGGGAAATCATCTTGTGGACAGATGAAACCAAGATAGAGCTTTTTGGTGAAGCACATCATTCTACTGTTTACCAAAAATGGAATGAGGACTGCAAAGAAAAGAACACAGTACCTACAGTCATATATGGTGGAGGTTCAAAGATGTTTTGGGGTTGTTTTGTTGCCTCTGGCACTCATTGCTTTGACTGCGTGCAAAGCATCATGAAATCTGAAGATTACCAAAGGATTTTGGGTCACAATGTAGTGTGTATTGTCAGAAAGCTGGGTTTGCGTCCTAGGTCATGGGACTTCGAGCAGGACAATTACCCCAAACATATTTCAAGAAGCACCAAGAAATGGATGGGAATAAAGTGCTGGAGAGTTCTGAAGTGGCAGCAATGAGTCCGGATCTAAATCCTTTTGAACACCTGTGGATTTAGATCCGGACTCATTGCTTAGTCCGGATCTAAATTGCTCTTAAAATTGCTCTTGGGAGGAGACACACTTCACATATGGGAGACCTGGGACAGTTTGCAAAAGAAGAGTGGTCTACATACTTTTATATATATATATATATATATATATATATATATATATATATATATATATATATATATATATACATATATATATATATATATGTATAATACTTGACACCTAATGGGAGCCAAAGGCCAAAGAAGGGGGCATTGTCCTAAGTAGGGGCCACATAGGGAGACATTATTTTAATTGGGGTCCAAGGAGGGGGACATTATTTTAAATGGGGGCCCCAAGAGGGGACATTATTGTAAATTTTGTCTAAAAAGGGGGGCATCATACCATGGGAGCAAAAGGGGAACATTATGATAAATGGTGGCCAAAGAAGGGGACTTTATTCTAAATGAGGACCAAAAAGAGAGACATTGTACTACAGGGGGCCAAAGAGAGTTATATATAATAATATTTTTTATTTAATTTCTATATTTAGTAGAGACATGTACAAACTGAATAAGACAATACAGATTATCACATAATTCATGACATACTAAGAGGAGTGAAGGCCCTGCTAACAAGCTTACAGTCTATGAAGATATAGGAGTGACACAAAAGATAAAAAGGTGCTTGTCATGTATGGTCCGGCCATGATTATTATAAACAGGGGAATTCAAATACCATTACATGAACCAGTCATCAGCCAGAATCTGTATAAGTACAGATACAAGGAGCTGTAGAGTGCATGGAGGCTGTGGATACAGATGAATGAAGGGACCAGATTCTGGAGAAAATTAAGGAAGGGAGAACAGGGCATAGTTAGATTAACCATATTCTGTGGGATAGTGCATTCCAGAGAACTGCTGCAGCACAAGAGAAGTCCTGAAGATGGGGGTAGAAGGTTTTGATTACAGAGGATGCTAGTCTTAGGTAGATAGTTGATTTTACATTTCTGGATTCTGTAGATTTGTGATTTGTATTAAACAACAAAAAAAAAACAACAACAATCCGAGGTGTCAGTATTCTTTAATGAGGACATAGCCCTCATGGTTTGTAATTCCAGTGTGTGATGATTAAATAAATGTTGTGATTAAGGTGCAGTTACTGCAGTATATCACAGATCAATTAATCCACAGTCACACTAGCTATGTATACGGATGTCCCCCAGGCCGATACCCCAGCAGTTGTTTCGGGATGCCTTGCCTTCTGCTGCTTTAGAAGATGCAGGTCATCCTTGTACATTTATCTGTATAGAAATAAATGGTTCGAGGCATGGTCATTAATTTTCCACAAAGCACTCTGCTACTATGCAAGCCAAATAATTTGTCCCTTTTTCCTTTCTGTTAAATTTGGGAATTATACAATAGATAACAGTCACATATTATCCTGTATATGATATCTGACTGCTGTAATCACTGTATACCATATACCAGTCATATATTATCCTGTATACTGCAGGTGCTATACTATGTGTATAGACATCAGATGATATATAGACTCCTTCATCATATCCTATGAGCTTTATTTATTGTTGTGGAGTTCAATTGTTTCCCATGGTATTTAATGGGTATTTTTAGAAATTACTTTTGTTATGTTTTTATATTTATTTTTAATAAAGGCATTTTTTTATTGCTTCAGTTGTACGTTGTTATTGTGGCTACTAGAATGGGAGTAACACTCAATCAGGTCAAAGAAGTATAGATGCACAAGTTTGATAAAAAGATTTGGAACTTTTATTGAATTATTTAAAAGAAATTTATAAAACACACATAAAGGGGAAGTGAACCAATGAAGGTGCCTGCAGTGCTAGTAACAAGGGTAGTCAATCATTTATTCTGTTTAACAAGACTTACAAAAGGAGATCATATCAATGAACCCAGTGATAAATACATGAAGAATTAAATAAATAAATAAGTAAAAGGATCAGTATCCAAAATTCATTCATCTAGTAAGCATTAGTGGATAACAAGTACATACCTTAAAGTATCCAGCATAGATAAATGTAGTCAAAATGCCATGAAAGTATATATCTATAAATATGTCAATAGGTCATATAGAGAGAAGCCATAAAGCCCACAAGTGGTAGACAAGTGTCAATATAGGGCAAAGTCAATCATGGCCCACAAAATACAGATGGTATCACCAAGCATAGAAATAAACAGATGGAATCATCAGGCATAGAGATAAACAGAATGTAAATAAAGACAATACAGCTGTCCTTACCTGCAGTTGAAAGGTTGTATTACAGATTGCACATTTTCTGTTAGTACAATAAACCTCATTTCAAGGCAGAAACATTACTGTGTCCAACAGTTATTACATATATCAAACTGAAATAGCTGTTGCAAAAACACCAATTTTTATAAAACATTAAGCTTAAGATTAATAGGGGTGCCCAAACTTTTTCATATAACTGTATTGTAATCGTAATAGTATATATTATAATATTTAGAGTATTCTAAACATAATTACTGTATATATTATAGTTTACTGCTAAGAACAAATGTAATAATTTAACAAGTAATTACAAATTTATAATGTGATATATATTAACTTGATGTTCATGTGCACACTATCTATGAAGTGGCATAAGGAACAAAATGGCTGAATTTTTGCATTTCTACCATGGTTGCACATACACCAATGTGATACATTTGCTGCAATTAGTGACATTTTTAAAGACTAGTAAATTCATGCCCTCTCTCTAATAATTTTAATAAATATCCCCAATTGAGCTGTTTTATAATCTAATTCTTCCCACGTGAATAAACCCCAGCGCGTTGTGTTCCTTAACACACAAAGTTGCTCTTGGATACTAATCTGCTTGTTCTTTTGTAGTTTTAATATTTTTTTGCTGTTTAGTAACTAATTATGAAATTGATGGCTGCTAACTATTGAATTTTTTAGTTTTTGAAGGATCTGGATTAGGATCTGGCGAGGAATTTGTCACAATAATCGGTCAAGATGAAGGATCTGGCATTGTCATCACTCCAGAAGGATCTGGCTCTGTAATCGGTCAAGATCAGGGATCTGGCATTGTCATCACTCCAGAATAAGGATCTGGCTCTGTAATCGGTCAAGATGAAGGATCTGGCATTATCATCACTCCAGAAGAAGGATCTGGCGCTATAATCGGTCAAGATGAGGGATCTGGCACAGTGATCACTCCAGAAGAAGGATCTGGCAACATAATCGGTCAAGATGAAGGATCTGGCATTATCATCACTCCAGAAGAAGGATCTGGCACAATAATCAGTCAAGATGAAGGATCTGGCATTGTCATCACTCCAGAAGGATCTGGCTCTGTAATCGGTCAAGATCAGGGATCTGGCATTGTCATCACTCCAGAATAAGGATCTGGCTCTGTAATCGGTCAAGATGAAGGATCTGGCATTATCATCACTCCAGAAGAAGGATCTGGCGCTATAATCGGTCAAGATGAGGGATCTGGCATTGTGATCACTCCAGAAGAAGGATCTGGCAACATAATCGGTCAAGATGAAGGATCTGGCATTATCATCACTCCAGAAGAAGGATCTGGCACAATAATCAGTCAAGATGAAGGATCTGGCATTGTCATCACTCCAGAAGAAGGATCTGGCGCAATAGTTGGTCAAGATGAAGGATCTGGCATTGTCATCACTCCAGAAGAAGGATCTGGTGCAACAATTGGTCAAGATGAAGGATCTGGCATAATCATCACTCCAGAAGAAGGATCTGGCACTATAATCGGTCAAGATGAAAGATCTGGTATTGTCATCCCTCCAGAAGAAGGATCTGGCACAAAATAATTGATCAAAATGAAGAATCTGGCATTTCAATCCCTCCAGAAGAAGGATCTGGCACACAATAATTGATCAAAATGAAGGATCTGGCATTTCAATCCCTCCAGAAGAAGGATCAGGCATTAGTTCTTTCTCTAAAAAATAAACTGGTTGAAAATATATACTATTGGGAAACCAGATCACTTTTGGACATTAAGGAGATGCCCCATCACATGTTTGTTAGTGTGATTTCTTCTTTTAGGTGCTTATTTTATGAACTTAATTCCACAAAGCCGAAATAAGGCAAAGTAATCCAACCTGCACTGTATTCATGCATTTATCTTGTGCCTTGTATCCAGTTCACAGTTGAATATCAGTATCTTATATTTTTTTCAATAATAAAAATAACTTTTGCAACATATTTCACTTCATTTCATATGAATTCTATTAATATTACAATGAGAAAATTAATTTAAAAAACTCCATTTGATCTCTGTAAACCAGGGCCGGACTGGGACAAAAAAGCAGCCCTGCAAGACAAACCCCACCAGCCCACATACTGTAACACTCATTACCCCAGATCAGTAAATTTGGCTTTACTTAGTCGTGCCCCTCATCACTCCCTTTAAGGAGTTATTTGATGAGCCACATGTGAATAGTGCAGCAGTGTGTATGATCCACCATAGCCCCACTAACATGGTGCTCTTCAGAGCTCTGGATCTCGGGATTATGGGGGTCTCAGTGGACGGACCCCCAGTGATTGGAAAGTTCTCAGGATAGGGGATACTTGGGATGTTTAAATTAGTTTTCCAATATTTATTCTTATTTTATCATAGGAATATTGAAAATAATAAACCAATATTAACCCAACCAAAGTCTAATGTTGCCTCACGACAACAGGACACAGAAAGTGGTACTGTGCAGTGTATATGTATATACAGGAAACAAGAAGTGGTACTGTGCAGTGTATATATACACGACAGGAGAAGTGGTACTGTGCAGTATATATATACAGGAAAGGAGAAGTGGGACTGTGCAGTGTATATGTATATACAGGAAACAAGAAGTGGTACTGTGCAGTGTATATATACACGACAGGAGAAGTGGTACTGTGCAGTATATATATATATACAGGAAAGGAGAAGTGGGACTGTGCAGTGTATATAAACAGGAGAAGTGGTACTGTGCAGTGTATATACACAGGACAGGAGAAGTGGTACTGTGCAGGAAAGGAGAAGTGGTACTGTGCAGTGTATATATACAGGACAGGAGGAGTGGTGCTGTGCAGTGTATATATACAGGAAACAAGAAGTGGTACTGTGCAGTGTATATTTACACGACAGGAGAAGTGGTACTGTGCAGTATATATATACAGGAAAGGAGAAGTGGGACTGTGCAGTGTATATATACAGGAGAAGTGGTACTGTGCAGTGTATATACACAGGACAGGAGAAGTGGTACTGTGCAGTATATATATACAGGAAAGGAGAAGTGGTACTGTGCAGTGTATATATACAGGACAGGAGGAGTGGTGCTGTGCAGTGTATATATACAGGAAACAAGAAGTGGTACTGTGCAGTGTATATTTACACGACAGGAGAAGTGGTACTGTGCAGTATATATATACAGGACAGGAGAAGTGGGACTGTGCAGTGTATATATACAGGAGAAGTGGTACTGTGCAGTGTATATATACAGGAGAATTGGTACTGTGCAGTGTATATGTAGCGCCCCAAGGGTTCGACCGCTACAGGGGTATTGCACCTCAGACCAGAGGTGTGATATTTCACTCCCGGGTAAGGATGGAGTATGGACCAGGGCTCAGTTAGCTGCATACAGCACACACACCCCATTTCCGAGGGACAGCTCAGCGGTGCTCCCACTAGACAGAAGTGCAGGCACGACCAACTATGTCCTTGTCTGGAGTGGGGAGGGGGGTGGAACACCCAGTGCTGTAGGGGCAGATAGGGGTTGGTTCCTGAGCGTAGATAGGAGCTCATTGGTTGCTGGTCCCCTGGGCTCATGGCTAGAGGGAGGTATAAAAGGTGGGCACCATCTTAGATCTAGGTTCTGTCCAGAGAAGAGAAGACAGGGAGTAGAGGCTCTGTAGGAGCTCTACTCCAGAGTGGGCCTAGTGAGAGGCCGAGGAGGAGAGTGGAGAGAGAGAGGAGGTGAAGTGGAGCTGAGATTACGTCTCATCCCAGCTCCACGAGAAAGGAACAGAAAAGGAGAAGAAGAGAGAGAGAGAGAAACAGAAGGGCTCAGGAACAAGAAGGTGGAAGGGACCCTAAGAACCCACGAGAATCCAGGGTGCAGGGTCAGGCAGATTAAGGGTACCAGATCCCAAGTTGGTGGAGGAGAAACAACCCTCAGCCAAAGACCGGAGGTCGTGATCATTTATTGGTGCGACACCTCATCAAACCTGCTAGGAAGGCACCATATAGGACAGCGGAGGACGGGGCCCACGTTTAACCGCACAAGTCCGCGGTAGCTGGACAAAAGTGGGTCACTGGTGAGGCAGGCCAGAGAAAGGACAAAAGGGGGTCTTGAGCCATACTCCTGAGCTGTCTGGGGGTTGACCGAGCCCCTCACCTGGTGGTCGCAGCACGGCTCGGGCAGTCATTCCCCGCAGAAGTGACTTGGATATTAATCGTGAGTAAAGACCCTGGACTGCAGTACGTTGTCTTTGTGCTTTTTCACTCCTCCGGCATTACCGGTACTGGGACTCTCACCACCATCACTCCCACCATCCACTACACTGCCCTGGGGCCGCACTCTTCCCGTGGGGAGTCACACCATCCCAGCTGCATACATCATCGGCCCCAGCGGTCTGCCCTGCAGCGGCGGTTCCTAATAACCGCAATCCACGGGTGGCGTAGTCGGACATTATCTAAAACATCTAAAAGACTGCCACTGGTCTGACCACCCTGAGCCACGGGACCGGGTCGCCACTACTACCCCCATCGTCTCCCTATTGCCCGGTTCTGAGTGCCCCACGGCCCAGGGGGCGAGTCATATATACACAGGACAGGAGAAGTGGTACTGTGCAGTATACAGTATATACAGGAAAGGAGAAATGGGACTGTGCAGTGTATATATACAGGACTGTGTATATATATAGTGTATATGTACAGTGTATATATACAGGACTGTATTCAGGACTGTATATATACAGTCTATATATACTGTATATATACAGGTATATATACAGGACTGTATATATACAGGACTGTATATATACTGTATATATGTATATATACAGGTACTGTGCAGTGTATATACTGTATACAGGAGAATTGGTACTTTGCAGTGTATATATACAGTACACAGGACAGGAGGAGTGGTGCTGAGAGTAGCACCTGCCTCCTGAGCTCAAGCACTTCCAGGAGGAGGGTCGTCGTCTGCCTCTCTTCTCCCTAGGGAGAGGCAGGCCTACTGGGAGGCCGGCATGGCTTCCCAGCCTCCTATCCCCCGGTCTATGCCGGCGGGGGAGAAGGAGCCTCAACAACCGGCCCAGAAGGGAGTGAGGAGATCGGGAAGGGTGAGGAAGAGTACATCCACCTACTCCAACCCCGAGACTGTTCACCGCCCGCCCAGAGAGGGAGACCGGGGCACCCCAGGCCCCAGGAACAAGAGCCCAGTAAGATCCTGGGGGGAGATGAGCTCTTGCGAGTCCACAAGTTCCTTCTCCTCCCGAGTGGTCGCCACGTTGCGAGAGTACGAGGACGCCGGCAAAGCACTAACCCAGCTGAAAGAGGAGCTGAGGGAGGCCTGGGTCCTGAACACCCGGGCGTCCAACAAGGAAAGACCCGCGACCTCCCAGAGGTTTAAAGCCCTCAGAGACGAGGTGGTCAGGTTAGTGCTCCTCCGGGAGGGCATTGAGAAAAGCGCAGGTCCCTTCCTGGAAAGGTTTAAGAACCAGCGGTGGTTCTCAGAAATGAAGGGGTTAAACACCTCAGGAGAACCGCCAACCGGCGTCCTTAGTGAAGAGGAGGAGGAGGATGAAGAGGTGACTGGAGTTTCAGTTGCTGGAGCCAGTGAGGGGCAGAGCCGGAGCCCAAGTGGTCTCCCTGCAGGGCAGAGGACTCCGACAGCAGAGGCTGGAGTGTTGGGGGAGGAGGAGGAAGGAGGATTGCTGAGGGAGATCCGACTGCTGGAGTTTCCAGTGGACCTGATGCGGTTTTCCTTCGGTGAGAACAAACCAGTGGAGGAGACCAAGAGGAGGAAGAGGAAGACCGGAGGAGCCGCACAGGAGGTGGTGAGTTACAAGTATGTACCAATGTCTGATGTTGTGCCTGCCACCTTCTGTTTAAACCCCACCAAACCTCAAGACACGGGCTCTGCAGTGGGCTCGAGGCAGAGGCAAGGTGGGGAGAGGAGAAGGATGTCCGGCGATGCTGCCATCTGTGCAGGGAACAGTGCAGAGGGCGAGGCTGTGGAGGTACTCACAGCGCCGGACATAGAAAGTTCTGTTGAGTTTCCCTCCCTGCCCTCTGCGGCTAAGCCAGTTATCACCGGGGCTGGGGGGGCCGGGAGGGATGTGAAAAACACATCTGCGAGGAACACTGGGCACACTGCTGCGACAGGGGGGCAGTGTGCCCCAGCGCCCAAAAAGGACACTAAGACCCCAAAGTCTGTGGGTGCAGGGCGGGCAGCGGTGCCCAACAAACAGTCTGCCCAGCACAAGGACCAAAATGCTGCAGTAGGGGGGCAGGGCACTCCAGGAGACGACCTGCAGAAAGCCAGCAGCAACCAAAGGGAAAAGGGTGTGGTGCTGCAGGGAAAGGAGTCTCTGGAAGTGCTCCCCTCCCCCGGCCCAGCAGGTGTGAGTGCAGAGACACCAGACACAAGGGAGGAAGGAATGGAGGTGACTGTGGAAGGTGCAGAGAACAGCAGAGGTAATGGGGTGACAAGTAAAGGGAATGGAAGTAGTGGTGTAGTGAATGATGGGAGTAGTGGTGGAGCAGATGGTGGGAGTAATGGTGGAGCAGATGGTGGGAGTAGTGGTGGAGTGAATGGTGGGAGTAGTGGGAATGGTGGGAGTAGTGGTGTAGCAAATGGTGGGGGTAGTGGTGGAATGAATGCTGGGAGTAGTGGGAATGGTGGGAGTAGTGGTGTAGCAAATGGTGGGGGTAGTGGTGGAATGAATGGTGGGAGTAGTGATGCAGCAAATGGTGGGAGAAGTAGTGGAGTGAATGATGGGAGTAATGGTCCTGCGAATGGTGGGAGTAGTAGTGAAGTGAATGGTGGGAGCAGCACTGGTGTTGGTGGGGGGAAAGTAGGTGCTGGTCCCGCTGCCCCCCCCCAGCATTGGCGGGGGCTTCAGCCCAAAGCTATTCAGGAGCTGTCAGTGCTGGGGGTAGTAGTGCGCCCTCGTCTGGTGGCCCTGGGGATGGTGACTTGCAACAGCAGCTCCTGGACGCCCTGAGGAGAGGGGAGAGCTCCATCACTATAGAGGGGAGGGAGGTTGATCTGTCTTTCTGGATAGAGAGACATGGTCTTTCAGCCTTCCGAGATAGAGGGGCAGAGACTGTCTGGTCTCTGTCGACAACGGGGCAGAGGAGTAACCATAGGAACGTGGTCCGTCTCCAGTGGGTAAGCAAGGATGCCTGTCCTGATAGGTGGAAGGTGGTTGAAATCCTGCTGGGGATGGGCTTTGCGGCATATGACATCTTTGCCTTGATCCATCCCTACGGGACCTCCTACTTCGATGTCAGCTTCGTGAGACCGGAGGGCCTTGAGCTTTTCTGGTCTCGCCATGAGCTGGCTCGGAGTCGCCCCGAATGGCATGGTCTCTTTCCCCTGGCAATAACCCGCCAAGATTCAGTCAGGAAAGTGACCGTTTTGACTAGTAACGAGTCGCTTTCCTGTATGGACATTACGACCTGGGTGAGTCGATACGGAGAGGTCACCAATATTCCCGAAAAGAATCTGAATGGCCATAGTATCTGGTCAGGAGCCTGGACCTTCATGGTGAGATTGAAGGTTTCAGGAAACACTATTACCCATATCCCCTCCTCAACCTTTTTGGGGAGGGATAGGATCTTGATTTTCTACCGGGGGCAGCCTAAGGTCTGTCACAGGTGCGGTAGCCCCACACACTTCAGTGCGCAGTGTACCACCCAGAAATGCGCACTGTGTGGGGACCTTGGTCATCTTGCTGCTGCCTGTCGCAGGATTAGGTGTAACTTGTGTGGTGACCTCGGTCACCCGTTCAGTCGCTCTCCACGTTCCTTCGCCAATGCTGTCCTGAAAGCGGCGAGTGCGGGACAGGCGAAAGCCAGGATTAATCTTGCCGGTGAAGGGACCAGTAGAGGCGGGGAGGCAGGGAACCGGTGAGGAGCAAGCTGCCGCCATCCACCATCAGGCGGCAGGAGCAGCGCCGTGGGGACAGGGGGCAGGGAGTAATGTCCCTAAACTCTGACCCAGGTACTTCACTTGCAGCTGAGGATCCTAAAGACAGTGAATTGAGCGAGGAGGTCAAGAGACTTGAAAGGGAAGAGCGAGAGGACGCCACGTCTTCCCAGGAACCCTCTTCTGGTGACAGTCTAGATGAGGGAGAGGGGGAGTGGTCACAGAAAAAGAAAAAGGGTAACAGGAAAACGGCCAGAGGTAGGAGGGGGACCAGGTCTCGAGCTGCCTCTTTGGAGTGCGACCCCTCTGACTCTCTGGCCGTGATCCAAGCGCCATTGGAGGGTTCAGCCGCCCCCCCTCTGGTGGATCTCTCCAACCGGTTCGGGGCTCTCCAGGACCTCCCTCTGCAGGGGGGAAATGGGGACCCGGGGCCGGAGGTTGCGGACAAGGTGGTTGGGGCTCAGGAGATGGCTGGGTCTTCCTCTCGGGGGCAAATACAAAGCCCTCTGGGGGGACGACTAACCCAGGACCACCAGACGGGGGCAAGAATGTATGTAAGGAGAGAATGGACAAGTCTGTTTGTCTTAAGCGCACTAAAAACCCGTCATTATCGGAGGAAGAGGTTGGGACTGTCAGTGGTGGGAAGAAAAAGGCTATCTAATTCAACCATTCATGATGGCGGCACCCACCCCGTTGACGTTGGCAACTATTAATGTTTGCAGCATAAAGTCAGATGCGGCAAGGTACACGGCCTTTCATTTTCTCGGCCAACTTGACGCCGACATTTTATTTTTGCAGGAGACCAGGTTGACCGATATATCAACCTTGCATAAAGCAAGGCGGGAGTGGAGGCATGGGCCCTCCTACTGGTCTCTTGCGGCCGAGCCGTATAGCGGGGTGGCGGTCCTTTTTAAGACCGCAGCGGTTGAATGCAGACGAGTGATCGAATTAGAAATGGGGAGATGCTTGATCCTAGATGTCTCCATGGGGGGACAAGAGCTTCGGCTCATTAACATCTATGGTCCCCAGTCCAAGTGGGACCGCAAATGTCTCTTCCTGAAGATCAAACCTTTTTTATTTTCGAGTCGGCAGGTGGTCTTCGGAGGGGATTTCAACAATGTCACGAGATCCTGTGATAGAGGAGGTTCCGGAGACCGGCTGTCTTATGACTGGGTCGCGTTAAACAGGATAGTGAGTGAGGCTCGCCTGGTGGATGTCCACATCCGGCACAACCCGGGCAACACGGGATTCACCTTTTCTAGAGGTAGTCAGTGCAGGTCTAGGCTAGACAGGTTTTATTTGAAGGAGGAGGCCGTCTCTTCACCGTTGTCGGTTGTGGAGGTGGAGTTCTCCGATCACTGTTTGATTATGTTTTCTCTGAACGTTACAGAGACTCCTCGGATGGGAAGAGGTTATTGGAAGCTGAATTCGTCACTTCTTGAGGAAGAAGCTGTAAGACGTTCTTTTGAGGAATTATTTCAGAGCCAGGTACCATTGCTGGGCCTAAGTAACACTAAGTCAGAGTGGTGGGAGATGTTCAAAAATCGGGTGGCGAGATTCTTCCGGCAGCTCTCGAACTTCAGAAGCCTGAACAGGGATCGCCTGTATCAGAGCCTGAGGAGGAAACTTGAGCATCTTGTCTTGACTGGAGGTAGCCGCGAGGAGATCTCCAGAGTGAAGTCCTTGCTGAAGAGGTGTCAGTACGATAGGCACGCATCTATGGTTTTCGAGAGGGACTACGGGAAGTACTGCTCGCCCGACCCTTACAGAAACTGTAAGATGTCAGTGAATAGTAAGATAGTGATGGGGCTGGTGGACAGTACGGGGTCCCTGAGAAGGTCCAGGTCAGTGATCTTGGAGGTCGTCAGTTCCTACTACTCGCACCTCTTGGGAAAGAGGGAGCTTGATCGTGACGGGATGTCGGCTTTCCTGACTGAATCTGTTCCTGAGCCAGGGGCTGACCTCTCGCTGGGCGATTTGGCAGAAGCGATCAAAGAAGAGGAAGTGAGACTGGCGATCGATGGGCTTAGGCCCAAAAAGTCGCCAGGTCCGGATGGCTTAACATCCGAGTTCTTTAGGACCTTTAGGGACTCTTTGGTCCCCCTCTTGACTCAGGTGCTTAACGAGTGTCTCTCCTCGGGCACTCTGCCGAGATCGTTAAGGAGGTCAGCTTTGATCATTTTGTCAAAGGGTAAGGATCCGTCACGCATTGAGAACTGGCGTCCCATAGCACTTCTCAATGTGGACAGGAAGATTTTGGCTAAGATACTTTTCAACAGGCTGGTGAAGTTTGCACCCCGGCTCCTTTCGGAGGTTCAGCACTGTTGCGTTCCTGGCCGTAGCACTTTTAGTGCTGTTCTAGGTGTCCGAGAGGCCGTGGAGCAAGGCAGGGCGGGCCTCTGGAAGGGGTTCTTGCTGACCTTGGATCAGGCAAAAGCCTTTGATCGGGTTAACCACGAGTACCTCTGGTCCACTCTTTTGAGGTATGGTCTGCCTGGAGGGTTTGTGGACAGGCTTAAGACCTTATATGCAGGGGCTGAGACTTTCCCTCTGGTGAATGGGTGGATTGGACGACCTTTCGGGGTAGGATCCGGTGTCCGTCAGGGCTGTCCTCTTAGCCCTTTGCTTTACGCGTTTGCAATCGATCCCTTCCTCAGAAGGATCGATTGTGGACCGTTGGCGGGGGTGCGGATGGGCGGGGCGGCACCGGAGGCTATCCTGAGGGTGGTGGCCTACGCGGACGATGTCACCGTATTTGTTTCTTCGCAAGGGGAGGCAGCGAGTGGAGCGCTACTCGGAGCATCCGGGTCCAAGGTCAACCAGGATAAGTGTGAGAGTCTCTGGCTGGGAGGCGGAGATCCCGGGTTTGATCTTCCGGACACCCTCCCCGAACCCCAAGAACATGCCAAAGTCCTGGGCATCGAATTCGGCCAGGGTGATTACTCCACGAAAAACTGGGAAGGCAGAATCAAAGGTGTCGCCCAATGAGTGGACCAATGGAGGGGATGTTCTTTGACCCTGAGGGAAAGGGTTGGCCTGTGCAAAGCTTTCCTGCTCCCCTTGCTAATCTACCTGGGCAGCGTCTGTGTCTTGCCAGAGCCTCTCTGGACACGGGTCTACAGTCTGTTCTTCCAGATGTTATGGGGTAACAGACTGAACCTAGTCAAGCGGGAGGTCACTTACCACACGAGGAGACTAGGGGGTTTGAATATGGTGAACCCCGTGGTGTTCCTAGTGAACACCTTCTTGAAAGTGAACATGTCAAACCTCTGGAAAGAGAGGGCTCCTCCGTGGGTATTCTCCTGCAAGGGATGGTTTCAGCCTTTCTTCCAGGAACGGGAGACAGGGGGAAGATTGAAGGATCTTCGCACACCACACGGGCATCTCCCGGCTTATGTTACCCCGGTTCTGAAAATAATCCGCCGGTGGGGTCTGGGAATGTGGGAGGTGAGGTCCCTCCCGAGGAAACTCCTCGATATGAGGGTCTTGGTTTCTCATTTTCAGAGTCCATTGGCCCTCAAAGACTGCCCAAGTCGGGATCTGGAGGTTGGGTTGAGTTTGTTAAATTCTGGCAGGATCCCCGAGAAGTACTGGGACTTGACTTGGCGCTGCTTCCATGGTAAGCTGTATGTGAGGGACAATTTGAAGTACAGGAGCTCCGAGGACAGGAATTGCCCCCGTGAGGCTTGTGCTAACGTGCTGGAAAGCATGGAGCACTTCCTGCTTCATTGTCCCTTTAATACAGAGGTGTACAACAGGGTGGGGACTTCCATTGGTTGGCTGCGGCTGGCTACTCTGTCCTACCCCGGGTGGGCCTATGGAGCGTTCGGAGACCTTGGGAGAAGGGACCGAGACACTTTATTCATAGTCAGCGAAGTGGTCAGGTATTTCACGTGGAACGCACGAGTTTTAGTTTCGACGCAGAGTAAAATCCTCCATGTAGATGAAGTCTGTAGGAACATCCTAGGTGACCTGGTGAAGGTACATTCTCTGGAGTATGAAAGACTGGGTGCCCGGAGGGTGGCCCGTCTCTGGAGGGGCTTTTCCTTCAAGGTGCCTTAGTCCGGTAGTACTCCTATATCCTGGTGGTGGGCTGATGTCTTTCCACCCTAGATTTTTGTTTTGTATTTCTGTCTCCTGAATAGAAGGTTTGCCGGCATCGAACTTGAGCCTTGGATGGTGAGTGTGTAGGTTGTGTTCTGTATATATTGTATATAATGTATAATAGGGGGTTTTAGTTAGGTTGGGTGGGGGATTTGGGGAAGTTCTTCATCAGCGGTGATAAGAGGACTGATCTGGCCTGGTCCAGGCCCCGCCTGGGGAAAAACTTTGGGGTCTGATCCTAGCTCGGAGTAATCCTGAACTTTGTGGCCAGAGCTGGATCAGGGGTGGCGGGATAGTTAGTGTAGGTGTGTGTTTTATATATATATTAAAAAATTACAAAAAAAATATTAAAAAAAAAATACAAAAAAAAAAAATATACAAAACAAAAAAAGGTTTAAAATTGTTCATGTCACTATTGTATATATTGTTATTTTTGGTTTTCTGTGGTGTGAATGAGGTGTGGTAAGGGTGTGACTGTAAGGTCAGGCAGTGGGACCAGTAGGTTAGTGTTAGTTTCCGGTTGTATATACGTTATATTAGGTTTAGTGTTTTGTGTTTCTAGCGTTTTATTGTATATAATCTTGTATATAGGACGGTGTTTTATGTGTAAATAGGACAGTGTGAGCGTTGTGTGGGATTGTATATAGTAGTATGAATGAAGCTGGGCCGGAGGTTTTATAGGTTTTATAATATTTATTTCTTGTATATGTATATATTCCTGGGGGGATTTATTTTGTTTCTATTTTCCGTGATTTGTCGTCTTGTTTTGTTCATATGTTTGGTGTCCTGTAATGTATTATTGTTCTGTCATGTACTGTACTTATTCTATCAATAAAAAAAAGACCTGCAGTGTATATATACAGGACAGGAGAAGTGGAGCTGTGCAGTGTATATGCACAGGACAGGAGGAGTGGTGCTGTGCTGTGTATATATACAGGACAGGAGGAGTGGTGCTGTGCAGTGTATATATACAGGACAGGAGGAGTGGTGCTGTGCAGTGTATATATACAGGACAGGAGGAGTGGTGCTGTGCAGTGTATATATACAGGACAGGAGGAGTGGTGCTGTGCAGTGTATACATACAGGACAGGAGGAGTGGTACTGTGCAGTGTATATATACAGGACAGGAGAAGTGGTGCTGTGCAGTGTATATGCACAGGAAAGGAGGAGTGGTGCTGTGCTGTGTATATATACAGGACAGGAGGAGTGGTGCTGTGCAGTGTATATATACAGGACAGGAGAAGTGGTGCTGTGCAGTGTATATGCACAGGACAGGAGGAGTGGTGCTGTGCTGTGTATATATACAGGACAGGAGGAGTGGTACTGTGCAGTGTATATATACAGGACAGGAGGAGTGGTGCTGTGCAGTGTATATATACAGGACAGGAGGAGTGGTGCTGTGCAGTGTATATATACAGGACAGGAGGAGTGGTACTGTGCAGTGTATATATACAGGACAGGAGAAGTGGTGCTGTGCAGTGTATATGCACAGGACAGGAGGAGTGGTGCTGTGCAGTGTATATATACAGGACAGGAGGAGTGGTGCTGTGCAGTGTATATATACAGGACAGGAGGAGTGGTGCTGTGCAGTGTATATATACAGGACAGGAGGAGTGGTGCTGTGCAGTGTATATATACAGGACAGGAGGAGTGGTACTGTGCAGTGTATATATACAGGACAGGAGGAGTGGTGCTGTGCAGTGTATGGTGCTGTGCAGTGTATATATACAGGACAGGAGGAGTGGTGCTGTGCAGTGTATATATACAGGACAGGAGGAGTGGTACTGTGCAGTGTATATACAGGACAGGAGGAGTGGTGCTGTGCAGTGTATATATACAGGACAGGAGGAGTGGTACTGTGCACTGTATATATACAGGACAGGAGGAGTGGTACTGTGCAGTGTATATGTACAGGACAGGAGGAGTGGTACTGTGCAGTGTATATATACAGGACAGGAGGAGTGGTTCTGTGCAGTGTATATATACAGGACAGGAGAAGTGGTACTGTGCAGTGTATATATACAGGACAGGAGAAATGGTGCTGTGCAGTGTATATATACAGGACAGGAGGAGTGGTGCTGTGCAGTGTATATATACATGACAGGAGGAGTGGTGCTGTGCAGTGTATATATACAGGACAGGAGGAGCGGTACTGTGCAGTGTATATGTACAGGACAGGAGGAGTGGTACTGTGCAGTGTATATATACAGGACAGGAGGAGTGGTGCTGTGCAGTGTATATATACAGGACAGGAGGAGTGGTACTGTGCAGTGTATATATACAGGACAGGAGGAGTGGTGCTGTGCAGTGTATATATACAGGACAGGAGGAGTGGTGCTGTGCAGTGTATATATACAGGACAGGAGGAGTGGTACTGTGCATTGTATATATACAGGACATGAGAAGTGGTACTGTGCATTGTATATATACAGGACAGGAGAAGTGGTACTGTGCAGTGTATATATACATGACAGGAGGAGTGGTGCTGTGCAGTGTATATATACAGGACAGGAGGAGCGGTACTGTGCAGTGTATATATAGAGGACAGGAGGAGTAGTACTGTGCAGTGTATATATACAGGACAGGAGGAGTGGTACTGTGCAGTGTATATATACAGGACAGGAGGAGTGGTGCTGTGCAGTGTATATATACAGGACAGGAGGAGCGGTACTGTGCAGTGTATATATAGAGGACAGGAGGAGTAGTACTGTGCAGTGTATATATACAGGACAGAAGGAGTGGTACTGTGCAGTGTATATATACAGGACAGGAGGAGTGGTGCTGTGCTGTGTATATATACAGGACAGGAGGAGTGGTACTGTGCAGTGTATATGTACAGGACAGGAGGAGTGGTACTGTGCAGTGTATATATACAGGACAGGAGGAGTGGTGCTGTGCAGTGTATATATACAGGACAGGAGGAGTGGTACTGTGCACTGTATATATACAGGACAGGAGGAGTGGTACTGTGCAGTGTATATATACAGGACAGGAGGAGTGGTACTGTGCAGTGTATATGTACAGGACAGGAGGAGTGGTACTGTGCAGTGTATATATACAGGACAGGAGAAGTAGTACTGTGCAGTGTATATGTACAGGACAGGAGAAGTGGTACTGTGCAGTGTATATGTACAGGACAGGAGGAGTGGTACTGTGCAGTGTATATATACAGGACAGGAGGAGTGGTGCTGTGCAGTGTATATATACAGGACAGGAGGAGTGGTGCTGTGCAGTGTATATATACAGGACAGGAGGAGTGGTACTGTGCAGTGTATATATACAGGACAGGAGGAGTGGTACTGTGCATTGTATATATACAGGACAGGATGAGTGGTACTGTGCAGTGTATATATACAGGACAGGAGGAGTGGTGCTGTGCAGTGTATATGTAGCACCCTGAGGATTCGGCTGCTACAGGGGTATTGCACCTCAACCCAGAGGTGTGATATTCCACTCCCGGGTAAGGATGGAGTGTGGAACTGAGCTCGGTAGGCTGCATGCACTACATACATCCCATTTCCGAGGAACAGGCCGACGGTACTCCCACTTAGAAATGTGCAGGTACGACCGAGTCTGTTCCTGGCTGGAGTGGGAGGGGGGTGGTACATCCCAAGTAGTGTAGGGGCAGATAGGGGGAGCAGCCTGGGTAAAGATAGGAGCTCATTGGGTGCTGGTCACCTGAGCTCACACATAGAGGGTGTATATAAGGTGGGCACCAACTAAGATCAGGGTCAGTCAGTTGCAGAGAACAAGTCAGGAGCAGAGGAGAGAAGAAAGACCCAGAGTGAGAGAGGAGAAAAGAGAGAGACCCAGAGGCACAGAAGAAAAGGACTCTGAGATCCCAACTAAAATCCCCGGGTGAAGAGTCGGCATCAGGGTACCGGAACCCAAGCTGGTGGGGGTAAAAACATTCCCCAGCCAGAGACCGGAGACCGTGGGCAGCGTTTGCCACGGTCACCCATCACATCCACCCCGAAGGCACACCACATGAAGGGTCAGGGAACCCAGGGCCAAGGGTGTCCCAACAGAAGGCCCGAGGGAGCTGGACCTAGGTGGATTACTGGTGGGGACGGCCAGAGAACGGGACAGAAAGAGAGCTCAGGGCCACGCTCCGGACTTGTTTGGGGGTTGGCTGGATCCAGGACCTGGTGGACGCAGCACGGCTCGGGTGGTCACTCGCAGCTGGAGTGACCAGTACAACATCTGCAGTAAGTAAACACCCTTAACTGCACAACCCGACTCTGTCTTCACTGCCGTCTGCACTACACCACCACAACCCCCATCCTCTGCACCTGTCCCCTCTGAGGCTATACCCCTCCCGTTGGGGGTTATCCCACCAAGCTGCGCACCCACCATCAGCCTCAGCGGACCCTGCTGCAGCGGCGGCCACAGTGACCGCATCACAACGGGTGGCGTAGTCGACACAAAAGAACTCTTAATAACATCTGTAGGACTGCCACATAACACTGAGCTTGACGCCCTGGGCACGGGCCGGGTCACAGCCGCTCGGAGACTACAACCCCCCATCTGATCCGGTGCCGGGTATTCCCCTCAAAAAGGAATATGTCCCAGGGGGCGCGTCAACTTTGGCGTAGTCGGCAGGATTACGTGCCCGCAACACCCGGGTACTGCGTGCCTGAAGAAAAGTGCAAGTTTACCTCAGAAAGAAGTCTCCCGCCGGTTCCGGAGGGTCCACGCCATCGGACCCCATCACAGGTCGTTTCCCGCCGATTGTCCGCCATTTCCAGCTTGTTCCCGCCATCTGCAGAGTTTCCCGCCACTGGGCGACGCTTCCCGCCAAATCCGAAGATTTCCCGCCTTGGAAGAGCAGCGGACGCCATTATGGGCGTGCCAAAGGAGGGCAGGAGGCCGCCTCCCATCGTGGGCCGGGACAGAAAATGGCGCCAAAAGTGGAAACCGCCCCCACCAACAGAGACTGTGATGCTGGAGGTGTCTGTCAGCGTGAAAGAACTACCCCTGGAGCT
Source organism: Phyllobates terribilis (assembly GCF_046119375.1). NCBI lineage: Eukaryota > Metazoa > Chordata > Amphibia > Anura > Dendrobatidae > Phyllobates > Phyllobates terribilis. The sequence continues at coordinate 4,055,819 of NW_027362902.1, forward strand.
GACAGTCACCGAGTTGCCCCGGGACCGCCCTCGAAGTGGGAGGAGACGAAAGAAAAGAGCGAAGATGGGTGCCGCCTGGAGCAGTCTGGAGCGAGCGCACCCGGAGGCAAGAAGTCTAACAAGGAGTAGCAGAGAAGCTCACCCGGAGATGTCCAGAGAGCAGAGCAGCACCGGCCCGCTGGCCAGGAGCCTGCTGGAAGAAGAGCAGAGCAGCACCGACCCGTTGGTCAGGAGCCTGCTGGACACCACGACCCCACTAGGCCTAGTGGAGGTCCTTGCACAGCTCCCCCGAGACCGGGAGTGTGCACAGACTGCCCTGGAGGGCCTCGCACGGAGGATGGCCCGGGTACAGCGAGAGACATTGGCGGAGTGGAGCCGGGAGATGGCCCAGCAAACCAAGACCCGGAGCACGCCAGCCGAGATGAGGAAGCAGACCGCCTCTGAGGATGGCGCGGGAGGACCCAAGGCCGGAGACGGCGCCGAGGAGGGAGCCGAACGCATGGAGGCAGGTAAAGGGGACGCCTATACCCCAAGCCGTGACACCGCTTACCTGCCCCAGCTCCCCGTCGCAGAGCCCGAAAGTCCCCCTGCTGTGCCCGAAAACGCCATGTCACCGACGCAGACTAGGCCCCAACCGGAAGCCGCCGCCGCGACCCCTGTGACGTCACACGCCTCGACCCAGAGCGTGACCAAGCAGGAAGTACCACCAGCCTGGTCGCAGGGCCTAGAATTCCCGGGCGTCGCATCACCAACAGCGCCCCCTACCTCCGCGGAGCCTCCGGCCTGGCCGCAAGGCCAGGTAGCCCAGGGCGCCGCCGTATTAACGGTGCCCTTCACCTTCCAGGTGCCCCAGGCCTGGCCGCAAGGCCTGGGCAACCCGGGCGCCACCACCACCGCGCCCGCACCCGTAAAACCAAGGGTGCCGCGTCTGGGAGAGGACTTGTTTGCCCAGCACACGTGGCCGGACGGGCAGCCTTTCATCTGGCCCCAGAAGTATTACGAACTGGAGCACCAGAGGAGGGTTGGGGCCATGTGTGCACCCCTGATTCCGGCTCCGAAGCCCGTAATAAGGATCTCGCCCCCGCTAGCGGAAGCGCAGTTTGAGTGGGACCCCACCGGAGAAGATCTAATGGGGTTCACTCAGGAAACCAGGGCAGCTGCAGCGGAGCGTGCTGAGTGCTGCCGCCAACAGCTCGAGGACTTCGAGAGGGAGCGGAGAGAGAGGCGGGTCCGGGAACAGCTAGCTCAAGTAAAGAGCGCGGAGCAGAAGAGCCGGGCCAGGAGAGACCCCCGTGCAGCGCATAGTCCCCGCACCACCGGGACTGTGATAAAGTTTAACCTGCAGCATGGGTGGGGCTTCATCCGAGACCACCACACCCTAGGCGACGTCTTCGTAACCAGGAGAGACGTTGAGTCCCACCTACCGGAGGGACACAGAGGTCGTGACCTTTATATCGGGGACGAGGTCACCATCACCCGGCACAAGTGTGCCAAAGGTCCCTACGCCCTCCATGTGCATCGCCTGACGGAGGAAGAGCTGCGGTGTGAGGAGGAAGAGCAAGAGGACCCGGACGGGTCTGAAGCCAAAGGTAACCATAAAGCAAGAGCAGGAGGACGCCGTCGCTAAGGACAGCGAAGCAGAAGCTGTATATAGTTGCCCGTCGGGGCACCCTGAACTGAAACTGAAACTGAAACTGTTGCTGTTGCTAATATAGTCCCCGTTGGGACCAGCATGTGTGAACTGTTACCCGTATTTCCCTTAATCCCACTGACCGAGGACTGAGAGCGGTCATTCTTCCCTAATACCTGGCCGAGGACTGAGAGCGGCCATATCCTTGTATATAGTTGCGCGTCCTAAAGCGCCCCCTACCGGTTTTAGAGGAAAACCAGTTTTCTAGAGAGACTGTCGCACTTTACCCGGTCACACGTTGCACAGTGACCGGAGGAGGAGCCAGAGGCGACGAGAATGTTTTATATTGATATATATATATATAATGTTTTATATGTTTTATATGTTTATGCAAAAATTTGTATGTTTTGGTGTTATGTCTTACAGCCCGAGGACGTGCTGTGATTTACCAGGGGGGAATGTAGCACCCTGAGGATTCGGCTGCTACAGGGGTATTGCACCTCAACCCAGAGGTGTGATATTCCACTCCCGGGTAAGGATGGAGTGTGGAACTGAGCTCGGTAGGCTGCATGCACTACATACATCCCATTTCCGAGGAACAGGCCGACGGTACTCCCACTTAGAAATGTGCAGGTACGACCGAGTCTGTTCCTGGCTGGAGTGGGAGGGGGGTGGTACATCCCAAGTAGTGTAGGGGCAGATAGGGGGAGCAGCCTGGGTAAAGATAGGAGCTCATTGGGTGCTGGTCACCTGAGCTCACACATAGAGGGTGTATATAAGGTGGGCACCAACTAAGATCAGGGTCAGTCAGTTGCAGAGAACAAGTCAGGAGCAGAGGAGAGAAGAAAGACCCAGAGTGAGAGAGGAGAAAAGAGAGAGACCCAGAGGCACAGAAGAAAAGGACTCTGAGATCCCAACTAAAATCCCCGGGTGAAGAGTCGGCATCAGGGTACCGGAACCCAAGCTGGTGGGGGTAAAAACATTCCCCAGCCAGAGACCGGAGACCGTGGGCAGCGTTTGCCACGGTCACCCATCACATCCACCCCGAAGGCACACCACATGAAGGGTCAGGGAACCCAGGGCCAAGGGTGTCCCAACAGAAGGCCCGAGGGAGCTGGACCTAGGTGGATTACTGGTGGGGACGGCCAGAGAACGGGACAGAAAGAGAGCTCAGGGCCACGCTCCGGACTTGTTTGGGGGTTGGCTGGATCCAGGACCTGGTGGACGCAGCACGGCTCGGGTGGTCACTCGCAGCTGGAGTGACCAGTACAACATCTGCAGTAAGTAAACACCCTTAACTGCACAACCCGACTCTGTCTTCACTGCCGTCTGCACTACACCACCACAACCCCCATCCTCTGCACCTGTCCCCTCTGAGGCTATACCCCTCCCGTTGGGGGTTATCCCACCAAGCTGCGCACCCACCATCAGCCTCAGCGGACCCTGCTGCAGCGGCGGCCACAGTGACCGCATCACAACGGGTGGCGTAGTCGACACAAAAGAACTCTTAATAACATCTGTAGGACTGCCACATAACACTGAGCTTGACGCCCTGGGCACGGGCCGGGTCACAGCCGCTCGGAGACTACAACCCCCCATCTGATCCGGTGCCGGGTATTCCCCTCAAAAAGGAATATGTCCCAGGGGGCGCGTCATATATATACAGGACAGGAGGAGTGGTACTGTGCATTGTATATATACAGGACAGGAGGAGTGGTGCTGTGCAGTGTATATGTACAGGACAGGAGGAGTGGTACTGTGCAGTGTATATATACAGGACAGGAGAAGTAGTACTGTGCAGTGTATATATACAGGACAGGAGAAGTGGTACTGTGCAGTGTATATGTACAGGACAGGAGGAGTGGTACTGTGCAGTGTATATATACAGGACAGGAGGAGTGGTGCTGTGCAGTGTATATATACAGGACAGGAGGAGTGGTGCTGTGCAGTGTATATATACAGGACAGGAGGAGTGGTACTGTGCAGTGTATATATACAGGACAGGAGGAGTGGTACTGTGCATTGTATATATACAGGACAGGATGAGTGGTACTGTGCAGTGTATATATACAGGACAGGAGGAGTGGTGCTGTGCAGTGTATATATACAGGACAGGAGGAGTGGTACTATGCAGTGTATATATACAGGACAGGAGGAGTGGTACTGTGCATTGTATATATACAGGACAGGAGGAGTGGTACTGTGCATTGTATATATACAGGACAGGAGGAGTGGTACTGTGCAGTGTATATATACAGGACAGGAGGAGTGGTACTGTGCATTGTATATATACAGGACAGGAGGAGTGGTACTGTGCAGTGTATATATACAGGACAGGAGGAGTGGTGCTGTGCAGTGTATATATACAGGACAGGAGGAGTGGTGCTGTGCAGTGAATATATACAGGACAGGAGAAGTGGTACTGTGCAGTGTATATGTACAGGACAGGAGGAGTGGTGCTGTGCAGTGTATATATACAGGACAGGAGGAGCGGTACTGTGCAGTGTATATATACAGGACAGGAGGAGTGGTACTGTGCATTGTATATATACAGGACAGGATGAGTGGTACTGTGCAGTGTATATATACAGGACAGGAGGAGTGGTGCTGTGCAGTGTATATATACAGGACAGGAGGAGTGGTGCTGTGCAGTGTATATATACAGGACAGGAGGAGTGGTACTGTGCAGTGTATATGCACAGGACAGGAGGAGTGGTACTGTGCAGTGTATATATACAGGACAGGAGGAGTGGTACTGTGCAGTGTATATATACAGGACAGGAGGAGTGGTACTGTGCATTGTATATATACAGGACAGGAGGAGTGGTACTGTGCAGTGTATATATACAGGACAGGAGGAGTGGTGCTGTGCAGTGTATATATACAGGACAGGAGGAGTGGTGCTGTGCAGTGAATATATACAGGACAGGAGAAGTGGTACTGTGCAGTGTATATGTACAGGACAGGAGGAGTGGTGCTGTGCAGTGTATATATACAGGACAGGAGGAGCGGTACTGTGCAGTGTATATATACAGGACAGGAGGAGTGGTACTGTGCATTGTATATATACAGGACAGGATGAGTTGTACTGTGCAGTGTATATATACAGGACAGGAGGAGTGGTGCTGTGCAGTGTATATATACAGGACAGGAGGAGTGGTACTGTGCATTGTATATATACAGGACAGGATGAGTGGTACTGTGCATTGTATATATACATTTGTACCCTGCAGATGCCAGCCTCTATGACGACAATTCAGTTCCATAACAGAACATGAATCCGAAACATAACCACATGGGCTAATAAAGAAGAGTCCTCCATTTTTTTGACAATTAATCAGATTGTTGAGATATATATATTATTATATTATGCGTGTATGTATGTACACACACACGCAAACATAATAAGAGCAGATACTGAGAATGACACCATGTATACAGGGCAGGGGAAGTATACACATCATACACAGCTCCACAATATATTCTACAATCAATTATATACCCAGCTCCACACTATATACTGTGCAAAAGAATATAGAGTGGAGCTGTTTATATACTATATATATTCTATAGTGTAGGGATGTGCCAGTGTATATAGTGTGGATTCCAAACTATATACTATACTATGTACACAGCACCATACTATATAAACATCTCTACACTATACAGTACAGACCAAAAGTTTGGACACACCTCATTTAAAGATTTTTCTGTATTTTCATGACTATGAAAATTGTACATTCACACTGAAGGCATCAAAACTATGAACTAACACATGTGGAATTATATACTTAACAAAAAAGTGTGAAACAACTGAAAATATGTCTTATATTCTAGGTTCTTCAAAGTAGCCACCTTTTGCTTTGATGACTGCTTTGCACGCTCTCGGCATTCTCTTGATGAGCTTCAAGAGGTAGTCACCGGAAATGGTCTTCCAACAATCTTGAAGGAGTTCCCAGAGATGCTTAGCACTTGTTGGCCCTTTTGCCTTCACTCTGCGGTCCAGCTCACCCCAAACCATCTCGATTGGGTTCAGGTCTGGTGACTGTGGAGGCCAGGTCATCTGGCGTAGCACCCCATCACTCTCCTTCTTGGTCAAATAGCCCTTACACAGCCTGGAGGTGTGTTGGGGTCATTGCCCTGTTGAAAAATAAATGATGGTCCAACTAAACGCAAACCGGATGGAATAGCATGCCGCTGCAAGATGCTGTGGTAGCCATGCTGGTTCAGTATGCCTTCAATTTTGAATAAATCCCCAACAGTGTCACCAGCAAAGCACCCCCACACCATCACACCTCCTCCTCCATGCTTCACGGTGGGAACCAGGCATGTAGAGTCCATCCGTTCACCTTTTCTGCGTCGCACAAAGACACGGTGGTTGGAACCAAAGATCTCAAATTTGGACTCATCAGACCAAAGCACATATTTCCACTGGTCTAATGTCCATTCCTTGTGTTCTTTAGCCCAAACAAGTCTATTCTGCTTGTTGCCTGTCATTAGCAGTGGTTTCCTAGCAGCTATTTTACCATGAAGGCCTGCTGCACAAAGTCTCCTCTTAACAGTTGTTGAAGAGATGTGTCTGCTGCTAGAACTCTGTGTGGCATTGAACTGGTCTCTAATCTGAGCTGCTGTTAACCTGCGATTTCTGAGGCTGGTGACTCGGATAAACTTATCCTCAGAAGCAGAGGTGACTCTTGGTCTTCCTTTCCTGGGGCGGTCCTCATATGAACCAGTTTCTTTGTAGCGCTTGATGTTTTTTGCAACTGCACTTGGGGACACTTTCAAAGTTTTCCCAATTTTTCGGACTGACTGACCTTCATTTCTTAAAGTAATGATGGCCACTCGTTTTTCTTTACTTAGCTGCTTTTTTCTTGCCATAATACAAATTCTAACAGTCTATTCAGTAGGACTATCAGCTGTGTATCTTACTTGCCCCCTGGGCCGTGGGGCACTCGGATCCGGGCAATAGGGGGAACGATGGGAGTAGTAGTGGCAACCCGGTTCCGTGGCTCAGGGTGGTCAGGCCAGTGGTAGTCCGTTATGTGTTGTTGATTATGTCCGACTATGCCACCCGTGGATTTGCGGTCATTAGGAACCGCCGCTGCAAGGCAGACCGCTGGGGCTGATGATGTGTGCAGCTGGGATGGTGTGACTCCCCACGGGAAGAGTGCGGCCCAGGGCAGTGTAGTGGATGGTGGGAGTGATGGTGGTGAGAGTCCCAGTACTGGTAGTGCTGGAGGCGCGAAGGAGCACACAGACAATAGGTTGCAGTCCAGGGTCTTTACTGAAACAGGTAAACTGACTCATAAACAGTCCCAGCTAGGAGGGTGTCACGCTGTCTCTGTATACTGGAGGTAGGGGGCCTAAGCTGACCCTAAGCTGGGGCCCTGACTAATCCCTCAACCTGGAGGTACTGTTAAAGGTACAGAGGTCCAGGCCGCCAGCGTAACCCCTACCTCCTGAAGATCCCTGCACCTCAGTAATCTAGTCCTGAGAAGGACCCCGATCACAACCAAAGGGAACAAGAAATAATATGCCCAAACACAGTATTTAGACGAACGAGACAGTACAAGGGAAAAACCAAAACCACCTTGCATACAAACAACTACTCAACTACAACAGAGGGAAAACCAACGGGAAAGGAGATAAATGATAAAGCAAGGAAAGGGAAAAAACACTTCCAAATACACTTATCTCAGCAACTCCAAACACCACGATCCGCTCTGTCAGTCTGAATGAAATGCTTTCACCGACACCTCCCAAACAGACCAGCAGGTATATGAAGGAGTCTCACTACAGAAGTATTGATTGCAGCTGGGCGAGGCTGGACCTCATCTAGCCCAGAGAGAGAGAGAGAATTAACTCCCTCACTGCCGAGAAACACAAAGCACCAACAAGTCAGCTGCGAGAAGTCAGGCTGTGTACTCGTGATGATCTTCGTGGCAACACACCCGTGACAGTACCCCCCCTTCTACGAGGGGCCTCCGGACCCTCAGGGCCAGGTTTATCCGGGTGAGTCGTGTGGAAGGCCCGAACTAATCGGTCTGCGTTAATATCCGACGCAGGAACCCACATCCTCTCCTCAGGACCATACCCCTTCCAATGAACCAGGTACTGAAGGGACCGGCGATTAAAGCGTGAATCAATGACCCTCGATACCTGGAACTCCAAGTTACCATTGACAACCACTGGAGGGGGAGGTAAAAGTGACGGTACCACCGGCGCCACATACCTCTTAAGCAATGATCTGTGAAACACGTTGTGAATTTTAAACGTAGGGGGGAGGTCAAGACGGAATGCCACCGGATTAATAATAGAACTGATTCTGTACGGCCCGATGAACCTGGGACCCAGTTTCCAGGAGGGAACCTTAAGTTTTATATTCCTGGTAGACAACCATACCCGATCGTTCACACTTAGGTCCGGACCAGACACTCTCCTCCTATCAGCCATACGTTTGTATCGGTTCCCCATAGTATTCAGATTCTTCAGCACCCCTCTCCATACTGAAGCGAGTGATGAGGAAAATCGTTCCTCCTCAGGAACCCCCGAAGAGCCCCCCCCACTGAAAGTACAAAACTGGGGGTGAAAACCATATGCCCCAAAAAACGGGGACTTACCAGTGGACTCGCTCCGCCTATTATTAAGAGCAAACTCTGCCAGAGGTAAGAAAGAAGCCCAGTCCTCCTGGTTCTCTGACACAAAACACCGGAGATATGTCTCCAAGCTCTGGTTCATACGTTCCGTCTGACCATTGGTCTGAGGATGAAAAGCCGATGAGAATGACAACTGCATCCCCCGCCGTGCACAAAACGCCTTCCAGAACTTAGACACAAATTGAGACCCCCGATCAGACACCACCTCGGAGGGTACCCCGTGAAGCCTCACAATCTCCCCAATGAACACCTGCGCAAGAGTTTTAGCATTAGGGAGAGCCGGAAGAGCGATAAAATGTGCCATCTTGCTGAACCTGTCCACTACAACGAGTATGACCGTTTTACCCGAAGACGGAGGGAGGTCCGTAATAAAGTCCATAGACAGATGAGTCCAAGGACGCTCCGGGATCTTCAAAGGTAAGAGGGCCCCAGACGGACGGGTATGTGAGGTCTTAGAGCGCGCACAAACCCCACAGGACGCGACAAAAGTTACCACCTCCTTATGTAAATTAGGCCACCAAAACCGACGCGAGAGGAGATCCACAGTTGCTTTACTCCCCGGGTGTCCTGCAAAAACTGAGTTATGGTGTGCCTCGATCACCTTTTGTCGCAACTGATCTGGAACAAACAATCTCCCTGGAGGTCCAACAGGGGCGTCCCCCTGAGCCTCCAATACCTCCTCCTCCAGCTCAGAGCATACTGCCGAAACCACCACCCCCTCCTGAAGGATAGGAATCGGGTCGTCCGTATTCCCGGCCCCCGGGAAACTACGAGATAAGGCATCCGCCTTTACATTTTTTGACCCAGGACGATATGTAACGACAAAATTAAACCTGGTAAAAAACAATGACCACCTAGCTTGTCTGGGATTCAGACGTTTCGCGGACTCCAGATATAGCAGGTTCTTGTGATCGGTGATGACGGTGACCGGATGAACTGCCCCCTCCAGAAAATGGCGCCACTCCTCAAAAGCTAACTTAATGGCCAAGAGTTCCCTATTGCCGACATCGTAATTCCTCTCAGCGGACGACAATTTTTTAGAGAAAAAGGCGCACGGATGCCACTTACCAGGGGACGAACCCTGTGACAATACTGCTCCCACCCCTACCTCGGAAGCGTCTACCTCTACAATGAATGGCTGAGACGCATCAGGTTGAATGAGTATGGGTGCCGAGGCAAAACATTTTTTCAAAGAGGAGAATGCTTGAGAAGCCTTGTCAGACCACCTAGAAAAATCCGTCCCCTTTTTAGTCATGTCAGTGAGAGGCTTAACCATGGACGAGAAATTACGAATGAACTTTCGGTAATAATTAGCAAACCCCAGGAAACGTTGTAGTGCCTTAAGATTCTCTGGCCGATCCCACTCAAGAACTGCCCGCACTTTCCCAGGGTCCATACGAAAACCGGACGCTGAAACCAGGAAGCCTAAAAACTGGAGTTCCTGTATGGCGAACACACACTTTTCCCACTTGGCATACAGTTTATTATCCCGCAAGATCTGTAACACCTGCCTAACGTGCTCCTGATGAGACACCAGATCCGGCGAGTAAATTAGGATATCATCCAGATATATGACAACAAACTGTCCCACCAAGCGGCGAAAAATGTCATTAACAAAGTGTTGGAACACCGCCGGGGCATTAGTCAGACCGAATGGCATGACAAGGTTCTCATAATGCCCCTCCGGAGTGTTCAACGCCGTCTTCCACTCATCCCCCTCCTTCATCCTAATCAGATTGTACGCCCCCCTGAGATCCAACTTAGAAAACCATTTGGCGCCCACGATCTGATTAAAGAGATCGGGAATAAGTGGGAGCGGATACGGATCTCGGACCGTAATCCGATTAAGTTCACGGAAATCCAGGCAAGGGCGTAGGCCTCCATCTTTCTTCTTAACAAAGAAGAACCCCGCAGCCACCGGTGAAGATGAAGGTCTAATATGCCCCTTAGCCAGACTTTCAGAAATATAATCCTTCATGGCCTGCCTCTCAGGACCAGAAAGGTTATACAACCTAGCTTTAGGTAACTTGGCCTCAGGGAGCAGTTTTACAGAACAGTCATACACGCGATGAGGAGGTAGTTCCTGACACCCTTTCTCCGAGAATACATCCTCAAAGTCCGCCAGAAATGGAGGTAAGACCCAAGGAGTAACCGCACCAATGACCGTGTTCATGCAGTTTTTATTACAGAATTTACTCCATTGGCTTATCTCCCTGGTTTGCCAATTAATAACCGGGTTATGCTTAGCTAACCAAGGAAGGCCCAACACAATAGGAGTGGGAAGACCCTCCAACACGTAGCAAGACAACAGTTCTTTATGTATTGCCCCCACTTGAAGTTTTACATCATGCACAACTTGCAAAAAACTTCCCTGCCCGAGAGGCCTGGCATCGATCGAGAATATGGGGATGGGTTTAGCCAACTCACTCAACCGCATACCTTGAACCCGGGCAAACCGAGCATCAACCAGATTAGCCCCGGCCCCACTATCCAGAAGAACAGATATCCTCTCAGTTCTCGTACCCACCACCACCTCCGCCGGTACGAGAAACTGAGACGAACCTAGGGACGAAATACCTACTCCCAGATTGCCGTCCACCACACAACCTGGGATCAACAGTTTTCCGACGACTCTTCACTCTGCAAGGGACGGGATGGACACCCCCCAATAAAATGTCCCTTTCTCCCGCAGAAGAAACACCTTCCTGCCTTATGGCGCACCACCGGTCCCCTCCCCCAAAATGATGTCCCTCCTAATTGCATAGGCTCCTCTGGACTGACCAGGGGAACCACCATATGAGGGGACCTTGTAGGAGGTGGAGTCATCACAGGGGGTAGAGTTATCCCGCACCTCTCCCGAAGCCGTCTGTCCACGCGAATAGCGAGGGCCATAGCGGCTTCCAGAGACACGGGAGAGTCATACTGTGCCAACACATCCTGTAATTTGTCAGATAAACCATGACAAAACTGGCTCCTAAGAGCCGGGTCATTCCACTGGGTGTCCGTGGCCCACCTACGGAACTCCGAACAGAATTCCTCCGCCGGACGATCTCCCTGCTGGATCCTACGTAACTTAGACTCAGCCAGGGAGATCCGATCTGGGTCATCATATACGAGTCCCAGGGCAGCGAAAAACCTATCCACTGACTGGAGAGCCGGGGAACCCGGGGGAAGAGAGAACGCCCAAGATTGTGGGTCCCCTTGTAGGAGCGAGATGACAATTCCCACCCTTTGTTCTTCACTCCCCGATGACCGAGGCCGCAGCCGAAAGTACAATTTACATGCCTCCCGGAAAACAAAAAACTTGTCCCGCCCCCCAGTGAACCTATCAGGGAGAGCTACTTTAGGTTCTGGTCCGGCTTGCTCCTGAGGATGCCAAACCTTGGACCTAACGTCCGCCAGCTCCATGGACAAACTCTGCAATTGCCGAGCTAGACCGGCTACTGGATCCATAGTAGCTGGAGAAAAACTAAGTGGGTCGGTGAAAATGTCACGCTGTCTCTGTATACTGGAGGTAGGGGGCCTAAGCTGACCCTAAGCTGGGGGTACCTGGAGGTACTGTTAAAGGTACAGAGGTCCAGGCCGCCAGCGTAACCCCTACCTCCTGAAGATCCCTGCACCTCAGTAATCTAGTCCTGAGAAGGACCCCGATCACAACCAAAGGGAACAAGAAATAATATGCCCAAACACAGTATTTAGACGAACGAGACAGTACAAGGGAAAAACCAAAACCACCTTGCATACAAACAACTACTCAACTACAACAGAGGGAAAACCAACGGGAAAGGAGATAAATGATAAAGCGAGGAAAGGGAAAAAACACTTCCAAATACACTTATCTCAGCAACTCCAAACACCACGATCCGCTCTGTCAGTCTGAATGAAATGCTTTCACCGACACCTCCCAAACAGACCAGCAGGTATATGAAGGAGTCTCACTACAGAAGTATTGATTGCAGCTGGGCGAGGCTGGACCTCATCTAGCCCAGAGAGAGAGAGAGAATTAACTCCCTCACTGCCGAGAAACACAAAGCACCAACAAGTCAGCTGCGAGAAGTCAGGCTGTGTACTCGTGATGATCTTCGTGGCAACACACCCGTGACAGAGGGGACCTGGATGTCTGAGAGCAACGGGGAAATTGGCCCTGGTCAGGGTGAGGGTGTAGGCCTACCGTGCTTTCTGCGCTCCTTCTGGCTATCTCCTCGTTATAGGGTAACAGCCCACGTTTCCGAGCTTTCCGTGTATTCTCACCTGTTTGGCCTGCGACGTGGGTTCCTTTCTGCTCCCAGCCTTGTACGGCTTTACTGGTCCCTTCGGTTGTGGCAGGGCCTCCAGGCTTCTTAGGCCAAGGAATATACAGTCCCTTGTGGACTGGTTATCTGCTGGAGGATGTAGAATCCTCCCAGCCTCAGACACCAAAGTCTGGTAAAGTAAGTCTTTTATCTGCCAAGACAGGCTCTCTTCGCCTCTTGTCTCTGGCTTGTGGCTCTCCTCCTGCCACACTTCCTCTTAGGTGCAATACAACTTTCTGTCCCTGCTCTGCTCTGGGACAAGTCTCAGTGCTGAGACAGGCCATCCAGTTCTCTCTAACCCTGCCCCCAGTAACAGCTTTTATAGGGGCAGCCTGCTCCCCCTACTGGCCTGAGACAGGAGGTACTGCATGCTAATGTTCCCCTGACTAAAGAACCCCCCCCCCTTGCTCTCAGACACAGCTTTAATTACACTTATGGCATCCAGGCCAGGGTGACACATATCCACCAGACTTCTGCACAACACAACTGATGGTCCCAATCCCATTTATAAGGCAAGAAATCCCACTTATTATACCTGACAGGGCACACCTGTGAAGTGAAAACCATTTCCGGTGACTATCTCTTGAAGCTCATCAAGAGAATGACAAGAGTGTGCAAAGCAGTCATCAAAGCAAAAGGTGGCTACTTTGAAGGACCTAGAATATAAGACATATTTTCAGTTGTTTCACACTTTTTTGTTAAGTATATAATTCCACATGTGTTAATTCATAGTTTTGATGTCTTCAGTGTGAATGTACAATTTTCATAGTCATGAAAATACAGAAAGATCTTTAAATGAGAAGGTGTGTCCAAACTTTTGGTCTGTACTGTATATACACAACTTTACATTATAATTAAGACCACATTATACTATATTATGAAACACACATCACAGGAGACACATATACATCACATAGGACACACAGCAACTGCTGAATATGTATCACAGATCCATAAGCACATCAGTCAGCCCCGGAAGTTAGTAGTCAGCCCCCAGCCCCATAAGTAAGCCTCCAGCCCCATAAGTAATCCCCCAGCCCCAGAGGTCAGCCCCTAGCCCCGTAAGTAAGCCCCCAGCCTCAGAGGTCAGCCCCCAGACCCATAAGTAATCCCCCAGCCCCAGAGGTCAGCCCCCAGACCCATAAGTAAGCCCCCAGCCTCAGAGGTCAGCCCCCAGACCCATAAGTAAGCCCCCAGCCTCAGAGATCAGCCCCCAGACCCATAAGTAATTCCCCAGCCCCAGAGGTCAGCCCCTAGCCCCATATGTAAGCCCCCAGCCCCAGAGGTCATCCCCCACCCCCCACCCCTGGGTACCAGAAACATGTTTTTTACTGGCTAAACAACAGCATACATCATCATGCCACTGTACTCACCCAGGTAGGAGCAGAGCTGCAGAGATCCGCTTCCTGATTCGGTACGGCACCGGGCTGCGCTGCACCAACAGCTGCAGCCGGTGTTGTAAAGGCGGGAGAGAGGATCGCGCTCTCCTCCCACAGAGAACGCTGATGTGTTCTTATATGTGACGCATGCAGCGGTTCAAATACTGAACCCTGCGTGCAGGCGCAGAGCGCCCCAATCCCGGCTGTGCCTCCAGATTTAAGGGGCCAGCGGCCAGAAAAGCGGGTCGGTGGCCGGATCAGCGGGCCGGTGGCCGGATCAGCGGGCCCCGTGGCCTACTACAATGCACACATCCGTGGACCACTGGGAAAATGCCCGGTGCGCCAGATTAGCAATTCTGGCCTGCTGTAAACTATTAATATGGGCATATAGGTTATGGACTGCAGAGGAGAGTGATGCCTGTATGCCTCATATCTGATGCCTTGTTGTTGATAAATCATCTTTTATCACTTTATGTAAATGACCTCTTCCTGGCTCTGGGGACGACGCTGCCTGGAAGATAACTCTGCCTCCTTATCTCACATGAAGGGGAGTTCCCAGTGTGATGTGTGATGGCCGCTCTCTGCTCTCCTGATTAGTGTTGAGCCACCCCCGTAGTGTTCGGGTTCAGTTCGGTTCGTCGAACACCGGGATGTTCGAGGAACTGTTCGTCGAACACCTTAGAACACCGTCGAACACCGTTAAAACCAATGGCAGGCAAACAAAAACACATAGAAACACATAGAAAACACCTTCAAAGGTGTCCAAAAGCTGACAAACTGCTCAGAAGACGCTTTCTTTAAAAAAGCCGGCCGGCAATTCAGCAGCGGCATACACCGGTACCCGACAATTTAGACATGAAGGAATAGAGCATCACACATAGATTAGATAGATAGAAACATGTCAGTCACATATATATGAAGTACAGTGACAGTGTTGCTTACTGTACTTGTCATTTAGTGTAAAGGATTTATTAAAAAATATAATAGTGTTTTCATGCACTGTCTCTTTAAAAAAGCCGGCCGGCAATTCAGCATCTGTACCCGACAATTTATAACAGACAGAATAGAGCTTCACACATAGATTAGATAGATAGAAACATGTCAGTCACATATGTATTAAGTACAGTGATAGTGTTGGTTACTGTACTTGTCATTTAGTATTAAAATAAAGGATTTATTATTAAAAAAAATTGGCGTGGGGTTCCCCTTAATTTTAGTCTCTAGCGGAGGTTAAGCAGACAGCTGGGGCAGATGTTTGAAGCCTGGGAAGGGGGTAATACCCACGGAGCTTTCCAGGCTACTAATATGAGCCCCCAGCTGAATACATAGCCTTTACTAGCTATTAAAATGGGGGACCCCCCCAAAAAAATGACGTGGGGTCCCCCCTAATTTAATAGCTAGAAAAGGCTAGGCAGACAGCTGGGGGCTGATATTAATAGCCCAGGAAGGGAGCCATGAATATTGGCCCCCTCCCAGGCTAGAAACACCAGCCGTCAGCCGCCCCAGAAATGGCGCATTCATAGGATGCGCCAATTCTGGCACTTAGCCTCGCTCTTCCACGCTGCCCTGGTGCGGTGGCAGGGGGTAATAGGGCTGGGGTTGATGTCAGCTTATAATGTCAGCTGACATCAAGCCCAGGTTAGTAATGGAGAGGCGTCTATAAGACACCCCCATTACTAACCCCATAGTCAAAGTTAAAAGAAAACACAAACACCCAGAATAAAGTCCTTTAATTGAAATAAAGACACAATCCTTTATTGTTCTAAATTAAACCATACTTACCATCACGCCCATTCCAGCTGAAGCCAACGATCTCCTGCAATAAAAGAAAAATAATAAAGCAACATCATCCTTACCTTTCCATGGTTCCCACGACAGCTTCAGCTCTGCTACATTGAGATGACAGGCTGGACCGCAGCAGAACGCTGCCATCCAGCCTGTCATCCCGCAGACACTGAGAAGCGCAGGCATGCTTGCGCTCTGCAGTGTCTGGCTGTGACGGCATAAAGATGAGACGAGTTCATGTCCAATGAACTCGGCGCACCTCATGCACGTCACTGACAGCGTGGGAAAATTCTCACGCTGAAGCGCTGAGTGCAGGAGAATTCTCCCACGCTGTCAGTGACGTGCATAAGGTGAGCTCATGTCCAATGAACTCAGCTCACCTCCTGCATGTCACTGACAGCGTGGGAGAATTCTCCTGCACTCAGCGCTTCAGCGTGAGAATTCTCCCACGCTGAAGCGCTGAGTGCAGGAGAATTTTCCCACGCTGTCAGTGACGTGCATAAGGTGAGCTCATGTCCAATGAACTCAGCTCACCTCCTGCACGTCACTGACAGCGTGGGAGAATTCTCCTGCACTCAGCGCTTCAGTGGGAGAATTCTCCCACGCTGAAGCGCTGAGTGCAGGAGAATTTTCCCACGCTGTCAGTGACGTGCATGAGGTGAGCCGAGTTCATTGGACATTAACTCGGCTCATCTGGATGCCCTCACAGAGAGACACTGTGGAGCGCAAGCAAGCCTGCGCTTCTCAGTGTCTGCGGGATGACAGGCTGGATGGCAGCGTTCTGCTGCGGTCCAGCCTGTCATCTCGATGTAGCAGAGCTGAAGCTGTCCTGGGAACCATGGAAAGGTAAGGATGAGGTTGGTTTATTATTTTTCATTTATTGCAGGAGATCGTTGGCTTCAGCTGGAATGGGCGTGATGGTAAGTATGGTTTAATTTAGAACAATAAAGAATTGTGTGTTTATTTCAATTAAAGGACTTTTTTCTGGGTGTTGTTTCTTTTTTAAATACTTTACTATAAATTCATGGTGGTCATGTCTAATATTGGCGTGACCCCATGAATTTTGGGCTTAGGGCCAGCTGATAATGCCAAGCTGGCCCTAACCCCTTTATTACTCAGTGAGCCACCGCATCAGGGCCCTGGATGAGTTGGGTACAGCGCCAGAAGATGGCGCTTCTATGAACGCGCCATTTTCCGGGGTGGCTGCGGACTGCAATTTGCAGCGGGGGTGGCCCAGAAAGCTTGGGCCTCCCTGCGCTGCGGATTCCAGCCCCCAGCTGCCTAGTTGTACCTGGCTGGACACAAAAATATAGGGAAGGCCTTTTTTTCTTAATTATTTCATGAATTTCATGAAATAATTAAAAAAAATTGAAGTGGGGCTTCGCACTATATTTGTGTCCAGCCAGGTACAGCAGGCAGGAACGGGCTGCCCCCAACCACCAGCTGCCTATTTGTACCTGGCCGGACAGAACAATATAGAGAAGGTCTTTTTTTCTTAATTATTTCATGAATTTCATGAAATAATTAAAAAAAAAATACGTGGGGCTTCGCCCTATTTTTGTGTCCAGCCAGGTACAACTAGGCAGCTGGGGGCTGGAATCTGCAGCGCAGGGAGGCCCAAGCTTTCTGGCCCCCCCCCCGCTGCAAATTGCAGTCCGCAGCCACCCCGGAAAATGGCGCGTTCATAGAAGCGCCATCTTCTGGCGCTGTACCCAACTCATCCAGGGCCCTGGTGCGGTGGCTCACTGGGTAATAAAGGGGTTAGGGCCAGCTTGGTATTATCAGCTGGCCCCAAGCCCAAAATTCATGGGGTCACGCCAGTATTAGACATGACCGCCATGAATTTCTAGTAAAGTATTTAAAAAAAACACAACACCCAGAATAAAGTCCTTTAATTGAAATAAACACACAATTCTTTATTGTTCTAAATTAAACTATACTTACCATCACACCCATTCCAGCTGAAGCCAACGATCTCCTGCAATAAAAGAAAAATAATAAACCAACCTCATCCTTACCTTTCCATGGTTCCCACGACAGCTTCAGCTCTGCTACATCGAGATGACAGGCTGGACCGCAGCAGAAAGCTGCCATCCAGCCTGTCATCCTGCAGACACTGAGAAGCGCAGGCATGCTTGCGCTCCTCAGTGTCTCGCTGTGACGGCATCCAGATGAGCCGAGGTCATGTCCAATGAACTCGGCTCACCTCATGCACGTCACTGACAGCGTGGGAAAATTCTCACGCTGAAGTGCTGAGTGCAGGAGAATTCTCCCACGCTGTCAGTGACGTGCATGAGGTGAGCTCATGTCCAATGAACTCAGCTCACCTCCTGCACGTCACTGACAGCGTGGGAAAATTCTCCTGCACTCAGCGCTTCAGCGTGAGAATTCTCCCACGCTGTAAGTGACGTGCATGAGGTGAGCCGAGTTCATTGGACATGACCTCGGCTCATCTTTATGCCGTCACAGAGAGACACTGAGGAGCGCAAGCATGCCTGCGCTTCTCAGTGTCTGCGGGTTGACAGGCTGGATGGCAGCGTTCTGCTGCGGTCCAGCCTGTCATCTCGATGTAGCAGAGCTGAAGCCGTCGTGGGAACCATGGAAAGGTAAGGATGAGGTTGCTTTATTATTTTACTTTTATTGCAGGAGATCGTTGGCTTCAGCTGGAATGGGCGTGACGGTAAGTATGGTTTAATTTAGAACAATAAAGAATTGTGTCTTTATTTCAATTAAAGGACTTTATTCTGGGTGTTTGTGTTTTTTTTAACTTTGACTATGGGGTTAGTAATGGGGGTGTCTTATAGACGCCTCTCCATTACTAACCTGGGCTTGATGTCAGCTGGCATTATAAGCTGACATCAACCCCAGCCCCATTACCCCCTGCCACCGCACCAGGGCAGCGTGGAAGAGCGAGGCTAAGTGCCAGAATTGGCGCATCCTATGGATGCGCCATTTCTGGGGCGGCTGACGGCTGGTGTTTCTAGCCTGGGAGGGGGCCAATATTCATGGCTCCCTTCCTGGGCTATTAATATCAGCCCCCAGCTGTCTGCCTAGCCTTTGCTAGCTATTAACTTAGGGGGGACCCCACATCATTTTTTGGGGGGGGTCCCCCATTTTAATAGCTAGTAAAGGCTATGTATTCAGCTGGGGGCTGATATTAGTAGCCTGGGAAGCTCCGTGGGTATTACCCCCTTCCCAGGCTTCAAACATCTGCCCCAGCTGTCTGCTTAACCTCCGCTAGAGCCTAAAATTAAGGGGAACCCCACGCCAATTTTTTTAATAATAAATCCTTTATTTTAATACTAAATGACAAGTACAGTAACCAACACTATCACTGTACTTCATATATATGTGACTGACATGTTTCTATCTATCTAATCTATGTGTGAAGCTCTATTCTGTCTGTTATAAATTGTCGGGTACCGCTGCTGAATTGCCGGCCGGCTTTCTTAAAGAGACAGTGCATGAAAACACTATTATTTCTTTTAATAAATCCTTTACACTAAATGACAAGTACAGTAAGCAACACTGTCACTGTACTTCATATATATGTGACTGACATGTTTCTATCTATCTAATCTATGTGTGAAGCTCTATTCTGTCTGTTATAAATTGTCGGGTACAGATGCTGAATTGCCGGCCGGCTTTTTTAAAGAGACGGTGCATGAAAACACTATTATTTTTTTTGATAAATCCTTTACACTAAATGACAAGTACAGTAATCAACACTGGCACTGTACTTCATATATATGTGACTGACATGTTTCTATCTATCTAATCTATGTGTGATTCTCTATTCCTTCTATTCTAAATTTTCGGGTACCGCTGCTGAATTGCCGGCCGGCTTTTTTAAAGAGACGGTGCATGAAAACACTATTATTTTTTTTGATAAATCCTTTACGCTAAATGACAAGTACAGTAAGCAGCACTTTCACTGTACTTCATATATATGTGACTGACATGTTTCTATCTATCTAATCTATGTGTGAAGCTCTATTCTTTCGGTTCTAAATTGTCGGGTACCGGTGTACGCCGCTGCTGAATTGCCGGCTTTTCATGTTTCACTGTGAGCACAGTTCCCATCGATTTGGGCAATCACTGTAATGCCACAACCACCATGGCTGTGGCATTACAGTGAGTGGCAGACAATCCCTGCATGATTGGTGCTCTAAATAGCACCAGACATGCAAGACACGCTTTTGGTGCACGAACAGTTATCGAACATAACCTCGAACAGCCGAATTTTTTGCAAATCGTTCGGGTTCGTCGAACAACTCGAACACCGCCCAAAACAGCTCGAATTTGAGATTGGCGAACAGTTCTAGTCGAACACCGCTCATCTCTACTCCTGATCTCACTGCAGAGCTGTGTGCGCTTATAACTGACACGTCTGCAGCTTCCTCTCAGCTTCCATCTCACAGGCAGACAGGGCTGCAATATAGGACAACAAATGTCACTACTTACACCAGACATGATGGGGAAATTCAAAGAACCATGATTAAACTACAGCAAAACATTTCATATCGATGTAATCATCCAGAATTATGATAGAAATAAATACCTTAAATGAAAACGGCAAAAACAATAATAACAATTATAAGAATCAATCACACTCTAAATGGAGATGCCCCTAAGTGAGGGACAAACCACTTAGTAAGGAGCAAGCATTGTTCAAAACGCTGGTTTCACTGTTATCTTGACGTGTAATCAGGCTGCCAATCATTCCATAAATCAGTAAAACACTCATTCATCGGGGGAAATTATATTTTGTGCAAAACAAAAGATCATCATTCTCAGCTTGGCATCGTCCTGGATAAACAGGTCTCACACTGCCGAGAACTATGATCGATCACTCAGTTTTCATCGTTTGCTTTGGTCTGCCTGCGTAAACTGCCACTGAAACAACCATTGATACTTAGTTTATTGATCAGCGTTCATATAGTGCCACTGGCCAGTTCATGTAAACGGACCTTTAGATTGCAGAAAAGCTACAATTGGCCCTGTGTGGGGCTTCTGTGTGTCAGACCCCAATCACTCTTACATTGATGACCTATTCTAAGGGCTTGAGCAGACAACCGTATTATCAGTCCTAGTGTGATCCAACAAAACATAGGATCGCACTTAGATCATTATTATTGTATAGGGCTGTGCAAATGTCAGATTTTTTTCTCAGACAGAGCTGGTCCGAGGAAAACAATTGCAGCATGTACTAGTTTGATCCAAAATTCGGAGCGCACTTGGCAATGCAAGTCTATGAGTCGAAGGAAAATATTGGACTGCACTCAGATTACATTTGAGTGCAGTCCGATTTTCATGGACTGACATAATGGAGAAGATGGAGAAATTTTGTTCTCCATCTTCTCATCCAACAGAATCGGAACACACTATGATCATGCTCTGATAAAACTCTAATGAGAGTTTTATCAGAGTGTGATTTGTCTAATCGACCCAATTCCCTTGGATGAGACATATATGCTTGTTTGACCCTAGCCTTAGGAAAGGTTATCTGTTTTACTACAGTGTAATACATTTAGGGATATAATGGTTATGTTATATAAATTGTTTCATTATTATTATTATTATTTCATAAGTCATCTGTTGATGGAGGAAATAATCATCCTTTGTTCGCATCACTTGTCTGTGCCTTTACTACTCTATACTTTCTATACTGTACCCACAGTTCAGATTGCCATTGCATTATGATAGACACATTCATAAATTCCAATACATCACATAATATAAACAAATTTGGTTCTTCTCACAACTATACCTAAGTGTGCAATGCATGTCTGCATTTCTGCTCATTTTGCAATGATTTTGCAATATTCCCCATCCTGGCCGCTTTCTTTAATATTGTCCCCCATCTTGACCACCATCCTGTAATAATGTCCCTCTGTGGCGCCCTGCTGTGCACTGGTGCCACAGAACCCAGAAGGGTGCATGGATGGACTTCTCCACAAGAGGCCCTCACACATTCACACACCTCCACCCTACCACCTCAGACCACCAGAGGGAGTCCTTCAGGGATATATAAAGGGAGGGTGGAGCCAGGCAGCTCAGTCTAGTTAGTGAGTCTCTCAGACACAGAGAGGGACAGAGCTCAGAGTTGAGCAGAGAGCGTGCTGACGCTCAGAGAGCAGCGAAGAGGCAGCAAGCTGGCTGCTGTGCTTAGCGAGCCAAGGCCTACAGCACGTGTGAAGGCCTAGTGAGGGCCCTGAGTGTGGCCGAAGGATAGAGGAGAAGGAAGAAGTAGCCAAGGGGGCAGAGGAGCTTACCAGGCTCACCCCGAGATATATACCGGACACCGGGTCCGCGCCTACAGGGACCCTCAATACCCAGTAGGAACCACCGGAACCCCTGGAGGACTACAGGTCCCAGGTTCACCAAATACTGATTGCAGTACCAGGGCTAGGAGTCACGGAGGCCCCAGCATCCAGGGAGAGTGATCTGCAAGAGTAGGCCCTACCACCAGGTCAGCAGGTGCAAAAGAGAGACAGCAACCAAGCTAGGCCTAGCTCCAGGCAGGTCAGAAGCTTAGCGAGTAAAGCCACGGATCAGGAGGCCCTATACCCGCTCACTAGGGAGAGTCCAAAAGTGCGCCCTTGTCCGGAGTACCCTGGACCGTGCCTGCAACATCACCAGTAAAGGTACAGAAGCTTACCCCCGTGTGAGTGTCCTTCTTTCCTCCGGGACCATCCTGCCGTCTCTCCCTGCACCACCATCCATTACACCTCACGCTGCCCTGGAGCTAGCTCTACCTGTGGAGAGCCACACCATCCCTGCTGCCGTAACACCAGCTCCAGAGGACGGCTCCAGAACTTTCCAAATCCCCTATACATATTCCCCCTTTTACTGACCACCCTGGGTCACGGACCGGGCCAGCCACCGTGATATCCCCCATACCGGCATCCATAGGCCCAGCACCTGGTACCCCACGGCCCAGGGGGCGCGTTACCTCCACCTACACCTCTTCCTGGTATAATTTCCTCCATCCTTTGCCTCTTCCTATTACAACCCCTGGAAAAAATTATGGAATCACCGGGCTCGGAGGATGTTCATTCAGTTGTTTAATGTTGTTGAAAAAAAGCAGATCACAGACATGGCACAAAACTAAAGTCATTTCAAATGGCAACTTTAGGGCTTTAAGAAACACTAAAAGAAATCAAGATTAAAAATGTGGTACTCAGTAAGGGTAATTTTTTTCAGACCAAGCATAATTTTTGCCAGGGGTTGTATAATGTCCCCTGTCTTGTACTCTTTCTGGTAAAATGTCCTCCATCCTGAGCCCTTTCCAGTAATAATGTCCCCCATCCTGAGCCTCTTCCTGGTATAATGTCCCCTGTCCTTGACCCCTTATTGTAATAATGTTCCACATTCTGGTACCTTCGTGTAACAATGTCACCCATCCTGGTATAATGTCCCCCATCATGGGGGCTTCCTGGTGTAATGTCTCCTGTACTGGGCCCCTTACTGTAATATTGTACACCATCCTGACACCATCATGGACCCTTTCCTGTTATAATGTCCTCCATTGTATAACCATGTCCCAGAATTCCCAGCCCCTTCCTAGTATAATTTCTCCCATCCTGGACCCCTTCCTGGTATACTGTGCCCATTCCTGGTATAATGACCTCCATCTTGGTATAATAATCCCGATCGTTAACCCCTTCCTGGTGTAATGTCCCCCATCCTGGGCTCCTTGCTGGTATAATAACCCCCATCCTAGGCCCCTTCCTTGTATAATGTCCCCCATCCTGGGGTCCACTGTTTAATTTTTTTTTACATAGCGTAAACTGACCAGCCGTGTGTGTTTGAAATCCTCAACATGTCAATTTTCTTGTGGACATTCAGAGTTTAAAGTCAGAATTGCATTGCATTGCATAAAATGCTGAAAATCCACAGGTAAAAATTAGAGATGAGTGAGCACTAAAATGCTCAGATGCTCGTTACTCGACCTAAACAATTTCTAATGCTTGGATGCTCATTTCAAGTAACGAGTATAATGAGCGTCAATGAGAAATCAAAGCATTTTTCCAGAAGACCCTACAAGGAGGTCTGGGGGGCACTGAAAATGATGAAATGGATGGTAAAAGTGCTGAATGGAAGGAGAACAGCATGGAGAAGACCCCTGGAAGCATCTCTGACTCCCAGATCGCTACTGAGAACAAATTTCCATGTCTCAATGTTATAAAATTCTGTGAGGCATCCATGGGTTCAAAATCTCACTACACCCCTAGATGAATTCCTTAGGTAGTGGAGTTTCCAATATGGGGTGACCTGGGGGTGGGGGTTCTGCTGTTTTGGCACCTCAGGGGCTAAAGTAATGGAGCCCATAATCTATTCAAAAGAAATCTGCGTTCTAAAAGCCAAGTAGCGCTCCTTCCCATCTGATCCCTGCCGGGTGCTCAAACAGTAGTGTATATCCACATATAGAATGCTGCCACATGCGGGAGAAATTGCAGAACAAATTGTTGGGTCCAAATTTGGTGCTAAAACAGTGTTTTTGTAAAAAAAAAAAAAAATTTGTTCTCACATCTAAATGTGTTATTCCTTGAGGGGGCTAGTTTCCAAAATGCTGTCACTTGTGGGGGTTTCTGCTGTTTTTCATGTCAGGGGCTCTCCAAATGTGACATGGCATCCACTCTTGATTCAGTCTTTTTTGCGTTCAAAAAGTCAAAACGGTGCTCCTTCCCTTCCAAGCCTTGTTGTGTGCCCAAACAATAGTTTTCCCCCACATATGGGGAATCAACATGCTCAGTAGAAATTGCACAACAAATTTTGTGGTCCATTTTATCCTGTTACCCTTGTGAAAATAAAAAATTTGGGGCTATAGTAAAATTTTTATGAAAAAATTTTCATTTTTGCTTCCACATTGCTTTAGTTCCTGTGAAGCACCTGAAGGGTTAATAAACTTCTTGAATGCGGTTTTGAGGACTTGGAGGGGTGCAGGTTTTAGAATGGTGTCACTTTTGGGTATTTTCTGTCATATCGGCCTCCCAAAGTCACTTCAAATGTGATGTGGTCCCTATAAAAATAGTTTTGTAAATTTTGTTGGAAAAATTAGAAATCACTGGTCAACATTTAAACCTTCTAACTTCCTAACAAAAAAAAAATATGTTTTAAAAATTGTGCTGTTGTAAAGTAAACATATGGGAAATGTTATTTATTAACTATTTTGTGTGACATAACTCTCTGGTTTAAAGGCATAGGAATTAGAAGTTTGAAAATTGCAAAATTTTCAACATTTTCACCAAATTGTCGTATCAAAATTTTTTACCACTATCATGAAATACAATATGTCACTAAAAACAGTCTCAGAATCAGCGGGATCCATTGAAGCGTTCCAGAGTTATTACCACATGAAGTGACACTGGTCAGAATTCAAAAATTTGGCCTGGTCATTAATGTCCAAATTGTCTCAGTCACTAAGGGGTTAATAGACAATTTACACAGGAATACTGCGCTTCAGATACACTCTGAATGATCTGTATTAGACGATTGTTCATTGGCTGTCATTGTTCTCGGCAGCACAAGTCTTGTGCCAAGAATGACAATGTTGTGTGCATGCCAAAAGATCATTTCACCTGACGATTGAGCAGTTTGTTTATTCGGAGGATTTTTCGCAGCCGATTTAGGCCGGTTTCACATGTCCGTATATTTCGGTATAAACCGGTACCAGAGATATCCGTGTCTCATGTTTCCCTGTGTGTCACATGTGGCAACCATGTGCCACCCCTGAGCAGCATCAAGATCACACGGAACGGTGCCTGGGAATCACTGTACAGTTAGCACTGTTCCCATGCGCGGGGTGCTGAACACTGCCCTCATCATGGTTCCTACCGGTGCTGCGATCAGCACCAGCAGGAGACAATGATGAGGGTAGTAGTGTCTGCTCCCGCAGTGTCCACCTGTAAAAATAAGAATAAAATAATAAAATCCTTATACTCACATGTCCTATGTGTCCCTAGCTTTAATTCTCTGACCGCTGATGCTGAGGAGCCAGGGATAATGAGCCGCACCAGCGAGCGGGCCCCGGAGCTGAGCTCAGGAGCGGTGTCCTGTCACTCAGTGAGCCCAGCTCCGGGGCCATGTGTCTATAAATTCTTAGTGGGGTTTTTCCTAAAATTGTCAGCCGTTGGACTCACTGCATACCCTATAACTGTATAGCAGACCCTCTCCTTTCTAATGGGAACATGTCGTACCTTGTTACTGTGGCCCTGCTCTATGTGTCTTTAAATTCTTAATGGGGTTTTTCCCAAATTTTGGCAGCCCTTGCAGTCACAGCATGGGCATTACCACTTATAGGAGACCCGATCCTTTATAATGGGAACATTTTTTTACTGAGACCCTCCTCTATGTCTCTTCAAAGGGGTATTGGGTTGCATCCAAATTTCTGGCAGCCCTTGCAGTCACTGGATAAGCTATAACAGTATAGGAGACCCACTTGTTAATAATGGGAACAACAAAGCATAGCCGGCTGATGGCTCTCTAACAATAGCTAGGGCCGACTGCTGGCCTTTTAAGAATAGTAAGGGCCGTCTGATGTCCCTATAAAAATAGGCTTTATGACTTTCAGAGTCCCTCCATCATAAATAAAACAGGAAGTGTCTGATGATGTGTCACACACCACATTACCAGCTAAGGTTGTAAAATGTTAAAATGACATTTCCCGGTGAATGCATTTGTCTTAAAAAAATACATAAAAAAAAACAAAACAATAGGATCTTTCTTTAGTATAAAAAACAGCGTCACCAATTTAGCAACAATGTAATCACATTGTTCAGCTCATGCACCTCCTCCTCCATCTCCGAAATGACCACATCAGTCACAAGCTGACAGCACTGCAGCACTGTCTTGGCCAAGCAGCAACAGGCTGTGCTGAAGATAACATGCTTAATACTTAATTGACAAACCGCCCAGCGCTGCAGAGTTGTTGAAAGCTGTAACACAGCAGTCTGATCTGTGGCTCTCACCGCTGAACATACAGCCAGGCATGGTCGTGTGTGTCAATGTCCGGAACCTGGTGACGGAGAAATGACACCCAGAATAGATATGGTTTCCCTCTATGCCAGACCTTTCGCCGAGCTAAATACAACTCTCAGCAAAAAAAGCTGTGGAGTGGCTCCATACCGTCCCTGGCCATATTCACCTGTCCACGTGTTTGTGGTTAGGCGGTCCTTCCCAGTAAGTGCACTGGGGAGGGCACTGGTAATGTTGTGGGACCCATGCTTGTGGAAGGCGGAGACGACACCGGGAGAAACAGTGGCGGCTGGGGACCGAGTATGGACACCCGGCCGCCGCAGGCATGAGGTTATGAAAAGCTTCCGCCTCCACGAGCCTAAAAGGCCACATTTCAAGTGCAAGCAGCTGTCAAAAATTTGGCAGTATAGTATTGCAGCCTGTGGGTGGGTGGCTGCCTGCATACTTGCGCTTGCATTCCAAGGAATGGGGTAGGGAAAACTGAATGCTGCACTGGGACAAGGACGTGGACGGTGATGTCTGCAACGACAGGTGCATGGCGGGAGGCATCTTCGCATGCGCCAAGAATCACTTATGATGGGCACACTTTTAGGCAGTGACCTGGGAGTCAGAAATGGTTCCAGAGGTCTTCCCCATGCTGGTCCCATGTCTTTTCAGCACTGTATGCATGTGTCTGATGATGTGTCACACACCACATGGCCAGATAAGGTTGTAAAATGTTAAAATGACATTTCCCAGTGTATGCATTTGTCTTTGCTGAAAGCAATGCAGAAGTGCAAAATCGCATCAAAAACTACGTGTGAACATAGCCCAATGTGTGGAGGAGTATTTTTGGTTTTGGTTATTTATTTTGCCATATATACAAGTCATTACCCTGGAAAGGATGTTCCTTAATATATTTCCCAGGAAAATCCATTTTGGTTTTGTTTTTGTATGTTTTATTGTGAGTCCGTAAAAGTGGCGTAATACTCTGACAACGTTGTTGACATCAGTGACTTGGGAGTCAGAAATGCTTCCAGGGGTCTTCCCCATGCTGTTCCCATGTCATTTGGGCACTGTTCCCATCGATTTGGGAAATTTTTAGGCCCTCTGCAGACCGCCGGGTGGAGCCGCCTGAAAAATGCTCGAGTTTCCCATAGACTTACATTGGGCTCGTTGCTCGGGTCGAGCACCCGAGTATTACAATGTGCTCGACCCGAGCAACGAGTACCCAAGCATTTTAGTGCTCGCTCATCACTAATAATAATGCCTACACACTGTAGTTCACTCCCAGAAGATTTAGGTCTGAGCCGAAAATACAACAAACAAGCGTTTTTAAATGAAAAAAAATTCTGTTGTTTACCCGAGAAACACTCAGGTAATCCTACCTTAAGTTCTTCATAGCATTCTGCAGGGTATTTACTCATGTACTGCTGAAGATCGGCAACCTCCAGAGTCAATCCTTTCAAGCATTGAGCAAGCTCCTGGATGGTACACATACTGAATATAACCCAGGAAGAGGAGAGGAGAAAAAAAAACAAAACTTTTTTTTTTTTAAACAGGGCGGGACATACTGTTATGTACTGCAACTTAGAACTAAGGAATAGGAGGGAAAAGCTGTCCCTTCACTGAGACTCAGCTTAACCCTACGCTGGAGTGGGTGCCCTATTATGAATAGCCGCACCTAAACTCCTGCACTGAACTCAAACGAAGACATGAAGGAAGGGGAAAAGGGGTCCCTAAAAGATCTAAGGACTGGGAGCAAAACTGGAGACCTCCTAACAGAAAAGTTAGTTGCAGAAACGAAGATAAAAGGGAACAAAACTGGTGGAACAAGAAGTCCCAAGCAATCAATTGTCCAAAGCACAAAGAACTTAACAAGGCTACTTAGCCAGAGCACAAGCGTAACAACACTGATGTGCAGCATGGAATGGGAGACAGGTGCTAAGTAATAAAGAGTGAAGAGATCACGTGACCAAGACACCCAGCACCAGAGGAAAAGACTAGAAGCCAGCAAACCACAACAAGATGGCCGATAGTAAAACAACATAGATTCTAACAGCCAGACTGCCAACAGCCAAGACTTCCCTTTCCTGACAAAGAGGACGACTGTCCATGCTTTCCTCCTCCTCATCCTCCACCTTTCCACCTCTTCATTCTCCCTCTCCTCACGCCATCCACGCTGACCAGGCGGTATGAATGTTGTGTGGGTAGTAACATCTGTAGCGCATGAAACCAGCTCCTGTTCCTCCTCCTGTTCCTCCTTCTCCTCATTATCACCCAACCTGCATTGAGATGAGATGAGGCTAGGCTGTGTAGCATCAACCTGTATAGTTCCTTGCTCCATATCATGCTCCGCCTGCAATGCCTCCTCTTTAATTGTGAGCAACAAGCGTTTCATTAGACAGAGAAGAAGGATGGTGACGTCATCGCCGCTCACCATCTTGATGGAGTCCTCAAAGTTTTGGAGGATGGCACAGATGTCAGACATTAATGCCCACTCATCAGCTCTTATGTGTGGAGGCTGACTTGAATACCGACAGGCGTATTGAAGCTGGTACTCAACGACTGCCCTCTGCTGCTCACAAATCCTCCCCAACATATGCAAGGTTGAGTTCTACTGTATGGTGACATCCACACCAGTTGATGAGCTGGAAGCTGCAAGCGCTGCTGAAGCACAGCGAGGGTGGTGGAAGCTGTAGCTGACTTTCCGAAATGGGCAGACTGACGGCGTACTTTGACAACCAGCTCCGGCAGATCCGGGTAAGTTTTGAAAAACCGCTGAATCACTAGGTTGAGCACATGGACCAGGCATGGTACTTGTGCGAGGTTGCCAAGCTTCAGAGCCACCACCAGGTTCTGGCCATTGTCACACACCACCATGCCTGGCTGTAGGTGCAGCGGTGACAGACAGAGTTCTGCCTGCTCTGTTAAAGCTGTCAACAACACCATAGAGGTGTGCGGTTTGTCCCATAAGCATATCAGCTTCAGCACAGCCTGTTGCCACTTGGCCGAGGCAGTACTGCAGTGCTTCCAGCTTCCTACTGATGTGGTAATTTCGGAGATGGAGGCTGAAGAGGAGTAGGAGGTGCAGGAGCTTTATAATGTAGGGGCAACCCTGATTGACCCAGGGCCCACAATCCTTAGCGTCAGGAGGATGTGTTCCGTCCGACTGGGTCCCGGCTTCCCCTATTAACCCAGTGTGCCATCAGCGAGATGTATCGTCCCTGGCCACAAGCACTTGTCCATGTGTCCGTGGTTAGGTGGACCTTCCCTGTAACTGCATTGTTGAGGGCACGGCTAATGATCTGGGACACGTGCTTGTGTAAGGCAGGGACACCACACAGGGAGAAATAGTGGCAGCTGGAAACCGAGTACTGAGGGATGGCCGCCACCATGAGGTTGAAGAAAGATTGTGTCTCCACGAGCCTAAAAGACAATATTTAAAGTGCAAGCATTTTAGAAATGTGGCAGTTTAGTGCTATGGCCTGTGGGTGGTTGGCTGCATATTTGCGCTTGCGTTCAAAGGACTGGGGCAGGGACAAATGAATGCAGCCCTGGGACAAGGATGTGCACGTGGTTGCTGATGGTGGTGGTTGTGAGTGTCAAACTACAGGTGCAGGGCGGGAGGCATCTTTGCCTGCACCATGGACAGAGGATTGGTGTGCACGCACAACAGCGGTACAGGCAGTATTGTCACCCTTAGACACTGTTTCTGGACTCTGACATTACTAGTCGGGTGCTTTGCTGTCATGTGCCTGAGCTTGCTGGTGGTGGTCAGGCTGGTAGTTTTGCTGCCCCTGATGATGCTGGCATGGCAGATTTTGCAAATAGCCTTTTTTTGGGTTAACTGGACAGTTTTTAAAAAAGAGCCAGACTCTGGAAGACCTAACAGTTGGACTGGCAACTTTCCTCGTGTTAATGTCCCACCTCGTCTTCCCCGTATGCACCCTGGGCCTCCTTCTGACTCGCTGGCAATTGTGTCTCATCATCATCATCCACCTCTTGCGACAGTAATTGCACTTTTCGACCGTCGCCTTTATGTAACCATGGCTGCTCAAATATTTGGGCATAGCTACATGTGATCTCTTCTTGCCCCACTTGAAACGGGCCAGGAGAGAGGCCCAAATCTATAAATGGGAAAGTAAACAGCTCTTCTGAGCGTTCAAGTGTGGGATCAGCTGTCTCTGGGCACTCGGCATAGTGGGAGTAAGGAGGATCAGGGTGAGGAATATGTGGTCCATACTCATGGCTACTGAGACTGGACAGTGTGAAAGACGGTGGTGGTGGTGGCAAAGTGACTGGAAGCATTATATGCTATCCAACCAACAACCTTTTCACACTGCTCTGGCTTTAAGAGTGGGGTTCCGCTGCCCCCTACAAAGTGGGACAGGAAGATAGGGTGACCATGATGTGGGTGCTTGTTGTGTTCACTCAGCAGACATAATTTCAGCTTGCCCACGGCATAGGCCTTTGCGTGCACCATCACCATTACGTCCACTTCACTGTCCCTTGCCAAGCGTTTTGCCCATTTTAAATGGAGTGTAATTTTTGGCCCACTCCAAAAAATGTCACGATTATAACTGCAGTAATATCGGATCACGTCTGATGACCAGGGTTTTAGGCAATGGCCTTATAGATGTGGTATTGGTCAGCGATCAAGTGTGAATAGGATGAACAACACACAACTGGCAGACTTTAAATGGAGGGTAATATGTAGCTTGCTCCAAAAAATGTCACGATTATCTCCTCAGTAATATCGGATAACGTCTGATGACTACGGTTTTAGGCAGTGGCCTTATAAATGTGGTATTGGTCAGCGACCAAGTGTGAATAGGATGAACAACACACAACTGGCAGACTTTAAATGGAGGGTAATATTTGGCACGCTCCAAAAAATGTCATGATTACCGCAGTAATATCAGATAACGTCTGATGACCACGGTTTTAGGCCTTATAGATGTGGTATTGGTCATAAACCAAGTGTGAATAGCATGAATAACACACAGCTGGCAGACTTTAAATGGAGGGTAAAATTTGGCATGCTCCAAAAAATGTCATGATTATTACAGCAGTAATATCGGATAATGTCTGATGACCATGGTTTTAGGCAGTGGCCTTATAGATGTGGCATTGGTCAGCGACCAAGTGTGAATATGTTGAACAACACATAACTTGCAGACTTTAAATGGAGGGTAATATTTGGCATGCTCCAAAACATGTCACGATTATTACAGAAGTAATATCATATCACGTCTGACCACGGTTTTAAGCAGTGGCGTTATAGATATAAATAATCAGGATTAAGAGCAAAAAAAAATTTGGATGTGAATGTATTTTAATGCACATCTGAAACACACTTCTTTTTTGTGTAGCATCATGGGAAAGTGTAAAGAAATCAGCCAAGATATCAGGAAGAGAAATGTGGACTTTCACAAGTCTGGCTCATCCTTTGGTACAATTTCAAGATACCTGAAGGTGCCTCGCTCATCTGTACAAACAATTATACATAAGTACAAACAAGATGGGAATGTCCAGCATTCATACTGCTCAGAAAGGTAATGGGTTCTGTGTCCCAGACATGAACGTGCTTTGGTCCAACATGTGCATATAAATCCAAGGACAAAAGCAAAAGACCTTGTGAAGATGATGGCAGAAGCTGATAAGATTGTGTCAATATCCACAGTGAAACGAGTACTGTATCAACATAGGCTGAAAGTCCATGCTGCCAGGAAGAAGTCATTACTCCAAAAGAAACATAAAGAAACCAGATTAATGTTTGTAATTGTACACAGGAACAAAGACCTTAATTTTTGGAAACTTGTCCTGTGGTCTGAAGAAACTAAAATTGAACTTTTTGGGCATAATGACCATCGTTAAGTTTGGAGGAAAAAGGGAGAAGATTGGAAGCCTAAGAATACCATCCCAACTGTGAAATACGGGGGTGGCATCATCATGTTGTGGGGTTGCTTTGACAACCAGCTCCGGCAGATCCGGGTAAGTTTTGAAAAACCGCTGAATCACTAGGTTGAGCACATGGAACAGGCATGGTACTTGTGCGAGGTTGCCAAGCTTCAGAGCCACCACCAGGTTCTGGCCATTGTCACACACCACCATGCCTGGCTGTAGGTGCAGCGGTGACAGCTAGAGTTCTGCCTGCTCTGTTAAAGCTGTCAACAACACCATAGAGGTGTGCGGTTTGTCCCATAAGCATATCAGCTTCAGCACAGCCTGTTGCCACTTGGCCGATGCAGTGCTGCAGTGCTTCCAGCTTCCTACTGATGTGGTAATTTCGGAGATGGAGGCTGAAGAGGAGGAGGAGGTGCAGGAGCTTTATAATGTAGGGGCAACCCTGATTGACCCAGGGCCCACAATCCTTAGCGTCAGGAGGATGTGTTCCGTCCGACTGGGTCCCGGCTTCCCCTATTAACCCAGTGTGCCATCAGCGAGATGTATCGTCCCTGGCCACAAGCACTTGTCCATGTGTCCGTGGTTAGGTGGACCTTCCCTGTAACTGCATTGTTGAGGGCACGGCTAATGATCTGGGACACGTGCTTGTGTAAGGCAGGGACACCACACAGGGAGAAATAGTGGCAGCTGGAAACCAAGTACTGAGGGATGGCCGCCACCATGAGGTTGAAGAAAGATTGCGTCTCCACGAGCCTAATAGACAATATTTAAAGTGCAAGCATTTTAGAAATGTGGCAGTTTAGTGCTATGGCCTGTGGGTGGTTGGCTGCATATTTGCGCTTGCGTTCAAAGGACTGGGGCAGGGACAAATGAATGCAGCCCTGGGACAAGGATGTGCACGTGGTTGCTGATGGTGGTGGTTGTGAGTGTCAAACTACAGGTGCAGGGCGGGAGGCATCTTCGCCTGCACCATGGACAGAGGATTGGCGTGCACGCACAACAGCGGTACAGGCAGTATTGTCACCCTTAGACACTGTTTCTGGACTCTGGCATTACTAGTCGGGTGCTTTGCTGTCATGTGCCTGAGCTTGCTGGTGGTGGTCAGGCTGGTAGTTTTGCTGCCCCTGATGATGCTGGCATGGCAGATTTTGCAAATAGCCTTTTTTTGGGTTAACTGGACAGTTTTTAAAAAAGAGCCAGACTCTGGAAGACCTAACAGTTGGACTGGCAACTTTCCTCATGTTAATGTCCCACCTCGTCTTCCCCGTATGCACCCTGGGCCTCCTTCTGACTCGCTGGCAATTGTGTCTCATCATCATCATCCACCTCTTGCGACAGTAATTGCACTTTTCGACCGTCGCCTTTATGTAACCATGGCTGCTCAAATATTTGGGCATAGCTACATGTGATCTCTTCTTGCCCCACTTGAAACGGGCCAGGAGAGAGGCCCAAATCTATAAATGGGAAAGTAAACAGCTCTTCTGAGCGTTCAAGTGTGGGATCAGTTGTCTCTGGGCACTCGGCATAGTGGGAGTAAGGAGGATCAGGGTGAGGAATATGTAGTCCATACTCATGGCTATTGAGACTGGACAGTGTGAAAGACGGTGGTGGTGGTGGCAAAGTGACTGGAAGCATTATATGCTATCCAACCAACAACCTTTTCACACTGCTCTGGCTTTAAGAGTGGGGTTCCGCTGCCCCCTACAAAGTGGGACAGGAAGATAGGGTGACCATGATGTGGGTGCTTGTTGTGCTCACTCAGCAGACATAATTTCAGCTTGCCCACGGCATAGGCCTTTGCGTGCACCATCACCATTACGTCCACTTCACTGTCCCTTGCCAAGCGTTTTGCCCATTTTAAATGGAGTGTAATTTTTGGCCCGCTCCAAAAAATGTCACGATTATAACTGCAGTAATATCGGATCACGTCTGATGACCAGGATTTTAGGCAATGGCCTTATAGATGTGGTATTGGTCAGCGATCAAGTGTGAATAGGATGAACAACACACAACTGGCAGACTTTAAATGGAGGGTAATATGTAGCTTGCTCCAAAAAATGTCACGATTATCTCCTCAGTAATATCGGATAACGTCTGATGACTACGGATTTAGGCAGTGGCCTTATAAATGTGGTATTGGTCAGCGACCAAGTGTGAATAGGATGAACAACACACAACTGGCAGACTTTAAATGGAGGGTAATATTTGGCACGCTCCAAAAAATGTCATGATTACTGCAGTAATATCAGATGACGTCTGATGACCACGGTTTTAGGCAGTGGCCTTATAGATGTGGTATTGGTCAGCGATCAAGTGTGAATAGGATGAACAACACACAACTGGCAGACTTTAAATGGAGGGTAATATTTGGCACGCTCCAAAAAATGTCATGATTACTGCAGTAATATCAGATGACGTCTGATGACCACGGTTTTAGGCAGTGGCCTTATAGATGTGGTATTGGTCATAGACCAAGTGTGAATAGCATGAATAACACACAGCTGGCAGACTTTAAATGGAGGGTAAAATTTGGCATGCTCCAAAAAATGTCATGATTATTACAGCAGTAATATCGGATAATGTCTGATGACCATGGTTTTAGGCAGTGGCCTTATAGATGTGGCATTGGTCAGCGACCAAGTGTGAATATGTTGAACAACACATAACTTGCAGACTTTAAATGGAGGGTAAAATTTGGCATGCTCCAAAAAATGTCACGATTATTACAGAAGTAATATCATATCATGTCTGACCACGGTTTTAAGCAGTGGCGTTATAGATATAAATAATCAGGATTAAGAGCAAAAACAATTTGGATGTGAATGTATTTTAATGCACACCTGAAACACACTTCTTTTTTGTGTAGCATCATGGGAAAGTGTAAAGAAATCAGCCAAGATATCAGGAAGAGAAATGTGGACTTTCACAAGTCTGGCTCATCCTTGGGTACAATTTCAAGATACCTGAAGGTGCCTCGCTCATCTGTACAAACAATTATACATAAGTACAAACAAGATGGGAATGTCCAGCATTCATACTGCTCAGGAAGGTAATGGGTTCTGTGTCCCAGACATGAACGTGCTTTGGTCCAACATGTGCATATAAATCCAAGGACAAAAGCAAAAGACCTTGTGAAGATGATGGCAGAAGCTGATAAGATTGTGTCAATATCCACAGTGAAACGAGTACTGTATCAACATAGGCTGAAAGTCCATGCTGCCAGGAAGAAGTCATTACTCCAAAAGAAACATAAAGAAACCAGATTAATATTTGTAAATGTACACAGGAACAAAGACCTTAATTTTTGGAAACTTGTCCTGTGGTCTGAAGAAACTAAAATTGAACTTTTTGGGCATAATGACCATCGTTAAGTTTGGAGGAAAAAGGGA
This sequence comes from Phyllobates terribilis, assembly GCF_046119375.1. Classification (NCBI taxonomy): domain Eukaryota; kingdom Metazoa; phylum Chordata; class Amphibia; order Anura; family Dendrobatidae; genus Phyllobates; species Phyllobates terribilis. The sequence continues at coordinate 4,091,819 of NW_027362902.1, forward strand.
GAAGCTTGGAAGCCTAAGAATACCATCCCAACTGTGAAATACGGGGGTGGCATCATCATGTTGTGGGGTTGTTTTGCTGCAGGAGGGTCTGGTGCCCTTCACAAAATAGATGGCATCATGAGAAAAGAAGATCATGTGACAATACTGAAGCAACATCTCAAGACATCAGCTAGGAAGTTAAAGCTTGGTAAGAAATGGGTCTTCCAAATGGACAATGACCTGAAACTGTAATGCACACGCCCGGGCTGAGCGGCGTGTGCGTGCAATTCCACTGGACCATGCCGGAGAGTGAATGCCTGGAGGGGCGTAACTAGGTATTCACCCATACGATGCCAGTGCACCAAGGAGGAACCGAGCAGAGGGACCAGGTGCTACTCCAGGACAGACCCCGGACACAGCTGTTGACCCACACAGGGGAATACAGGAACAGACAGGTTAGGCTGGCACACAGACTGGTGGGTATAGGCAGGCACGACTGGTATGCAGGCAGGCGGGTATGCAGGCAGGGGGGTACAGGCAAGCACGGCTAGAGTGCAGACAGGGAGGCGCTAGCAGGTAGGAACACAGGCGGGATAGGACCCAGTACACAGTGGGACTCAGGAACAGAACCACAGATGTGGCGGACAAACACAGCAGAGTGAGGCCGCCCAGAGAGGCGAGCGAGTGTCACGGGTGTGTTGCCACGAAGATCGTCACGAGTACACAGCCTGACTTCTCGCAGCTGACTTGTTGGTGCTTTGTGTTTCTCGGCAGTGAGGGAGTTAATTCTCTCTCTCTCTCTCTGGGCTAGATGAGGTCCAGCCTCGCCCAGCTGCAATCAATACTTCTGTAGTGAGACTCCTTCATATACCTGCTGGTCTGTTTGGGAGGTGTCGGTGAAAGCATTTCATTCAGACTGACAGAGCGGATCGTGGTGTTTGGAGTTGCTGAGATAAGTGTATTTGGAAGTGTTTTTTCCCTTTCCTCGCTTTATCATTTATCTCCTTTCCCGTTGGTTTTCCCTCTGTTGTAGTTGAGAAGTTGTTTGTATGCAAGGTGGTTTTGGTTTTTCCCTTGTACTGTCTCGTTCGTCTAAATACTGTGTTTGGGCATATTATTTCTTGTTCCCTTTGGTTGTGATCGGGGTCCTTCTCAGGACTAGATTACTGAGGTGCAGGGATCTTCAGGAGGTAGGGGTTACGCTGGCGGCCTGGACCTCTGTACCTTTAACAGTACCTCCAGGTTGAGGGATTAGTCAGGGCCCCAGCTTAGGGTCAGCTTAGGCCCCCTACCTCCAGTATACAGAGACAGCGTGACATTTTCACCGACCCACTTAGTTTTTCTCCAGCTACTATGGATCCAGTAGCCGGTCTAGCTCGGCAATTGCAGAGTTTGTCCATGGAGCTGGCGGACGTTAGGTCCAAGGTTTGGCATCCTCAGGAGCAAGCCGGACCAGAACCTAAAGTAGCTCTCCCTGATAGGTTCACTGGGGGGCGGGACAAGTTTTTTGTTTTCCGGGAGGCATGTAAATTGTACTTTCAGCTGCGGCCTCGGTCATCGGGGAGTGAAGAACAAAGGGTGGGAATTGTCATCTCGCTCCTACAAGGGGACCCACAATCTTGGGCGTTCTCTCTTCCCCCGGGTTCCCCGGCTCTCCAGTCAGTGGATAGGTTTTTCGCTGCCCTGGGACTCGTATATGATGACCCAGATCGGATCTCCCTTGCTGAGTCTAAGTTACGTAGGATCCAGCAGGGAGATCGTCCGGCGGAGGAATTCTGTTCGGAGTTCCGTAGGTGGGCCACGGACACCCAGTGGAATGACCCGGCTCTTAGGAGCCAGTTTTGTCATGGTTTATCCGACAAATTACAGGATGTGTTGGCACAGTATGACTCTCCCGTGTCTCTGGAAGCCGCTATGGCCCTCGCTATTCGCGTGGACAGACGGCTTCGGGAGAGGTGCGGGATAACTCTACCCCCTGTGATGACTCCACCTCCTACAAGGTCCCCTCATATGGTGGTTCCCCTGGTCAGTCCAGAGGAGCCTATGCAATTAGGAGAGACATCATTTCGGGGGAGGGGACCGGTGGTGCGCCATAAGGCAGGAAGGTGTTTCTTCTGCGGGAGAAAGGGACATTTTATTGGGGGGTGTCCATCCCGTCCCTTGCAGAGTGAAGAGTCGTCGGAAAACTGTTGATCCCAGGTTGTGTGGTGGACGGCAATCTGGGAGTAAGTATTTCGTCCCTAGGTTCGTCTCAGTTTCTCGTACCGGCGGAGGTGGTGGTGGGTACGAGAACTGAGAGGATATCTGTTCTTCTGGATAGTGGGGCCGGGGCTAATCTGGTTGATGCTCGGTTTGCCCGGGTTCAAGGTATGCGGTTGAGTGAGTTGGCTAAACCCATCCCCATATTCTCGATCGATGCCAGGCCTCTCGGGCAGGGAAGTTTTTTGCAAGTTGTGCATGACGTAAAACTTCAAGTGGGGGCAATACATAAAGAACTGTTGTCTTGCTACGTGTTGGAGGGTCTTCCCACTCCTATTGTGTTGGGCCTTCCTTGGTTAGCTAAGCATAACCCGGTTATTAATTGGCAAACCAGGGAGATAAGCCAATGGAGTAAATTCTGTAATAAAAACTGCATGAACACGGTCATTGGTGCGGTTACTCCTTGGGTCTTACCTCCATTTCTGGCGGACTTTGAGGATGTATTCTCGGAGAAAGGGTGTCAGGAACTACCTCCTCATCGCGTGTATGACTGTTCTGTAAAACTGCTCCCTGAGGCCAAGTTACCTAAAGCTAGGTTGTATAACCTTTCTGGTCCTGAGAGGCAGGCCATGAAGGATTATATCTCAGAAAGTCTGGCTAAGGGGCATATTAGACCTTCATCTTCACCGGTGGCTGCGGGGTTCTTCTTTGTTAAGAAGAAAGATGGAGGCCTACGCCCTTGCCTGGATTTCCGTGAACTTAATCGGATTACGGTCCGAGATCCGTATCCGCTCCCACTTATTCCCGATCTCTTTAATCAGATCGTGGGCGCCAAATGGTTTTCTAAGTTGGATCTCAGGGGGGCGTACAATCTGATTAGGATGAAGGAGGGGGATGAGTGGAAGACGGCGTTTAACACTCCAGAGGGGCATTATGAGAACCTTGTCATGCCATTCGGTCTGACTAATGCCCCGGCGGTGTTCCAACACTTTGTTAATGACATTTTTCGCCGCTTGGTGGGACAGTTTGTTGTCATATATCTGGATGATATCCTAATTTACTCGCCGGATCTGGTGTCTCATCAGGAGCACGTTAGGCAGGTGTTACAGATCTTGCGGGATAATAAACTGTATGCCAAGTGGGAAAAGTGTGTGTTCGCCGTACAGGAACTCCAGTTTTTAGGCTTCCTGGTTTCAGCGTCCGGTTTTCGTATGGACCCTGGGAAAGTGCGGGCAGTTCTTGAGTGGGATCGGCCAGAGAATCTTAAGGCACTACAACGTTTCCTGGGGTTTGCTAATTATTACCGGAAGTTCATTCGTAATTTCTCGTCCATGGTTAAGCCTCTCACTGACATGACTAAAAAGGGGACGGATTTTTCTAGGTGGTCTGACAAGGCTTGTCAAGCATTCTCCTCTTTGAAAAAATGTTTTGCCTCGGCGCCCATACTCATTCAACCTGATGCGTCTCAGCCATTCATTGTAGAGGTAGACGCTTCCGAGGTAGGGGTGGGAGCAGTATTGTCACAGGGTTCGTCCCCTGGTAAGTGGCATCCGTGCGCCTTTTTCTCTAAAAAATTGTCGTCCGCTGAGAGGAATTACGATGTCGGCAATAGGGAACTCTTGGCCATTAAGTTAGCTTTTGAGGAGTGGCGCCATTTTCTGGAGGGGGCTGTTCATCCGGTCACCGTCATCACCAATCACAAGAACCTGCTATATCTGGAGTCCGCGAAACGTCTGAATCCCAGACAAGCTAGGTGGTCATTGTTTTTTACCAGGTTTAATTTTGTCGTTACATATCGTCCTGGGTCAAAAAATGTAAAGGCGGATGCCTTATCTCGTAGTTTCCCGGGGGCCGGGAATACGGACGACCCGATTCCTATCCTTCAGGAGGGGGTGGTGGTTTCGGCAGTATGCTCTGAGCTGGAGGAGGAGGTATTGGAGGCTCAGGGGGACGCCCCTGTTGGACCTCCAGGGAGATTGTTTGTTTGTTCCAGATCAGTTGCGACAAAAGGTGATCGAGGCACACCATAACTCAGTTTTTGCAGGACACCCGGGGAGTAAAGCTACTGTGGATCTCCTCTCGCGTCGGTTTTGGTGGCCTAATTTACATAAGGAGGTGGTAACTTTTGTCGCGTCCTGTGGGGTTTGTGCGCGCTCTAAGACCTCACATACCCGTCCGTCTGGGGCCCTCTTACCTTTGAAGATCCCGGAGCGTCCTTGGACTCATCTGTCTATGGACTTTATTACGGACCTCCCTCCGTCTTCGGGTAAAACGGTCATTCTCGTTGTAGTGGACAGGTTCAGCAAGATGGCACATTTTATCGCTCTTCCGGCTCTCCCTAATGCTAAAACTCTTGCGCAGGTGTTCATTGGGGAGATTGTGAGGCTTCACGGGGTACCCTCCGAGGTGGTGTCTGATCGGGGGTCTCAGTTTGTGTCTAAGTTCTGGAAGGCGTTTTGTGCACGGCGGGGGATGCAGTTGTCATTCTCATCGGCTTTTCATCCTCAGACCAATGGTCAGACGGAACGTATGAACCAGAGCTTGGAGACATATCTCCGGTGTTTTGTGTCAGAGAACCAGGAGGACTGGGCTTCTTTCTTACCTCTGGCAGAGTTTGCTCTTAATAATAGGCGGAGCGAGTCCACTGGTAAGTCCCCGTTTTTTGGGGCATATGGTTTTCACCCCCAGTTTTGTACTTTCAGTGGGGGGGGCTCTTCGGGGGTTCCTGAGGAGGAACGATTTTCCTCATCACTCGCTTCAGTATGGAGAGGGGTGCTGAAGAATCTGAATACTATGGGGAACCGATACAAACGTATGGCTGATAGGAGGAGAGTGTCTGGTCCGGACCTAAGTGTGAACGATCGGGTATGGTTGTCTACCAGGAATATAAAACTTAAGGTTCCCTCCTGGAAACTGGGTCCCAGGTTCATCGGGCCGTACAGAATCAGTTCTATTATTAATCCGGTGGCATTCCGTCTTGACCTCCCCCCTACGTTTAAAATTCACAACGTGTTTCACAGATCATTGCTTAAGAGGTATGTGGCGCCGGTGGTACCGTCACTTTTACCTCCCCCTCCAGTGGTTGTCAATGGTAACTTGGAGTTCCAGGTATCGAGGGTCATTGATTCACGCTTTAATCGCCGGTCCCTTCAGTACCTGGTTCATTGGAAGGGGTATGGTCCTGAGGAGAGGATGTGGGTTCCTGCGTCGGATATTAACGCAGACCGATTAGTTCGGGCCTTCCACACGACTCACCCGGATAAACCTGGCCCTGGGGGTCCGGAGGCCCCTCGTAGAAGGGGGGGTACTGTCACGGGTGTGTTGCCACGAAGATCGTCACGAGTACACAGCCTGACTTCTCGCAGCTGACTTGTTGGTGCTTTGTGTTTCTCGGCAGTGAGGGAGTTAATTCTCTCTCTCTCTCTCTGGGCTAGATGAGGTCCAGCCTCGCCCAGCTGCAATCAATACTTCTGTAGTGAGACTCCTTCATATACCTGCTGGTCTGTTTGGGAGGTGTCGGTGAAAGCATTTCATTCAGACTGACAGAGCGGATCGTGGTGTTTGGAGTTGCTGAGATAAGTGTATTTGGAAGTGTTTTTTCCCTTTCCTCGCTTTATCATTTATCTCCTTTCCCGTTGGTTTTCCCTCTGTTGTAGTTGAGAAGTTGTTTGTATGCAAGGTGGTTTTGGTTTTTCCCTTGTACTGTCTCGTTCGTCTAAATACTGTGTTTGGGCATATTATTTCTTGTTCCCTTTGGTTGTGATCGGGGTCCTTCTCAGGACTAGATTACTGAGGTGCAGGGATCTTCAGGAGGTAGGGGTTACGCTGGCGGCCTGGACCTCTGTACCTTTAACAGTACCTCCAGGTTGAGGGATTAGTCAGGGCCCCAGCTTAGGGTCAGCTTAGGCCCCCTACCTCCAGTATACAGAGACAGCGTGACAGCGAGAGCAGGGCAGGACGAGACCGCTTAAAGCGGCGAGCGAGAGCAGAGCAGGACGAGGCCGCCCGGAGCGGCGAGCAAGAGCAGAGCAGGACGAGGCCGCCTGGAGCGGCGAGCAAGAGCAGAGCAGGACAAGGCCGCCCGGAGCAGCGAGCAAGAGCAGAGCAGGACAAGGCCGCCCGGAGCAAGAGCAGAGCAGGACGAGGCCGCCCGGAGCGGTGAGCAAGAGCAGAGCAGGACGAGGCCGCCTGGAGCGGCGAGCAAGAACAGAGCAAGACAAGGCCGCCCGGAGCGGCGAGCAAGAGCAGAGCAAGACAAGGCCGCTCGGAGCCAGAGCAGAGCAGGACAAGGCCGCCTGGAGCGGCGAGCAAGAGCAGAGCAGGCTAGAACCGCCAGGAGCGGCGAGCAAGAGCAGAGCAGGCTAGAACCGCCGGAGCGGTGAGCAAGAGCAGAGCAGGCTAGAACCGCCAGAGCGGTGAGCAAAGGCAGAGCAGGCTAGAACCGCCGGAGCGGTGAGCAAAGGCAGAGCAGGCTAGAACCGCTGGAGCGGTGAGCAAAGGCAGAGCAGGCTAGATCCGCCGGAGCGGTGAGCAAAGGCAGAGCAGGCTAGAACCGCCAGAGCGGTGAGCAAAGGCAGAGCAGGCTAGAACCGCCAGAGCGGTGAGCAAAGGCAGAGCAGACTAGAACCGCCGGAGCGGTGAGCAAAGGCAGAGCAGGCTAGAACCGCCGGAGCGGTGAGCAAAGGCAGAGCAGGCTAGAACCGCTGGAGCGGTGAGCAAAGGCAGAGCAGGCTAGAACCGCCGGAGCGGTGAGCAAAGGCAGAGCAGGCTAGAACCGCCGGAGCGGTGAGCAAAGGCAGAGCAGGCTAGAACCGCCAGAGCAGTGAGCAAAGGCAGAGCAGGCTAGAACCGCCGGAGCGGTGAGCAAAGGCAGAGTAGGCTAGAACCGCCGGAGCGGTGAGCAAAGGCAGAGCAGGCTAGAACCGCCGGAGCAGTGAGCAAAGGCAGAGCAGGCTAGAACAGGGCTCTGTTTACACGGAACAGACAGGAAGGGAAAGGCAGAACCAGATACCCACAGGGTACTTGCAGTGAAGTAGCGAGTGGACCACAAACTCACAACCGGGAGTACAGTGACAACGAGCAGGAGTTAGGTACGAGTTCAGACTGTGCAGAAAAAGGAAAGGTACGGACGTAGAGAAACACGGGAAAACAGGCTAGAAGAGTATACAGACAAGAACAGACACAGTAGCAAGATACAGGAGCGGGTCTAGGAATGCAGCCCCTAGAAGGTGGGAGGAACAGGCCAGGAGCGTGTTCAGACAGGACAGACAAGATACAGGAGCGGGTCTAGGTATGCGGCCCCTAGAAGGCGAGACGAACAGGCAAGGAGCGTGTTCAGACAGGCCTGGAAATACAGCCTCCAGGATAGGCAGACAAGAGAACACAGAAGGGGACCTGGCACAATCAGAGTGAAAGACCACACTGAATGAAACACAATGCTCAGGCAGGGATTCATTGGAGTAGCTGGGTTAAATAGCAGATGACAGACAGCAATAGGCTGAGAACACACAAGGGGTGTGCCTGCAGCAGGTACAAGAAACAGGAAGTGATCGGGCGCCGCCCTTAAGCAGCAGACACAGAGGCAAGCAAACAGCATGGAGGGAAGCCAGGCTAGCAGACTGGACTGGAGATCAAGTGCGCACTCTTGCACAGTGGGAGATGGACCACTATGCAAGGACGCCGCCAGGTATGTTACAGAAACATACTGCCAAAATGCTAACAAAGTGGCTTAAGGATAACAAAGTCAATGTTTTGAAGTGGCCATTACAGAACCCTCATCTCAATCCTATTGAAAATTTATGGGCAAAGCTGAAAACGCAGGTGTGAGCAAGGCAACCTACAAACCTGGATCAGTTACACCAGTTTTGTCAGGAGGAATGGGCCCGAATTCCGACCAACTATTGTGAGAAGCTTGTGGAAGTCAGATCCAAGTCATTCAGTTTAAGGGCAATGGCACCAAATACTAATGAAATGTATGTAAACTTTTGACTTTGTAGTAAGTAATAAAAATGCCTTAAAACATTCTCTCTCTCTCATTATTCTGGCATTTTGGCAAATATTAAAAATTATGGTAATCCTAATTGACCTAAAATGGGAAAGGTTTATTCTGATTTCAAGTTATATATTGAGAAAAACATGCATATGTGTCTTTTTATATAGTGTATGTAAACTTCTGGTGTCAACTGTATATACAACTCCAATTTATAAGGAGGTTTTTCTCTAAAATTCTGCAGGAATCAGAGTGGAAAAGATTGCATTAATTCTAGGGGAGAAAATCAACTTAAATACAACACATAACATTCATAGTACAGCAGGTCCTATTTCACAACTTCAAACTTTTACAGTCAACTTTTTACAGACTGATGATGTCATAACAGTCATGACAAATCAAAGGCTGTCCTAGAGACTCCGAATGTAAGAGATCCGCAGGCCTCCCGTCTACCTGCCAGGTGCCACTGCCCTGGAACATGAACCGGAGTCTTGCAAATCGATCCGCTCATCTCAAATTGGGACTTGGATTTATTTTTGTCATTTTTAGTTGTATCTGAAGTGCCCCCTGGGCCGTGGGGTACTCGGTAGCCGGGTCGGTCGATGCTGGGGATGTCATGGTGGCGGTGACCCGGTCCGCGACCCAGAGCGGTCAATTAAAGGAAAAGTAAAACGGGAATAAAGTTTTTGGAGAATAATATTTTGTGACGCCACCTGTGGTATGCGGCTATATAGGGCTACCGCTGCGGTGCAGATCCACTGGAGCCGATGGTGACGCAGCAAAGTTGGTTCAGTTCTCCACAGGCAGAGCTTAGCTCCAGGGCAGTGTAGATGGTGATTTTATGAGGTAGATGTTGTCGGTGCAGTGTAGTGCAGGGCAGTTGATGGCGCATCAATTATTCAAGGACACAGTGGGTCTTCAGGTTTTACTCACAGTTGTTCAAGACTCCAGGTTACAGTTACCGGTGTGTAACATCGTCCTGTGTCCTCCGGGGTAGGGATCCAGCAAACCCTCAGGTATCTCAGGAGCACTTACACGGGACCCCGTTCTATGTACCTTTTTCGGTCGTCTCACTGCGCTGGCTCTCACCCTCCTGCCCTGCACCTCACAATCAGTGTCCCAAGCTAGTGGCCTCGGGTCTTGTCGGGCGACGTGCTCTCAGTCCCCTGGACCCTATGCGGCCACCTTTTCGGCGATGTAATTGTGGATTTTGGCTGCAACACCTTGAAAATGCTGCTGCCTCCGGTTGGCTAGCTGAGAGTGGTTGTTCTCAACTAGTTTGGGGCCGGTCCCCTTCTGCAGCCTGATCCCTCCACGTCAGCGTGAATTCGGGGTCACGGGTTGCCTCTGCACTCGCCGTGCCTCTGGGATCCCTTCTGTCTTCCTGGAACCCTCCTCACTGCTCCTCTCTTCTTTCCTCTCTCTCTCTCTCCTCCTTGCTCTCCTGAGCAGAGCTCCTCCTGAGCTCTCACAGACTCCTCTCCACTCAACTCTTTCTCCTGACTCCAAGTCTGTGCTCCACTGAACTTCTTCCTCCATCCACACAAACTACATGGTTCCCCCTCTCTTGGTTCCCCCCCTTCCAGCCAGGGACAGGGCTCCGCAGTGAACAAGTGCATATTGCACGGCCTGCTGGTCTGGCGTGGTGTAGTGTTGGATGTAGATGTGTGGGTCCTGGGTAGTACTCCATCCTTACCTAAGAGTGGGGTACCACACCTCTGGGTGAGATGCAGTACCTCTGTGGCAACTGGACCTGCAGGGACGCCACATTAGTCAGAACTCTTTCATTTTTACATAAGCATCACTATATGACATCTGGCTTTTTTGGTGTCTTTAAGGCCGAGTTCACACAGAGAGTAAATACTCATTATTGCATTTTCGCTGCCTTTTTTATGAATTTTCTCCCTTATTTGATGTGTTTTTGGTGCAGATGTTGAAGCTGTATTTTAAATGTGTTTTTATAATACAGGAAAGCTTTGATTCTGCACGTATTTGGCTGAGTGCAGGCGCCGGGCAGCATAATAACGCTGTTATCCTGCAGATTAACCCCATATGTGCAGGCTAATAGCGTTATTTCTGGTGACGGTTTCCCTTTAAGCTGTGTATCTAATCCTATCATGTGCAGTTCAATCAAATAATACAGTCTGCTGAGCTGTGTATCTCATCCTATCATGTGTAGTCCTATCAAATAATGGAGACTGCGTTCCCCTTCATCTGGTATTAACCAGAATGCCCTGGGCACATTGCCATTAGGCTGGAAAAGCTCCTCGAAAATAATAAAAAAATATGAAAAAGATGACAGCACCGGGGTCTTTGAAAAATTGATACAATGTGGATTTGTTACCACCACAAAGTGCCCATATACAGATATAAATATAGGTCAAGACTACATTGATTATAGTATTTATTAGGAAAAAAGTGAACGAAGAATGAATTAATAAAGATCACAAAAAAATTATCAAACATGATTCATAATAAGGGCTGGTTCGACAGGTAGGCAGGGTAGGCACTAGCCTAGGGCGCTACCCCTTGTCTCCCCGAGGGGGCTCAGTTTAAAAAAAAAAATGACATTGTTTCGGCCCCTTCCTCCAGTCACAGGCATTCAGTGAGTCACTAACACCGCTCACCGCCTGTCGCTCCCTCTCTGCACTGAATTGTATTTGCCTCTTTAAGACAATCTGAGCGCTGCCCAGGACAGGAGCAAAAGAGCTGTAATCAGCTCCCTCCCCTGCCGGTAACTCCAACAAGACGCAGGCTACTTCCGGTGTGTTCTCTGTTACAGGATGGCGCCACACAGGAATACGGCACTAGAAACGCCATCAGTTTTGTTACAAGTTGCATCTGTCACATGACCTTAATTGAAACCCACGGCCTCCATTATACTAACAGCTATATTAGTTTCCATCACTATCCTTGGGTAGGACATTTAAAATATAGAATGTCAGGGATGAATATCGCTATTTGTCCCTTGTAATGTGTAAATGGTCCACAAACAATGAACGATTCTATATAGAACTTTGACATTGCGCTCCCTTTTAAGCCTCATCCCTAAAGTACGCCACATTTTTTTTACTTGTGCTGGTATTTTTTTGGTGAGAAAAGTAATAATTTGAGTGGAAGTGGTCGTCAGAGATTATTATCGGACTGATCGGAGGGAGGAGGTGCAGTATTAGGGGTCCTGTTACCTAAGTTTCTTGCCTATTCCTTTGGTGGGGGTCACCATAGGCTTCATTTGCCTAAGGCACCAAAATACCTTGTCCTTATCATGATATTAATAAAAATAACAAAAAGCAGGTCTGTATATGAGAAGAATTTAACCAAACGCACAAAAGACACTTAGATGTTTTATATATACATATATATATATTTGTGCAATAAAGTTGTTACAAATTTGCAATGATGATAAAAGAAAGTGTGTAGATACAGTGACTTTCTATAGAAAGGAGCAGATGATTCTGCTCCTCAGGCCTCGGCTTACACTTTTGCCGCTTTTGGACATCCAGGTCTGGATCACACATGAGAGAGGAGAAGAGCAGGAATGTGTGACTTGTGATCTGTATAGTTGGAGTTTTCCTGGATTCCTTCAGCATCGCGATTAGCCATATGGCCTTCTGTCTGACCATGGTCAGGAAGGTGAAGGAGCAGCCGCTTCCTTCTGTCTGACCATGGCCTGGTAGAGGAAGGAGCAGCCGCTTCCTTCTGTCTGTACATGGCCAAGTAGGAGAAGGAGCAGCCGCTTCCTTGTGTCTGTACATGGCCAAGTAGGAGAAGGAGCAGCCGCTTCCTTCTTTATGTCCATATCTTGTAGTCGTCTCCTTACCACCACATTGTAGATGAGTCGTCCAGATGGTAACATAGCAAGTATGGCTGAAAGAAGTCCTTCAATTTCAGCCTTTAATTACTTGCTATGTTGATCCAGAGGAAGGCGAAAAATAACCCTGAGGACTCGTTGCTGGATCATCCTCATATCAAGGGAAAAAAATTCCTTCCTGACCCCAAATATGGCGATCGGAATAAATCCCTGGATGTTTGGTGCTCAAATCTACTTGGATGTTATGTGGTGGAAGCTTGGTAGGTTTGTCACAGTCCGGTAAATAAGAAAGTCCAGTGTAATTGTCTCATCCGATTAATGTAAATCTTCATTCCTGGATGTTGCTGGAATGGGGCTGATTTTTATCAGCCTAATACTCCTGCTGTAAGAAGAGAAATATACACGTCTGAGAATCAGCCCCTCACATACAGTATATACAGTACTAGGGGGATATAGCGATAAGGTGTATAGTGGGTAAGTGTGTTACTGGGTAGTGATAACACTATGGATGTCTGTATGTGTTGTACTTACATAGCAATATGGGAATGGTGGGTCGGCTCTGCCGGACTCCACATCGCTCCAGTCTATAGAATAGAAAAACGGATGCGATCTGATGGATGATGTAATGGCAGATCGGGCAGATGGAGATTTGCAGAGAAGCTAGAAAATGATAGAGACCATTAGTCATTATATTATGTATTATTACTGACAAGTTTTTACACAATGTCTATGGACTATTCCCATCTTATCTTCTATCTCTTTTAGTAATCCCCCCATCATACTTATCCATCTGATCTTACTCACCCCTTTTATGATGTCCATGGTATGACAGCAGATCCCAGGTGGAAAATAAGGGATGTCATCACGCAGAGACTGGTGGTATTCATCCATTGTGCCTTTGCAATAGAATGGCTGGTCACCTACACTCATTATATATAAGATGACGCCGAAGGAAAAGGAGTCTGCCAGATGGTTGTAGCCTTTACTGTCCATTATCTGTGGAAACATGAGATTGGAGAGGAGCTTAATATACCGGGAAGGGGATTTACACACAGAGACTATGAGGACCGGTCTGTGATTAGATATCAGCAGGATACATTGGGATCAGATTATCCCTCAATCCTACTATTGGCATCAATCACACAGAGATGTTCCTTACCTCGGGCGCTATGTAACCCTTAGTGCCAACCTTGTTCTTCACTATGCCATCCTCAAATACATTCATGGCTGCTAAGCCAAAGTCGGAGATTTTGATGTGTCCGGTGTCTTGGAGGAGGATGTTCTCTGGCTTCAGGTCACTGCAGGGAGAAGGAGCAGACACTGATTGTGAGGACAATTCATGGAAAGAACTTTCTACAATAGATATGTAAGGAGACAACAGAGAGTCACAGGTGACAGATTTATGAAGGTGAAATGATTACCTATGTATGACGCCGCGTTCATGCAGGAACTGGAGTCCGCACACCATCTCTGCCGCAAAGAGTCTGTGGAGTAGAAAGGATGGATCAGTGGTTACATGCACAATCATACAGAGAACATGAGGAGATCACACACGTGTCCTTTTCATGTCATTATTTTCTCCTGTTGTCGTTGTCCATTGCTCTAGGACTACAGTGCGAGGGCAACGGATTATTAATATTCAGTATAAGACATTTACCTTGTTGTCCTTGTGTTAAACAGCATTGAATCTGCCATGTGGTCAAACAGGTCTCCTCCGGCCATATAGTCCATGGCTATCACATACTCCAATGGTGATTCCATAAACGCCCGCATAGTCATTAGGTAGGGGCACCCGGCAGCCATTCTCAGGACTTCTAGCTCTGTAGAGAATATGTCCTCTCTACAATAACTTCTGTCCATGATTTTAATGGCCTGAAGTCCTTCATTAACCAGATCTAATGCCAAGATGACCTGGAGAAAAATCACAACAGATCAGACCAAACTCCCATCTATTAGTGTGTAGTAGTTCACTAGTTTATCTCATATATCATTACATATGAGCATCCTGTAATGAATATGTACATCCCTCCTGTGCATCTGGTGCAGGATACATTGATGAACATGGTGGAGGATAAATTCACACTTACATTTCCGAAGCCTCCCTTTCCAAGAACTTTCTGGAAGTCAAGGCTGTCAAAGTCAATAGTATTATTAGTGTTGACCACTTCTCTCAGGGGTGAAATACAGATTCTAGCATCACCAGGGTCTTCTTCTGGCATGTCTTCTATGTCAGGGGGTATCATAAGGCCTCCATCTGCTGAGAAAATACAAGATTTATTAAACCCTTTGCGAACACATAATGGAAATGTTTGTCATGTTGTGCATAAAATGTATGAAGCGGGCTCATTAGCTGAGCATGCACCATATCAGGCAGATGCTGGCTGTATTACATAGCTGCCACTTGCCTATAACTGCAGCGACTGGAGCACACTCCAATTACTGTAGTTTAACCATTTCAATGCTGACAGTGATATTTAAATGAAGCTATTGCCGATTTGAGTGCACCAGCACCTATTAACCCCCCAGGACACTATTGCAGGGGGTCAATTGTTTAAAATGACTACCTGGGCCTACTGCTGAAAGCCCCAGTCTGTCACTTTTGGCCTAGTGTTAAGACCAGCCTGGCTTAATTTCATACGAGAATGTCAATTTATCTATATACAGTTCTACCACAGTATACAGTACAAGCGATCAGAAAATCACAGGTTTAAGTCCCCCAAGGAAACTAAAAAGTGAAGTAAATAAAAAAAATAGTTTAAAAAAGGGAAAATGTAAAAAATATTTGAATCACCAAATTGACATAATTATAATCATATTTATAAGCACATCTTGTATCCGCATAAGTCCGATTTTGCAAAAATATAAAATTAAATATTGCCTACAGTGAACACTAACATGATAAAAAAATGAAACATTAGAATTGCATTTTTGGGGGGCGCTGTATCCACCTAAAAAATTGCAATAAAAAGATATCACAATGTCCTGTCTACCCAGGAAAGGTATCATTAAAAGCTACAGTTCACCACGCAAAAAATCATCAAGCCCTCACACATCTCCATCCAGCGATCACAATCACACAGTTCCAATGTCTCAGAACATGGCCACACAAACCATTTGTTTAAATAAAATTCTTAAGTATTTTTTAGAAACCCCTATGCAAGTTCAGCAGTATCATAGCTGTAACTGACATGGAGAATCATTTTGTCAGGTCATTTTTACCACTCAATGAACATCTAGAAAAAAACAATGTTGGAATCACTTTTTTTCCACAATTTTACCACAGATTAAATCTTTTTCCCCGTGCTCCAGAACATTGAATGGTAAAATAAATAATGTTCAAAACTACAGCTCGGCCACTGAAAAAACAAGTCCACATACAGCTACATTGCCAGAAAAATTAATAAATAAATAGTTATGAGTTTTCAAAGGAGGGGGAGAAAAAAAAAGGTTGCCTGGTCAATAAGGGGTTAACAAATGTAGCTCCAGAGAAAATGTTATAATTTTAAATGGCATTATGTAAATGAGCAGGAAATGTCTAATATTTGGGCTCTCATTTATCAAAACTGTCCAATAGCAAAACTGTCCCTGTTGTCCATAGCAACGAATCACAACATAGATTCCATCTCTTAACATTCTATGGAACAATGAAAGCTGCATTGTGATTGGTTGCTATGGGCAACAAGGACAGTTTTTCTGCACTTTTGATAATTGATGCCAGTACATAATATTAGGAGTATAATCCTCCTCACCCCCAGTCTTATTACACTGAGCAGATCCATCTTACCTGGTCCATCTGTATCCAGTGATGTGTTTGGTGGAGAAACACTCAGCTGTTTGTTCTCTGGGATGGAGATGTTTTCAGCTGATGACCTCGACCTCCGCAATGCACCATTCCCATTTATAATGGGTTTAGCGTAGATGAGACGTCTTCTACATTGGACAACCCAGTCTCTGCTGTTCCTGATCCTCTTCTGGGCTGCCGCTCTTTGTAGTTTCGGTGCCTCCAGACTTTCAGATCTGGAGGATGTCACTTGTCTCGGTGTCTCTTGGAGAACCTCTTCCAGCTCTAACTCTGCGCTGATGTTTCTCCTCTTATTGAGGATGACATCTTTGTTCCTCCTCCGTATTTCAGGGACCAGATCTCCGAGTTTTTTCAAGGCGATAAGTATGGCCCTCTGAAGCTCAGCGGAGGCTGCAGAGTGAGACTCCATGAGGGTCTCCATTTTCCTTCTCTCTGTAAGGATCTCATGTCTTTTGGTCTTTCTCATTTTGTCCAGAGTTTGACGTTTGGACGCCATTTCTGAGGCGTCAGTGTCCACGTCCGGTAGTATAAAGCCTTTTCGCCCAATAGCGAACAATGGTACCTGCTCTTCATTTAATCCTCTCCTCTCACTGAGAACCCGATCTCTATGGGCTCTTCTTCTCTCTTTATCCATTTTATAATCAATTTTTGCTTCGTTCGTGACGAAAAACAAAAGGGGCTGCCTCACCCTTGGGAGTCTGTAAGGCAGTGATTTCCCTTAGGCCGGAACACTGGGATATAGAATGCGGTGATGTCATCACATCACTTGTGACATCATTTTCATTCTGATCTCACCTCACAATGAGATAGATGGATAGATAGATAGATAGATAGATAGATAGATAGATAGATAGATAAGAAAAAAGATAAAAAACAGCACAAGCAAAAAGTTTAGGTGAAAAGCCCCCTGTTATATACCAGTCCTCTTATATAATCCAAAAATATGGAGGCAGCACACAGATGAAGTAGAAAAATTTATATTATGTAATAGCCCATGTAGCTTCAGAAAGGTGCACAATACTGGACCGAAACGTCGCCACATGGGCTATTAAATAATAAAAAAAAAAATTGTCTTCAACTGTGTGCTGCCTCCATATTTTTGGATTAGATAGGTAGATAGATATCAAATTTGGAGGATGCTGAACCAAACTTTTGCTTATAAATAAATAAATATATATATATATGCACTGTGTGCTCAATTTGCATTTTTGATTATTCATTTTAATATTGAACAACTCCAGTGCAGTCGGTCAATTTAAAATGTTAATAAACCTGAACCCTGAATATTTAGGAAAATAAAAGTGAGGTTTTGTCTTTCTTATGAGAATATCTATGTGTGCAGAATTATTATTGTTTTTTTTAAACTCGTTTCTTGAAGAATTCTTTATAATAAATGTTACAAACATACAGCAATAAGATAGAAATCCGAATCCTGTTATAAACATCAGTAAATATCCATTTTAAAACAATGTTGCAGGTATTGTATCACACGTTTAACAATAGGTAACTGCAATACAGTAAAATATCTAATATATATAATCGTCTTATCCTGTCTCTCTGTCCAGGAAATCCCGCGTCGCTGATTGGGCCAATCAGCGACGCGGGATTTCAGAAAAAGATGGCGGCCGTTAGCGGCTCATCTGCCGGACGGAAGTCAGCGGCGATGCAGCCGGGAGATGAGCGGCGCTAGCTGCTCATCTCCCCGCTGCTGGCAGCACAAGTACCCCGACGGGCGGCGCCGCTGACCTCCATGCGGCTACTGTCGGGAGATCAGCGGCTTGGGCCGCTGATCTCCCGACGGCAAGTGTGAAGGGAGGGACGGCGACGCTGCCCGGTCCTCAGTAATACGGTTCGCTGATTTAAACACCGCTCTGCTGATTGGTCGCGGCCGCTACCAATCAGCGAGATTGGCGCCAAATTTAAACAACGCTCTGCTGATTGGTCGCGGCCGCCAGCAGCGAACAATCAGGGAGATTGGCGCCAAATTTAAACACCGCTCTGCTGATTGGTCGCAGTCGCCACCAATCAGCATTATTGGCGCCAAATCTAAACCCCGCTCTGCTGATTGGTCGCGACCGCTGGCCGCGACCAGTCAGCGATATTGGCGCCAAATTTAAACACCGTTTTGCTGATTGGTCTCGGTCGCGACTAATCAGCGATTTTAGCGCCAAATTTAAACAAGCTCTCCGGTCCTCACTAACACAGTTCGCTGAATGGTCGCGGCCGCCACCCGCAACCAATCACCGATATTGCCGCCAAATTTAAACACCGTTTTGCTGATTGGTCGCGGTTGCCGGCCGCGACCAATCAGCGATTTTGGCGCCAAATTTAAACAACGCTCTGCTGAATGCACCCGGTCAGCCGCGTACATATTGTAGAATACCCGATGCGTTAGAATCGGGCCACCATCTAGTATTAATATATAGGACATTGAAGTATCGGAATTATGTGAATATTACAGAGATCAAAGTATTTATTATTCAAGACAGGAGGACAGTCTTCTTGATCCATTTTATATCAGGAATCTCATCATCCCATGTATTTAGGAACCTGGCGCACATCGGGCTGCTACATATTTTTTAATTTCTTTGATTATTATTATTTATTCTTTCTGAATAACCTATTATTTTTTATTCCTTATAGTTCATTTTTCATTATTTTTCTTTATTTTTCATCTTTTATCTTTATTTTTCCCCTTTTTTATCTTTATTTTTTTATTTTATTTTATTTTTTATTAATTTTATTTTTTCCTTTATTTTTTTTCATTTTCATTTTTATTTTATTTTTCTTTCCTCTTATTCAGTCTTTTCCTATGTTTTTTTCCCTTCCTCTACACTTTTTATCTGCTCCTAGCATGGTTTCATTTTCCACCTCTTTCTCTCTTCTGTTTTTTTATGACAATAAAACTACCCCTCCTGCTTTCCCACCCATTCCTCATGTTCTGCTCCATCCGTTAGTGGCCTGACATACAGTACAGACCAAAAGTTTGGACACACCTTCTCATTTAAAGATTTTTCTGTATTTTCATGACTATGAAAATTGTACATTCACACTGAAGGCATCAAAACTTTGAATTAACACATGTGGAATTATATACTTAACAAAAAAATGTGAAACAACTGAAAATATGTCTTATATTCTAGGTTCTTCAAAGTAGCCACCTTTTGCTTTGATGACTGCTTTGCACACTCTTGGCATTCTCTTGATGAGCTTCAAGAGGTAGTCACCGGAAATGGTTTTCACTTCACAGGTGTGCCCTGTCAGGTTTAATAAGTGGGATTTCTTGCCTTTTAAATGGCGTTGGTACCATCAGTTGTGTTGTGCAGAAGTCTGGTGGATACACAGCTGATAGTCCTACTGAATAGACTGTTAGAATTTGTATTATGGCAAGAAAAAAGCAGCTAAGCAAAGAAAAACGAGTGGCCATCATTGCTTTAAGAAATGAAGGTCAGTCAGTGCGAAAAATTGGGAAAACTTTGAAAGTGTCCCCAAGTGCAGTTGCAAAAACCATCAAACGCTACAAAGAAACTGGCTCACATGAGGACCGCCCCAGGAAAGGAAGACCAAGAGTCACCTCTGCTTCTGAGGATAAGTTTATCCGAGTCACCAGCCTCAGAAATCGCAGGTTAACAGCAGCTCAGATTAGAGACCAGGTCAATGCCACACAGAGTTCTAGCAGCAGACACATCTCTTCAACAACTGTTAAGAGGAGACTTTGTGCAGCAGGCCTTCATGGTAAAATAGCTGCTAGGAAACCACTGCTAAGGACAGGCAACAAGCAGAAGAGACTTGTTTGGGCTAAAGAACACAAGGAACGGACATTAGACCAGTGGAAATCTGTGCTTTGGTCTGATGAGTCCAAATTTGAGATCTTTGGTTCCAACCACCGTGTCTTTGTGCGACGCAGAAAAGGTGAACGGATGGACTCTACATGCCTGGTTCCCACCGTGAAGCATGGAGGAGGAGGTGTGATGGTGTGGGGGTGCTTTGCTGGTGACACTGTTGGGGATTTATTCAAAATTGAAGGCATACTGAACCAGCATGGATACCACAGCATCTTGCAGCGGCATGCTATTCTATCCGGTTTGCGCTTAGTTGGACAATCATTTATTTTTCAACAGGACAATGACCCCAAACACACCTCCAGGCTGTGTAAGGGCTATTTGACCAAGAAGGAGAGTGAAGGGGTGCTACGCCAGATGACCTGGCCTCCACAGTCACCAGACCTGAACCCAATCGAGATGGTTTGGGGTGAGCTGGACCGCAGAGTGAAGGCAAAAGGGCCAACAAGTGCTAAGCATCTCTGGGAACTCCTTCAAGATTGTTCTAAGACCATTTCCGGTGACTACCTCTTGAAGCTCATCAAGAGAATGCCAAGAATGTGCAAAGCAGTCATCAAAGCAAAAGGTGGCTACTTTGAAGAACCTAGAATATAAGACATATTTTCAGTGGTTTCACACTGTTTTGTTAAGTATATAATTCCACATGTGTTAATTCATAGTTTTGATGCCTTCAGTGTGAATGTAAAATTTTCATAGTCATGAAAATACAGAAAAATCTTTCAATGAGAAGGTGTGTCCAAACTTTTGGTCTGTACTGTATATGATAAGGTTCCGCTTTGTATCTTATTTTACAGTTTGGGATAAATTAGTTCTAGATCAGGACTCTCCAGTGGACTTTGGACTTGGGGCTTCTTTGTGACCACCATTCAATCCCCCCACCTTCTATGTACCATCTGTTTCATTTTTTATAGTCCCATGTTAAGTATTGCTTATTTCTATTTTGCGTTGTACCCTGCATATTTATTTCCCCATAGAGACATAGTATCTTCTACACTATATATATTTTGGAGTTAGGGACCTGCCTACCTCCAACCCTGGTCTTCATGTATATTGTTTGGTGGCTCTTACAAACTGCAATACATATATATTTTTCACCATTGCTCATAGACTTGGTGTCTGTATCTGCCAGATCTTGTGGTCCTCACTTAAGCATTACGTCATATCTATCTTTATAGTTTCATGTTCTGTATTATATTTCTCATGTTAAGTCTTTTGTTTTTTTATTTGTTGTGTGGCGCCCCTGAGGGTTCAGTCGCCACAGGGGTACTGCACGTCAGATAGAGATGTGGTATCTCCTCTCCCAGGTAAGGATGGAGCATCACTCAGAACCCCACTTCGCACTCAACACTACACCACTCCTGTCCTGTAGGGGGCCTAAATGGACCAGGGTGCTGCCCTGGCCCGGGATAGAGGAGATGGGGGGTAACCAAAGATAGGGGGAACCAAGTAGTGGGTGAGGGTGGAGGAAACACTTACAGGAAGCACTTATAGAACCATATATAATAAATGGCCATCTTTAGTTCAAGGTCTTTTGATTGTGGTCTTCTGTCAGGGTCCAGCAAGAGTCTGCAGCTGGCTGAAGATTCACGGTCCTCGTTCTCTGGCCTTGAGACGAGGAGCGGGTCAGGGTTAACCAGTTTCTCTGCCCGGTCAGGGTCCTGTTCTAAGAAGGCCTTGGAGGGGAGCAGAGGAGATAGGCTCCACAGGCAAAAGGATCCCAGGGGAATACGGACGGAGCGGAGTCGCCACCTGTATTCTTCACTCTGGCTTAGCCAGAGGGATTCCTTCTGCAAGAGGGGTGACCGGCTCCCGATATCTGACTGTGTACTTCACGTCACTGTTGGAAAAGCCCGGCGGCTTAGTGGATCCCAGGGAGGAACACAAGCGGGAGGAGAGAAAAAGGAGAGGAACACACCAGCGGGGTCTTGACAGGTGCCCTTGATCTACCTGGGAAGTGCTGAACCCCCTACCCGGTGGCCGCAGTACGCCGTGTGTAGCAGAGAGAAGCTTTGCGGCTGAAAGTACATCTAAAGTGAGTAAAGACCAGGATGACTTCATCCACCGCCTCCGCTTGTTTATTCCTGCGCGGCACTGCACCCACCATACCTCCACACAGATCGTTCATTGATCACTGCCCTGAGGCCTACTCCGCCTGTGGGGAGTAGTACCAAACCGAGCTGCCATAACATCAGCCTCAGAGGACTGTTGCAGCGCTCGTGGCCTTCACCAGAAACCACAGGTGGCGAAGTCAAACAACCACTCATCCAATTGCCCATATTTTTCATGTGACAGCCCTGGGCACGGAACGGGCCAAGGCCACGACTGCATCCCCGCGACATCTGCAAGGCCCGGCTCCGAGTATCCCCCATAGCCCAGGGAGGGCGATTCAGTTGCCTCTACAGTATATGTTTGACAAAGGTCTTTGATGATGGAAACGTTACTTGTAATACACACTGTCCATATGGACCACTGCAATAAAAGATTCACGTTTTTCACTCTACTCACCTCAGAGTGACGGATTCTTTCTACTATTTGATTGATACGGATTGGGATCCTATCCGGGGACCTACAATTACCAGGAGTGCTGTATTTTATTGCTACTACTTAATAACATCACTGTTTTATCTGCGGCAGATCTAGCGGTTCTCTGAATGCTGAGCTCTGTATATCACCACCCACACCACTGATTGGCAGCTTCCTGTCTACACTGTGCATAGGCAGAAAGCTGCCAATCAGTGGTGGGGGCTATGTTGGATTACCTGGCAACAGGTTTACTAGTCATCTAATGATAATTTCCTGCTGATACTATTGTAAAAAACTGGCAAGTCCTTCGGTCGACAAAATGGACCAAGGAAATAGAGGTAGAAACCACTGTAGCACATTCTATTATTATTATGATGATGATTCAAACGTGAATAACTGCATTTATAATTCTGCTGGTAAGTTTTGGAAACAATCAGAAAGCTGGATGGATTGATGGCTCCCAATCAGATGAGCTCTTGTAACGCAGAAAGGTATTTTGTTATTCCTATATCAGATGAATGTACAGAGGCTGATGACATCTCATTAATGCAAATGATCAGAGTAAGCTCCGCACAGACACTGAAGTGGCAGGGAATGCTGGGGGATTTCAGCTTTACAGAAAGACTTCAGCTTTATCTACTGTCATGTAAAGCCCTTTCCTCATTAACCTGAACACATGAGTGAACAGAGTCACAGCCTCCAGTATCCCTGAGTGCAATTTTTCTAGTCTGATTTTCTAGTCTGTTTTGCTTCAATTTCCTATAAAATGAAGGTCCTCTATGATCCTAACCCTATAAAAACAACCCCAATAAGGTCAAAGGATTAGACCACATCCATTTTGTTGGGATATCCCAGAGTGAATACTCATTGTTGGTCTGATGTATTGACCAAGCTCTCAATATGGCTAATTTATCCTTCACCCCTGGTGAGCGGGTTCTTCAGACCTGGGTGGTGTCAAGGTGATTTGGAGATCTACGCAGGGTGATGTGGATCCAAGGAGGCGTTTCAACCTATGGGTTTATCCTCTGCTTAGCCAACAGGTCTCTAAAGGCCACTTCTTACTGGCTGTATGGGGAGCTACAGCGCAACCCTGACAGATTGTTCTCATTTTGCCGCATGCACCTTGTAACCATTGATCGCCTGTTGGAGGAGCTTCATCCTGGCCTTTAGTTCCTAAACACAACAATTAGGCGCTGTATTTCGGTAGAGGAACATCTTTTTATCGCCCTCAGGTAAGTTTAAACTGTGCCATTTGATTTGATTCTAGTGGTGCTTAATTTATAAGGAGGTGATGCCGCCCTTCCTTTGCGGAGTGCTATGGCTCCTCACAAGCTTGCCTCTGTCTTTAGGTAAAACGTTCCTGTAAGCAAACCAAGAGATTTGTGCACAATCAGCTCTGCTAGGCCACATAAATGGAGCCAGTATGGTGGGCCTTCATCTCATTTTATATATGATGGGTTCTGGCGTCCATGTCACTTGTAGATACATAAATGTGTTTTTTACATTTTAATAGCTTGTGCAAATACAGAATGATTTGACTCACATTATGAGATGTCCTTCCCCTCCTATTAATTATATACTGTGGTTACCAGGCTCCATATAATTGCCATCAGTCCACATAACAATTGTTCCACTAAACCACCCAAAAAGCAATATAATGTTCAAGCACCTTGTGATTTATAGTTGATGCCAGTGTGGCCCTAAACAGTGGTGTGATTGGAGGCAGTTGGGCCCCGGTGCAAGATTTGGATGGCCCACCATCCTGATTTTTAATATAGGTGTATATATATATACAGTATATACTGTACATATATATACAGTATAGTGAAAAGGCAACGTTTCGTTCCAAGTGTGGAACTTTCTCAAGCAGTGCAATGGTATACATTGATATATTAAATAGGTGCAGCAATGATATCAATAAATAAACATTCCAGCACATCATAAAAATTACATATATAAAGTGCTTACATAAGATCCTTCCATTTTTGTCCCAATTCCACAAAATGCTTTCACATAGGTAAATCTAATTTCTTTTTCCTAATTGTATATCGATGGTGGTTTATTCTAGTTTTAAAATCCCAAGTTGTTTTCCCCACATATAACAGTTTACATGGGCATTGTAAAACATAGATAACATATTCAGTATCACATGCCATATAGAACTTAGTATTAAATATTGTTTGAGACATGGGATTGTTGGAAATTCTCACCCTTTAACATATACATGTTACACGCACGCCTCTAGGTTCAGGTAGGGGCGAAACAGGTTACATCCTGGGGGAACAGTTACTCAGGGAGACCATAGACCATGTGCTGCAGCTTCTCTCAGGCACACAGGGGTATTGACCCTCAGGCACAAACACGTAGGTTGTTTCACTTGGTGACCAGACACACTTGACAAGAGTCCTTATAAACGGTAGAACAGTAGCTTTTAATAAGAAACCGCACAGCCAGTGCAAGTTAAGTCTTATAAGCAACAGACTCCAGTAACAAACAATACAGTTTCCTTAGCAGCACAGCAGTGCACAGTCTTCCCAGTAGTACAGAACAGCACAGTTCTAATGCAAAGGCACATTAATGAACACAGCATTCTTTACAGCAGAGGGAGATGGAGGAGGGGGGATGGGTTTGCTGAGGGAGATGATCCCTGTGACACCATTTCTTACAGTCCTTATCTGTCTGCCTGACAATACTCTGCACTGTTAGTTCAGGAACTCTTCCTGACCTGTGCTTAGCTTCACTCCTGACTTGAATCCTTTTCACTTGCAGTGGTGCTTCTGTGAGATACAGAACACACACACCACCTTTCTCTTTGGCTCCAGCCAGACAGTACACAACTTCCCCACAATCCCCCTGGGGCTCTGCTAAAACACTCCCCTTCTCCTGTGACTGTGTTAAACCCTCTAGTTGCTGGATGCTTCTGGAGCACAACACTTCCTGTCTCATGTACCTGTGTTACTTCTAATAGTTGCTGAATGCTTTTAAAGCAACAGCCCTACTTCTGCATGCCACACATTTCCCTCCTTTTTGAATGTCGTCCTCGACATTCGTCTTAATTGATCAATCTAACCAATTCTGAGACAGTGGTGAAAGTTGAATAACTTTATATGCAAATTGGCATTGTGAAATTAGTATAACGTTCATAAACATTGATAACAACTTAATCTTATAACCTTTTTCTTGTAGGATGCCTATAAGAAATAAACAATTAACACAATTAAAACACTCAGCATCTCTTCAGCTGGAGCTTTTCGTACGTCTTCAACCAGCTCTCTCTCTCTATGCTTTAACAGTTCTTTGTTTCTACAAAGTCTTTTAAGGAAAATCAAAGCATGAAAACAAGTCTTTCCACCAGGCAACATCTTCAATACTGCCTCACGTTGGTGAATACCACTCAAGTGGGCTTACCTAGTCCACAGGCAGAGATACCTGTTTCCAGTCGACAGTCCTTGACACTTGACTCGGTTCAGCAAGTGTCTCATACGTCAGCATCATGGGCTTCCTCACTTCTCGCGTCGACATCCTCCTGGTGGGTTGTTCCTCAGAGACCACGGGTTCTTCGGTCACAGAAGTTTCTTCCGCCGCACTCATTTCCCGTGCATCCTCATGGAGCTGCCTCTGTAAGTTCCTGTACTTCTCCTGAGTCGCTTGTTTCCGCACAGTCTGGTAATTTTGCTCCTCCTGAGTCTCTATCGGTCTCTTCAGGAGCCAGTGTGCGATCATCAGATCTGAATTGGACTTCATCTATACTCTTTGGTACGAACTCTGGAGCCTCAGGGTTTAGTTAACTCTCCTGAGGATGGTACAGCCCTCTCCTTGCTGGTCCGAGAGATACAATGGTGTGTTCTTCTCCATCGGAACTTTCAAGGTCACTATTCACCTCCGGAGCTTCAGTCTGTGGCGGTCTTTTAGTCAATCTCGGACGATGTCAGTCTACTTCTGGGAAGTCTTGTTGTGGTGGGAGATAGTCACAGGGTAGTAGTAAATTCCGATGGACTATTCTGGTTTTCTTGTCTCCCATTTCCAATCGGATTTCATACACTGGGCTGTCATCAGCTTTTCTTCTTACGACCACATACACCTCGTCTTCCCAGTACGAACGTTTTCCTGGACCGCCTTTCTCACGTACTTTCTTGACTAGCACCTGGCTTCCTGGTGCCAATTCTGCTCCATAACATTTTCGATCATAGTACTCATTACTCTTGCTCAGTCCTTGCGTAACTACTTTGGGCGCTATATTGTATGCCCCTGCCATCCGTTCCTTCCATTTCCGAACGTACTCCTGATACAATCTGTAAGTCTCTGACACCGGAGTATGGAACATGATGTCGATTGGCAGTCTTGGCGACCGTCCATACAATAGGAAAAAGGGTGAGCAACCCGTTGGACTTTGCACAGTTATAGGCATGTACCACTTTTGACAGAGAACTCTTCCAGTCTTTCTTCTCATCAGCAGTTAAAGTGCGCAACATTGACAATAATGATTGGTTAAAACATTCCACTTGTCCATTACCTTCTGAGTGATAGGGCGTTTTGTGGGATCTCTGAATTCTACAGTACTTTCCGAGCTTGGCAAAGAGCTGGTTCTCAAATTCTCTTTCTTGGCCGTGGCGTAACCTTGTAGTGAACCCAAACCTCACAGCAAAATCATTGAAGATCTTCTCTGCCGCTGTTCGACCCGATGTATTGGTGGTGGCATATGCTTGAGCAAATCGTGTAAAATGGTCCATCACCACCAAGATGTATTAGTAACCACCCTTGCACGTCTCGAGATGTAGAAAGTCTATTGAGACCATCTCAAATGGATATGTAGTTTGGATGTTTCCCATAGGTGCCCGGGTTGATGTGTTGATGTGTTTCAGACACGCACACTCCCTGGTCACGTACCTCTCAATACCTCTCTGTATGTACGGCCAGAAGAAACGTTCATGGATCAAGTTGGTTGTCCTTTCCACTCCCAGGTGTCCCATGTTTTCATGGAGTGCTTTGAAGACCAACCTATGGAATACTCTGGGTAGTACCAACTGCCGTTTTTGTCCTCCTTTACGATACAGGATACCGTCTTCAGTGAGGTAGAGCTTCGTCCACTCTTTAATTAAAACAGATACTGCTGATGACTCATTGGCTCTCTCTCGTTTACTTGGAAACCGATTTTGGTCCACATAAAGTAGTATTCTACCAATTATCTAATCTTCCCGTTGTGCTGCTGTTTTGGTAATTGTTGAATAGACCGGGGGTGATCTTGTGCTCTCGTTTTTATGGTGTTTTCCACCATCAACGGATACCATAATTGTGTGTCTTCCTCCTGATAAGCTTGTACTGCTTGGGTACTGATCTCAATTGCTTCCAGACTGACTTCCTCCGAGCATTCTTGCATGAACTCCTCAGGCTCTAGTGGCATTCTTGACAATCCGTCAGCATCCACATTGCATTTTCTTGGCCTGTACTTGATGCTGAAATTGAAGTCAGCTAGTTCAGCAACCCATTTCTGACCCGTTGCAATCAGTTTGGCTGTAGTAAGGACATAGGTCAAAGGGTTTTTGTCAGTGCATACCTCAAACTCTTTCCTCTAGTAGAACTAATCTCTAAATCGTTCTCAGATAGCCCATTTCAATGCCAGGAACTCCAATTTTCTGGAATGTAGATGGTATTTCTTCTCGACATCTGTCAACGTTCTAGAACCGTAACCGATCACTCTCATTTTTCCATCTTGATGCTGATACAGGGCAGCTCCCAGTCCAACTTGAGAAGCGTTACAATGAAGAACAAATGGTAAATTGAAATCAGGATATCCCAAGGTTTTACCAGGTAGTCTACTAGTTTTTCCAATACCTCCTGGTGGTCGGCTGTCCAGAGAATGGGCTGATGGGATGAAACAGCGTTCTTTCTTTTAAGCCATGTCCTACCCGCGTTCTTCTTTTTCTCCGTGAGTGTTGTTGTCTCTGTTATCCCCCCCAAGAGGAGGTATAGTACGGCGACAATCCTGGAGAAGTTCCGAACGTAAGTATGATAGTAGGAGAGGAATCCTAATATCTGCATCAACTCCCTGACGGTCGAGGGCTGCCTGTCTTTTAAGGTTAGTACAGGAGCGATTTCTGCTGGGTCCATGGTATATCCTTCTCTGGACACAATTTTCCCTAGAAAGCGGACTTGTCTTTTGAACAGTTCACACTTCTTTGGGGTCAACTTAACTCCATGTTGTTGATATCGTTGAAATACGGTCCTCACGTGTTCAACATGCTCCCGGAAGGTTTTGCTGTGTACCACATTGTCATCCAAGTACGGCTGGCAGATATCGTCCCTCAATCCTTCTAAACATGACTCCATGCTCATCTGAAATTATGCTGGAGCTGAACTGAGTCCAAACGGTATGCAGATCCACTCATATAATCTCCACGGTGTGATGAATGCTGTCAAAGGTCTACTGGACTCTTCGACAAACCTTTGGTGGTATGCCTTACTCTGATCGAGGACAGAGAACCAGGTGCTTCTTGATTGGCTATCCGTCATATCTTGGATCTTTGGTATCGGGTGTCGATCAGGTACTGACTTTCGGTTTAGCTCCCAGTAATCACAACAGAGTCACAACGTACCATCCTTCTTCCTAACACAGAAAATTGGAGAGGAATAAGATGACTTCGACTTTTGGACCCAACCTCTCTTGATGAGATCTTGTGAATATTCTTTCACTTCACAATGTAATGGTTTTAGCACAGACATGTCACTTCTGGTTACTGGGGTCGTGTCTTTCAAATTGATTTTCAAATGCAATGACGGGATACTGCCTATATCAGAGTCATATCAGAGTCATCTTTGGAGAACACATGACACTATTCTCTCAGCATTTGTTTTGCTACCGCTATATCTTCAGCACACAAGTGTTCCAGGGGTACTGGGGGATCCCAGGACCCCGAGGTGGGTTGCACAATTTCCTCCCCTGGGCAATATATGGGGCCATTATACTGTATGGAGCAATATATGGGGCCCATTATATACTATATGAGGCCCTTATACTGTATTGAGCAATTTATGGTGCCCAGTATATACAGTATGGAGCAAAATATGTGGCACATTATATACTATATGGGGCCATTTTACTGTGCAGCAATATATGGGACCATTATACTGTATGGAGCAATATATGGGGCCTATTATACTGTATGAAGCAATATATGGGACCATTATACTGTATGGAGCAATATATGGGGCCTATTATACTGTATGAAGCAATATATGGGACAATTATACTGTATGGAGCAATATATGGGGGCCTATTATACTGTATGAAGTAATATATGGGACCATTATACTGTATGGAGCAATATATGGGGCCTATTATATACTATATGGGGCCATTATACTGTATGGAGCAATATATGGGGCCCAGTATATACTGTATGGAGCAATATATGAGGCCCAGTATATACAGTATTGAGCAAAAAAATGGCCATTTATATATTATAAGGGGCCATTATACTGTGGAGCAATATCTGGGGCTCAGTATATACTGTATGGAGCAATATATGGGGCCCATAATATACTATATGGGGCCATTATACTGTATGGAGCAATATATGGGGTCCAGTATATACTGTATGGAGCACTATGTGGGGCCTATTATATACTATATGTGGTCCAGCATATACTGTATGGAGCAATATATGGGGCCCAGTATATACTGTATGGAGCACTATATGGGACCTATTATATACTATATGTGGTCATTATACTGTTTGGAGCACTATATGGGTCCATTATGCTGTATGGAGCAATGTATGGGGCCCATTATATACTGTATGGAGCAATATATGGGGCCCATTATATACTATATGTGGTCATTATACTGTATGGAGCAATATATGGGGCCTATTATATACTATATGTGGTCATTATACCGTATGGAACACTATATGGGGCTATTATGCTGTAAGGAGCAATATATGGGGCCCATTATATAATATATGGGGCCATTATACTGTATTTTACAATTTATGGAGCCCATTAAATACTATATGGGGCCATTATACTGTGCAGCAATATATGGGGACCAGTAAGTACTGTATGGAGCAATATATGGGGCCCAGTATATACAGTATGGAGCAATATATGGGGCCAAGTATATACTGTATGGAGGAAAATATGGGACCCAGTATATACAGTATGGAGCCAAAAATGTGTCCCTTTATATATTATAAAGGGAAATTATACTGTGCAGCAATAAATGGGGCTCAGTATATACTGTATGGAGCAATATATGGGGCTCATTACATACTATGTGGAGCAATATATGGGGCCTATTATATGCTACATGGGGCCATAATACTGTATGGAGCAATATATGTCGGCCATTATATACTATATGGGGCCATTGTACTGTATGAAGCAATATATGGGACACAGTATATACTGTATGGAGCATTATATGAGGCCCATTATATACTCTATGGGGCCATTATACTTTATGGAGCAATATATGGGGCCCATTATATACTATATGGAGATAATATACTGTATGGAACAATTTATGGGGCCCAATATATACAGTATGGAGCCAAAAATGTGTCCCTTTATATATTATAAGGGGAAATTATACTGTGCAGCAATAAATGGGACTCAGTATATACTGTATGGAGCAATATATGGGGCCCATTATATACTGTGTGGAGCAATATATGGGGCCTATTATATGCTATATGGGGCCATAATACTGTATGGAGCAATATATGTCAGCCATTATATACTATATGGGGCCATTGTACTGTATGAAGCAATATATGGGACACAGTATATACTGTATGGAGCATTATATGGGGCCCATTATATATTATATGGGGCCATTATACTGTATTTTACAATTTATGGAGCCCATTAAATACTATATGGGGCCATTATACTGTGCAGCAATATATGGGGACCAGTAAGTACTGTATGGAGCAATATATGGGGCCCAGTATATACAGTATGGAGCAATATATGAGGCCAAGTATATACTGTATGGAGCAAAATATGGGACCAGTATATACAGTATGGAGCCAAAAATGTGTCCCTTTATATATTGTAAGGGGAAATTATACTGTGTAGCAATAAATGGGGCTCAGTATATACTGTATGGAGCAATATATGGGGCCCATTATATACTGTGTGGAGCAATATATGGGGCCTATTATATGCTATATGGGGCCATAATACTGTATGGAGCAATATATGTCGGCCATTATATACTATATGGGGCCATTGTACTGTATGAAGCAATATATGGGACACAGTATATACTGCATGGAGCATTATATGAGGCCCATTATATACTCTATGGGGCCATTATACTGTATGGAGCAATACTGTATATGGGGCCCAGTATATACTATATGGAGCCATTATACTGTATGGAGCAATATATGGGGCCCATTATATACTATATGGAGATAATATACTGTATGGAACAATTTATGGGGCCCAGTATATACTGTATGGAGCCAAAAATGTGTCCCTTTATATATTATAAGGGGAAATTATACTGTGCAGCAATATATGGGGCCCAGTATATACTGTATGGAGCAATATATGGGGCCCATTATATACTGTGTGGAGCATTATATGGGGCCTATTATATGCTATATGGGGCCATAATACTGTATGGAGCAATATATGTTGGCCATTATATACTATATGGGGCCATTGTACTGTATGAAGCAATATATGGGACACAGTATATACTGTATGGAGCATTATATGAGGCCCATTATATATTCTATGGGGCCATTATACTGTATGGAGCAATACTGTGTATGGGGCCCAGTATATACTATATGGAGCCATTATACTGTATGGAGCAATATATGGGGCCCATTATATACTATATGGAGATAATATACTGTATGGAACAATTTATGGGGCCCAGTATATACTGTATAGAGCAATACATGGAGCCCATTATATACTATATGGGGCAATTATATTGTATGGAACAATTTATTGGGCCCAGTATATACTGTGAGGAGCAATACA
Source organism: Phyllobates terribilis (assembly GCF_046119375.1). Classification (NCBI taxonomy): domain Eukaryota; kingdom Metazoa; phylum Chordata; class Amphibia; order Anura; family Dendrobatidae; genus Phyllobates; species Phyllobates terribilis. The sequence continues at coordinate 4,123,969 of NW_027362902.1, forward strand.
TTGGGCCCATTATATACTACATGGGGCCTTTATATTGTTTGGAGCTATTTAGAGGACCCAGTATATACTGTGTGGAACAATATATAGGGCCCATTATATACTATATGGGGCCATTATACTGTATGGAGCAATATATGGGACCATTATACTGTATGAAGCAATACATGGGGCCAATTCTATACTATATGGGGCCATTATACTGTATGGAGCAATACATGGGGCCCATTATATACTATATAGGGCCCATTATATACTATATGGGGCCAATATACTGTATGGACAAGATATAGGGCCAATTATATACTGTATGGAGCAATATAAGGGGCCTATTATATACTATATGGGGCCATTATAGTGTATGGAGCAATAAATGGGGCTCAGTATATACTGTATGGAGCAATATATGGGGCCCATTATATACTGTATGGAGCAATATATGGGGCCCATTATATACTATATGTGGTCATTATACCGTATGGAACACTATATGGGGCTATTATGCTGTAAGGAGCAATATATGGGGCCCATTATATATTATATGGGGCCATTATACTGTATTTTACAATTTATGGAGCCCATTAAATACTATATGGGGCCATTATACTGTGCAGCAATATATGGGGACCAGTAAGTACTGTATGGAGCAATATATGGGGCCCAGTATATACAGTATGGAGCAATATATGGGGCCAAGTATATACTGTATGGAGCAAAATATGGGACCCAGTATATACAGTATGGAGCCAAAAATGTGTCCCTTTATATATTATAAGTGGAAATTATACTGTGCAGCAATAAATGGGGCTCAGTATATACTGTATGGAGCAATATATGGGGCCCATTATATACTATGTGGAGCAATATATGGGGCCTATTATATGCTATATGGGGCCATAATACTGTATGGAGCAATATATGTCGGCCATTATATACTATATGGGGCCATTGTACTGTATGAAGCAATATATGGGACACAGTATATACTGTATGGAGCATTATATGAGGCCCATTATATACTCTATGGGGCCATTATACTATAAAGAGCAATATATGGGGCCCATTATATACTATATGGAGATAATATACTGTATGGAACAATTTATGGGGCCCAATATATACAGTATGGAGGCAAAAATGTGTCCCTTTATATATTATAAGGGGAAATTATACTGTGCAGCAATAAATGGGGCTCAGTATATTCTGTATGGAGCAATATATGGGGCCCATTATATACTGTGTGGAGCAATATATGGGGCCTATTATATGCTATATGGGGCCATAATACTGTATGGAGCAATATATGTCGGCCATTATATACTATATATGGGGCCATTGTACTGTATGAAGCAATATATGGGACACAGTATATACTGTATGGAGCATTATATGAGGCCCATTATATACTTTATGGGGCCATTATACTGTATGGAGCAATACTGTATATGAGGCCCAGTATATACTATATGGAGCCATTATACTGTATGGAGCAATATATGGGGCCCATTATATACTATATGGAGATAATATACTGTATGGAACAATTTATGGGGCCCAGTATATACTGTATAGAGCAATACATGGAGCCCATTATATACTATATGGGGCAATTATATTGTATGGAACAATTTATTGGGCCCAGTATATACTGTGAGGAGCAATACATTGGGCCCATTATATACTACATGGGGCCTTTATATTGTTTGGAGTTATTTAGAGGACCCAGTATATACTGTGTGGAACAATATATAGGGCCCATTATATACTATATGGGGCCATTATACTGTATGGAGCAATATATGGGGCCATTATACTGTATGGAGCAATACATGGGGCCAATTATATACTATATGGGGCCATTATACTGTATAGAGCAATACATGGGGCCCATTATATACTATATAGGGCCCATTATATACTATATGGGGCCAATATACTGTATGGACAAGATATGGGGCCAATTATATGCTGTATGGAGCAATATAAGGGGCCTATTATATACTATATGGGGCCATTATAGTGTATGGAGCAATAAATGGGGCTCAGTATATACTGTATGGAGCAATATATGGGGCCCATTATATACTGTATGGAGCAATATATGGGGCCCATTATATACTGTATGTAGCAATATATGAGGCCATTATACTGTATGGAGCAATATGTGGGGCCTATTATGTACTATAAGGGGCTATTATACTGTATGGAGAGATATATGTGGCCATTATACTGTATGGAACAATATATGGGGATCATTATATACTATATGGGGCCATTATACTTTATGGAGCAATATATGGATCCAGTATATACTGTATGGAGCACTATATGGGGTCCATTATATACTATATGGCACCATTATACTTTATGGAGCAATATATGAGGTCCAGTGTATGCTGTATGGAGCAATATATGGGGCCCATTATACTGTATGGAGCATTATATGGGGCCTATTATATACTATATGTGGTCATTATACTGTATGGAGCACTATATTGGGCCATTATACTGTATTTAGTAATTTATGGTGCCCAGGATATACAGTATGGAGCAAAATATGTGGCACATTATACACTATATGGGGCCATTACACTGTATGGAGCAATATATGGGGCCATTATTTACTATATAGGGCATTATACTGTGCAGCAATATATAGGGCTCAGTATATAATGTATGGAGCAATATATGGGGCCCATTATATACTATATGGGGCCATTATACTGTATGGAGCAATAAATGGGGCCTATTATATACTATATGTGGCCATTTTACTGTATGGAGCAATATATCGGGCCCATTATATAATATATGGAGCCATTATACTGTATGCATCAATATATGGGGCCCATTATATTCTATATGGGGCCATTATACTGTGGATTAATATCTGGGCCCAGTATATACTGTATGGAGCAATATATGGGGCCCAGTATATACTGTTTGGAGCAATATATGGGGCCTATTATATACTATATGTGGTCATTATACTGTATGGAGCACTATATGTGGCCATTATGCTGTATGGAGCAATATATGGGGCCCATTATATACTGTATGGAGCAATATATGGGGCCCAATATATGCTATATGTGGCCATTATACTGTATGGAGCAATATATGGGGCCTATTATATACTATATGTGGTCATTATACTATATGGAGCACTATATGGGGCCATTATGCTGTATGGAGCAATATATGGGGCCCATTATATATTATATGGGGCCATTTTACTGTATTTAGCAATTTATGGAGCCTATTATATATTATATGGGGCCATTATACTGTGCAGCAATATATGGGGCCCAGTATATACTATATGGAGCAATATATGGGGCCCATTATATACTATAAGTGGCCATTATACTATACGGAACAATATATCGGGCTTATTTTATACTATATGGGGCCATAATACTGTGCAGCAATATAAGGGGCACAGTAAGAAGTGTATGGAGCAATATATTGGGCCCAGTATATACATTATGGAGCAATATATGGGGCCCAGTATATACTGTATGGAGCAATATATTGGGCCCATTGTATAATATATGGGTCCATTATACTGTATGGAGCAATTTATGGAGCCCATTATATACTATATGGAGCAATTATATTGTATATGGGGCCCAGTATATACTGTATTTAGCAATATATTGGGGCCCAGTATATACAGTATTGAGCAAAAAATGTGGCCCTTTATATATTACATGGGGCCATTATACTTTGCAGCAATATATGGGGCCCAGTATATACTGTATGGAGCAATATTTGGGGCCTATTATATACTATATGTGGCCATTACACTGTATGGAGCAATATATGGGGCCTATTATATACTATATATGGCCATTACACTGTATGGAGCAATATATGGGACCTATTATATACTATATGTGACCATTATACTGTATGGAACAGTATCTAGGGCCCAGTATATACTGTATGGAGCAATATATTGGGCCCATTATATAATATATGGGGCCATTATACTGTATGGAGCAATATATGGGCCTAGTATATACTCTATGGAGCAATATATTGGGCCCATTATATAATATATGGGGCCATTATACTGTATGGAGCAATATATGGGGCCCAGTATATACTCTATGGAGCAATATATGGAGCCTATCATATACTATATGAGGGGGTTATACTGTATGGAGAAATATATGTGGCCATTATACTGTATGGAACAATATATGGGGCTCATTATATACTATATGCGGCCTTTATACTTTATAGAGCAATATATGGGGTCCAGTATATACTGTATAGAGCACTATATTGGGCCATTATACTGTATGGAGCAATATGTGGGGCCCAATTATATACTATAAGGGGCTATTATACCGTATGGAGCAATATATGGGGTCCATTATATACTATATGGGGCCATTATGCTTTATGGAGCAATATATGGGGTCCAGTATATACTGTGTGGAGCAATATATGGGGCCCATTATACTGTATGGAGCACTATATGGGGCCATTATACTGTATTGAGCAATTTATGGTACCCAGTATATACAGTTTGGAGCAAAATATGTGGCACAGTATACACTATATGGGGCCATTATACTGTATGGAGCAATATATGGGGCCATTATACTGTGCAGCAATATATGGGGCCCAGTAAGTACTGTATGGAGCAATATATGGGGCCCAGTTTGTACTGTATGGAGCAATATATGGGGCCCAGTATATACAGTATAGAGCAATATATGGGGCCCAGTTTGTACTGTATGGAGCAAAATATGGGGCCCAGTATATACTGTATGGAGCAATATATGGGGCCCAGTATATACTGTATGGAGCAATATATGGGGCCCATTATATACAGTATGGAGCAAAAAATGTGGCCCTTATATATTATAAGGGGAAATTATACTGTGCAGCAATATATGGGGCTCAGTATATACTGTATGGAGCAATATATGGGGCCCTTTATATACTGTGTGGAGCAATATATGGGGCCTCTTATATGGTATATGGGGCCATGATACTGTATGGAGCAATATATGTAGGCCATTATATACTATATGGGGCCATTATACTGTATGAAGCAATATATGGGGTCCAGTATGTACTGTATGGAGCAATATATGGGGCCCATTATATACAGTATGGAGCAAAAAATGTGGCCCTTATATATTATAAGGGGAAATTATACTGTGCAGCAATATATGGGGCTCAGTATATACTGTATGGAGCAATATATGGGGCCCTTTATATACTGTGTGGAGCAATATATGGGGCCTCTTATATGGTATATGGGGCCATGATACTGTATGGAGCAATATATGTAGGCCATTATATACTATATGGGGCTATTATACTGTATGGAACAATTTATGGGGCCCAGAATATTCCGCATAGAGCAAAACATGGAGCCCATTATATACTATATGGGGCAATTAAATTGTATGGAACAATTTATGGGGCCCAGTATATAATGTGTGGAGCAGTACATTGGGCCCATTATATACTACATGGGGCCTTTATATTGTTTGGAGCAATTTAGAGGACCCAGTATATACTGTATGGAACAATATATAGGGCCCATTATATACTATATGGGGCCATTATACTGTATGGAGCAATATATGGGGCCCATTATATACTATATAAGGTCATTATACTGTATGGAGCAATACATGGGGCCAATTATATACTATATGGGGCCATTATACTGTATGAAGCAAGATATGGGGCCCATTATATACTGTATGGAGCAATATAAGGGGCCTATTATATACTATATGGGGCCATTATACTGTATAGAGCAATATATGGTGCGTATTATATACTATATGAGGCCATTATAGTGTATGGATCATTAAATGGGGCTCAGTATATACTTTATGGAGCAATATATGGGGCCCATTATATACTCTATGGAGAAATATATGGGGCCCATCATATACTGTATGTAGCAATATATGGGGCTATTATACTGTATGGAGTAATATGTGGGGCCTATTATATACTATAAGGGGCTATTATACTGTATGGAGAAATATATGTGGCCAGTATACTGTATGGAACAATATATGGGGCTCATTATATACTATATGGGGCCATTATACTTTATGTAGCAATATATGGGGTCCAGTATATACTGTATGGAGCACTATATTGGGCCATTATACTGTATGGAGCAATATGTGGGGCCCATTATATACTATATGGGGCCATTATACTTAATGGAGCATTATATGGGGTCCAGTATATACTGTGAGGAGCAATATATGGGGCCCATTCTACTGTTTGGAGCACTATATGGGGCCTATTATATACTATATGGGGCCATTATATTGTATTGAGCAATTTATGGTGCCTAGTATATACAGTATGGAGCAAAATATGTGGCACATTATACACTATATGGGGCCATTATACTGTATGGAGCAATATATGGGGCCCATTATATGCTATATGGGGCCATTATACTGTGCAGCAATACAGTTATATGAAAAAGTTTGGGCACCCCTATTAATCTTAAACTTAATGTTTTATAAAAATTGGTGTTTTTGAAACAGCTATTTCAGTTTGATATATGTAATAACTGTTGGACACAGTAATGTTTCTACCTTGAAATGAGATTTATTATACTAACAGAAAATGTGCAATCTGCATTCAAACAAAATTTGACAGGTGCATAAGTATGGGCACCCTTATCATTTTCTTGGTTTAAATACTCCTACCTACTTTTTACTGACTTACTAAAGCACTTTTATTGGTTTTGTAACCTTATTGAGCTTTGAACTTCATAGCCAGGTGTTTGCAATCATGAGAAAAGCTACTTAAAGTGGCCACTTGCAAGTTGTTCTCCTGTTTGAATCTCCTCTGAAGAGTGGCATCATGGGCTCCTCAAAACAACTGTCAAATGATCTGAAAACAAAGATTATTCAACATAGTTGTTCAGGGGAAGGATACAAAAAGCTGTCTCAGAGATTTAACCTGTCAGTTTCCACTGTGAGGAACATAGTAAGGAAATGGAAGAACACAGGGACAGTTCTTGTTAAGGCCAGAAGTGGCAGGCCAAGAAAAACATCAGAAAGGCAGAGAAGAAGAATGGTGAGATCAGTCAAGGACAATCCTCAGACCACCTCCAGAGAGCTGCAGCATCAACTTGCTGCAGATGGTGTCACTGTGCATCGGTCAACTATACAACGCACTTTGCACAAGGAGAAGCTGTATGGGAGAGTGATGCGAAAGAAGCCATTTCTGCAAGCACACCACAAACAGTCGGCTGAGGTATGCAAAAGCACATTTGGAGAAGCCAATTTCTTTTTGGAAGAAGGTCCTTTGGACTGATGAAACCAAGATTGAGTTGTTTGGTCATACAAAAAGGCGTTATGCATGGCGGCAAAAAAACATAGCATTCCAAGAAAACACTTGCTACCCACAGTAAAATTTGGTGGAGGTTCCATCATGCTTTGGGGCTGTGTGGCCAATGCCGGCACCGGCAATCTTGTTAAAGTTGAGGGACGCATGAATTTCACTCAGTATCAGCAGATTCTTGACAATAATGTTCAAGAATCAGTGATAAAGTTGAAGTTACGCAGGGGATGGATCTTTCAGCAAGACAATGATCCAAAACACCGCTCCAAATCTACTCAGGCATTCATGCAGAGGAACAATTACAATGTTCTGGAATGGTCATCCCAGTCCCCAGACCTGAATATCATTGAACATCTGTGGGGTCATTTGAAGAGGGCTGTCCGTGCTCGGCGACCATCAAACTTAACTGAACTTGAATTGTTTTGTAAAGAGGAATGGTCAAAAATACCTTCATCCAGGATCCAGGAACTCATTAAAAGCTACAGGAAGCGACTAGAGGCTGTTATTTTTGCAAAAGGAGGATCTACTAAATATTAATGTCACTTTTCTGGTGAGGTGCCCATACTTATGCACCGGTCAAATTTTGTTTGAATGCAGATTGCACATTTTCTGTTAGTACAATAAACCTCATTTCAAGGCAGAAACGTTACGGTGTCCAACAGTTATTACATATATCAAACTGAAATAGCTGTTGCAAAAACACCAATTTTTATAAAACATTAAGCTTAAGATTAATAGGGGTGCCCAAACTTTTTCATATAACTGTATATGGGGTTCAGTATATACTGTATGGGAGCAATATATGGGGCCCATTATATACTATATGGGGCCATTATACTGTATGGAGCAATATATGGGGCCTATTATATACTATATGTGGCCATTTTACTGTATGGAGCAATATATGGGGCTCAGTATATACTGTATGGAGCAATATATGGGGCCCATTATATAATATATGGAGCCATTATACTGTATGCATCAATATATGGGGCCCGTTATATTCTATATGGGGTCATTATACTGTGGGCCCCCCAGATATATACTGTCATTATACAGTATATATCTGGGGCCCAGTATATACTGTATGGAGCAATATATGGGGCCCAGTATATACTGTATGGAGCAATATATGGGGACCATTATACTGTATGGAGCACTATATGGGGCCTATTAGATACTATATGTGGTCATTATACTGTATGGAGCACTATATGGGGCCATTATGCTGTATGGAGCAATATATGGGGCTCATTATATACTGTATGGAGCAATATATGGGGCCCATTATATACTATATGTGGCCATTATACTGTATGGAGCAATATATGGGGCCTATTATATACTATATGTGGTCATTATACTACATGGGGCCATTATGCTGTATGGAGCAATATATGGGGCCCCTTATATATTATATTGGGTCCATTATACTGTTTGGAGCAATTTATGGAGCCCATTATATACTATATGGGGCCATTATACTGTGCAGCAATGTTCCCAGTATATACTGTATGGAGCAATATATAGGGCCCATTATGTACTATATGTGGCCATTATACTATATGGAGCAATATATCGGGCCTATTTTATACTATATGGGGCCATTATACTGTGCAGCAATTTATGGGGCCCAGTAAGTACTGTATGGAGCAATATATGGGGCCCAGTATATACAGTATGAAGCAAAAAATGTGGCCCTTTATATATTATAAGGGGAAATTATACTGTGCAGCAATATATGGGGCTCAGTATATACTGTATGGAGCAATATATGGGGTCCAGTATATACTGTATGGAGCAATATATGGGGCCTATTATATACTATATGGGGCCATTATACTGTGCAGCAATTTATGGGGCCCAGTAAGTACTGTATGGAGCAATATATGGGGCCCAGTATATACAGTATGGAGCAATATATGGGGCCAAGTGTATACTGTATGAAGCAATATATGGGGCCCAGTATATACAGTATGAAGCAAAAAATGTGGCCCTTTATATATTATAAGGGGAAATTATACTGTGCAGCAATATATGGGGCTCAGTATATACTGTATGGAGCAATATATGGGGCCCATGATACACTGTGTGGAGCAATATATGGGGCCTATTATATACTGTATGGAGCAATATATGGGTCCCATTATATACTGTGTGGAGCAATATATGGGGCCTATTATACACTGTGTGGAGCAATATATGGGGCCTATTATATACTGTATGGAGCAATATATGGGTCCCATTATATACTGTGTGGAGCAATATATGGGGCCTATTATATACTGTGTGGAGCAATATATGGGGCCTATTATATACTGTGTGGAGCAATATATGGGGCCCATTATATACTGTATGGAGCAATATATGGGGCCTATTATATACTATATGGGGCCATGATACTGTATGGAGCAATATATGTCTGCCATTATATACTATATGGGGCCATTATACTGTATGAAGCAATATATAGGGCCCAGAATATACTGTATGGAGCAATATATGGGGCCCAGTATATACAGTATGGAGCTAACGGCCGCCATCTTGTTCTGAAATCCCGCTTCGCTGATTGGTCCGGCCGGCAATTCCTGGACGGACAGACAGACGGGATAAGCCAATTATATAGTAGATGGGGCCATGATACTATATTGAGCAATATATGTCGGCCATTATATACTACAGTGGTGGCCAGAAGTATTGGCACCCCTGTAATTCTGTCAGATAATACTCAGTTTCTTCCTGAAAATGATTGCAATCACAAATTCTTTGGCATTATTATCTTCATTTAATTTGTCTTCAATGAAAAAACACAAAAAGAATTGTCCTAAAGCCAAATTGGATATAATTCCACACCAAACCTAAAAAAGGGGGTGGACAAAAGTATTGGCACTGTTTCAAAAATCATGTGATGCTTCTCTAATTCATGTAATTAACAGCACCTGTAACTTACCTGTGGCACCTAACAGGTGTTGGCAATAACTAAATCACACTTGCAGCCAGTTAACATGGATTAAAGTTGACTCAACCTCTGTCCTGTGTCCTTGTGTGTACCACATTGAGCATGGAGAAAAGAAAGAAGACCAAAGAACTGTCTGAGGACTTGAGAAACCAAATTGTGAGGAAGCATGAGCAATCTCAAGGCTACAAGTCCATCTCCAAAGACCTGAATGTTCCTGTGTCTTCCGTGCGCAGTGTCATCAAGAAGTTTAAAGCCCATGGCACTGTGGCTAACCTCCCTAGATGTGGACGGAAAAGAAAAATTGACGAGAGATTTCAACGCAAGATTGTGCGGATGGTGAATAAAGAACCTCGACTGACATCCAAACAAGTTCAAGCTGCCCTGCAGTCCGAGGGTACAACAGTGTCAACACGTACTATCCGTCGGCGTCTGAATGAAAAGGGACTGTATGGTAGGATACCCAGGAAGACCCCACTTCTTACCCCGAGACATAAAAAAGCCAGGCTGGAGTTTGCCAAAACTTACCTGAGAAAGCCTAAAACATTTTGGAAGAATGTTCTCTGGTCAGATGAGACAAAAGTAGAGCTTTTTGGCAAAAAGCATCAACATAGAGTGTACAGGAAAAAAAATAGGTATTCAAAGAAAAGAACACGGTCCCTACAGTCAAACATGGCGGAGGTTCCCTGATGTTTTGGGGTTGCTTTGCTGCCTCTGGCACTGGACAGCTTGACCGTGTGCATGTCATTATGAAGTCTGAAGACTACCAACAAATTTTGCAGCATAATGTAGCGCCCAGTGTGAGAAAGCTGGGTCTCCCTCACAGGTCATGGGTCTTCCAGCAGGACAATGACCCAAAACACACTTCCAAAAGCACTATAAAATGGTTTGAGAGAAAGCACTGGAGACTTCTAAGGTGGCCAGCAATGAGTCCAGACCTGAATCCCATAGAACACCTGTGGAGAGATCTCAAAATGGCAGTTTGGAGAAGGCACCCTTCAAATATCAGGGACCTGGAGCAGTTTGCCAAAGAAGAATGGTCTACAATTTCAGCAGAGCATTGTAAGAAACTCATTGATGGTTACCGGAAGCGGTTGTTCGCAGTTATTTTGGCTAAAGGTTGTGCAACCAAGTATTAGGCTGAGGGTGCTAATACTTTTGTCTGGCCCATTTTTGGAGTTTTGTGTGAAATGATCAATGATTTGATTTTTGCTTCATTCTCTTTTGTGTTTTTTCCTTGCAAGCAAATTAAATGAAGAGAATAATAACAAAGAATTTGTGATTGCAATCATTTTCAGGAAGAAACTGAGTATTATCTGACAGAATTGCAGGGGTGCCAATACTTTTGGCCACCACTGTATAACCTGTAATATTATACTTTTCAAGAAAGGCATCCATGCCCTTCTTAAATTTTAATAGTGAATCACTCATTACAACATCATGCGGCAGAGAGTTCCATAGTCTCTCTGCTCTTACAGTAAAGAATCCGCGTCTGTGATTATTATTAAACCTTCTTTCCTCCAGACGTAGAAGATGCCCCCTTGTCCTCGTCTCAGGCCTCAGAGTAAAAAGATCAGTAGAAAGGTCTTTGTACTGTCCCCTCATATACTTGTACATAGTAATAAGATCACCCCTAAGCCTTAGTTTTTCCTCAGTAAATAACCCCAAGTGTAATAACCTGTCTTGGTATAGCAGACCCCCCAGTCCTCTAATAACCTTGGTCGCTCTTCTCTGCACCCGCTCTAGTTCAGCTATGTCTTTCTTATACACCGGAGACCAGAACTGTACACAGTATTCTAAGTGTGGTCGCACTAGTGACTTGTATAGAGGTAAAATTATGTTCTCCTCATGAGCATCTATGCCTCTTTTAATGCATCCCATTATTTTATTTGCCTTTGCAGCAGCTGCCTGACACTGGCCACTAAACGTGAGCTTGTCGTCCACCAATACACCCAGGTCTTTTTCAGTTCCAGTTTTGCACAGTGTTTTTCAATTAAGCATATAATTATACAATTTATTTCCTCTGTCCCAGTGCATTACCTTACATTTATCCCCATTAAAGCTCATTTGCCATTTATCAGCCCAAGGTTCTAGTTTACACAGATCCTCCTGTAATATAAAATTACCCTCCTCTGTATTGATTACCCTGTAGAGTTTAGTGTCATCTGCAAATATTGAAATATTACTCTGTATGCCCTCTAAAAAGTCATTAATAAATATGTTAAAAAGAAGGGGGCCCAATACTGACCCCTGTGGTACCCCACTGTTAACTGAGACCCAGTCTGAGTGCGTTCCATTAATAACCACCCTTTGTTTCCTATCACTGAGCCAATTCTTAACCCACTTACATATATTTTCCCCTATCCCCATTGTTCTCATTTTATGTATCAATCTTTTGTGTGGAACTGTATCAAAAGCTTTTGAAAAGTCCATATACACAACATTCACTTCATTTCCTTGGTCCAGTCCGGAACTTGCCTCCTCATAAAAACTGATCAGATTAGTTTGACAGGAACGGTCCCTCGTAAACCCATGTTGATATTGGGTCATGAAGTTATTCCTCCTCAGATACTCTAGTATAGCATCTCTTAGGAAACCCTCCAGGATTTTACACACAGTAGAGGTTAAGCTTACTGGCCTATAACTTCCAAGTTCAGTTTTTGTCCCCTTTTTGAATATTGGCACCACATTTGCTATACGCCAGTCCTGTGGTACAGACCCTGTTATTATGGAATCTTTAAAGATTAAAAATAATGGTCTATCTATGACGTTACTTAATTCCTGCAGTTCTCGTGGGTGTATCCCATCCGGGCCCGGGGATTTGTCAACTTTAGTGATTTTTAGACGCCGCCGTACTTCCTGCTGGGTTAAGCAAGTGACATTTAATGGAGAATTTTTGTTATCACTGACTTATCATGTTTTCTGTCATGCGATTTTCTTGTGTAAATAAGGTTGAAAAAAATCATTTAGCATATTGGCTTTTTCCTCATCCTCATCCACCATTTCACCCAGACTATTTTTAAGGGGACCAACACTATCATTTTTTAGTTTTTTACTATTTGTGTAGTTAAAGAATATTTTGGGATTATTTTTACTTTATCTGGCAATGATTCTCTCTGTCTCAATCTTTGCTGCCTTGATTTGGTTTTTACAGAATTTATTTAATTTTCTATATTTATTTAATGCCTCATCACTACCTACTAGCTTTAGTTCTCTAAGTGCTTTCTTTTTGTCACTTATTGCGCCCCTTACAGCTCTATTTAGCCATAGTGGTTTCCTCCTATTTCTAGCATGTTTATTCCCATAGGGTATACATTGTGCAACGGTCCTATTCAGGATGCTAATAAATGTCTCCCATTTGCTTTGTGTAGCTTTATGTCTCAGGATATCGTCCCAGTATATTGCACTAAGATCATCTCTCAACCGTTGGAAATTTGCCTTCCTGAAGTTTAGTGTCCTTGTAACCCCTCTACTACCCATCTTATTAAAGGTTACATGAAAACTTATTATTTTGTAATCACTATTACCCAAGTGACCCCCAACTCGTATATTTGATATGCGGTCTGGCTTGTTGATAAATATTAGGTCTAGCAGTGCCCCCCTTCTTGTTTGTTCCTTAACCAGTTGTGAAAGGTAATTGTCTCTCATAGTAGTCAAAAACCTATTACCTTTGCTTGAACTACAGGTTTCTGTCCCCCAATGTATTTCAGGGTAGTTGAAGTCCCCCATAATAATGAGTTCTCCTTGAGTCGCTACTTCATCTATTTGCTTTACAAGGATATTCTCCACTGCTTCCATTATTTTTGGAGATTATAAGAAATATTATAAGAAATAAGTAATTTATTATTTTTTCCCCTTCCCCTTATCTCCACCCACAGGGACTCTACATTTTCATTATATTCACATATATTCTCCCGCAAGATGGGTTTTAAGGATGATTTTACATATAAACACACACCCCCCTCGCTTGTTTGTACGGTCATTTCAGAACAGACTATAGCCCTGTAAGTTAACTGCCCAGTCATGGCTCTCGTCCAGCCATGTCTCAGATATCCCCACCATGTCATAATTATTTTCCAACAAAATTAATTCTAATTCCTCCATTTTGTTGGTGAGGCTTCTGGCATTAGTGTACATGCATTTTATGTATCTCTCTGTACCTCTATTCCTTCTTACTTTATTGACTGTTCTAACCCCACCCCCAATTTCTTTATTTGTGCCCAGGTCATTCTCTGCACTATCTTCCCCAGCTATAAAATGAACACCCTCCCCCCAATCCCTAGTTTAATCACTCCTCCAACCTTCTAGCCATTTTCTCCCCAGCACAGCTGCACCCTCCCCATTGAGGTGCAGCCGTTCCCTAGCGTAGTCGGCCCAGTTCTCCAGGAACCCAAATCCCTCCTTCCTACACCAGTTCTTGAGCCACTTATTTTTCTCCCTAATCTCCCGTTGCCTCTCTGGCGTGGCACATGGTACAGGTAGTATTTCCGAGAATACCACCTTGGAGGTCCTTGCTCTAAGCTTGCAGCCTAATTCCCTGAAATCATCTTTAAGGACCTTCCACCTACCTCTAACTTTGTCATTTGTGCCAATGTGCACCATGACCGCTGGGTCCTCACCAGCCCCTCCCAGTAATCTGTCAACCCGATCAGCGATGTGCCGGACTCGAGCGCCAGGTAGGCAGCACACTGTTCGACGATCCCTGTCTTTGTGACAGATTGCCCTATCTGTTCCCCTAATAATTGAGTCCCCCACTACCAGCACCTGCCTGACTTGCCCTGCTCTCCTATTTGCCCCCTTACTGGAGCTGACACTCCTCCGGCTTTCAGGGGACATGCCTTGCTGCAGCAGTGCTACCCCTGTACCGACACCCCTCTCATCTGCCTTCAGTCTTCTCTTCAATCCTGTTTAGTTGCCTTCTGTCAGATACACACCACCTCTCTCTTCGGCTTGAGCCAGACTACAATAACAAGTTCACCACAGTCCCCCTGGGGCTCTGCTAAAACACTCCCTGTCTCCTGTGACCGTGTTAAGCCCTCTAGTTGCTGGATGCTTCTGAAGCACAACACTTCCTGTCTCCTGTGCTTGTGTTATTTGTAACAGTTGCTGGATGCTTTGGAAGCAACAGCACTGCTTCTGCATGTCACAATTATCTTTCCACCATCTCATTCAACCCCTTCAGCTGACCTATCCATCAAAGTCAATGGCTACCAACTCTCCCCAGTCCTACAAACTTGACTCTGATCTTACATAGTTACATAGTTACATAGTTACATAGTTACATAGTTTATAAGGCCGAAAAAAGACAAGCGTCCATCCAGTTCAGCCTATTTCTTGTGCACTGCAGCTATTCCGCAGCGTTGATCCAGGGGAAGGCAACAAAAAACCATGAGGTATAGGCCAATTTACATCACTGAGGAAAAATTCACTTCCCGACACCAATCTGGCAGTAAGATTAAATCCCTGGATTAATTAACTAAGCATAAGATGTAATTTTATTGTTCTCAAGAAAGGCGTCCAGGCCTCTCTTGAACTCTTTAAGTGAGTTGGACATCACCACTTCCTCTCCCAGAGAGTTCCAGAGTCTCACGGCTCTGACCATAAAGAATCCCCTTCTATGCTGGTGCAGGAACCTCCTTTCCTCCAGACGCATAGTGTGCCCCCTCGTCTTTGTCACCATCCTTGGTATAAACAGGTCATGGGAGAGATCTCTGTACTGCCCCCTGATGTATTTATACATGTTTATGAGGTCTCCCCTAAGCCTTCTCTTTTCCAATGTAAATAGGCCTAATTTTGACAACCTCTCTGGGTATTCTAGTCCCTCCATTCCCTTTATTACCTTAGTCGCCCTCCTTTGTACCCTCTCTAGCTCCAATATGTCTTTCCTGAGCACCGGAGCCCAGAACTGTGCACAATATTCTAAGTGCGGCCTTACCAGCGCTTTATACAGAGGAAGAACAATGTTCTCATCATATGCCCCTATTCCACTTCTGATGCATGCCATGACTCTATTTGCCTTCGCAGCTGCTGCCTGACACTGGGCACTCCAATTTAATTTGCTGTTAACCAAGACGCCCAGGTCCTTCTCCATGTCAGATTTCCCCAACGGTTTCCCATTTAATATGTATGGGTGACTGCTGTTTTTCTTTCCCATGTGCATGACCTTACATTTATCGGCATTGAACCCCATTTGCCATTTTTTGGCCCAACTCCCCAATTTATCTAAATCCTCCTGTAGCTGTGCCTTGTCCTCATCTGTATTAACTACTTTACAAAGTTTAGTATCATCTGCAAATATTGCTATTTTACTATGCAACCCTTCCACTAGATCATTAATAAATATATTAAATAATATAGGGCCCAAGACAGACCCTTGAGGCACCCCGCTAGTAACCCTGACACACCCTGAGCTTACTCCATTGATAACCACCCTCTGCTTTCTATCACTCAGCCAGCTATTTACCCACTTGCACACATTATCCCCCAGACCAAGCATTCTCATTTTTATACCAACCTTTTGTGTGGCACGGTATCAAACGCTTTGGAGAAGTCAAGGTATACAACATCCACTGACTCTCCCCGGTCTAGCTGTGAGCTCACCTCCTCGTAGAAGGCGATCAGGTTTGTTTGGCAGGAGCGATCCCTCATGAATCCATGTTGATATGGAGTTAGACAGTTATTATCATTAAGATATTCTACAATAGCATCTCTAAGAAATCCTTCAAACAATTTACCCACAACAGACGTTAAGCTGACTGGTCTATAGTTCCCAGGGTCACTTTTAGACCCCTTTTTGAATATTGGTACCACATTTGCTTGGCGCCAGTCTAGTGGGACAGTCCCTGTCCATAAAGAGTGCTTGAATATAAGATACAGCGGTCTGTCTATCTCATTACTTAATTCTTTTAGTACCCGGGGGTGTATGTCATCTGGGCCTGGTGACTTGTCTATTTTGATATTATTTACGCGTTTCTGAACTTCCCCCTGGGTTAGGTGGGTGATATTTAGCGGAGGATTTACTTTATCACTCTGCATTTCCTCTGATAAATTGTTTTCTTTTGTGAAAACAGTGGAGAAGAAGCTATTGAGTAGGTTTGCTTTACCCTCATCGCCCTCTATGATTTTACCCAGCTTATTTTTCAATGGGCCAACGCCATCAGTTTTAATCCTTTTACTGTTTATATAGTTAAAGAACAGTTTGGGATTCGTTTTACTTTCCTTGGCAATTAGTCTCTCTGTCTCCTCTTTTGCTATTCTTATTTGTTTCTTACAGATTTTGTTTTTTTCCCTATAAGATATTAGCGCTTCCTCGCTGCCTTCTTGTTTAAGTTTACCGAAAGCCC
The DNA here is from genome assembly GCF_046119375.1 of Phyllobates terribilis. NCBI lineage: Eukaryota > Metazoa > Chordata > Amphibia > Anura > Dendrobatidae > Phyllobates > Phyllobates terribilis. The sequence continues at coordinate 4,141,618 of NW_027362902.1, forward strand.
TTTTTTTGTTTTTCATTGCCCTCTTGACTTCCTTATTTAGCCACATTGGCTTCCTCCTATTCCTAGCCCTGTTATTCCCATAAGGTATGTACCTTCTACAGTGACTATGTAGAACTGTTTTGAAAATGTCCCATTTTCTATCCGTGCTCCTATTACTAAAGATACTATCCCAGTCTATAAGGTGAAGGGCATCTCTTAGCTGATCAAACTTTGCCCTCCTGAAGTTCAGTGTTTTTGTGACTCCCTTGCTGGGCACCCTACTGAAGCACATGTGGAATTGTATAATGTTGTGGTCACTATTTCCCAGGTGCCCCCCGACCTGCACCTCAGTTATTCTGTCTGGCCTGTTAGTTAATATTAAGTCTAAAAGGGCCGTCCCTCTAGTTGGTTCCTGCACAAGTTGTGACAAATAATTGTCTTTGATAATTGACAGAAACCTGTTTCCTTTCTGAGATCTACAGCTTTCGGTTTCCCAGTCTATATCGGGGTAGTTGAAGTCCCCCATCACCTTCTGTATCCTCACCCATTCCTAGTAGATTGTTTGTGAGCCTTCGCTTGCATGGTCCGCTCTCCTCTTGTACCAGTCGGTGACTCTTTTTTTTGTTCAAGATTATTGTACTTGTTGTTTGCTATGTATAGCCCTTTTCACATGTAAAGCTCCATGGAATAAATGGCGCTGTAATAATAAATAATAATAATTATACTATTTGTACTGTGGGTCAATTGATGCCACTTTTCCTGGTGTCTGCAGCTAATTTGAGCTGTTTTGGCAGCTTTTGGGTCCCTTTGAAGGTGTTGTGTATGCTTTTGGTTTTACCTTTCATTGAATGCAATGGGATTCGGATTTGCTCGGCGAACCGTTCAGCGAACATCGGGAAGTTCGCCAAGCAGAACCGAACTTTGAAAGTTTCCTCATCTCTAGTGTCCATCTGGTGTGTTTCCTGTAGTGCAAGGGGAGTAGGTCCCCATTATACTATTTCTACTTTGGTGAAATTGATGTCACTTTGTTGGTGTCTGCCCCTATTTTTTCAAAACATGGAGACTCCAAGTTGGGTTTCCATCTGCTGGGTTTCCTGTAGTGGAAGAGGTGTCGGTCCCCATTATACTATTTTTACTCTGGTGAAATTGATGCCACTTTGGTGGTGTCTGCCTTTAATTTTTTTAAATCTGGAGACTCCTCTTTGGATCTCCTTCATGTGTGTTGCCTGTAGCGCTAGGGCTCTCAGATCGGAAGGCGTGCACTTACTTTCAGTCAACTACCTGTGTTACTATCCTTACATTTTTCTATCAATAGTAGTCTATGAAACTGATGTTTGTGCCACCTGAGTGTGGCTGACCAGAAAAGCAGGTTGAACTGTTGCATGTGGTATCAGGGCTCCCAGCACAGCAGGCCTACACCGATCCCTCACCCACCTCGTCTTAATTTGAAGTTAAATTCAAAGCTATAAATGCTGGCCCATACCCTGATACCTCATGCATGGCCCATGGCTGACTGCTGCTGTGCCATTATAAAATTTGTACTGTGGGTCAATTGATGCCACTTTTCCTGGTGTCTGCCCATAATTTGAGCTGTTTTGGCAGCTTTTCGGTCCCTTTGAACGTGTTGTGTATGCGTTTGGTTTTGCCTCCCATTGAATGCAATGGGATTCGGATATGTTCGTCGAACCGTTCGACGAACATCGGTAAGTTCGCCGAGCAGAACCAAACCAACCCTTGAAAGGTTCGCTCAATTATGATATTATTAAACATACCAACAAGCAGTTCTGTATATAAGAATAATCTAACCAGAAACACCATAGATGTTCAATATATATATTTGTGCATATAAGTTGTTAATAATATGCAAAGATGAAAAAAGAAAGTCTGTAGATACAGTCACTTTCTATAGAAAGGAGCAGATGATGATTCCGCTCTTCAGGCCTTTGGTTGCACTTGAGCTGTTTTTGGACATTCAGGTCTGGATCACACATGACGGAGAGGAGAAGAGCAGGAATGTGTGATCTATGCAGTTGGAGTTTTCCTGGATTCCTACAGCACTGCGATCAACCATACGGCCTTCTGTTTCACCATGGCTAGGTAGATGAAGGAGCAGCCGCTTCTTCTCTCTGTCCACAGCCAGGTAGTAGAAGAAGCAGCCGCTTCATTCTGTTGCTACATGGCCAAGTATGAGAAGGAGCAGCCGCTTCCATCTCTCTTTACTTGGCCAATTATAAGAAGGAGCAGCCGCTTTCTTCTGTCTGTCCATATCCGGTAGGTGAAGGAGCAGCCGCTACCTTCTTTTTTTCCTGTCTGGTAGGAGAAGGAGCAGCGGCTGCCTTCTGTCTGTCCATATCTGATAGTCGTCTCCTTACCACCACATTGTAGATGAGTCGTCCAGATGGTAACATAGCAAGTATGGCTGAAAGAAGTCCTTCAATTTCAACCTTTAATTACTTGCTATGTTGATCCAGAGGAAGGCGAAAAATAACCCTGAGGACTCGTTGTTCGATTATCCTCATATCAAGGGAAAAAAAATCCTTCCTGACCCCAAATATGGCGATCGGAATAAATCCCTGGATGTTTGGTGCTCAAATGTACGTTGATGTTATGTGGTGGAAGATCGGTAAGTTTGTCACAGTCCGGTAAATAAGAAAGTCCAGTGTAATTGTCTCATCTGATTAATGGAAAGCTTCATTCCTAGATGTTACTGGAATGGGGCTGATTTATATCAGCCTAATCCTCCTGTAAGGAGAGAAATATATTCAAAATAAAGAAAGTTAGGCGATTCTGCACTATCATAAAGTCTGAGTACAATGTTGCGAGTTGCACAATTAAGAAAGGGTTCGTGGACCACAGTAGTGCTCAGCTAAATACACCCCAGACTGGGGAAACAATTGCTGTCCAAAAATAGAGAAAAGCGTCACTCACCGTATAAAATTACTTTTTCATTAATGTGCTTTAAAACATATTGTCGGGTCTGTCTGACCAGCCACACCTGCTCCTTCTCTCTCTCCCTGCTGATATGTTTTAAAGGATATTAATAAAGAAGTAATTTGATATGGTGTGCGCCGCTATTCTCCATTTTAAGACGAGAAATATACACATCTGAGAATCGTCTCCTCACATATATAATGTATACCGGGGGGATATAATGATAAGGTGTATAGTGGATATGTGTGTTACTGGGCATTGATAACACTATGGATGTCCCTATGTGCTATACTTACATCATCGCCCCATCGGAATGGTGGGTCGGCTTCGCCGGACTCCACGTCGAACCAGTATATAGGGTAGAAGAATGGGCGCTCTCGGATGAAGGATGATATAGCATACCGGGCAGATGGAGATTTGCAAAGAAGCTGGAAAATGAGAGAGACCATTAATCATTATATTACGGATTATTACTGATACGTTATTACACAATGTCCATGGACTCTCCACATCATATCTTATAGCTTTCCTTATAGTCCTTCATCTTCCTTCTTTCTCTGATCCTACTTACGCCTTCTAGGATGTCAAGGGCATCGTTGGGCATCCAGTCTGGAATATCTGGGACGTCCTCCTGCAGAGACCGGTGGTATTCCTCCAGTGTGCCGCTGCCATAGAACGGTTGGCTCCCCACAATCATCATGTACAGGATGACACCAAATGAAAAGGAATCTGCCAGATGATTGAAGGCTTCTCCATCCATTATCTGTGGGAACATAATATAGGAGATGAGGTGAATATACCGGGGAGGGGATTTACACACAGAGGCCATGAGGACCAGTCTGTGATTAGATATGAGCAGGATACTCAGATTAATACTCAGTCCTACTATCGCCATCAATCACACTGGGATGTTTTTTACCTCAGGTGCGATGTAACCCTGAGTGCCAACTTGTTCTTCTAATAGGTCATCCTCGCCCATATTCATGACTGATAAGCCAAAGTCAGAGATTTTTATATGTCCCATGTCATCGATGAGAATGTTCTGTGGCTTCAGGTCACTGAAGGGAGAAGGAGCAGATACTGATTGTGAGGATAATTCATGAAAATAACTTTATACAATAGATATGTAAGGAGACAACAGAGATTTATGAAGATGAACTGATTACCAATGTATCACGCCGTGTTCATGGAGGAACTGGAGTCCGCAAACCATTTCTGCCGCAAAGAGTCTGTGGAGTAGAAAGTAGAGGATGGATCAGTGGTTACATACACTCTAGGACTACAATGTACGGGCAGCAGATTATTAGGATTTGGCTGTTAGAAGTTTACCTTGATGTTTCCATATCAAATGAATTAGATGGAGCCAGGTGGTGAAACAGATCTCCTCCGGCCATATACTCCATGGCTAATATATATTCTAATGGTGTTTCCATAAACCCCCGCAGAGATGTTAGGAAGCGGCAGCCAGTGGCCATACAGAGGATGTCTAATTCTGTAGAGATTGTGTCCTCATCAATACGACTCTTGTCCATCATTTTAATAGCCAGCAGTTCTCCGCTGACCGGATCTGATGCCAAGAGGACCTGGAGAAAAATCAAAGGAGATCAGACCAAACTCCCATCTATTATAGGGATCTGTGTAATGGATCACTGGTTTATCCCAATCACCATTACATATGAACATCCTGTAATGAATATGTATATCCTCCTGTGTATCTGGTGCAGGATACATTGAGGAACACAGAGAAGGAGAAATTCACACTTACCTTTCCAAAGCCTCCCACTCCAAGATCTTTGTGGAATTCAAGGCTGCACAGGTCAACAGGATTTTCCATTTTAACCAGTTCTCTCTGGGGTAAAAGAAGGGATCTGGCATCAGCATGTGCTGGCATGTCTGCTATGTCAGAGGGCATCATAAGGCTTCCACCTGCTGAGATGATACAAGATTTGTTAGTCTCTTTGAGAAGACATAATGGAAATGTTTGTCATGTTGTGTGGTAAGTGTATGGAGCGGGCTCAGTCGCTGAGCCTGCATTTTACCAGGCTGATACCGGCTGTATTACATAGCTGCCACGTGCCAATAAATACAGCGACTGGAGCACACTCTGATTACTGCGGTTTAACCGTTTCAATGCTGACAGTGGTATTTAAATGAAGTGATTGCCAATTTGCTACCAGCACCCATTAGCCCCCACCAGGTCACAATTGCAAGAGGTTAATTAACTGTAATGACTATCTGGACCTACTGAAAACCCATATCTTTCACTTTTGTCCTCCTGTTTAGACCAGCCTGGTTTAATTTCTTATGATAACATATAATATAGCCATATACAGCGATACAGTTCCATTACAGCACATACAGGTGCTTCTCACTAAATTAGAATATCATCAAAAAGTTAATTTATTTCAGTTCTTCAATACAAAAATAATACCTGGTTTAAAAACAACACTATCACTGTGCTTGATTGGCCAGCAAACTTGCCTGACCTTAACCCCATAGAGAATCTATAGGGTATTGTCAAGAGGAAGATAAGAGACACCAGACCCGACAATGCAGACGAGCTGAAGGCTGCTATCAAAGCCACCTGGGCTTCCATAACACCACAGCAGTGCCACAGGCTGATCGCCTCCATGCCACGCGGCATTGATGCAGTAATTGATGCAAAAGGCGCCCCGACCAAGTATTGAGTTCATTTACTGAACATACATTTCAGATTTTAAAATCATTTTTCAAACTGGTGTTATAAAGTATTCTAATTTACTGAGATAATGACTTTTGTGTTTTCATTGGCTGTAAGCCATAATCATCAACATTAACAGAAATAAACACTTGAAATAGATCACTCTGTTTGTAATGACTCTATATAATATATGAGTTTCACTTTTTGTATTGAAGAACTAAAAATAAATTTACTTTTTGATGATATTCTAATTTAGTGAGAAGCACTTGTAGTACAAGCGATCAAAAAATTGCAGGTTCAAGTCTTCTAAGGAGACTAAAAAATTAAATAAATTAAAAAAAATTAATAAACCCAAAAAATTATTTAAAAATATAATTTGAATGAAACAACTTTCCTAATGAATAATAATAATAATAATAAAAAATGAAAAATAAGCATAACTGGGATCACGGCATTAGTATAAGTCCGTTATACAAAAATATAAAAATAATTTTCCCAAACAGTAAATACTAAAATGAGAAAAAAAAAAATCTAACAATAGCAATAAAAAGATATCGTAATGTCCTGTCTACCCAAGAAAGGATCATTAAAAGCTACAGCTTCATACACAATAAAGAAGCCTTTACACTGCGCCATTGAGGTATCACAATCACAAAGTTACAATGTCTCAGAATATGGAGACACAAATCAATGTTTTTTATTACATTTTTAATTTTCTTCCACCACTTATGTAAAAAGGAAACCCATGCATGTTCAGCATTACCACACTTGTCACTGACATGGAGAATTACTTTATGAGGTCATTTTTACCACACAATGAACACAATAGAAAAGAACAATGTCGGAATCCCTCCCCCCGTCCCACAATTTTACCACTCTTTGATTTTTTCCCCTCTTTTCTAAATAATTGAAAGACAAAATAAATAGTGTTCTTCAAAACTGCAGCTCGGTCCACTAAAAAAGCAAGCTCACATGCAAATAAAAGAAAAGTTATGGCTTTTCGAAGAAGGAAGAAAAAAAGCGAAAGTTTTTCCGGTCAAAGGGGGGTTAATAGATATAGCTCCAGCGCATATATTATAATTTTAAACAAAACTATGTAAATGAGCAGGAAATGTCTAATATTTGGTCCTTCATTTATCAAAACTCTCTAATAGCAAAACTGACCCTGTTGCCCATAGCAACGATTCACAGCACAGATTCTATTTCTCAACATTCTATAGAACACTGAAAGGTGACTGGTTGCTATGGGCAACAAGGACAGTTCTTCCATTAGTCAGCATTTATAATTGAGGCCTGTACATAATATTAGGAGTATAATCCCCCTCACCCCCAGTCTTATTATACTGAGTAAGTTTATTTCTTACCTGGTTCATCTTTATCCATTGATCTGTCTGGTGAAGAAACACTCAGATGGAACAGAAAATCCGGGATGGAGATGGTTTTGGTTGATGAGTGGGATCTCCATAGGGCACCATTCCCATTAATGATGGGTGTAGCATATCTCAGATGTCTCCTGCATTGGACAACCCAGTCTCTGCTGTTCCTCATTCTTTTCTGGGCTGCAGCTCTTTGCAGGTTCAGGGTGTCTTGGCTTTCAGCCTTGGATGAGACCTGTCTTGGAGTTTCTTGGAGAACTTCCTCCAGCTCTATCTCTGCGCTGATGTTTCTCTGCTTATTGAGGATGGCTTCTTTATTCCTCCTCCTTATTTCAGGGACCAGATCTCCGATTTTTTTCAAGGAGATAATAAAGGCCCTCTGAAGCTCAGCGGAGGCAGCAGAGTCAGACGCCATGAGGTTCTCCATGTTCCTTCTCTGTGTAAGGATCTCTTGTCTTTTGGACTTTCTCATTTTCTCTAAATGTTGTCGTTTGGACGCCATTTCTGAGGCGTCAGGGTCCATGTCCGGTAGATTAATGTCTTTTCGCCCTAAAGCGAACAACAATACCTGCTCTTCATTTATTCCTCTCCTTTCTCTCAGAACCCGATCTCTTTGGGCTCGTCTTCTCTCCATTTTAGAATAAATTTTTGCTTCGTTCGTCACGAAAAACAAAAGGTACTCCCTCACCCTTGTAAGTCTGTGAGGCAGTGATTTCCCTTGGGCTGTAACACTGGGATATAGAATGTGATGATGTCATCACATCACTGTGACTTACTGTAGATTTTACCCTGATGTCATAATGAGAGAGTGATAGGCAGATAGACAGACAGACAGGTGTGAGCCTCTCAAGTATTAACAAAGCGAACATAGTGAACCTTATATAGTATAACAATTACAAATAGTGTTAACAGTAATTATACAAATAGGAGCATATCATATAATGGAGATACGATATACAAGGAGTGAATGGCAATTCAAGTATATACAATCAAGTTAAAGTTCATTATAGTGCCTGTGCTGTGAAGATAACATACAAAATACATGAAAAGAGTCATTATTATTATTTAAGAACAGCTTTAAATGATTGATCACTTGATGACTCACCCCATACAATTTGTGAAAAAAGCGCCAACATCGGCGTCCTGCTGGGTACAATGCGCATGTCAAAACAGAAAGGTAGTGGAAAACAAACACTTTGCGCATGCGCGAGCATGCTATGAAGCTTCCCAGCGTTTTCTTCGTAAGGGAAACATCTTAGAATCATCAGCGCATGCGCAAAACAGCGGTATAGCGCTATTAAATCACCGTCAAAGATGCAGGGAAAGTAGCCTAATTGCATACAGCAATCCTTCAAACTTCACCAGCTTTTTTTTCACCAGGTTTTATTTTATTTTTGCCTGTACATTTATTCTATATGCATTCTAATAAAGGACAATTCTTATTTTCTTCCAATCCTCATATATAATGCTTAACCCCTTTACAACCTAAGGTGGTTTACACATTAATGACCGGGCCAATTTTTACAAATCTGACCACTGTCACTTTATGAGGTAATTACTCTGGAACGCTTCAATGGATCCCCCTGATTCTGAGATTCTTTTTTCTTGACATATTGTACTTCATGATTGTGGTAAAACTTCTTTGATAACACTTGCGTTTATTTGTGAAAAAAAAGGAAATCTGCAAAAATTTTGAAACTTTAGCAATTTTCAAAATTTGAATTTTTATGCCCTTAAATCAGAGAGATGTCACACAAAATAGTTAATAAATAACATTTCCACATGTCTACTTTTTTTTTATTAGAGAGCTATAAGGGTTAAAATTTGACCAGCGATTTCTAATTTTTCCAACAAAATTTACAAAACCATTTTTTTAGGGACCGCATCACATTTTAAGTGACTTTAAAAGGCCTTTATGACAGAAAATACCCAAAAGTGACACCATTCTAAAAACTGCACCCCTCAAGGTACTCAAACCACATTCAAGAAGTTTATTAACCCTTCAGGTGCTTCACAGGTAGTATATAGAGGATCTGCCCGCTCTCCTGTGTGGTGTAGTATATAGAGGATCTGTCAGCTCTCCTGTGTGGTGTAGTATATAGAGGATGTGTCAGCTCTCCTGTGTGGTGTAGTATATAGAGTATCTGTCAGCTCTCCTGTGTGGGGTAGTATATAGAGGATCTGTCAGCTCTCCTGTGTGGTGTAGTATATAGTGGATCTGTCAGCTCTCCTGTGTGGTGTAGTATATAGTGGATCTGTCAGCTCTCCTGTGTGGTGTAGTATATAGAGGCTCTGTCAGCTCTCCTGTGTGGTGTAGTATATAGAGGATCTGTCAGCTCTCCTGTGTGGTGTAGTATATAGAGGATCTGTCAGCTCTCCTGTGTGGTGTAGTATATAGTGGATCTGTCAGCTCTCCTGTGTGGTGTAGTATATAGAAGCTCTGTCAGCTCTCCTGTGTGGTGTAGTATATAGAGGATCTGTCAGCTCTCCTTTGTGGTGTAGTGTATAGAGGATCTGTCAGCCCTCCTGTGTGCTGTAGTATATAGAGGATCTGTCAGCTTTCCCGTGTGGTGTAGTATATAGAGGATCTGTCGGCTCTCCTGTGTGGTGTAGTATATAGAGGATCTGTCAGCTCTCCTGTTTGGTGTAGTATATAGAGGATCTGTCAGCTCTCCTGTGTGGTGTAGTATATAGTGGATCTGTCAGCTCTACTGTGTGGTGTACTATATAGAGGATCTGTCAGCTCTCCTGTGTGGTGTAGTATACAGAGGATCTGTCAGCTCTCCTGTGTGGTGTAGTATATAGAGGATCTGTTGGCTCTCCTGTGTGGTGTAGTATAGAGAGGATCTGTCAGCTCTCCTGTGTGGTGTAGTATATAGTGGATCTGTCAGCTCTACTGTGTGGTGTAGTATATAGAGGATCTGTCAGCTCTCCTGTGTGGTGTAGTATATAGAGGATCTGTCGGCTCTCCTGTGTGTTGTAGTATATAGAGGATCTGTCAGCTCTCCTGTGTGGTGTAATATATAGAGGATCTGCCAGCTCTCCTATGTGGTGTAGTGTATAGAGGATCTGTCGGCTCTCCTGTGTGGTGTAGCATATAGAGGATCTGTCAGCTCTCCTGTGTGGTGTAGTATATAGTGGATCTGTCAGCTCTCCTGTGTGGTGTAGTTTATAGAGTATCTGTCAGCTCTCCTGTGTGGTGTAGTATATAGAGGATCTGTCAGCTCTCCTGTATGGTGTAGTATATAGAGGATCTGTCAGCTCTCCTGTGTGGTGTAGTATATAGAGGATCTGTCAGCTCTCCTGTGTGGTGTAGTATATAGAGGATGTGTCAGCTCTCCTGTGTAGTGTAGTATATAGAGGATCTGTCAGCTCTCCTGTGTGGTGTAGTATATAGATGATCTGTCAGCTCTCCTGTGTGGTGTAGTATATAGAGGATCTGTCAGCTCTCCTGTGTGGTGTAGTATATAGTGGATCTGTCAGCTCTCCTGTGTGGTGTAGTATATAGAGGATCTGTCAGCTCTCCTGTGGGGTGTAGTATAAAGATGATCTGTCAGCTCTCCTGTGTGGTGTAGTATATAGAGGATCTGTCAGCTCTCCTGTGTGGTGTAGTATATAGAGGATCTGTCAGCTCTCCTGTGTGGTGTAGTATATAGAGGATCTGTCAGCTCTTCTGTGTGGTGTAGTATATAGAGGATCTGTCAGCTGTCCTGTGTGGTGTAGTATATAGTGGCTCTGTCGGCTCTCCTGTGTGGTGTAATATATAGAGGATCTGCCAGTTCTCTTATGTGGTGTAGTGTATAGAGGATTTGTCAGCTCTCCTGTGTGGTGTAATATATAGAGGATCTGTCAGCTCTCCTGTGTGGTGTAGTATATAGAGGATCTGTCAGCTCTACTGTGTGGTGTAATATATAGAGGATCTGTCAGTTCTCCTGTGTGGTGTAGTTTATAGAGTATCTGTCAGCTCTCCTGTGTGGTGTAGTATATAGAGGATCTGTCAGCTCTCCTGTGTGGTGAAGTATATAGATTATCTGTCGGCTCTCCTGTGAGGTGTAGTATATAGAGGATCTGTCAGCTCTCCTGTGTGGTGTAGTAAATAGTGGATCTGTCAGCTCTCCTGTGTGGTGTAGTATATAGAGGATCTGACGGCTCTCCTGTGTGGTGTAGTATATAGAGGATCTGTCAGCTCTCCTGTGTGGTGAAGTATATAGAGGATCTGTCAGCTCTCCTGTGTGGTGTAGTATATAGTGGATCTGTGAGCTCTCCTGTGTGGTATAGTATATAGAGGATCTGTCAGCTCTCCTGTGTGGTGTAGTATATAGAGGATCTGTCAGCTCTCCTGTGTGGTGTAGTATATAGAGGATCTGTCGGCTCTCTTGTATGGTGTAGTATATAGAGTATCTGTCGGCTCTCCTGTGTGGTGTAGTATATAGAGGATCTGTCAGCTCTCCTGTGTGGTGTAGTATATAGTGGATCTGTCAGTTCTCCTGTATTGTGTAGTATATAGAGGATCTGTCGGCTCTCCTGTGTGGTGTAGTATGTAGAGGATCTGTCGGCTCTCCTGTGAGGTGTAGTATATAGAGGATCTGTCGGCTCTCCTGTGTGGTGTAGTAAATAGTGGATCTGTCAGCTCTCCTGTGTGGTGTAGTATATAGAGGATCCGACGGCTCTCCTGTGTGGTGTAGTATATATAGGATCTGTCAACTCTCCTGTGTGGTGAAGTATATAGAGGATCTGTCAGCTCTCCTGTGTGGTGTAGTATATAGAGGATCTGTCAGCTCTCCTGTGTGGTATAGTATATAGAGGATCTGTCAGCTCTCCTGTGTGGTGTAGTATATAGAGGATCTGTCAGCTCTCCTGCGTGGTGTAGTATATAGAGGATCTGTCGGCTCTCCTGTGTGGTGTAGTATATAGAGGATCTGTCATCTCTCTTGTATGGTGTAGTATATAGAGTATTTGTCGGCTCTCCTGTGTGATGTAATATATAGATGATCTATCAGCTCTCCTGTGTGGTGTAGTATATGGAGGATCTGTAAGCTCTCCTGTGTGGTGTAGTATATAGAGGATCTGTCAGCTCTCCTGTGTGGTGTAGTATATAGAGGATCTGTCAGCTCTCCTGTGTGGTGTAGTATATAGAGGATCTGTCGGCTCTCCTGTGTGGTGTAGTATATAGAGGATGTGTCAGCTCTCCTGTGTGGTGTAGTATATAGAGGATCTGTCAGCTCTCCTGTGTGGTGTAGTATATAGAGGATCTGTCAGCTCTCCTGGGTGGTGTAGTATATAGAGTATCTGTTAGCTCTCCTGTGTGGTGTAGTATATAGAGGATCTGTCAGCTCTCCTGTGTGGTGTAGTGTATAGAGGATCTGTCGGCTCTCCTGTGTGGTGTAGCATATAGAGGATCTGTCAGCTCTCCTGTGTGGTGTAGTATATAGTGGATCTGTCAGCTCTCCCGTGTGGTGTAGTTTATAGAGTATCTGTCAGCTCTCCTGTGTGGTGTAGTATATAGAGGATCTGTCAGCTCTCCTGTATGGTGTAGTATATAGAGGATCTGTCAGCTCTCCTGTGTGGTGTAGTATATATTGGATCTGTCAGCTCTCCTGTGTGGTGTAGTATATAGAGGATCTGTCAGCTCTACTGTGTGGTGTAGTATATAGAGGATGTGTCAGCTCTCCTGTGTAGTGTAGTATATAGAGGATCTGTCAGCTCTCCTGTGTGGTGTAGTATATAGATGATCTGTCAGCTCTCCTGTGTGGTGTAGTATATAGAGGATCTGTCAGCTCTCCTGTGTGGTGTAGTATATAGTGGATCTCTCAGCTCTCCTGTGTGGTGTAGTATATAGAGGATCTGTCAGCTCTCCTGTGGGGTGTAGTATACAGATGATCTGTCAGCTCTCCTGTGTGGTGTAGTATATAGAGGATCTGTCAGCTCTCCTGTGTGGTGTAGTATATAGAGGATCTGTCAGCTCTCCTGTGTGGTGTAGTGTATAGAGGATCTGTCAGCTCTCCTGTGTGGTGTAGTATAGAGAGGATCTGTCAGCTCTCCTGTGTGGTGTAGTATATAGAGGATCTGTCCTGTGTGGTGTAATATATAGAGGATCTGTCAGCTCTCCTGTATGGTGTAGCATATACAGGATCTGTCGGCTCTCCTGTGTGGTGTAGTATATAGAGGATCTGTCAGCTCTCCTGTGTGGTGTAGTATATAGAGGATCTGTCAGCTCTCCTGTGTGGTGTAGTATATAGAGGATCTGTCCTGTGTGGTGTAATATATAGAGTATCTGTCAGCTCTCCTGTGTGGTGTAGTATATAGAGGATGTGTCAGCTCTCCTGTGTGGTGTAGTATATAGAGGATGTGTCAGCTCTCCTGTGTGGTGTAGTATATAGAGGATCTGTCAGCTCTCCTGTGTGGTGTAGTATATAGAGGATCTGTCAGCTCTCCTGTGTGGTGTAGTATATAGAGTATCTGTCAGCTCTCCTGTGTGGTGTAATATATAGAGGATCTGTCAGCTCTCCTGTGTGGTGTAGTATATAGAGGATCTGACAGTTCTCCTTTGTGGTGTAGTATATAGTGGATCTGTCAGCTCTCCTTTGTGGTGTAGTATATAGAGGATCTGTCAGCTCTCCTGTGTGGTGTAGTATATAGAGTATCTGTTGGCTCTCCTGTGTGATGTAATATATAGATGATCTATTAGCTTTCCTGTGTGGTGTAGTGTATAGAGGATCTGTCAGCTCTCCTGTGTGGTGTAGTATATAGAGGATCTGTCAGCTCTCCTGTGTGGTGTAGCATATAGAGGATCTGTCAGCTGTCCTGTGTGGTGTAGTATATAGTGGCTCTGTCGGCTCTCCTGTGTGGTGTAACATATAGAGGATCTGCCAGCTCTCTTATCTGGTGTAGTGTATAGAGGATCTGTCAGCTCTCCTGTGTGGTGTAATATATAGAGGATCTGTCAGCTCTCCTGTGTGGTGTAGTATATAGAGGATCTGTCAGCTCTACTGTGTGGTGTAATATATAGAGGATCTGTCAGCCCTCCTGTGTGGTGTAGTTTATAGAGTATCTGTCAGCTCTACTGTGTGGTGTAGTATATAGAGGATCTGTCAGCTCTCCTGTGTGGTGTAGTTTATAGAGTATCTGTCAGCTCTCCTGTGTGGTGTAGTATAGAGAGGATCTGTCAGCTCTCCTGTGTGGTGAAGTATATAGATTATCTGTCGGCTCTCCTGTGAGGTGTAGTATATAGAGGATCTGTCAGCTCTCCTGTGTGGTGTAGGAAATAGTGGATCTGTCAGCTCTCCTGTGTGGTGTAGTATATAGAGGATCTGACGGCTCTCCTGTGTGGTGTAGTATATAGAGAATCTGTCAGCTCTCCTGTGTGGTGAAGTATATAGAGGATCTGTCAGCTCTCCTGTGTGGTGTAGTATATAGAGGATCTGACGGCTCTCCTGTGTGGTGTAGTATATAGAGAATCTGTCAGCTCTCCTGTGTGGTGAAGTATATAGAGGATCTGTCAGCTCTCCTGTGTGGTGTAGTATATAGTGGATCTGTCAGCTTTCCTGTGTGGTATAGTATATAGAGGATCTGTCAGCTCTCCTGTGTGGTGTAGTATATAGAGGATCTGTCAGCTCTCCTGTGTGGTGTAGTATATAGAGGATCTGTCGGCTCTCCTGTGTGGTGTAGTATATAGAGGATCTGTCATCTCTCTTGTATGGTGTAGTATATAGAGTATCTGTCGGCTCTCCTGTGTGGTGTAGTATATAGAGGATCTGTCAGCTCTCCTGTGTGGTGTAGTATATAGTGGATCTGTCAGCTCTCCTGTATTGTGTAGTATATAGAGGATCTGTCGGCTCTCCTGTGTGGTGTAGTATATAGAGGATCTGTCGGCTCTCCTGTGAGGTGTAGTATATAGAGGATCTGTCAGCTCTCCTGTGTGGTGTAGTAAATAGTGGATCTGTCAGCTCTCCTGTGTGGTGTAGTATATAGAGGATCTGACAGCTCTCCTGTGTGGTGTAGTATATAGAGGATCTGTCAGCTCTCCTGTGTGGTGAAGTATATAGAGGATCTGTCAGCTCTCCTGTGTGGTGTAGTATATAGAGGATCTGTCAGCTCTCCTGTGTGGTGTAGTATATAGTGGATCTGTCAGCTCTCCTGTGTGGTGTAGTATATAGTGGATCTGTCAGCTCTCCCGTGTGGTGTAGTTTATAGAGTATCTGTCAGCTCTCCTGTGTGGTGTAGTATATAGAGGATCTGTCAGCTCTCCTGTATGGTGTAGTATATAGAGGATCTGTCAGCTCTCCTGTGTGGTGTAGTATATATTGGATCTGTCAGCTCTCCTGTGTGGTGTAGTATATAGAGGATCTGTCAGCTCTCCTGTGTGGTGTAGTATATAGTGGATCTGTCAGCTCTCCTGTGTAGTGTAGTATATGGAGGATCTGTCAGCTCTCCTGTCTGGTGTAGTATATTGAGGATCTGTCAGCTCTACTGTGTGGTGTAGTATATAGAGGATCTGTCAGCTCTCCTGTGTGGTGTAGTATATAGAGGATGTGTCAGCTCTCCTGTGTGGTGTAGTATATAGAGGATGTGTCAGCTCTCCTGTGTGGTGTAGTATATAGAGGATCTGTCAGCTCTCCTGTGTGGTGCAGTATATAGAGGATGTGTCAGCTCTCCTGTGTGGTGTAGTATATAGAGGATCTGTCAGCTCTCCTGTGTGGTGTAGTATATAGAGGATCTGACAGTTCTCCTTTGTGGTGTAGTATATAGTGGATCTGTCAGCTCTCCTGTGTGGTGTAGTATATAGTGGATCTCTCAGCTCTCCTGTATTGTGTAGTATATAGAGGATGTGTCAGCTCTCCTGTGTGGTGTAGTATATAGAGGATCTGTCGGCTCTCCTGTGTGGTGTAGTATATAGAGGATCTGTCAGCTCTCCTGTATGGTGTAGTATATAGAGGATCTGTCATCTCTACTGTGTGGTGTAGTATATAGAGGATCTGTCATCTCTCCTGTGTGGTGTAGTATATAGAGGATCTGTCAGCTCTCCTGTGTGGTGTAGTATATAGAGGATCTGTCAGCTGTCCTGTGTGGTGTAGAATATAGTGGATCTGTCGGTTCTCCTGTGTGGTGTAATATATAGAGGATCTGCCAGCTCTCCTATGTGGTGTAGTGTGTAGAGGATCTGTCGGCTCTCCTGTGTGGTGTAGTATATAGAGGATCTGTCAGCTCTCCTGTGTGGTGTAGTATATAGAGGATCTGTCAGCTCTCCTGTGTGGTGTAGTATATACAGGATCTGTCGGCTCTCCTGTGTGGTGTAGTATATAGAGGTTCTGTCAGCTCTCCTGTGTGTTGTAGTATATAGTGGATCTGTCAGCTCTCCTGCGTGCTGTAGTATATAGAGGATCTGTCAGCTCTCCTGTGTGGTGTAGTATATAGTGGATCTGTCAGCTCTCCTGTGTGGTGTAATATATAGATGATCTGTCAGCTCTCCTGTGTGGTGTAGTATATAGAGTATCTGCCCGCTCTCCTGTGTGGTGTAGTATATAGAGGATCTGTCAGCTCTCCGTTGTGGTGTACTATATAGTGGATCTGTCAGCTCTCCTGTGTGGTGTAGTATATAGAGGATCTGTCAGCTCTCCTGTGTGGTGTAGTATATAGAGGATCTGTAAGCTCTCCTGTGTGGTGTATTATATAGAGGATCTGTCAGCTCTCCTGTGTGGTGTAGTATATAGAGGATCTGTCAGCTCTCCTGTGTGGTGTAGTATATACAGGATCTGTCGGCTCTCCTGTGTGGTGTAGTATATAGAGGTTCTGTCAGCTCTCCTGTGTGTTGTAGTATATAGTGGATCTGTCAGCTCTCCTGCGTGGTGTAGTATATAGAGGATCTGTCAGCTCTCCTGTGTGGTGTAGTATATAGTGGATCTGTCAGCTCTCCTGTGTGGTGTAATATATAGATGATCTGTCAGCTCTCCTGTGTGGTGTAGTATATAGAGTATCTGCCCGCTCTCCTGTGTGGTGTAGTATATAGAGGATCTGTCAGCTCTCCGTTGTGGTGTACTATATAGTGGATCTGTCAGCTCTCCTGTGTGGTGTAGTATATAGAGGATCTGTCAGCTCTCCTGTGTGGTGTAGTATATAGAGGATCTGTCAGCTCTCCTGTGTGGTGTAGTATATAGAGGATCTGTCAGCTCTCCTGTGTGGTGTATTATATAGAGGATCTGTCAGCTCTCCTGTGTGTTGTAGTATATAGAGGATCTGTCAGCTCTCCTGTGTGGTGTAGTATATAGAGGATCTGTCAGCTCTCCTCTGTGGTGTAATATATAGAGGATCTGTCAGCTCTCCTGTGTGGTGTAGTATATAGAGGATCTGACAGTTCTCCTTTGTGGTGTAGTATATAGAGAATCTGACATTTCTCCTTTGTGGTGTAGTATATAGTGGATCTGTCAGCTCTCCTGTGTGGTGTAGTATATAGAGGATCTGTCATCTCTACTGTGTGCTGTAGTATATAGAGTATCTGTTGGCTCTCCTGTGTGATGTAATATATAGATGATCTATTAGCTCTCCTGTGTGGTGTAGTATATAGAGTATCTGCCTGCTCTCCTGTGTGGTGTAGTATATTGAGGATCTGTCAGCTCTCCTGTGTGGTGTAGTATATAGTGGATCTGTCGGCTCTCCCGTGTAATGTAGTGTATAGAGGATCTGTCAGCTCTCCTGTGTGGTGTAGTATATAGAGGATCTGTCAGCTCTCCTGTGTGGTGTAGTATATAGAGGATCTGTCAGCTCTCCTGTGTGGTGTAGTATATACAGGATCTATCAGCTCTCCTGTGTGGTGTAGTATATACAGGATCTATCAGCTCTCCTGTGTGGTTTAGTGTATAGAGGATCTGTCAGCTCTCCTGTGTGGTGTAGTATATAGAGGATCTGTCAGCTCTCTTGTGTGGTGTAGTATATACAGGATCTATCAGCTCTCTTGTGTGGTGTAGTATTTAGAGGATCTGTCAGCTTTCCTGTGTGGTGTAGTATATAGAGGATCTGTCAACTCTGCTGTGTGGTGTAGTATATAGAGGATCTGTCAGATCTCCTGTGCGGTGTAATATATAGAGGATCTGTCAGCTCTCCTGTGTGGTGTAGTATATAGAGGATCTGTCAGCTCTCCTGTGTGGTGTAGTATATAGAGGATCTGTCAGCTCTCCTGTGTGGTGTAGTATATAGTGTATCTGTCGACTCTCCTGTGTGGTGCAATATATAGAGGATCTGCCAGCTCTCCTATGTGGTGTAGTGTATAGAGGATCTGTCGGCTCTACTGTGTAGTGTAGTATATAGAGGATCTGTCGGCTCTCCTGTGTGGTGTAGTATATAGAGGATCTGTCAGCTCTCCTGTGTGGTGTAGTATATAGAGGATCTGTCAATTCTCCTGTGTGGTGTAGTATATATAGGATCTGTTGGCTCTCCTGTGTGGTGTAGTATATAGAGGATCTGTCAGCTCTCCTGTGTGGTGTAGTATATAGAGGATCTGTCGGCTCTCCTGTGTGGTGTAGTATATAGAGGATGTGTCAGCTCTCCTGTGTGGTGTAGTATATAGAGGATCTGTCGGCTCTCCTGTGTGGTGTAGTATATAGAGGATCTGTCAGCTCTCCTGTGTGGTGTAGTATATAGTGGATCTGTCAGCTCTCCTGTGTGGTGTAGTATATAGAGGATCTGTCGGCTCTCCTGTGTGGTGTAGTATATAGAGGATGTGTCGGCTCTCCTGTGTGGTGTAGTATATAGAGGATGTGTCAGCTCTCCTGTGTGGTGTAGTATATAGAGGATCTGTCAGCTCTCCTGTGTGGTGTAGTATATAGAGGATGTGTCAGCTCTCCTGTATGGTGTAGTATATAGAGGATCTGTCCTGTGTGGTGTAGTATATAGAGGATCTGTCAACTCTCCTGTGTGGTGTAGTATATAGAGGATCTGTCAGCTCTCCTGTATTGTGTAGTATATAGAGGATGTGTCAGCTCTCCTGTATGGTGTAGTATATAGAGGATCTGTCCTGTGTGGTGTAGTATATAGAGGATCTGTCAGCTCTCCTGTGTGGTGTAGTATATAGAGGATCTGTCAGCTCTCCTGTATTGTGTAGTATATAGAGGATGTGTCAGCTCTCCTGTGTGGTGTAGTATATAGAGGATCTGTCACCTCTCCTGTATTGTGTAGTATATAGAGGATCTGTCGGCTCTCCTGTGTGGTGTAGTATATAGAGGATCTGTCGGCTCTCCTGTGTGGTGTAGTATATAGAGGATGTGTCAGCTCTCCTGTGTGGTGTAGTATATAGAGGATCTGTCCTGTGTGGTGTAGTATATAGAGGATCTGTCAGCTCTCCTGTGTGGTGTAGTATATAGAGGATCTGTCAGCTCTCCTGTATTGTGTAGTATATAGAGGATCTGTCAGCTCTCCTGTGTGGTGTAGTATATAGAGGATCTGTCGGCTCTCCTGTGTGGTGTAGTATGACTCGCCCAGGGGGAATATGGGTGACTCGGTACCCGGGCCTTTACCTTCTTCGGATGTCACGGGCCCGTACCCTGGGGTCACTCTTTAAAAAAAAAGGGTTTGTTAACAGTTTTGTCTCGTGACGCCACCTGTGGTTCCCGGCAATGAGTACCGGCGCTGCTGCAGACCTCTGAAGCAGATGTTAGGGCAGCTGGGTTGGCATGGCTCTCCACAGGCAGAGCACAGCTCCAGGGCAGTGTAGATGCAGATGGTGATGCTGGGCGTTGTAGTGCAGGAGCGATAGCGTTGTAGAAATAACTGACAGAAACAGTGGGGTGCAGTCATCCGAGTTTACTCACAGTTCTTTAGCTTCCTCAGGTGCACTGTACAGGTGTCAGCCTCCCATGTCGCGCTGCGTTTACCAGGCAGGGGCTCAGCACTCTCCCACGTACTTCAAGAGCACTTAACGGGACCCCCTTTCTGTATGTTCCTTTCTTAGCTGACTTCCCGCGGTGGGTCTTCTCCCTCCTGCCATGCGCCCCGCCACACAAAGTGCCGATCTGTTACCTTGAGATCCCTCTGGGCAACTTGAAGTTCCCGGACCTTGCTTGGTGCCCTTCACGGCGGCTTAGGTGAGGTTGTGGCAACTGCACAATGAAAGTTTTCCAGCCGAGACCTGAAGTAACTCGGCTAGTCCAGGGACCGGTTCCCTTCTTGCAGCCTGATCCCTCTGACACCTGGCAGATTCGGGCGTACGGGTGCCGTCCTGCACTCACCGTACCCCCTGGGATCCCTTAAGTTACTGGAGCCTTCCTCCCTAGCTCCCACTCCTCTCTCCTTCTTGGGCATGACAGGCCGAGCCTGCCTGCCGAGCAGAGCTCCTGCAGAGCCCCTGCTCCTCTCACTTCTCCTCACTGAATCCACCCCTACACATGGTGATGTGACGCTCTCAGCCTTGCCCTGGGAAGATGGGGGTACTCGGAGTCGGGTCAGATGTTGAGAACGGGGGTGCAGTCGTGGCCTGGACCCGTTCCTTGCCCAGGGCCGTCACATTGAAAATGATGCTAGGGCTTTCCGGGTTGAGTGGTAATTGTCGACTACGCCACCTGTGGTGTCTGGTGATGCGCCACCAGCGCAACTACAGTCCGCTGAGGCCTGGAGTCATGGCGGCTAAAGTTCTCGCCGCTCCCTACAGGCGGAGCGCGGCCTCAGGGCCGGTAAAGCAGGATAAAGGGGGGGTAGTAGTGCGGCAGTAGGGACGCGGCGTCGCACGGAATGGCGCGTAATGAACAGTCCGGAGGCCATAGGGATGAATTTCCAAGGCTTTACTCACATTAGAGATGGCAGAAGGAAGGCGACTCCCTGCTCCCCACGGAGTCCTGCGGTCACCAGGGACCGGGGTCCGACAACCTCCGAGCAAGTCCAGCATTCAATCGGGACCCCGCACCTGAGTGTTCCTGAACTACAGACCGTATCCTCTCCTGTCTGTGTGTGTGTAGATAGGCCGGATCTCCCTCTGAACTCCTCTCAGAACAAGGGCACGGGTGGCAGCTCTGCTCCTTCCGATACCCGATGGGATCCTCTGGGCCTACCGGGCTTTACCAACCAGGACATGGAGTAGCAAGGTCGGGTGTCGGGGGCCGGTACCCCTCTTGCAGCTGGACTCCCTCTGAATATATCAGGTGGTGAGGACAGGTGGCGTACACTGCTCCATCTGCATCCTCCCCGGGATCCATTTGCTGTGGAGCTACACTCTTTAGCTCCGGGCCTTCTTGGTCGTGGTCCTTGACCGGGTTGAGACATTCCTCGTCTGCAACCTGCCCCTCGTTCCAAGGCTGGGGTATGAGGGCTGTGTCTCCATCCACTGTAGGTTCACACAGGATCCACGTTCAGGGTGGGAGATCACAATACCTCACAGTAATTAACAGCACAAAGACCAAAACCAAAGATGGCTTTTTATTAAATATGAAATTTAAAGTGTCACTAAATTGTAAGTCCTCCACCCTCACCCACTAACTGGTTCCCCTCACTCTTGGTTCCCCAGTCTCCCTGTAACCAGGAGGGCAGCACCTGGTGCATACTAGCCCCCTCTGGTGGAGAAATGTGGTGTTGGATGCAAAGGTTGGGTCCCGACCATCACGCTGTTCTTACCTCGGAGAAGGAACACTACACTCCATTACAGAAGTGCAGCATCCCTGTGGCGGTCGAATCTTCAGGGGCGCCACAGTTCTACAGTGGGATGTGCTACATAATGAAGTTTCTCTTAAGGGGCACTTGGAAGGGAAGATGTCCTTATCACCCCGGTCAGTAAAATCTTTATAGTGGTGGCAGGATGAGCCTAACCTTTCTCGAGGGGTTCCCTGGGTACTTAGGGTCACTAGAACAATTACCACAGATGCGAGTCCGAGAGGGTGGGGAGCCCATCTGGGAGATATGGTAGCCCAGGGGACCTGGTCAGATATCGAAAAGGGTCTCTCCTCCAATGCAAAAGAACTTCTGGCGGTAGACAAGGCGGTGAATAATTTCTTACCTTTCCTTCAAGGCCAGAATGTAAAGATCCTCTTGGATAATCTAGTTGCGGTAGCATATGTGAACCACCAGGGGGATACATGGTCAAGATCGCTGATGAGAGTGACAGATCATCTCTTCCAGATTACAGAAAGTCACCTCCTTTCCCTGATGGCCCTCTATATAAGGGAAAAAGAAAACATGAGAGCAGATTTCCCAAGCTGCTATCCTCTGATGCAAGGGGAATGGGAACTAAATCAAGGAATTTTTACCCAAATAGCCGAAGATGGGGGGGGGCCTCCGGTCAGGTAGATCCGTTTGCCACAAAACTAAATCGGAAGACAAAGATCTTGTGTTCCCTAAATCCCCTAGCTGTGGACGCTTTCCTGATTCGTTGGTATTTCAGCCTGGCGTATGACTCCTCCCCCCCTGGTTGGCTGTTCTTCTCATGGTAATAAGAAAGATCAGGGAGGACAAGGCCAGGGTTCTGCTGATCGCACCCTTTTGGCCCAGGAGGGTGTCCATCTACGATCCTTGGGTTCTTCCAGAGATTCCATATCTCCTTCTCCGGGGTCCGATATTCCATCCTCAAGCAACTGGCCTCCACTTGACGGTGTGGAACTTGAAAGGACACTGCCAAATCAGAAAGGTTTTTCCAAAGGTCTAGTAACCATCCTGCACAGGAGAAAACCTGTTACAACCCAGATTTATGCCACAAGTTGGAGAAAGTTTTTGTCTTTCTCTGGTTCTGGGGTTCATGGGGAGGGGGTGCCAATAGGACAAATCTTTGGAGTTTTTACAAAAAAGTCTTGAACTAGGGTTATCCACCAGCACCCTTAAAGTACAGATTTCTGCCTTGGGTGCCCTATATAGCTGTGATGTAGCTTGTAACTACTGGGTTTCTCGGTTCATTAAGGCAGCTTTTAGATCTAGACTCATTATTAAAAGCAGCTTGGTTCCCTGGTATTTAAATTTGGTTCTAAAGGCCTTGACTATCTCGCTGTTTGAGCTAATAGTCAGCAACCCTTAAATCCCTCTCTATTAAGACCGCTTTAATATCTTTAACCTCGGCCAGGAGCATTAGTGACATCCAGGCCCTGTCTATGGCCTCGCCGTTTACTCAAATTCTGGATGATAGGCAGGATCTGGTCTAAAAATCACTCTCTCTCCCTAAGGTAGCTACTCGTTTCAACAGACTTCAGGAAGTCCTCCTACCCTCCTTTTGTCCACATCCTAGTAACCAGAAAGAGGTGGAGTTACATACGTTAGAAGTGAGGAGATGTCTGGTTAGGTAACATTCAGTTACCAAAAGCTTTAGGAAAGATAACTCGTTGTTTATATCCTACCAAGGGACTAGGAACGGTCTAAGGTCACGAAGTCCACCATAGCTAGATGGAATTGGGAGGCCATTTCTCTATCATATACAGTATAGACCAAAAGTTTGGACACACCTTCGCATTTAAAGATTTTTCTGTATTTTCTTGACTATGGAAATTGTACATTCACACTGAAGGCATCAAAACTATGAATTAACACATGTGGAATTATATACTTAACAAAAAAGTGTGAAACAACTGAAAATATGTCTTATATTCTAGGTTCTTCAAAGTAGCCACCTTTGGCTTTAATGATTGCTTTGCACACTCTTGGCATTCTCTTGATGAGCTTCAAGAGGTAGTCACCGGAAATGGTCTTCCAACAATCTTGAAGGAGTTCCCAGAGATGCTTAGCACTTGTTGGCCCTTTTGCCTTCACTCTGCGGTCCAGCTCACCCCAAACCATCTCGATTGGGTTCAGGTCTGGTGACTGTGGAGGCCAGGTTATCTGGCGTAGTCCCCCATCACTCTCCTTCTTGGTCAAATAGCCCTTACACAGCCTGGAGGTGTGTTTGGGGTCATTGTCCTGTTGAAAAATAAATGATGGTCCAACTAAACGCAAAGCGGATGGAATAGCATGCTGCTGCAAGATGCTGTGGTAGCCATGCTGGTTCAGTATGCCTTCAATTTTGAATAAATCCCCAACAGTGTCACCAGCAAAGCACCCCCACACCATCACACCTCCTCCTCCATGCTTCACGGTGGGAACCAGGCATGTAGAGTCCATCCGTTCACCTTTTCTGCGTCGCACAAAGACACGGTGGTTGGAACCAAAGATCTCAAATTTGGACTCATCAGACCAAAGCACAGATTTCCACTGGTCTAATGTCCATTCCTTGTGTTCTTTACCCCAAACAAGTCTCTTCTGCTTGTTGCCTGTCCTTAGCAGTGGTTTCCTAGCAGCTATTTTACCATGAAGGCCTGCTGTACAAAGTCTCCTCTTAACAGTTGTTGAAGAGCTGTGTCTGCTGCTAGAACTCTGTGTGGCATTGACCTGGTCTCTAATCTGAGCTGCTGTTAAACTGCGATTTCTGAGGCTGGTGACGCGGATAAACTTATCCTCAGAAGCAGAGGTGACTCTTGGTCTTCCTTTCCTGGGGCGGTCCTGATGTGAGCCAGTTTCTTTGTAGCGCTTGATGGTTTTTGCAACTGCACTTGGGGACACTTTCAAAGTTTTCCCAATTTTTCGGACTGACTGACCTTCATTTCTTAAAGTAATGATGGACACTCGTTTTTCTTTACTTAGCTGCTTTTTTCTTGCCATAATACACATTCTAACAGTCTGTTCAGTAGGACTATCAGCTGTGTATCCACCAGACTTCTGCACAACACAACTGATGGTCCCAACCCCATTTATAAGGCAAGAAATCCCACTTATTAAACCTGACAAGACATACCTGTGAAGTGAAAACCATTTCCAGTGACTATCTCTTGAAGCTCATCAAGAGAATGCCAAGAGTGTGCAAAGCAGTCATCAAAGCAAAAGGTGGCTATTTTGAAGAACCTAGAATATAAGACATATTTTCAGCTGTTTCACACTTTTTTGTTAAGTATATAATTCCACATGTGTTAATTCATAGTTTTGATGCCTTCAGTGTGAATGTACAATTTTCATAGTCATGAAAATACAGAAAAATCTTTAAATGAGAAGGTGTGTCCAAACTTTTGGTCTGTACATCTAGCGGCGAGGAAGGGCCAGAAGGGCTGAAGGCTCATTCCACCCGGGCTGTGGCGACCTCCTGGGCTGAGAAGACAGGTGTCTCGATAGAAGACATATTTAAGGCTGCTACCTGGTCCTGTCCCTCTACATTCCATAGACACGATAGGTTAGATATAGGTGTATCGGCTGACCTCACCTTTGGGAGAAGAGTGTTCCAGGCTGTGGTCCTTCAATAGATTACTTCATCTCTGTAATTCTCTCGTGGTGCTGTCATGGTCGACCGATAAAATCTTAAATTACATACCGGTAATGGGATTTTTCGGAGACCATGACAGCACCCTTATATTCCCTCCTTTCACATTTGTGGGAACACTCCCGTTTTATTAATTATAATCTCACACTCAGTAGGTTTCGTCTGGTATGGCAATTTTGTGATTGTTTGCTGTGTTTATTAACCTGGCGGTCCTCTCAATGCTCTGTAATCCAAACTGAGGCGGGAGAGAGGTGGCGCCCTTTTAAGCCTGTATGTTTCCTCTCCTTGGTGGGCGGATCCCCTCTCTCGTGGTGCTGTCATGGTCTCTGAAAAATCCCGTTACCGGTAAGTAACTTACGACTATTCATTTGATGGAGCAATCAAAAAGTTGTACCCCAAAATGGTATTAAAAACGGTCTTAGAAAATTGGAACACAAGCCAAACAATTTGTTTGCAAAGTTTAGAATTTTTTAAAAGCAGTAAAATGTTTTTGTTTTCTTCTGCACCATTTCACTTTATTTGGAATTCATTGCCCTTTTTTTTCTATATGTTGCACAGTAAAGTGAATGGCGTCTTTCAAAAATGCTGTAATTTTGTCCCACAAAGTACACCTCAACCCTGCTGTATTGAATAGTGTCTGTGTTATTCACTATGTGATATGTGTTTTTTTATTGTATACTAATGTATAGTGACTAGTGATGATCGAGCGTGTTCTATGAACCCATTCAGCGAGCACGCTAACAGCCGTGACACTTGCAGGCACGGCGACCTTAAAAGAAATGCCGAGCATGCCAAAATACTCAGCGAGCACCCGAGCGTGCTTGCCGAAGGGGTTGATAGAACACGCTCGATCATCACTAATAGTGACCAGATGCCTCTAAGGAATCTTTTTTGGCCTCTGTTTTACTGGTGCTTGAAGTGCAATTTTTTGTAGCTCTAATGATTAAGCAATATGCAACTATGTGAACTGCAATTGCCAATTAACAATTTAAGGGAATCCATCAGATATACCCCTCCCTCCAATTCCCATTCATGACCATGCAGGATTTGGAAAGCTAAATCCATAGACACCTCTATATCTTTTATCTGTTGCTGCATTTCTGAGTGCTCTGGGTGTAACGGAGCACTAACCAAGCCTCAGCCTTCCAAGGTTGCTTCCCTGCCCAGCACCAGCCTCTGTATCTTGATTGATAGCTCACTGTCAGTTTTTTGGGACGTCAGGCACCAAGCAAGGAAAATCAGTGAGCTAGACACTAGCACTGGGAACTTTCCCTCCGTACACGCAAAACATAAACCAAAAAAAAAGCAATTTGGCACGTTACTTAATTTATGTAGATTTATAGAATGAAATGTTGGATTTCGCATGAGCTCGATCCTTGTTTTTCACAGAACTCATATCTATTATAGTCTAGGGCTGTTCACATATTTCTGCGGACCGCGTATTTTTCACTGAAACACGTTGACCTGTCGAATTTTGATCCAAATCAAAGTTTAGAGTTTCTCGGATGCAAAACAAAGCTGATGAAAGTCTGAATGAGGCCTTACTCTATTATTTATTTTTTAAGCAGCGTTCATTCCAGGCTGCTGTACACATGAAGAGGGTTTACACACCTAAAATACATATATAAAACACAGAAACAAGCTACCATTGACAGACTAGTATGGAGGGAGACACTGCCACTACGAGCTAACAGTGTGGATTCTGGTGTCTCGCTCCTTCCCTCAGGTTGTATGCCAAAAGCCTCCTCCAACAAGCAAGTTCTGGACAAGCTGCAGGTGGAGAGGGAGCGCGGGAATACGGTGAAGGCCCTGACTGCGTCTCTGTTTTACACTTACGAGGGAAAGAAGTATCTCCTGAACCTGATCAACACTGCGGTGAGTGTGACGTTTCTTCTTGATTTGTTTCTCTGTGCTCTTGTTGCGGATGTTCAACAGGTCACGGCAGTCTCGTCTCCTGTCCAATGACTAAATGACGTCATGGAAGATCCTTTCACTCCACCGCGAGCCATACAAGAGACCAGACGCAGTGGAGAAAAGACCGGGGGCCATCAGAAGGTAAGTATAATGTTATTTTCTCCAATCCCCTCCATGACAGCACACCTGGAGGTAGCATCCCCATCCTAATTAGGGACAGGAAAACAAGAGGTTAAATAGCCCCTTCCCCCAACAATCCCCAGTGTTTTCCTGTCGCTATGGGATGAAGAGGTTACCTGGGGTGCCTGCGGCCGGCAAGCAGGGCCCTATTAAATTTACCTGCCGGGCTGCAGGGAGCGATCGCCTCCGACCTTCCTTCCTTTGCAGCTCCCGTGCCTCCTTGAGAGCGGGACCCCCCCCACACACACTCGCCTGCGTGTAAAGCCGAGTAGGGTTTTGGGGGCTGGGGGCCTCCTGTTGCTCCCCGGCCGGAGTCTCCTCTGTCCTCCATGGCGGCGTGCCGGAAGTCAGGCTTTTGGCCAGCGGGACGTCACTTCTGGTGCGTTCCACCGTGGAACGCATGGGGCCGCGGCGGGAAATTCAAAAGGAGAAGCCGCGGTTTGCCCTGAAAATGAGGATCCTTCACTAGATAGGTGAAAATTTGGCACTGGATCTCGGTCTCCCCTATAAAAGACCCAGATGAGAAGACTCCATTAAGGTAGGACAGAATATTCTGCTACTATGGAGGGTGCTGTTCCAAAGCCTGCGTCTGCAGAGACCAGCGCTAACCCGGCCCCAGTAAGTACTAGGTCCTAGGTTATTCCCCACTCTCTTTTGAGCAGGATCCTAAATATATTTTAAATCTCCCCTTTTTTTATTTTTAATTTAGGGAGACAAGGATCCTGCACCGACAGTGGGAGAAAGCACTACAGTTCGCAAATGTGCCATCTGTATAAAAAAGCTAGCTTCAGGGCATAAGAAACCCCTCTGCTGGAAATGCACTGACAACATTGTGAAGGAAGAACAGCCTTCCCTTATGGAAGAAGTCAGGGGAATGGTTCGGCAGGAAATACAATCTTCCCTAGCCTCCTTCTCACAAGCCAGAGCTGAAGGTCCATCTCCCCCCAAAAGGAGAAAATATACGGTTAGGGAGACCTCTGATTCAGAATTAGGGTCTATGGAGGAACCGGAAGAAGGGGTCCTAAGTGAAGATCATGAGGAAGATAGGAAATATTACTTTTCGTCTGAGAATATGGAGGAATTGTTGTCGCAGGTGAGAGACACGATGCAGGTGGAAGAGGAGAAGGAAACCAGTACAGTTCAGGATGAAATGTTTGGCGGTCTGAAATCCAAGAAGAAGGTAGTGTTCCCTGTGCATGACAACATTTGGAGTCTTATTTTGGATGAATGGGAGTCACCTGAGAAAAGGCTTAGTGTAGCGCTGGCGTCCCTGCCCTCTGCTAGGCAGGGACGCTGCTCCCCTCACCGCTCTGCTGTCAGCGCGCGCTCCGTCCCGGCGTCCTCTCCCCGCTCTGCTGTCAGCGCGCGCTCCGTCCCGGCGCCCTCTCCCCGCTCTGCTGTCAGCGCGCGCTCCGTCCCGGCGTCCTCCTCCTGCTCTGCTCTCAGCGCGCGCTCCTTCCCGGCCCCTGTGCTTAGGGCGCGCGCGCGCGCTTCCCTCCTCTTAAAGGGGCCGCGCGCGCCGCCCTAAAGAGTCCCCGGCCAATGGCCGGAGGACTTCATCATATATAAGGCACCTCCTCCAAAATGGAGGTGCCCGAGCAATGTTGTTTGCACCTGTGTCTCACCTGTGCTTCAGCCCTCAGGTCCCGTTGCCAGTTACCTGCCAGTTACCTGCCAGTTTCCTGCCAGTTTCCTGCTAGTTACCTGCCTGATTCCTGCCTGAATACTTGTTACCTGCCTGCCTGCCTGAGGTCCGACAGTCTGCCTTACAACTCCGGTCAGTCTGTCTAAGGACCAACTTGTCCGCTCACCTGGGAGCGCACATCAGCTACCTGCCTGCTTGCCTGAGGTCCGACGGTCTGCCTTACAACTCCGGTCAGTCTGTCTATGGACCAGCTTGCCCGCTCACCTGGGAGCGCTTCTCCGCTACCTGCCTGCTTGCCAGCCCGGAGGCTCCGTTGTCACGTGCTGTGACCACCAGCTATCTCAGAGACTCTTGCCCGCTCACCTGGGAGCGCATCTCCGTTACCTGCCTGCTTGCCAGCCCGGAGGTCCCGTTGTCACGTGCGGTGACCACCAGCTATTCCAGAGACTCTTGCCCGCTCACCTGGGAGCGCTTCTCCGTTACCTACCTGCCTGCCAGCCCGGAGGTTCCGCCGTCACGTGCCGTGACTACCTGCTATTCCAGAGACTCTCGCTTGCTCACCTGGGAGCACACATCTACCATCTGCCTGCTAGCCTACCCGGAGGCTCCGCCATCACAGGTCGTACCTACCCCTTACCCAGAGACTGCCCTGATCACTTGCCGTAACTCCCTGTCCGTTCACCCAGAGACTGCCACCCGCTCCCTTACAAGGGCCGCCCCCTTGTATAGTAGCTCAGAGGTTCCGCCTCCCGGACCCGTTACAGTTTGCTCGGGCCATGGAACCCGGTGGCACCCAAGCTCCCTCGCTCTCGGACCTCTGTCATGAACTGTCCCGTCAAAGGTCCCAACAGGAGTCCATCCTGGGTCACCTGCGGAATGTCAATACTCGCCTGGATACTCTGACAACACCACCTGCAACTACGGCCAGTACCATGGTATCCTTTTCCGGACCCCGGCTCTCTGCACCTCCTCGCTTCGGAGGCGACTCCGTCCTGGCTCGGGGCTTCATAAATCAGTGCAGCCTGCATTTTGAACTATTGTCCCACCAGTTTAACTCCGACCGAGCCAAAATTGCATTCATCATGTCCCATCTCACCGGGGAGGCTCTGGCCTGGCTAAATCCTCTATGGGAGAGAGGAGACCCCCTGGTGTCCGACTTGCCTGCCTTTCTCACGGCTTTCCGGAAAGCCTTCGACGAACCCGGACGGAGGACCTCATCCGCATCATCTCTGCTACGCCTCCGTCAGGGAAGCCTCACCGTGGGTCAATATGCCATACGGTTCCGTACCCTTGCCTCGGAGCTGGCCTGGGATAACGAAGCTCTGGTATCCGTCTTCTGGGAGGGTCTGTCCGGCCGTATTAAAGATGAACTTGCTGGTCGGGACATTCCTACCACTCTCGATGACCTAATAACTCTTGCCACCCGGATTGACCTACGGTTCCAGGAACGTGCCAAAGAGGTCACCCGTGAAAAGGGGCTTCCACGTCTGGTTCCTACTTTTCTGAAACCCGTCACTCCTTCCGTTTCTCCCCAGGTACACTCTCCTGAGCCTATGCAGGTCGACCAGACCAAGATGGTCAAATCCCGTCAGGACTTTCGCCATGCCGAGGGGAGCTGCTTCTACTGTGGCAGTAAGGAGCATCGGATCCGTGCCTGCCCGGAGAGGTCGGGAGAACGCCTGTGTCTAGGTTCGCTCAGAGGACTTGATCTAGACAAAAATAAATCCTCTCCATCCCTGCTGCTGTCTGTCTCAATCATCTGCGGGGAGAATCGTTATTCCGAACTAGCCCAACTTGACTCTGGAGCAGCCGGAAATCTTATTTCACTGTCCCTGGTGGAGAAATACCGCATCCCCACCAAACCTCTGGCTGTACCCTTGTCTGTTGTTGCCGTGGATGGGGGCCTCTTATCTCGCCCCATCCAATTCATCACCGAATCCATTACTCTGCAAGTGGGTATGCTGCATTCAGAGAGTATCTCCCTTCTCGTTCTGCCTGGACTCTCTCACGCCCTCTTGCTAGGTCTGCCTTGGCTCCAGAGACATGCACCCGTGCTTGACTGGCAAACCGGAGAAGTCCTTCGCTGGGGACAAGACTGTCATAAAACCTGTCTGGTTCCCGTCCATTCCGTCCGTCCCTCTCCTATCCCAGCTAATCTACCTGGACTTCCGATTCCTTATTGGTCTTGTGCTGATGTCTTTGATATGGAGGAGGCAGAGACATTACCACCTCATAGACCATGTGACTGCCCCATCGATCCCGCCAGAGTAATGCAGGTGGCTCCCGTGAGTCTAAATTGTCTCCCTCCTGGTAAGACGTTCGTATCGGTACCTGATCGGGGGAGGATCCTACACTGGGGTCATTCGTCTAAACTAGCTGGCCACGCCGGTCAGAAAAAGACCCTCCAGCTTATTACCCGGCACTACTGGTGGCCTAACCTGCACAAGGATGTTATGGACTTTGTTTCTGCCTGTGTGTCCTGCGCCCGCAACAAGGTTCCGAGACACCTGTCGGCCGGTCGCCTTCTTCCTCTGCCAGCACCTGCTGCCCCCTGGCAGCATATAGCGATGGACTTCGTAACTGATCTGCCCGTCTCTGCCGGTTGTACGGTCATTTGGGTGGTCGCTGACCGCTTTTCCAAGATGGCTCACTTCATTCCCCTGCCAGGTCTTCCGTCTGCACCCGAGCTGGCTAGAGTCTTTATCCGCCACATCTTCCGTCTTCATGGCCTGCCCCGTCACATCGTGTCGGATCGAGGAGTACAGTTCACTTCTCGTTTCTGGAGAGCCACTTGTAAATTGCTAGACGTCACTCGGGACTTCTCCTCCGCTTACCACCCACAGTCTAATGGTCAAGTGGAGCGGATCAATCAGAACCTGACCAGTTACCTCCGGCACTTCGTTAATGCTCACCATTCTGACTGGGTGGATCTCCTGCCATGGGCCGAATTCTCGTACAACAATCACGAGAGCGAGTCTTCCTCCATATGGGAGAGTACCCGGTCCGCACTCCTTCTGTCATCCGAGCGTATGAAAAGGCACGCTGACAAAGGACGTCTGGATCCTCCTCAATTCCGTCCTGGGGATAAAGTCTGGCTCTCGTCCAAATATGTCCGGCTCAAGATCCCTTCCTATAAGTTGGGGCCTCGGTTCATCGGCCCACTGGAGGTTATCAGTCAGATCAACCCGGTGGCCTATAAATTGAAACTCCCGGTCAACTTACGGATCCCTAACTCCTTCCATGTATCTCTCCTCAAACCTGTGATACTTAACTCTTTTCCTAAGTCTACAGGTACGCCTCTTGCTCCGGTTTCTGCTGAGGACGAGTTTGAGGTAGAGAACATTCTTGCCACCAAAAGGGTAAGAGGAAAGACCTTTTTCTTGGTAGATTGGAGGGGGTTTGGTCCTGAGGAGAGAACGTGGGAGCCCCGGGAGAATATCCATGCCCCTCTCATCCTAGCTAAATTTCTGTCTGGCCTAAAAAAGGGGGGGCCTAAAGGGGGGGGTACTGTAGCGCTGGCGTCCCTGCCCTCTGCTAGGCAGGGACGCTGCTCCCCTCACCGCTCTGCTGTCAGCGCGCGCTCCGTCCCGGCGTCCTCTCCCCGCTCTGCTGTCAGCGCGTGCTCCGTCCCGGCGCCCTCTCCCCGCTCTGCTGTCAGCGCGCGCTCCGTCCCGGCGTCCTCCTCCTGCTCTGCTCTCAGCGCGCGCTCCTTCCCGGCCCCTGTGCTTAGGGCGCGCGCGCGCTTCCCTCCTCTTAAAGGGGCCGCGCGCGCCGCCCTAAAGAGTCCCCGGCCAATGGCCGGAGGACTTCATCATATATAAGGCACCTCCTCCAAAATGGAGGTGCCCGAGCAATGTTGTTTGCACCTGTGTCTCACCTGTGCTTCAGCCCTCAGGTCCCGTTGCCAGTTACCTGCCAGTTACCTGCCAGTTTCCTGCCAGTTTCCTGCTAGTTACCTGCCTGATTCCTGCCTGAATACTTGTTACCTGCCTGCCTGCCTGAGGTCCGACAGTCTGCCTTACAACTCCGGTCAGTCTGTCTAAGGACCAACTTGTCCGCTCACCTGGGAGCGCACATCAGCTACCTGCCTGCTTGCCTGAGGTCCGACGGTCTGCCTTACAACTCCGGTCAGTCTGTCTATGGACCAGCTTGCCCGCTCACCTGGGAGCGCTTCTCCGCTACCTGCCTGCTTGCCAGCCCGGAGGCTCCGTTGTCACGTGCTGTGACCACCAGCTATCTCAGAGACTCTTGCCCGCTCACCTGGGAGCGCATCTCCGTTACCTGCCTGCTTGCCAGCCCGGAGGTCCCGTTGTCACGTGCGGTGACCACCAGCTATTCCAGAGACTCTTGCCCGCTCACCTGGGAGCGCTTCTCCGTTACCTACCTGCCTGCCAGCCCGGAGGTTCCGCCGTCACGTGCCGTGACTACCTGCTATTCCAGAGACTCTCGCTTGCTCACCTGGGAGCACACATCTACCATCTGCCTGCTAGCCTACCCGGAGGCTCCGCCATCACAGGTCGTACCTACCCCTTACCCAGAGACTGCCCTGATCACTTGCCGTAACTCCCTGTCCGTTCACCCAGAGACTGCCACCCGCTCCCTTACAAGGGCCGCCCCCTTGTATAGTAGCTCAGAGGTTCCGCCTCCCGGACCCGTTACACTTAGTATGGCAGGAGAAATGAAGGATAGATTCCCTCTAGATGAAAAGGCGGCTAAGCTATGGATGGAAGTCCTGAAGGTTGATGTACAGGTGGCAAGGGTTGCGAAGAAAACAACCCTTCCCTTTGAAGACTCGTCACAGCTCAAAGATCCTATGGATAGGAAGATGGAAAGCCTTCTAAGGAAGGCATGGGAAACATCGGCGGCTTCACTGAAGACTAATATCGCTTCAACTTGTGTAGCTCGTTCCATGTTCCTCTGGCTCCAACAACTAGAGGAACATCTCTGGAAAGGTACCACTCAAGAGGACCTCCTAGCATCTCTTCCTTTTCTGCAGAAGGCCACTGGATTCCTAGCGGATGCCTTGGCGGAGTCGGTCAAGATTGCGGCAAGATTGGCAGCATTATCAAATTCTACGAGAAGAGCTTTGTGGTTGAAGATGTGGAGTGGGGACAACGCATCAAAATCTAAGCTTTGTTCCATTCCATTTAAAGGAGAGTATATGTTTGGGGCGGTCCTAGACGAGTTGTTGGAGAAAGCATCCGACAAGAAGAAGTCTCTGCCAGAGCCAAAGAATCCAAAAAGTTTCAGAAAGAGACCATTTCTTCTCCCTCAACAACAACAGCAGCAAGCATTTCAGTACAGAGGCAAGGGTAAAACTGGTCGCTGGAGTTACACAAAAGGGGGAAGAGGTAGGAATATCTTTCAAGGTTCTAGGCAGGACAGACAATGACGCCAAGAAGGTAGGAGGCAGAATTGCGAGCTTCCTTCCTCAATGGCAGCTTATTGATTGGAAAAGGATTTGTCGTGGCAACAGTAGACCAGCCAGAGGCTTACTACCACGTGCCAATTCATCCGGATTACAGAAAATTTCTCAGATTTGCTGTAACTCAGAACCGAGAGGTACTTCATTTTCAATTCAATGTACTCCCCTTCGGCATTTCGTCAGCACCCCGCCTGTTTACAAAGATCATGGCAGAGGTAGTAGGTTTATCTAAGGAAACTGAATATCTGCATCGTCCCATATTTAGACAATTTTTTGGTGATGGTTCCCTCGGTTTCAAGTTTGGAAAGAGACCTCCAGATGACCCTCCAGATCCTGGAATCCTTGGGATGGTTGATAAACAACCAAAAGTCAGATCTGATTCCCTCCACCAGGAAGACCTCCTTGGGAATTCTCCTGGATTCTCAGCAACAAGCCTCTTTTCTGCCAAAAGAGAAGCAGATTCAGTTGAGGTCGAAAGTTTATGCACTAAAGAACCAGAGCGGAGTGTCATTAAGATTCGCCATGTCCGTCCTCGGGTCCATGACCTCATCTATTCAGGCGGTACCTTGGGCTCAAGCGCATTCAAGGGTCCTTCAAAACTACATCCTTTCCTGTTGGGACAGATCTCCAAGTTCCCTCTCCAACAGAATTCATCTGCCAGAGAAGGTGAAAGCATCTTTAAATTGGTGGCTCTGTCCAGGAAATCTGGAGAAAAGTTCAGCATGGATTCAACTTCCCTTGTTATCCGTCAAAACAGACGCAAGCAAAAGGGGATGGGAGCAGTAGTCTCCCACGTGGCCTTCCAAGGGGTCTGGTCGCAAGAAATAGCAGAGCAGTACTCAAACTTAAGAGAAATGAAAGTGGTGGAAGAAACCCTATGGGCAGCCACTACTGTGCTTCAGGGGTCGCATGTCAGAGTCTACTCGGACAATATGACAACTGTAGCCCACTTGAGACATCAGGAAAGTACAAGAAACAGGAGGTTACAGATGATCTCCGAAAGGATCTTCCACTGGGCGGAGCATAATCTACTATCCTTATCGGCTCTGCATCTGAGGGGCTCCGACAACTATCATGCAGATCTTCTGAGCAGAAAAGACATTCATCCAGGGGAGTGGAGCATGAACTCGAAGATATTTCAGATGATTGTTCAAAAGTGGGAATACCCAGATGTGGACCTGTTTGCGAACCAGGAAAACGCAAAAGTAAGAGCCTTTTTCTCTTTGAAACCCGAGGATTCAGCAACAGGAATAGATGCATTCGCTCACCCTTGGAAAGTTGGGCTCGCTAATGCTTTTCCCCTGATTCTGTTAATACCAAGGACTTTACAAAAAATCAGGTCGGAAGGGGTCAAGACTATCCTAATAGCTCCAATGTGGCCAAAAAGAGCATGGTTCGGAACATTGAGCAGTCTAAGAATGGATGATCCATTGATGCTTCCTCGAATCCACGATCTGCTGCATTAGGGCCAGATTTTCCATCCGGCCCCTCAGAATTTGGCTCTAGCTGCTTGGCTTCTGAGACCGCCCTCTGAAAAGCCAGAGGCTTCTCAGTACAGGTGATCCAAATGTGGCGCCCTGCTGTGCATTGGTGCCACAGAACCCAGAAGGGTGCATGGATGGATTTCTCCACAAGAGGCCCTCACTACATACAAACACCTCTACCTTCCAACTCATACCAGCAGAGGGAGCCCAGATAGAGAGAGAGCCTGAGAACGTGCCGACGCTCAGATAGCGGTGAAGACGCAGCACGTCAGCTGCCTAGTAGTGAGGGCCCCGAGTGTGGCCGACGGCAAGGAGAAAAAGGGGAGTGAAACCAAGGGGGCAGAGGAGCACAATAAGCTCACCCCGTTATATCTACCGGACACCGGGTCCGCACCTACAGGGACCCTTTACACCCAGTGGGGATAACCGGAATCCCAGGAGGACTACAAGTCCCTGGCAAACCTGAAGGCTAGACACACACAGGATCAGGAACCACGAAGGCCCCGACGTCCAGGGAAAGTGGTTACCAACCAGAGGTCCTGTTTCTGAGCATCTGGTGAAGTAAAAGCAGGACACATAAGCTATGCCCAGTTGCAGGCTGGCCAGGAGCATACATAGGGACAGACACGGATCAGGAGGCCCTATACCCGCTCCCTGGGGAGAAGTCCAAAAGTGCGCCCTTCATCTGGAGTACCCTGGACCGTACCTAACAGCTGTACCAGTAAAGGTAATGAAGCAAATCCCCTGTCTCTGTCCGTTACTCCTGCTGTGCCATCGCTTTCCCTGCACCACAACGCTCAGCGCAACCTGCATCATTTATACTGCCCTGAGGCCTGCTGCACCTGTGGGGAGCCGTTCCATCTCAAGCTGTCCTGACATCTGCCTCGGAGGACTGTTGCAGCGCTGGTGATCCTCACCAGACACCACAGGTGGCGTCACGACAAATTCCCTACAAATAATTGCTTTTGGCACTGACCGCCCTGGGCCAGCCACCGCGATAATCCCCGCAGGCAGTCTTAGGCCCGGCTGCCGGGTGCCCCGCGACACCCCTGGGGGCGAGTCACATACACTGCAGAAAAGCAGAAAACCAGTCACAAATTCCATCTATGGAAAAATCTAGAAAGCTTTCAAGCTATGGTATGAGCCTCGTCCATTAGATCCCTTTCGGCCTGACGTGGCCAGAATCTTGGATTTCCTACAGAACGGTCTGTCTAAAGGATTAAGACCAAGCACGCTGAAGGTCCAAGTCTCGCCTTTATGTTCCTATTTTGATGCTGATTTGGCCCAAAACAGATGGATTAAGAGGTTCATGATAGCTGCTTCTCGGATTAATCCAACAAGAGCTAAAATAGTTCCACCTTGGGATCTCAACGTAGTTCTTAGAGGTCTAACTATGCATCCTTTCGAGCCAATAGCCGAGGCACACATAGACAAATTGTCTTGGAAAGCGGCATTGCTTGTAGCTCTGACTACAGCCAGAAGAGTGAGTGAAATCCAAGCCCTGTCTATCAGAGAGACTTATTGTCGTATTTTGGAGGACAGGATCATCCTCCAGTTGGATCCTTCTTTTCTACCTAAAGTGTCGTCTAATTTTCATATGTCTCAGCCCATAATTCTTCCGTCATTCTGTCAAAATCCATCAAATAGCAAGGAAGAAGAATTCCACGCGTTGGATGTAAGAAGGACTATAATCCGCTATTTGAGGCAGACTGAAACCTGGAGGAAGGATCAGAACCTATTTGTCCAATATGGAGGCCCCAATAAAGGAAAGCAAATTGCAAAAATACGCTAGCAAATTGGATTAAGAAAGCAATTTGTGAAACATACATAGTTCAAGATTTGCCTCCTCTGGAATCCTTGAAAGCTCTTTCTACTAGTGCTATGTCGGTCTCCTGGGCGGAAAAAGCTAGTGCATCCATTGAGCAGATTTGCCGGGCAGCTACATGGTCGTCTGTCCATACCTTTGCTAAGCATTATAGACTAGATGTAATATCTAATAGAGACTTAGCATTTGGAAGGAAAGTCCTTCAGGCTGTTGTCGCTCCCTAAAATTCATTCTTTGGTATTACTCCAGGTGTGCTGTCATGGAGGGGATTGGAGAAAATAGAATTAGACTTACCAGTAATTCGGTTTCTAAGACCCTCCACAACAGCACGGGTAGTTCCCTCCATTTCTTTATTGATTGGAAAAATCCTTAGTGTTAATAAATATTTAGAGCATTCATACTGTGTGGTCCTTTGAAAACACTGGGGATTGTAGCAGAGAGGGGCTATTTAACATCTTGTTTTCCTGTCCCTAATTAGGATGGGGAGGCTACCTCCAGGTGTGCTGTCGTGGAGGGTCTTAGAAACAGAATTACCGGTAAGTCTAATTCTATTTTTCTTTTTTTACCATTTTTATTCTTTTTTTCAACTATTAACTTGGTCACACTATATAAATACATGCTGGTTGCAAGGATTTATATAGCGTGACCAAGTTGTCAAGCACTTTCCAAGTGATGCTAAAATCGCTTGGAAAGCAGTTGACAACCCGCATGCGGACATGCATGTGAAAAACGCTTCACTTACGTTTACCAGGGAGATGCAGAAACACTCAGGAAAAATCCGGAGCATTTCTGCATCGTGGGCATGTGGCGCCCCTGAGGGTTCAGTCGCCACAGAGGTATTGCACCTCACCCAGAGGTGTGGTGTCTCCCTTCACTCAGGTAAGATGGGAGTGCTGCAGAGAACCCCCCAAAACACCTGCATCCAACATTACACTGCTTCAGACCGGTTGGAAGGGCAACATGCAGAGCGCAGCTGCTGAGCCCTGTCCCTGGCTGGAGTGGGGGAAACCCAAAGGTAGGGGGAACCAGTAGTGGGTGTGGTTGGAGGAAGCAGTTAGAAGGAGCACACAGTAGGTATATAATGGGAAGCAATCTTAGGGTGGCAGTTCAGAACAGAATGGTCAGTCAGTACAGTACAGACGGTCAGTGAGGACTGTCTGGGAGCAGAGGCTCAGCAGGAGCTCTGCTCCACAAGAAGGGCCCGGGATAGAGGCCCCGGAGGGGAGCAGGGAGTAGACTCCATTCTAAGAAGGGATCCCAGGGGTACGGCGCGTGGAGGACAGCACCCGTACACCCCGCATCTGTCAGAAGACAGAGGGATCGGTTGCTGCATTCTAATCTCCAGGGGGTGAGGTTGGTCCCGGATCCGACGTATAGGAAGGACTTCAGCATACCCGAGTGGGATTGAGAGTGGGCAGCGCAGGGCAGCAGGGAGAAGGACCTACTGTGAAGACGGTCAAAGTAGGAACACGAGAAAGTGGGGTTCTGCCAAGCATTCCTAAACTTCCTGAGGAAGGATTGAACCCCTGCCAGGGTGACCACGGCGCAACGTGGGAGGTCTTCACCTGTAACGTGCACTTGTGTGTTTCCTGAAGAACTGTGAATAAAAATCTTGGACGACTGCACTGAGTTGCCTCCGTCTATTCCTTCACTGGTGTCATTTCCCTCCCTGCACTATAACGCCCAGCGCACCCTCCATCAATTTACACTGCCCTGAGGCCCGATCCACCTGTGGGGAGCCGTTCCATCTCTAGCTGCCCTAACATCTGCCTCAGAGGACTGTTGCAGCACTGGTGATCCTCACCAGACACCACAGGTGGCTTCACGACAAATCCTATAAATAATCCCTTTTGAACTGACCGCCCCGGGCCAGCCACCGTGATATTCCCCAAAGCAGCCATAAGGCCCGGCTGCCGTGTGCCCCGCGGCCCAGGGGGCAGCGAGTCACCACTTGGCGTCACGAACAGGATATGTGACCAGCCCGCCATCTGCGGGTAATGTGCGCCTAAAGAAGTGTTTTCTGCCTTGAATGTGGCGCCCGCCCCAGAAGAACGGGCACCATTATGTGCGTGCTAAAGAACAACAGAATGGAACCTCCCGTCGTGGGCCGAGTCCCAGAATGGCGCCAAAAGCAGGCCCTGCCCCTTGCAACAGTGACTGTCCGCATAGATGTGT
The DNA here is from genome assembly GCF_046119375.1 of Phyllobates terribilis. Taxonomy (NCBI): domain Eukaryota; kingdom Metazoa; phylum Chordata; class Amphibia; order Anura; family Dendrobatidae; genus Phyllobates; species Phyllobates terribilis. The sequence goes on from NW_027362902.1 coordinate 4,181,470, forward strand.
CCGTCAAAGCGGGGAGGCCGACACAGGGAGTGACCGACAGCAAAGTGCCATGGGACCGCCCCCGAAAGAGGAGAGGAGGTGGAGAGAAGCTGCGTAAAGACCGGGAGGTGTCAGGCCGAGCTGACACAGTCGCAGGAGCAGGTAGGAGTGATGTCCCTTTCCCAAATGCGGCTGGCGCTGCTTCATCCCTGGTCCCCCTGCAGCCTGAGGCTGATGACCAGGCTGGGTCAGCCTGCAGAAACCAGGGGTTCCCCCGGAGGGGGCCCCACTGTTAAACTGTTTTAGTTAACTGGACTGTACATAAGTTGCCCGGAAGGGTGCAGTTGACTTCATGTTTGCTACCCAGTTACCCGTCAGGGTACAGAGACTGACAGGCTGAGGACTGTGAGAAGCCGGACGTTGACATTGTACATAGTTTAGCACTTCTTAAAGTGCATCCTATTGGTTTTATAATTACAAATATACCTCAGAACAAAAACCCGTTTGGCGTGGCGGAAGACGAGGTCCAGGATTGGATCGTCTATGCCCTGCAGCCATGCCCAGGGCCTACGTTGAGGGTTTGTAGACGGGTCCCTCATGCTGCTACTGTTGCACCCTGGTGCTGGAACTGTCTTGAAAATTGTTTTATATGACAATGCTCTTATGATGTTTTATAATGTAACCAGTAACATTAAAAGGAATGTGCCTCCCATAAAGGGAAGAAATGTTGTTTTATGGTCTTATATGCGGATGCATCTTAAAAATTTTGCATGTCAGTTATGCCTGGTTTTGCTCTGTTCCAGCCCGCGGACGTGCTGTGTTTTACCGGGGGGGGGGAATGTGGCGCCCCTGAGTGTTCAGTCGCCACAGCGGTACTGCACCTCTCCCAGAGGTGTGGTGTCTCCCTTCACTCAGGTAAGATGGGAGTGCTGCACGGAACCCCCCAAAACACCTGCATCCAACATGCAGAGTGCAGCTGCTGAGCCCTGTCCCTGGCTGGAGTGGGGGGAACCTAAAGGTAGGGGGAACCAGTAGTGGGTGTGGGTGGAGGAAGCCGTTAGAGGGAGCACTTATACAGTAGGTATATAATGGGAAGCCATCTTAGGGTGGCAGTTCAGAACAGCATGGTCAGTCAGTCTACCATTGGGCCATATAAGACGTTCTTCATCTCCCGTTGCAGTGGGGTTTTTATTTGTCAAAAAAAAAGACTGGGGGTTGCGCCCCCGCCTTGATTTTCGCGAGTTTAATCGGATCACGGTCTGGGATGCATATCCTCTCCCTCTCATCCCCGACCTCTTTAGAAAAAAAATTGGCTCCTACGATTTGATTAAACTAGACCTCAGGGGGGCTTATAATCTCATTCACATTGAGGAGATGAGTGGAAGATGGCCTTCAATACTCCTGAGGGGCACTATGAAAAGCTTGTGATGACATTTGGGTTGACTAATGCTCCCGCTTTCTTTCAACACTGTTAGTGACATTTTTAGTCATCTGGCAGGTAGATCACAACAAACCAATCTTGATTACATATTAATTTATTTACCTCCAGTCACATCAGGTACATGTCAGGCAGGTCTTACAGATACTCAAAGATAATAAATTATTTGTCAAACCAGAGAAATGTATGTTCTCCATTCAGGGTTAGTTCTTATCATTCACCGTTTTTGCATGGATCTGGCCAAAGTCCGGACGGTACTGGATTGGTATTATATTCAAGACTTAAAGGCGTTACAAAGTTTTTTGGGTTTCGCCAGCTACTACTGTAAGTTCATCAAAAACTTTTCGGTAGTGGCCAAACCTCTGATGAACGATTTTGCCAAATAGAAAAAAAAAATAAAGATTTTATTATTTTACTTTCCATTCTTGTAGCTAAACACAATCCAGCTAAGTTTAAAATTGAAATGAAGCCCCTATACCCCCCTCTCTAGGTGCTTCTGTACCAACTCCTCCCTGGTCCAGGATGGTCTCTATATCACGGCCTCCAGCAATAACCTATTGACACATGATTGTGGCAGCCCTCACGTGCTGATATATCACACTGCCAATAGAAGTGGGAAGCGGCACAGAAATCACAAAATAAAGGCAGTGTTTGTGGTAATGCAAGAATCCAACAAGCAGAGTAATCCACACGTCATACAACAGCCCAACATGGATGATGAAAAGCTGCGTCTTCAGGCGTCTGTGTAAGAACATCACATTTTTGTTTTCCTTCCAGAATAAGCACCAAATGGAATAGCTGAATGCCAGGATACAGAGACCGGCGGGGGGCAGGGAAGCGCAGTCCGCTGGATTTTGTGCTGGTTTCACAAGTGGTCACCCTGCAGTTTTCTCCGGATAATGCTGTGGAGACTATTCACAACACATCTAATAATTGTGAACCTTCCACTCACATGTTTATTATCTTGTCCGCTGGTCAGACTGGGGGGGATGAAAGCTGGACAAGGGATGAAGAATGATCCTTATTACATATAATGGGTGCACTGAGCGATTGTGAAAAGTCGCAGAGAACTGAGAGCAGAAGGGCAGAGGGTTTCCTCTTCCTCACAGGGACCAGCACAGAAGCCGGAGCAGAAGGGCAGAGGGTTTCCTCTTCCTCACAGGGACCAGCACAGAAGCCGGAGCAGAAGGGCAGAGGGTTTCCTCTTCCTCACAAGGACCAGCACAGAAGCCGGAGCAGAAGGGGAGACAAGGGCTGAGCCACTTACACAGACAGAAAGCTGAGGAGAGGAGGACATGTTATTACTCCAGGATCCGCTCCATTCATTCCCTATGTGGCATTCAAGCGCTGAGCTCGGCTTTTCCGGAGCCCCATAGAGAATGAATGGAGCTGCAGTTGATCCCTGACTTTCCACTCCTTCCCGATCAGACGATGGCTCGCAGCGGTCAGACCCCACGATCAGTAAGTGATCACCGAGCCTGTGGATAAGTGATAACTTGTTTTCTTCAGACATCCCCTTTAAGTAATGGAGCATGCCAGCAGAGAAGGTGGGAGGAGGCGCTGGTTACAGGGGAGACTTTACCTCTGGAGGCCGCATATAGGGCATGTGAGGGGCGGACACTTCCCATATTCATCATTACTGAACCCCCGCTCTGTGCGGCTCTTATCTGAGCTGCAGGAGATGCAGCAGTTACTAATCAGCCGCTCTCCGTTCACTTGCAGCCGTCCGAGCTCTGCTGTGCCTGTTAGGGATGAAGTTAGGGTCCTTCGAGGCATCTACTATGCAGCCTGCACAGCAGATCACAGCCCGAGCACAGCGTCTCCGGGTAAATCTCCACCTTGTGAGTTGCTTCTTGTGCAGCAGCCCCATGCAAGTTGCTCTGCTCTCCTCGGCCAGCTCCTGCTGAATACTGAGCTCCTCTGCCCAATCTAGGAGCTCAATAGCCCTGATCACGTCAGTGGTAGCCCAGCGCTGCTGGATCAGATTTACAAATGGCAAACTAATCAGCCCTAGGTATTTCTAATATGTGCAGAGCAGGCGACATAAGTCTGACCGGTGTCCTCATAGACCTTTCCTCAGCCGGGGTCTAATAGGAGCAGTAAGATGGCCGTCATGGGGTCCATTGTTAGATCTCAGCTGCCATAGAAACTCATTGGCACCATGATCATGCCTCCCTCTCCTGTCTAAAGTGCCTAAATGCTGTGGAAGCCCCCTACTGTGTCATACAATGGATTAAGCTGCCAGGATCAAGGTTGGCTCCACTGTGGGCAGCTGAGGCAGGAGCAGGACTGTGTTACACAGCCACACTTCTGCCGCAGATCTTGTAAGGACCTGCCTGATGATAATGTGTCCTATAGAGCAGGTCTTGGTACCGGACTGCCCTGTACATATTTACCACTAGCTGGGAACCAGTTACTTACAAGGTCTAGTTTCGGATGTGTTTCCAGGATCTGTAGTTATCAGCATTTTATCCTTAAGGCCGAGTTATAATATCACTGTAACACTCTCGCCCTGTACCTGTATGCCTGCCCTGTTTGCTGCACAAAAGTATATAACAAAATGTGTGTACACAGATATCTATCTCCTGAATGGTATTACTGCTAGATCTCCTGTACATAGAAATATGAGGTTCTTAGCGCACATTTTGAGCAAATTGTGCGAGCCCATCTGCCAACGTCAAGGCGACCTCTTCAGATGGGTCCCTACACTAACATTACACTAACTTACTAACTGGGACTAGTTTTTTGTATTATTATTATTACCACCATTTTTACTATTTATTATTATTGCATTAATGCAATTAATTGTAACTGTTATAAAACTAATTAAAAAAATGTAATTCTAATTTTTTTTTATTAATCTTGTGATTCTAATAATGGTATTACTAAAATCCCTATGCCTAAAGCTGTTGATCCAGAAGAAGGCAAAAACCCCAGGACACCTTCAGCCAATTTGTGTCATAGGAGAAAAATTCCTTCTTGACCCCGGCAAAAGGCGATCAGTCCTAGGACCCTGGATCAAACCTAATAATGTTATTACAAGTTATATAATATTACACTAATTATTGTACTACTGGAGTTATTTTAATTTGTTTTTATAAATCTATTTGATATGGTTATTATTACATTGTGCTATCTTATTACAGTATTATTCTTCTTTCCTTTCACTACTAATACTGCCCTAAACCTACAGTGTTGATCCAGAAGAAGGCAAAAACCCAGGACACCTTCAGCCAATTTGTGTCACAGGGGAAAAATTCCTTCTTGACCCCGGCAAAAGGCGATCAGTCCTAGGACCCTGGATCAAACCTAATAATGTTATTAGAAGTTATATAATATTACACTAATTATTGTACTACTGGAGTTATTTTAATTTGTTTTTATAAATCTATTTGATATGGTTATTATTACATTGTGCTAACTTATTACAGTATTATTCTTCTTTCCTATCACTACTAATACTGCCCTATACCTACAGTGTTGATCCAGAAGAAGGCAAAAACCCCAGGACACCTTCAGCCAATTTGTGTCACAGGGGAAAAATTCCTTCTTGACCCCGAGAAAAGGCGATCAGTCCTAGGACCCTGGATCACACTGCTATTCTACCTGCTACTATTACTACTGTTATTTTATTACTTTCTTACTATTATCACTAGTATTATTACTCATATTACACTAATATGGATTTACTACCACTATATTACTACCATCCCTTTCCCCCTAGGGATCTTAAGGTGCAGTTCTGTCCTCCTCCTCCTATTCTGTCCTCCTCCTCTTCCATCCTCCTCCACTTCCGTCCTCCTCCTCTTCCGTCCTCTTCCTCTTACGTCCTCCTCCTCTTCCGTCCTCCTCCTCTTCCATCCTCCTCCTCTTCCGTCCTCCTTCTCTTCCGTCCTCCTCCTCTTCTGTCCTCCGCCTCTTCCGTCCTCCGCCTCTTCTGTCCTCCGCCTCTTCCGTCCTCCGCCTCTTCCGTCCTCCTCTTCCGTCCTCTTCCTCTTACGTCCTCCTCCTCTTCCGTCCTCCTCATCTTCCGTCCTCCTCCTCTTCGGTCCTCCTTCTCTTCCGTCCTCCCCCTCTTCCGTCCTCCGTCTCTTTTGTCCTCCGCCTCTTCCATCCTCCGCCTCTTCCATCCTCCGCCTCTTCCGTCCTCCTTCTCTTCCATCCTCCTCCTCTTCCGTCCTCCTCCTTTTCCGTCCTCCTCCTCTTCTGTCCTCCTCCTCTTCCATCCTCCGCCTCTTCCGTCCTCCATCTCTTCCGTCCTCCGCCTCTTCCGTCCTCTTCCTCTTCCGTCCTCCTCCTGAGACGTAATAAATAGCATTAAAGCTGCAGTAATTGTTTATATTATATATACACACTGCTCAAAAAAATAAAGGGAACACTCAAATAACACATCCTAGATCTGAATGAATGAAATATTCTCATTGAATACTTTGTTCTGTACAAAGTTGAATGTGCTGACAGCAAAATCACACAAAAATCATCAATAGAAATCAAATGTATTAACCAATGGAGGCCTGGATTTGGAGTCACCCCCAAAATTAAAGTGGAAAAACACACTACAGGCTGATCCAATTTTGATGTAATGTCCTTAAAACAAGTCAAAATGAGGCTCAGTATTGTGTGTGGCCTCCACGTGCCTGTATAACCTCCCTACAATGCCTGGACATGCTTCTGATGCTTCATAACAGTTTATGCAGACACATGCACATTTGTGGCCTGCTGTAGGTCATTTTGCATGGCTCTGGAAGTGCTCCTCCTGTTCCTCCTTGCACAAAGGCGGAGGTAGGGGTCCTGCTGCTGGGTTGTTGCCCTCCTATGGCTCCCTCCATGTCTCCTGGTGTACTGGCATGTCTACTGGTAGCGCCTCCAGCCTCTGGAACTCTGGAACTACGCTGACAGACGCAGCAAACCTTCTTGCCACAGCTCGCATTGATGTGCCATCCTGGATGAGCTGCACTACCTGAGCAACTTCTGTGGGTTGTAGAGTCCGTTTCATGCTACCACGAGTGTGAAAGCACAACCAACATTCAAAAGTGACCAAAACATCAGCCAGAAAGCATTGGTATTGAGATATGGTCTGTGGTCTCCACCTGCAGAACCACTCCTTTATTGAGTGTGTCTTGATAATTGCCAATAATTTCCCTCTATTGTCTTCCATTTGCACAACAGCATGTGAAATTGATTGTCAATTTGTGTTGCTTCCTAAGTGGACAGTTTGATTTCACAGAAGTTTGATTTACTTGGAGTTATATTCTGTTGTTTAAGTCACCTGCCAGATTCCTGCTTGATACCTGCCTGATATCCGCTTACCTGCTTGCAAGACTGCGGTCCGACGGTCTGCCTTTCGACACCTGTCAGTCTGTCTATGGACCAGCCTGCCCGCTCACCTGGGAGCGCTCAACTGCTACCTGCCTGCTAGCCTACCTGGAGGCTCTGCCGTCACTTGCCGTGACCACCTGCCTGTCCAGAGACTCTTGCCCGCTCACCTGGGAGCGCTCACCTGCTACCTGCCTGCTAGCCTACCTGGAGGCTCTGCCGTCACTTGCCGTGACCACCTGCCGGTCCAGAGACTCTTGCCCGCTCAACTGGGAGCGTCCACCTGCTACCTGTCTGCTAGTCTACCTGGAGGCTCTGCCGTCACTTGCCGTGACCACCTGCATGTCCAGAGACTCTTGCCCGCTCAACTGGGAGCGTCCACCTGCTACCTGTCTGCTAGTCTACCTGGAGGCTCTGCCGTCACTTGCCGTGACCACCTGCCCGTCCAGAGACTCTTGCCCGCTCACCTGGGAGCATCCACCTGCTACCTGTCTGCTAGTCTACCTGGAGGTTCTGCCGTCATTTGCCGTGACCACCTGCCTGTCCAGAGACTCTCGCCTGCTCACCTGGGAGCGCTCACCAGCCACCTGCCTGCTGTCCTTCTACCCAGAGACTGTCCCTGTCACTTGCCGTGACTACCTGCCCTTCTACCCAGAGACTGTCCCTGTCACTTGCCGTGATTACCTGCCCTTCTACCCAGAGACTGTCCCTGTCACTTGCCGTGACTACCTGCCCTTCTACCCAGAGACTGTCCCTGTCACTTGCTGTGACTACCTGCCCATCTTCCCTGGGAGCCACCCGCTTCCTTACAAGGACTGCCCCATTGTATAGTTGCTCAGAGGTTCCTCCCAGACCCGTTACAGTTTGCTCGGGCCATGGAACCCGGTGGCACCCAAGCTCCCTCGCTATGTCATGAACTTTCCCGTCAGAGGTCCCAACAGGAGTCCATCCTGAGTCACCTGCGTGGTGTTAACTCCCGCCTGGACACATTGACTACCTCTTCGGGAGCTGCCTCCACTCGCACACTTACTACCCCAGCACCGCCGCAGCCCATCAACACCATGGCATCTCTTCCCGGTCCCCGCCTCTCCGCCCCTCCTCGTTTTTGCAGAGATCCCAGCCAGGCACAGGGCTTCATTAACCAGTGCACTCTGCACTTCGAACTGTTGACACACCAGTTTTCCAGCGACCGAGCCAGAGTAGCCTTCATCATGTCCCATCTCACGGGAGAGGCACTGGCTTGGCTAAATCCTCTATGGGAGAGAGGAGACCCCCTGGTGTCCAACCTGCCAGCCTTTCTCATGGCCTTCCGGAAAGTCTTCGACGAACCAGAACGGAAGACCTCATCCGCATCATCTCTGCTACGCCTCCGTCAAGGAAATCTCTCCGTGGGCCAATACGCCATACGGTTCCGTACCCTTGCTTCGGAGCTGGCCTGGGATAACGACGCCCTGGTGTCTGTCTTTTGGGAGGGTCTGTCCGGCCGTATTAAAGATGAACTCGCCGGTCGGGACATTCCTACCACTCTCGACGACTTAATAACACTTGCCACCCGGATTGACATCCGGTTCCAGGAGCGCGCCAAAGAGGTCACCCGTGAGAGGAGGTTTCCACGTCTAGCCCCTACCTTCCAGAAACCTGTCACTTCTCCCGTTACTACCCAGGCGCACTCACCTGAGCCTATGCAGGTCGACCAGACCAAGATGGTCAAAACCCGTCAAGAGTTACGCCGAGCCGAGGGGAGCTGCTTCTACTGTGGCAGTAAGTTGCACCGGATCCGTTCCTGCCCGGAGAGGTCGGGAAACGCCTGTGTCTAGGATCGCTCAGAGAGGTCGTCCTAGACAAGAGTAAACCCTCTCCATCTCTGTTGCTGTCGGTCTCTATCATCTGCGGGGAGAACCGTTATTTTGAACTAGCCCAACTTGACTCTGGAGCTGCCGGAAATCTCATTTCTCAGTCTCTGGTAGAGAAATACCGCATTCCCACCAAACCTCTAGCTGTACCCTTATCTGTCGCTGCCGTGGATGGGGGCCTCTTACCACATCCCATCCAACTCATCACCGAATCCATAACCCTGCAGGTGGGAATGCTGCACTCTGAGAGCATCTTCTTTCATGTTCTGCCTGGACTCTCTCACGCCCTCTTATTAGGCCTACCTTGGCTTCAGAGACATGCACCCGTGCTTGATTGGCAGACCGGAGAAGTCCTTCGCTGGGGACAGGACTGCCATAAGACTTGCTTAGTTCCCGTCCATCCTGTCCGTCCTTCTACTCCAGCCAATCTACCTGGTCTTCCGGCTCCTTATTGGTCGTATGCGGACGTCTTTAATAAAAAGGAGGCAGAGACATTACCCCCTCATAGACCATACAACTGCCGAATCGACCTGATGCCCGGCGCTACTCCTCCCCGTGGGCGCATTTACCCTTTGTCCGCTGCTGAGACCCGATCCATGTCAGAATATATTGAGGAGAATCTGGCCTGGGGATTCATCCGGAAATCTAATTCCCCGGCGGGAGCAGGCTTCTTCTTCATCAAAAAGGACAGCTCACTCCGTCCCTGTATAGACTATAGAGGCCTTAACCAGATCACGGTGAAGAATAAATACCCCCTTCCGCTCATTCCGGAATTATTTGACCGTCTGAGGGGGGCTAGAATCTTCACCAAGCTGGACCTCCGTGGGGCGTATAACCTGGTCCGTATCCATCAGGGGGATGAATGGAAGACGGCATTCAACACCCGGGACGGCCACTATGAATACCTGGTAATGCCCTTCGGTCTCTGTAACGCTCCCGCCGTCTTTCAAGAGTTGGTCAATGACATCTTCTGGGACCTTCTCTACTCCTGCGTAGTGGTGTACCTGGACGACATCTTGGTCTTCTCTCCGGATCTCCCCACACACCGGGGGGATGTTCGTCAGGTTCTGCTCAGGCTCAGGCAGAACCACCTCTACGCTAAATATGAGAAGTGCCTCTTTGAGCAGACCTCGCTTCCGTTTCTGGGCTACATAATCTCTCAGACCGGCCTACAAATGGATCCTGAGAAACTGTCTGCCATCCAGAAGTGGCCCGACCAGAGGGGTTGAAAGCTATTCAGCGGTTCCTGGGTTTCGTCAACTACTACCGCCTCTTCATACCGCACTTCTCTTCCCGGACTGCCCCAATCTCTGCGCTCACCAGTAAGGGCACTAATTACAGAAAATGGCCGCCCGAAGCAGAGGAAGCCTTTCTTTCCTTAAAACAGGCTTTCTCTTCCGCCCCGGTGCTGCATCGTCCGGACGGCAACAAACAATTCTTCCTGGAAGTTGACGCCTCCTCCTCTGGAGCCGGAGCGGTACTTACCCAAAAGTCGCCTTCCGGAAGAATGGTAACTTGCGGCTTCTTCTCCAAACTCTTCTCCTCTTCTGAGCGCAATTATTCTATAGGAGATCGAGAGTTATTGGCCATTAAGCTGGCACTGGAGGAGTGGCATTACCTGCTCGAGGGGGCTCTTCACCCGGTAATTATTTACACGGACCACAAGAACTTGGCTTACCTCCAGAGCGCCCAGAGACTTAACCCGCGCTAAGCCCGGTGGTCCTTGTTTTTTGCCCGCTTTGATTTCGTTCTTCATTTTCGCCCGGCAGACAAAAACATCAAAGCTGACGCCTTGTCCCGATCCTTCCTGGTGTCTGACCTAGAGGAGGAACCGAAGCACATCATTGATCCCGCCAGAGTAATGCAGGTGGCTCCCGTGAATCTAAATCGTCTCCGTCCCGGTAAGACGTTCGTAACAGTACCTGATCGGAAGAAGGTCCTACTCTGGGGTCACTCATCTAAGCTAGCTGGCCACGCCGGTCAGAAAAAGACCCTCCAGCTTATTACCTGGCATTACTGGTGGCCTACCCTGCACAAGGATGTAATAGACTTTGTTTCAGCCTGTGTGTCCTGCGCCCGCAACAAAGTTTCGAGACACCTGCCAGCCGGTCGCCTCCTTCCTCTTCCAGTACCTGCTGCCTAGTGGCAGCATATAGCTATGGACTTTATAACGGATCTCCCTGTCTCTGCCGGTTGTACGGTCATTTGGGTGGTCGCTGACCGCTTTTCCAAGATGGCGCACTTCATTCCCCTGCCGGGTCTCCCGTCTGCACCCGAACTGGCTAAAGACTTTATACGCCACATCTTCCGTCTCCATGGCCTGCCCCTCCACATCGTGTCGGATCGTGGGGTTCAGTTCACCTCACGCTTCTGGAGAGCCACATGTAAGCTGCTTGACGTTACCCTGGACTTCTCCTCCACTTACCACCCACAGTCCAATGGCCAAGTGGAGCGGATCAATCAGATCCTGACCAGTTACCTCCGGCACTTCGTTAATGCCCACCATTCGGACTGGGTGGATCTCCTACCATGGGCTGAATTCTCTTACAATAATCACGAGAGCGAATCTTCCTCCAAATCCCCGTTTTTTGTAGTCTTCGGTCAGCATCCTCGGATCCCATTTCCCGTCTCCACCTCGGTGGACAATCCGGCTGCGGAATCTCTCATTAGCAAATTCTCCTCCATTTGGGAGAGTACCCGATCCGCACTCCTTCAGTCGTCCGAGCGGATGAAAAAACACGCTGACAAAAAACGACTGGATCCTCCACAATTCCGTCCTGGAGATAAAGTCTGGCTCTCGTCCAAGTATGTCCGGCTCAAGATTCCCTCCTACAAGTTAGGGCCTCGGTTCATCGGCCCACTGGAAGTTATCAAACAAATCAATCCGGTGGCCTATAAATTGAAACTCCCGGCCAACTTACGGATCCCTAACTCCTTCCATGTATCTCTCCTCAAACCCGTGGTACTTAACTCTTTTTCCAAGTCTACAGGTACGCCCCCTGCTCCGGTTTCCGCTGAGAACGAGTTTGAGGTAGAGAACATTCTGGCCACCAAATGGGTAAGAGGAAAAACCTTTTTTCTGGTAGATTAGAAGGGGTTTGGTCCTGAGGAGAGAACGTGGGAGCCCCGGGAGAACATCCATGCCCCTCTCAGCCTTGATAAATTTCTCTATGGCTTAAAAAAGGGGGGGCCTAAAGGGGGGGGTACTGTAGCGTCGGCGTCCCTGCCTCCTGCTAGGCAGGGATGCTGTTCCCCTCACCTCTCCGCTCCGTGCCCAGCGTCTTCCTCCCGCTCTGCTGGCAGCGCGCGCTGCTTCCCGGCCACGGTGCTTAGTGCGCGCGCGGGCGCGCTCCCCCTCTCTTAAAGGGGCCGCGCGCGTCGTCCTAAGGAGTCCCCGGCCAATGGCCGGAGGACTTCACCATATATAAGGCACCTCCTCCAAAATGGAGGTGCCCGAGCAATGTTGTTGCAAAGCCTTCACTCTGCTTCAGCCCTCAGGTCCCGTTACCAGTTAGCTGCCAGTCACCTGCCAGATTCCTGCTTGTTACCTGCCAGTCACCTGCCAGATTCCTGCTTGTTACCTGCCAGTCACCTGCCAGATTCCTGCTGGATACCTGCCTGATATCCGCTTACCTGCTTGCAAGCCTGCGGTCCGACGGTCTGCCTTCCGACACCTGTCAGTCTGTCTATGGACCAGCCTGCCCGCTCACCTGGGAGCGCTCACCTGCTACCTGCCTGCTAGCCTACCTGGAGGCTCTGCCGTCACTTGCCGTGACCACCTGCCTGTCCAGAGACTCTTGCCCGCTCACCTGGGAGCGCTCACCTGCTACCTGCCTGCTAGCCTACCTGGAGGCTCTGCCGTCACTTGCCGTGACCACCTGCCCGTCCAGAGACTCTTGCCCGCTCAACTGGGAGCGTCCACCTGCTACCTGTCTGCTAGTCTACCTGGAGGCTCTGCCGTCACTTGCCGTGACCACCTGTCTGTCCAGAGACTCTTGCCCGCTCAACTGGGAGCGTCCACCTGCTACCTGTCTGCTAGTCTACCTGGAGGTTCTGCCGTCACTTGCCGTGACCACCTGCCTGTCCAGAGACTCTCGCCTGCTCACCTGGGAGCGCTCACCAGCCACCTGCCTGCTGTCCTTCTACCCAGAGACTGTCTCTGTCACTTGCCGTGACTACCTGCCCTTCTAGGGATAAACAAACCAACAAAAACCAACAAAAGTCGGAAAACCAGGGTACTAAACTAAACAAAAAAACCAAAAAAAGACCCTAAAAAATATCTTTAATAGTTTCTTTTATAAAAAGATACTCAATGGTACCTATGGAACAGAGTGTACACACAAAGACAAAAAATATACTTTGATATACTTGAATTATCATACAAAGGGAGGGATGTAAGACGAAAGATCCGAAATTGCCCAAAATACCCTAGTAGTAGATAGTAGCCCACGTAAAGGCCAAATATTCAATTCACCCCAGGGGTTCAACTAATATCCCCACTAATAAGTGGGTAAAGATAAACTCTCCCTATATCTCCATGCACTCAAAAGTGAAAAATATATCAAAATAAAAATGAATAAATTACAAGGCGTCAGATACAATAACAAGATGCAAATCACATACAGTATCAAGAAATGGACTCAATTGAAAATAGCCCGTTACACGTAGCAATCACATATACAAAAAATGGGCTCAGTAAACCAATGTCCGTTTTTTGAGATATCAGCTAGTACTTGTTAAACATATAGCTAATGAGACCTCAAGTAGCTTGGGACCTTGGAAAAAATGATCAATTAGGGGTCACAATGAAATGACCCAAGCAAAAATCACTAATGGAAGGTTTATCAGTTAATGTCTCAAGATGTAATAATCCCTCAGAGAAAAAAAAAAAAATATATATAATAAATAATATCCCAGGCGTCATCAATTATCCTCAGAAAAACATAACAAAATGTCCATTATTCATGTCCCAGCATCCGTAGTTATATAGCATATCCTATCAAGGAGGTTTAAATAGATGGACTTATACTTAAATGCATTTCTTCTGAGATGTCAAATGATAAATTTCAAACAGTACAAATATCCAATTGAAATCGTCCCTCAGAGGAAAAGTACTGTCCAAAAATAAGCAATTGTGCAACAGTAATCTTCAGAAAAAAAGTCCATAGATGACGTCCCAGTATCCGCAATTATGCGACGTATCCTGGCCGAATGATTACAAAAGATAAATAGACGAACTCATATACCATGCATTTCTTCTGAGATGACAAATGATATCTTCCAGACAATACATATGTAAAAATCCTATAGTCCCTCAGAGAAAGTATATAAAGAAAAAGAAATAAAGCGACCAATAATACTGTTCTAGCATCAGTAATTTATGCAAACAGTTATCCTCGCAAAAAATAACAAAATGTCCACTATTGACATCCCAGGATCTGTAGTTATGTAGTATATCCAAAAATAGTTGTAAAAATAAACAAATGGACTTATCTTAAGTGCATTTCTTCTGAGATGACAAATACTAAATACCAGGCGATGTTCCTAGAGGGACCATGAAGATCATCCGACCAGAAAAGACCGATGGATTCCAATAGAGGCTTTTTTAGCCTTCCAATAGAGGCTTTTCAGCAAGTACGCCCCTTCAGGTTTATCCAGAGAAAATCCATCAATAGATGTCCCAAGGAAGTATACCAAATATGAGGTCCCATTGACCTAGTCCCAGTCCCTACGCGTTTCACCCCCTCCTCAATACGGGGCTCATCAGGGGACAGACAGTGTACGCAGTTCAGTGTCATTTCCGGGAGTTACGCTAAACGCAACTTCCGGTTACGCAGACACCGAAGGAAAAACCAAGGGGACTACGCAAAGTCCGTTCCTCATGGAGGGCATCGTGGAACGCTGCTTGCGCTTCAGGAGGTAAGGGAACCGCGCTACTAACTGCAGGTGTCTTGCCTGATTTTATATGGGCACTAATTAAGGGAGGTATATATATAGAGAGACCATGTGTATTAGTTTATATACGGTTTTTGAACCATGGAAGCACACATTTGCTGTGCACCTACTATGGGCTTTCTCCTCTGACACTGTCTGTCCCCTGATGAGCCCCGTATTGAGGAGGGGGTGAAACGCGTAGGGACTGGGACTAGGTCAATGGGACCTCATATTTGGTATACTTCCTTGGGACATCTATTGATGGATTTTCTCTGGATAAACCTGAAGGGGCGTACTTGCTGAAAAGCCTCTATTGGAAGGCTAAAAAAGCCTCTATTGGAATCCATCGGTCTTTTCTGGTCGGATGATCTTCATGGTCCCTCTAGGAACATCGCCTGGTATTTAGTATTTGTCATCTCAGAAGAAATGCGCTTAAGATAAGTCCATTTGTTTATTTTTACAACTATTTTTGGATATACTACATAACTACAGATCCTGGGATGTCAATAGTGGACATTTTGTCATTTTTTGCGAGGATAACTGTTTGCATAAATTACTGATGCTAGAACAGTATTATTGGTCGCTTTATTTCTTTTTCTTTATATACTTTCTCTGAGGGACTATAGGATTTTTACATATGTATTGTCTGGAAGATATCATTTGTCATCTCAGAAGAAATGCATGGTATATGAGTTCGTCTATTTATCTTTTGTAATCATTCGGCCAGGATACGTCGCATAATTGCGGATACTGGGACGTCATCTATGGACTTTTTTTCTGAAGATTACTGTTGCACAATTGCTTATTTTTGGACAGTACTTTTCCTCTGAGGGACGATTTCAATTGGATATTTGTACTGTTTGAAATTTATCATTTGACATCTCAGAAGAAATGCATTTAAGTATAAGTCCATCTATTTAAACCTCCTTGATAGGATATGCTATATAACTACGGATGCTGGGACATGAATAATGGACATTTTGTTATGTTTTTCTGAGGATAATTGATGACGCCTGGGATATTATTTATTATATTTTTTTTTTTTTTTTTCTCTGAGGGATTATTACATCTTGAGACATTAACTGATAAACCTTCCATTAGTGATTTTTGCTTGGGTCATTTCATTGTGACCCCTAATTGATCATTTTTTCCAAGGTCCCAAGCTACTTGAGGTCTCATTAGCTATATGTTTAACAAGTACTAGCTGATATCTCAAAAAACGGACATTGGTTTACTGAGCCCATTTTTTGTATATGTGATTGCTACGTGTAACGGGCTATTTTCAATTGAGTCCATTTCTTGATACTGTATGTGATTTGCATCTTGTTATTGTATCTGACGCCTTGTAATTTATTCATTTTTATTTTGATATATTTTTCACTTTTGAGTGCATGGGGATATAGGGAGAGTTTATCTTTACCCACTTATTAGTGGGGATATTAGTTGAACCCCTGGGGTGAATTGAATATTTGGCCTTTACGTGGGCTACTATCTACTACTAGGGTATTTTGGGCAATTTCGGATCTTTCGTCTTACATCCCTCCCTTTGTATGATAATTCAAGTATATCAAAGTATATTTTTTGTCTTTGTGTGTACACTCTGTTCCATAGGTACCATTGAGTATCTTTTTATAAAAGAAACTATTAAAGATATTTTTTAGGGTCTTTTTTTGGTTTTTTTTGTTTACCTGCCCTTCTACCCAGAGACTGTCCCTGTCACTTGCTGTGACTACCTGCCCTTCTACCCAGAGACTGTCCCTGTCACTTGCCGTGACTACCTGCCCTTCTACCCAGAGACTGTCCCTGTCACTTGCTGTGACTACCTGCCCGTCTTCCCTGGGAGCCACCCGCTTCCTTACAAGGACCGCCCCCTTGTATAGTTGCTCAGAGGTTCCACCTCCCAAACCCCATTACAACATGATTGTAATAACATTACAGCCCCATTCAGACTTACAGGTTTTACCCATGAGAAACTGAGCAGAACGATATATAGGTTTGTGGGAGAAGATTCAGTATAAATTGTAATTCATTCATTAGATTTGAGAGTCCTCAGTGGTTGATACCTTTAATGGCTAACTGAAAAGATGGTAACAAATTGCAAGCTTTCCAAACTGCTCAGGCCTCTTCATCAGGCAGACCTGAGACCTGAGTAGTCTGGAAAGCTTGCAATTTGTTACCATCTTTTCCGTTAGCCATTAAAAGGTATCAACCACTGAGGACTCTCACATCTAAATACTCTTCTATCTACTGGCTAACACAGTACAAAGATAGATATTTTTCCTGTATCAATTTATTCAGTGGAATCCTGCTGTTTGTATAGATGAGTCCAGTGGGCGGTCATGCTAGTGATTGACAGCTATCTTTGCCTGCATGGTCATACAGGGAACTGTCAATCACTTAGGACCGCCCACTGGACTAGTGTACATACGGCAGGACTTTCTCTGCATAAAATGCAAGTCTTACTGACTCTCTTCCCACAGATATGTCTATCAGTCTGATCAACTTCTCTGCTCTACAACATCCCCCTACAGATCTTATACCATTTCAACATGACCGGTTCCTTTAATCACCTGCAGATGACATAAGTAGCCATGTTCTGTGTGGCTTACGGAGGGGCTTGATTGCTTGTCAGCTTCAAACAGGTTTCATTTCTTGTGATTCATTGGAGCCGAGGTCTAAACTGTATTAAGAAATTAATTTCTCTGTTTATTTCTATTAAATCTCGGCGAAGCTTGGAACAAATGTGGAAAGTGTTCTTCAAGAAGTTGTCAGGAGGCTTCCACCGTGAGTATGGACTAATGCGGCTCTATCCATCTTCTCTTTATTAAAGGGAACCTGTCACCTTGAAAAATGCTATGTACCTGCAGGTATAGGGTTAATCTGCAGATAAATATTGTTACAATGTTGCCCGGCCGCCTTATTGATAGTGCAGGTACCGGGAGAAAATTAACTTCTTTCCTCCCTGCAGCTGCCGGCCTTCACTCATCGTTGTACACGGAGCGGCTACAGTCTTGGATCACAGCACCGCTCACTATATCGGAGGTGACGGCTGTAAACTTGGCCCGGATTTTGATTGACAGCTTGCTCTGCACAAATGCGCTGCAGAACCACTTACAATCTGAGTGAAGGAGAGTAGTATGTTCACAGATAGAGAATATGGCTCATCCACGTGCGGATCTGCTCCACGTCCGATTACATATTTGTGGGAGAAACCCTAGTGGCAGCCTCATATTTCTGACATGGATCCTCTAGCACTATTTGTGAAACTGCGGCTCCCAGCATAACTTGATGAGAGACCGTCAGCCTGCTGGGATCTGTAGTTTCACAAGCTGCGGACCTCCGCTCACTCCAGCACTGGTCGGCATTTTCAGCACGTGAACGTACGCCATGCTTTCCGGAGACACAAGGGTGTAGATAACTTTATCAAACCCTTGACTGTAAGTTTGCTGAACCCTAAGTGGATTTGATTGTTCCCACAGTTTCAGTTTTGGACCATTTAAGGGGAATTTACAGGGTTCTGGCCACTGACCAGGGGGATCAGTATCCCTGTATGTCTTTGTATATACTTGATAAAGACCTATAACAGGTCGAAACGTTATGTGATGGCAGAATAAACTTTGTCTTTTGGAATTCATCACCCCGGACTGAACGCGGTTTACTTACCTTTATACCCCTTAACAGGATGTCTTATTTTTGTGTTTTAGTCCCAAGATTGAAAAGGGCAGCCCTCTTAAAGTCCTGCTGTTTGACTCAACGTTTGATCACTACAGAGGCGTCGTAGCCAGCATCGCCCTGTGTGGAGGTGATGTGTGTAAAGGCAATAAATCGTGTCTGCCCACTCTGGCAAGTGCTATGAAGTCAATGAGGTTGGCATACTGACCCCAGAGGAAGTACCAGCTGAAAAACTAAGTTTTTTTTTTAATAATCTTATTAGCCTTTCCCTCTGTCTTCACCAATCAGCCCTCTGTATTGATGATCAGATCAAAGATCTAGACAGGGATTGTCTCACGCTGCATCTCCTTCCTGATTGTATCACTGAGAAGACAGAAGCTGCCCCATCCCATTCTCAAAGAAATGCAGAACCCAATGCATCTGCTGTCCGTGATCCGCTTATTGTCAGAGGACATCATTAGGGACTGCATTTTCTCATTGCTTAAGAAATTGTTGGGGGATCCTGCTAATCGCTGAATAATAAAACTGCAGCAACGCTCCATTTAAGGCAGTGTTTCCCAAACTCCAGTCCTCATGGCCCCCAACAGGTCAGGTTTTCCCCCCAACAGGTCATGTTTTCAGGATTTCCTCAGTATTACACATGTGATGAAAGTATCATCAAGGAATCAGGAATTCTCTCACCTGTGCAATACTATAGAAATCCTGAAGACATGACCTGTGGAGGGCCGTGGGGACTGGAGTTTGGGAAACACTGATTTTAAAAGGGACTGTCAGCACAGAATGACTGTTGAAATCAAGTACAAGCGCTCCATGGATCACGGCGTGGGCCAATCATTTATATACACCTTCCAACCTGCTTGTTTTACCTCTGTCTCCTTCCTTCTCTGGTTCTATGAAGCCAGAGCTGTCAATCAAAGAAGAGGAGGGTGTGGATAGAGGGAAAACAAGCAGGTGGGAAGGTGTATATAAATGATTGGCCCTGTCATGAAGCACCGAGAGTTGGGACTTAGTTTGAACAGTCATTCTGTGCTGACAGTCCCTTTAGGTGGACGAGATCCAGATGCAGCTCATTTCACCGCGTAAGGTTGTTTGCCCACTATGCGCTCTCCACGGCGTCTCCAGACTCTGTCACGTCTGTCGCATGAGCTCAGTGTGAACTTGCTTTCATCTATGAAGAGCACAGGTCGCCAGTGGCGACTGTAATGCACACGCCCGGACAGACCGGCGTGTGCGTGTTTAGTGGTTCCACTGTGCCATGAACCGGAGAGTGCCTGGAGGGGCGTAACTAAGTATCTGCCCGATCCGACCAAGGTCCCACGACGGCATACGATGCCAGTGCACCAGGGAGGAACCGAGCAGAGGGACCAGGGTCTACTCCAGGTCAGACTCCGGACATGGCTGTTGACCCACACCGGGGAATACAGGAACAGGCAGACTAGAGCGCAGGCTGGGTAGGGTCCAGTACAGACTGGGAGACAAATTCAGAGCCGCAGATGCGGTAAACAAACAGAGTAAAGCGAAACCGCAGGTGCGGTAGACAAGGCTGAGCAGAGCAGAACCGCAGACGTGGTAGACAAGGCTGAGCAGAGCAGAACCGCAGACATGGTAGACAAGGCTGAGCAGAGCGAAACCGCAGACGCGGTAGACAAAGCTGAGGAAAGCAAAACCGCAGACGCTGTTGACAGGGCTGAGCAAAGCGAAACCGCAGATGCGGTGGACAGGGCTGAGCAAAGCGAAACCGCAGACGCGGTGGACAGGACTGAGCAAAGCGAAACCGCAGACGCGGTGGACAGGACTGAGCGAAGCGAAAGCGCAGACGCGGTGGACAGGGCTGAGCGAAGCGAAACTGCAGATGCGGTGGACAGGGCTGAGCAAAGCGAAACCGCAGACGCGGTGGACAGGGCTGAGCAAAGCGAAACCGCAGACGCGGTGGACAGGGCTGAGCAAAGCGAAACCGCAGATGCGGTAGACAGGGCTGAGCAAAGTGAAACCGCAGATGCGGTGGACAGGGCTGAGCAAAGCGAAACCGCAGACGCGGTGGACAGGACTGAGCAAAGCGAAACCGCAGACGCGGTGGACAGGGCTGAGCAAAGCGAAACCGCAGACGCGGTGGACAGGGCTGAGCAAAGCGAAACCGCAGACGCTGTTGACAGGGCTGAGCAAAGCGAAACCGCAGATGCGGTGGACAGGGCTGAGCAAAGCGAAACCGCAGACGCGGTGGACAGGACTGAGCAAAGCGAAACCGCAGACGCGGTGGACAGGACTGAGCGAAGCGAAACCGCAGACGCGGTGGACAGGGCTGAGCGAAGCGAAACTGCAGATGCGGTGGACAGGGCTGAGCAAAGCGAAACCGCAGACGCGGTGGACAGGGCTGAGCAAAGCGAAACCGCAGATGCGGTAGACAGGGCTGAGCAAAGTGAAACCGCAGATGCGGTGGACAGGGCTGAGCAAAGCGAAACCGCAGACGCGGTGGACAGGACTGAGCAAAGCGAAACCGCAGACGCGGTGGACAGGGCTGAGCAAAGCGAAACCGCAGACGCGGTGGACAGGGCTGAGCAAAGCGAAACCGCAGACGCGGTGGACAGGGCTGAGCAAAGCGAAACCGCAGACGCGGTAGACAGGGCTGAGCAAAGTGAAACCGCAGATGCGGTGGACAGGGCTGAGCAAAGCGAAACCGCAGACGCGGTGGACAGGACTGAGCGAAGCGAAACCGCAGACGCGGTGGACAGGGCTGAGCGAAGCGAAACCGCAGATGCGGTGGACAGGGCTGAGCAAAGCGAAACCGCAGATGCGGTGGACAGGGCTGAGCAAAGCGAAACCGCAGACGCGGTGGACAGGGCTGAGCAAAGCGAAACCGCAGACGCGGTAGACAGGGCTGAGCAAAGTGAAACCGCAGATGCGGTGGACAGGGCTGAGCAAATCGAAACCGCAGACGCGGTGGACAGGACTGAGCGAAGCGAAACTGCAGACGCGGTGGACAGGGCTGAGCGAAGCGAAACCGCAGATGCGGTGGACAGGGCTGAGCAAAGCGAAACAGCAGACGCGGTGGACAGGGCTGAGCAAAGCGAAACCGCAGACGCGGTGGACAGGGCTGAGCAAAGCGAAACCGCAGATGCGGTGGACAGGGCTGAGCAAAGCGAAACAGCAGACGCGGTGGACAGGGCTGAGCAAAGCGAAACCGCAGACGCGGTGGACAGGGCTGAGCAAAGCGAAACCGCAGACGCGGTAGACAGGGCTGAGCAAAGTGAAACCGCAGATGCGGTGGACAGGGCTGAGCAAAGCGAAACCGCAGACGCGGTGGACAGGACTGAGCGAAGCGAAACCGCAGACGCGGTGGACAGGGCTGAGCGAAGCGAAACCGCAGATGCGGTGGACAGGGCTGAGCAAAGCGAAACCGCAGATGCGGTGGACAGGGCTGAGCAAAGCGAAACCGCAGACGCGGTGGACAGGGCTGAGCAAAGCGAAACCGCAGACGCGGTAGACAGGGCTGAGCAAAGTGAAACCGCAGATGCGGTGGACAGGGCTGAGCAAAGCGAAACCGCAGACGCGGTGGACAGGACTGAGCGAAGCGAAACTGCAGACGCGGTGGACAGGGCTGAGCGAAGCGAAACCGCAGATGCGGTGGACAGGGCTGAGCAAAGCGAAACAGCAGACGCGGTGGACAGGGCTGAGCAAAGCGAAACCGCAGACGCGGTGGACAGGGCTGAGCAAAGCGAAACCGCAGATGCGGTGGACAGGGCTGAGCAAAGCGAAACAGCAGACGCGGTGGACAGGGCTGAGCAAAGCGAAACCGCAGACGCGGTGGACAGGGCTGAGCAAAGCGAAACCGCAGACGCGGTGGACAGGGCTGAGCAAAGCGAAACCGCAGACGCGGTGGACAGGGCTGAGCAAAGCGAAACCGCAAACGCGGTGGACAGAGCAGAGCGGGCAAGAACCGCCGGAGTGGTAAGCAAGGCAGAGCAGAGGGAACAGGGCTCTGTTCACACGGAACAGACTGGAAGGGAAAGGCAGAACCAGGTACACACAGGATACTTGCAATGAAGTAGCGAATGGACTCTAAACTCACAAACAGGAGTACAGAGACAACGAGTAGGAGATAGGTACGAGTTCAGATTCTGCAGAAAAAGGAAAGGTACGGACATAGAGAAAAACAGGAAACAGGTTAGAAGAGTATTCAGACAAGAACAGACACAGTAGCAAGATACAGGAGCGGGTCTAGGTAAACAGCCCCTAGAAGGCAGAAGGAACAGGCTAGGAGCGTGTTCACACTGGCCTGAAAATACAGCCTCCAGGATAGGCAGAAGACAACAGGCTAGAGAGCGTGTACAGACTGCAGGTTAGAGTACACAGGTAGGACACAGTACAGACACGGGAACAGATACTGCAAGACAGGTAACATACACAGGACCTGGCATGTCAGAGACAAGAAGCCAACTGACAGGGCAAGATGCTCAGGCATGGGTTAATTGGAGCAGCTGGTTTAAATACCAGGTGACAGACAGCAATAGGCTGAGGGCGCACAAGGGGTGTGCCTGCAGCAGGTACAGAAAGGAGGAAGTGATTGGGCGCCGCCCTTAAGCAGCAGAAACAGAGGCAAACAAACAGCATGGAGGGAAGCCAGAGAGACATTCTGGATTGGAGATCAAGTGCGCGCTCTTGCACAGTGGGAGATGGACCACTATGCAAGGGCGCCGCCAGGTATGTTGCAGCGACTTTGCCAATCCTGGTGTTCTGTGGAAAATGCCAAGTGTCCTGCACGGTGTTGGGCTGTGAGCACAACCCCCATCTGTGGACGTCGGGCCCTCATACCACCCTCATGGAGTCGGTTTCTAACTGTTTGTGCAGACACATGCACATTTGTGGCCTGCTGGAGGTCATTCTGCAGGGCTCTGGCAGTGCTCCTCCTGTTCCTCCTTGCACAAAGGCGGAGGTAGCGGTCCTGCTGCTGGGTTGTTGTCCTCCTACGGCCCCCTCCACGTCTCCTGGTGTACTGGCCTGTCTCCTGGAAGCGCCTCCAGCCTCTGGACACTACGCTGACAGATGCAGCAAACATTCTTGCCACAGCTTGCATTGATGTGCCATCCTGGATGAGCTGCACTACCTGAGCAACTTCTGTGGGTTGTAGGGTCCGTCTCATGCTACCAGAAGTGTGAAAGCACAACCAACATTCAAAAGTGACAAAAACATCAGCCAGAAAGCATTGGTACTGAGATGTGATCTGTGGTCCCCACCTGCAGAACCATTCCTTTATTGAGGGTGTCTTGATAATTGCCAATAATTTCCATCTATTGACTATTCCATTTGCACAACAGCATGTGAAATTGATTGTCAATCAGTGTTGCTTCCTAAGTGGACAGTTTGATTTCACAGAAGTTTGATTTACTTGGAGTTATATTCTGTTGTTTAAGTGCTCCCTTTATTTTTTTGAGCAGTTTACTTTTTCCCCCACTGTATATAGAGAAGATGCACAGCCCAAAAAGGGTGTTCTGTGTACCTATGTTCCCTGGAACTTGTAGGGTCTTATTTGTGGACCTAGGAAGGGGAAAATATTAAAAAATTCCCAAATCACCTCCCAAACCAGTGCCCTCTTATACTCATTGTTGTGTATCCCGCCATTATTCTGACATCAACATCTGGCAGGGGTGTCATGTGAGCACTACTTCTTCTGGCTTAGATGAAATATGAATGCTGCAACCAATCAGAAGCTGCAACACTCATGCGTTGCCCCCACCGGTTGTTAACCTCATGTTACCAGTGGGGTATGCAGCGCTGGTCTGGAGATATCAATTTCTTTTAGTTTTCTCACCTCCCTTGGCCCATCAATAGTTGGTGTCTAGTAGTGGATAACCCAATTAAAGGGTTATTTCCCTCTCAGATATATCCACCGAATAAGCCATAAATGGCTAATAGATGTTGGCTCCACCTCTGTAGCCCCCCGCAGCTATCGAGATAAGGCTGTATCTCTAGTTAATATGAACATAGAAGTGGCTGTGCATGATAGGCTTTCTCCATTCACTTCTATGGAGGTTCAGAATAATGCAAAGGGTTGTAGATGTGTTAATAAAGACTACAATGGAAGTCTACTAACAATACACGGGCACTGATTCCCTGTGGGCACCTGAGATCAGCCACTGAAGCTGTAGGGGGCAGTGTTAGCTTATATATGCACATTTATATGGAGGGTGTTTGTACATATCCCTATGGACCTGTCCCACATCTATGGATTATTATACATAAATGAACACTGTCCCATTGTGCAGCAAAGGTCTATACAATAAACTGTGTACACCGCTGTCTAATGAGGATAATAGAACTGTACTGGTTATTGTATCATTATGGGATCTAATTGATGGCTGTCGTAGCGCAGTGTTTTAATAATTAATTTACTACATCTTTTTACAGAAAACCACATTGGCAGCACGGCATATACAGTAAAATGTTACATGCATATCACATCAAGTGAAAAATCCCCATGGAAATGCCTCTACTAAAGCACGCTGCTATAAAAAACACTCTGTAAAGTAAGTCCACGCTGCAGCATGAATATAACGGGCCAACTAGAAAACAGGTTTGGCAAAAAAACGTATCCATCAGATAGATGTCAACTATATACTTTTATAATATAGATCTGGACAGGGGTATATATAGCATAGACAGGATTGGGTTTATTAAGGATTGCATTCATACGACAACCCTACAAGGGAACCAGTCACGTGAAAGAAAGGCTATTAACCTGCAGATATGCAGTTAATCTGCAGGTTAATGGTCAAATGTATATAGAGGTCTCAAAAAGTCAGAAATCATAAAGGGATCTAATAATAAAATGTAACCTTTATTTATACAATGCTAAAAAGACATAAATATGATCTAGGACATAAACAAAAACTGCACCCAAAACGTGAAAATATATGAAATAAAAATATTATTTTTAAAACCAATTCAAATAGCTGTATGTGAACCTCTCTGATGACCCTCAAATGCTCCCATGAAGGGAGGAAAAAAAGCCCCATGTTTAGGAAGTTGGTGAAATGACGTTGAAGGGAAAGGATCTAGGCTGAGGTCCTGGACCCATGGATGAATGGCCTATGGAGTTTGAAGATCGGTTGATCACTGGGCTGGATAAATGTGCTACAGTTGTGGAATCTGTCGTCTGGATTTGATGAACTTTCTTAAGGACTGTTGCTACTGGATACCTGTGTCTCTATTGTTTTATCTTGTCGTCTGGAGGAGCGAGGAATGTGAATACAAACTATACTGGTTGGCGATACGAAATCTGTGAGCCAACCAAAAGTTGGGAAACAGTGAGTATCGCCTGGTACAAAGGCAGTTGAACTACCGCCCCAGGAAGGGTATCTTGTGCACTGGGGGCAATGTATTTTGGCCATTTACCTAGAGTTGTAGTAAAACCTTGGATGTAAGAGATAAACTATTGTTGCATCGTTAACTTGTCTAGGTGATTATTGCAACCCACAACCTCAGATCTTCACATACAGGATTAGAAAAACATTATTGTTTTCTTTCAAAAGCAATATCACATCTGTCCATAGATTGTGACTGGCATTGGACTTCAGCTCTACTGAAATAAATGGAGCTGAGCTGCAATACCACACTGAACCTGTAGACAGGTTGTGGTGCTGTTTTTAGACAAAAAACAAAAGTTTCTAATCATGGACAACACCTTTGAAGACTTAGGCTGCGTGCTCACTATGCGTTTTTCAAGCTTTTTTGCCGCCGAATTTCCGCAGCGAAAACGCTTAAAAAACGCTTGGTAATACGTGCCACATGGTCCCCAATGATAATCCGCATGTGCTGTGCACATGCTGCGGAAATTTCCGCTGCGGCTTATCATTGCTGAAAAATACGCAGCATGTCCATTAATTTTGCGGACATGCAGCGTAATTGCCGCCATTGACTTGCATTGAATCGCTTAATATCCGCATGACTACATGTGCACATGCGGATATTAAGCGATTCAATGTGCGTATGGTACCCGGGTCTGGAGAAGAGGGGACTCGGGTACCATAGAATCATAGAATGGTAGAGTTGGAAGGGACCTCCTGGGTCATCTGGTCCAACCCCCTGCTCAAAGCAGGATTCACTAGATCATCTCAGACAGATGTCTGTCCAGCCTCTGTTTGAAGACGTCCATTGAAGGGGAACTCACCACCTCTCGTGGCAGCCTGTTCCACTCATTAATCACCCTAACTGTCAAAAAGTTTTTTCTAATATCTAATCTGTGTCTCCTCCCATTTAGTTTCATCCCGTTGCTTCTAGTCTTTCCCTGTGCAAATGAGAATAAAGATGATCCTTCTACAATGTGACAGCCCTTGACATATTTGTAGACAAGCTATTAAGTCTCCTCTCAGTCTTCTTTTTTGCAAGCTAAACATTCCCAAATCCTGCAACCGTTCCTCATAGGACATGGTTTGCAGACCAGTCACCATTCTGGTCGCTCTTCTCTGAACTTGCTCCAGTTTGTCGATGTCTTTTTTAAAATGTGGTGCCCAAAACTGTACACAGTATTTCAGATGAGGTCTTACCAAAGAGGAGCAAAGACCGATAATGACTTCATGTGATCTAGACTGTATGCTTCTGTTAATACATCCCAGTACATAGAACGTCGCGTGACCTGTCACATGACTAAATGACATCATGAAAGGTCCTTTCACACCACCGCGAGCCGCACAAGAGACCGGACGCAGCGGAGAAATGACCGGGGGTCATCAGAAGGTGAGTATAATGTTTTTTTTATTTTTTACCATTGTTATTCTTTTTTTTTAACTATTAACTTGGTCACACTATATAAATCCATGCCGGTTGCATGGATTTATATAGTGTGACCAAAATGTCAAGCACTTTTATAAGCAATGCTAAAATCGCTTGGAAAAGCGCTTGATAACCCGCATGACATTTTTTCTCTCTATTATTAATTAACGCTTACAATATTCTAAATCCAAATGTAGCAGCCACTAATAAGACAGCTGTAGTCCACTACTAGCGCACAGTGATGTGGTGCGCTCCACTATTAACATAGCACAGCATATGGCGGCTGCTATATCAGTACTCTAGAATATAAAAAATAATTTCCATATTCTAAATATACATGAGTGCAAATAATAATTATTTTATAGCGCCAACATATTCCGCAGCAATTTACAATACTTGTAAAAACAATATCAGACATTACATCGTAACACATAATTCATCAAAAACTAAAAGGTGTGAGGGCCCTGCTCGCAAGAGCTTACAATCTATTACAAAATAGCGGGATGAGCAAAAGGGGCTTGTATTGTATAGTCCAGTCGTCATTGTAATAAATAGGGGTATTCACATAACGCTTCATGAACCAGTCATCAGCCAGTACCTGTATAAGGACAGATACAAAGTGCTACTGAGTGCACGGATTGTTGAGAATAGATGACAGAAGGTACAAGATTCTAAGAATTTAAGAAGAGAAAACAGGCAATGATTAGATTAGTGAGGTACTGTGATAGGCTAGTCTAAAGAAATGTGGTTTAAAACTGTGGATACTGGGAATTAACCAGATTGTTTGGGGCAATGCATTTCAGAGAACTGGAGCAGCATGAGAGAAGTTTTTGAGTGGGAGGTTTGGATTATAGAGAATGTCAGGATACAGTCATTAGCAGAACAGAAAACGGAGATAGGGTGGTAGACAGAGGTGAGGGAGGAGATGCAGGGTGGTACAGAACTGTGGAGAGTGTTGTGGGTGATATTGATAAGTTTATATTGTACTCTTTAGCAGATGCAACCACTGCAATGAATGGAACAGGGTGGAAGCATCGGTGTAACAGCTGGACAGAAATATGAACCCCGCTGACGAATTTAGGATGGATTGGAGAGGAGAGTTTAGTAAGAGAGAGAATATTTAGTAGAGTTGCGGTAGTCCAGATGAGAATGAATCAGAGCAAGGGTTTGAGCATACAACCTATTATATCGGACGAGTGTTATCCTTGGTTTTCACGGATAGCCCTCGTATCCATGTTATTATATGGGGCTGTGCACTTGACCCAGTCATCCGAGGGGAAAAAAAAAAAAAAAATTGGTCACATGTCATATTTTCATCTGAGTGTTGGATCAAAATTGGCAATGCAAGTCTATGGGTCCATGGAAAACATCTTACCTCACTCGGTAGACATCCGAATGTAGTCCGATGTCCACGGACTGCAATAAATCGAGAAGGGTGAACAACATATTTTTTCCCACCTCTTAATGTGACTGGAAAGCGTAAATGGCAGTGGATCAGGCCTTCCCTTGGCCTCCAGCAGCTTATCGGTACCCCACAATCGCCTTAGCAGGAACTGCTCCATTTAAATGCCGATGTCAGAAATTGACAGCAGAATCTAAATGGTTAACAGCTGCATTTGATGCTTAGCTCCGGCAATTGCTGTTTGAGACAGATGCCAGTGTGACACCCCAGGGGTCTGGTTGCCACAGTGATAGAGATGTTATGTCTGAGAGCAGGTGGGAGGTCCTTTGGTCAGGGATCCTGTGCATGCCACACCTCCTGCCCAGTCTTGGGAGGGGAAGAACTTCCCCTATATAAACCCGGGGCTGAAGCAGGGTTAGCAGTCAAGGAGAGTAGAGACAAGAAACAGCAGAAGCAATACTACTACGAGTCAGGGGCTGGCAGCTGCAGAGCTCGCCCTGACTGAGAAGCTTTCTTACCGGACCCGGCGTCCGAGGCTGTGGGGACTAACTCTTACCCAGCAGCAGAAGCCGACCGGCAGGGGATTTCAGGTCCTCAGGCCCAGAAACCCAAAGGCACGGTCACACGTGTGGGACCAGCACCGCCATCGTGGAGCGGAAGCCATTAGAAGGCCCCGAGTCACCAGCCATACGGGTGAGCACCACACGGTACACTCAGGGACGTGGGCTACTTATATCCGCTTCTAGCAAGGTAGCCAGAAGAGTACAGTCAGTTTGGGAGGCCTACAACTCCGCCTGGCCAGGGGAGATCCCATCTGCTCAAGGACTGACCAGGCCCCGTTCACTAGCAAGTACTCCGGGAGGGTCTATCGTTGTTACCAGTAAAGACCCTGAATTACACCGCACCGTCTCTGAGTGGTTCCTGCTACCCCCATCATCCACATCTGCTGCCCTGAGGCCATACCCCTCCCGTTGGGGGTTATACCATCTACGCTGCACCATCCATCCACCGGCCTCAGCGGACTGTCCTGCAGCGGCAGCTCCATAGCTGCATTCAACGGGTGGCATAGTCGTCCTGCATCTACCGCTGTTACATCGCCGCTCAGTTTGACTCCCTGGGCACGGACCGGGTCACCGCCACGAGACTACAACCCTCAAGAGATCCGGCTCCGGGTAAGCTCCCGCGTGCGCAACGCAGCGCGACACAGGCCCAGGGGCGCGTCAACTTTGGCGTAGTCGGCAGGATTTCGTGCCCGCAACCACCGGGTACTGCGTGCCTGAAAAAGAGACTTTTCAAACTTACCTGTGGTGAAGATTCCCGCCATCCGGCGCCATCTTCAGCCTTCTTCCCGCCATCGGTGAAGTTTCCCGCCATCCGGCGCCATCTTCTGCCTTCTTCCCGCCATCCGTGGAGTTTTCCCGCCATTGGACGCCATCTTGAGGACGCCGCGCGGGAAGAAGAGGGGCGTGGACTCCGAAAGCGCGCGAGAACTGAAGCCCCGCCTCACGTCCGGACGTTGCGTAAGGTCCTGGAAGGAGCCCAGCAGACGCCGACGTCACAGGAGCGCGACGGAAGGTCCTCAACCCTGACGATCCACTGCGGAGCCGCGGCCTACGGAAGAGGATCATCGCAAGGTAGGCCACGGTCCACTAGGGGGGAGGAAGATGTCGGATACGGAGGAGAGCTTCACTGCCTCAACCCCCGCCAGCGCTACCGCTGCTGCAGTTATGCCCTTCACCATGCCCTATATCCCGGGAGCAGCTTGGCTACCCCAGTACTCAGGGGAGTCACATACCCTGCATGACTTTAGAGAAAAGCTGGATAGCCTCTTCCAGGTGTACCCCCTCACAGAAGAGCAAAAAGTGAGCATCCTGGTGGCCCAACTAACCGGGGCAGCCAAAAGGGAAGTAAAATCCTGGCCACCTGGGAGGAGGACTGTCGCAGGGATACTAACCCGGCTGAAGGACACCTTTGATACCCGCACCTCAGCCGAGATTAAGCTTAGATTCTACGGGTGCAAGCAGCGAGCGCATGAGAGTATAAGGGACTATGCACTAAACCTACAAGAGGCCCTGAGGGCCATTAAGCAGACCGACCCTGATGGAGTGGGAAATGAGGACAGGCTGTTGACCGAACAGTTTATAGAGGGACTGTATTGTAATACCCACCGAACCCAGTTGCGGGCAATGGCCTTACAGGATCCCCATCTGGGCTTTGCACAGTTCAAGGACAGAGCCATCCGGGTGCTCCGAGAACCGGCACCGGGTGGCGTTGTGACCCACAAGCGCCCTGCTATCACTTACCACCAGGAGGCGGCGCCCTTGTCGGCAGGGCCTGTGGGAGCTGATGCGCAGGCTTTGGACAATGACCCGGCTCCAGACCTACACCATCAGGTCCAAGAGCTAGCTAAGAGCGTTGCTGCGCTAACCCGAACTGTGCAGTCTTTACAGGCTTCCACCCCAGGGAAGATCCAGCTGGCATCCGGACCGGAGGACATCCCGTGGCGTCGACCAAGGAGGACCCCACCGGCCAGAGGAAGACCCAGTGACCGATACAGCGAGGACGGACGACCCATCTGCCGCCGCTGCAATCAACCTGGACATATGGCAAGGTACTGTTCTTTAAACGGGCACAACCTGGGGTAGAGGGCCAACCCCCAGGAAAAAGATCACCAGGCCCATCGAACTGGCGCGACAGATATGTGGGAGGACGTCCAGTCTTGCCTGTGGTACTGGATGGCATTCCCATGAGTGCCCTACTGGACACCGGGTCACAGGTCACCACCATCCCGTACGTGCTCTTTAAGCAGTACTGGAATGACTCGGATATTACCCGCTACCCTGACGACGACTTGAGTATCATCGCCAGCAATGGCCAGCCCGTGCCACAGATCGGATTTAAAGAGGTGACCATCAAAATCGGTAGAGTCGAACTGGCAGCACAGGGACTGATCATTGTAGATATTGACAAACATGAGAGTCACCCAAAAATAACTCTAGGAACTAATGTAATTGAAAATTGTCTTGCAGAGGTGATTTTCCTTTTACAGCAGGTTGCCAAGAACGCCAGCTCCGGCGAGCAGCGGGTGCTCCAGAAAGAGATCCGGGCACTGATGCGACGGCAACAGGTGGAACTCTCCGGCGGTGAGATTGGTAGCGTAAGAATGTGTGACCCTTTTCCTATTGCCATGCCCCCAAAAAGTGAAATGATGATTTGGTGCCGGGCAGCTATTGGTCTGAGAGGTAGAGATTACCAGGCAATGGTAGAACCAGTTTACTCGGACAGTAGGCCCACCATTTTGACAGCACGGGGGGTGGTTGATGTACGCCATGGGAGGGTGCCCGTTCGCATAATAAATATCGGGGAGAGGGAAGTGTACCTGCCCCGGTATGCTACGCTAGACAAATTATATACCATTAACCAAAATTCTATACAATCTGTGGAACCCTTGCCTCCATCTCACCCGGAGGAAGGTAACGGCTCTAAGAAAAACATGGAGGACTGGTGTCAGCAACTACATCTGGGTACTGACTCCACTCCCGCCCACCAGAAACAAGGAGTCTATCGGGTGGTTCAGGAGTACGAGAGAGTGTTCAGTAAACACCCGTTAGACTTCGGGCGAGTCAAGGGGGTAGAACACCACATCCCCACGGGAGACCATCCTCCTATAAAAGAGAGGTATCGACCCGTACCCCCTGCCCACTACCAACACGCCAAGGGGATGCTTAGAGACATGAAGGAGGCTGGGGTGATCAGGGATAGCTGTAGCCCCTGGGCAGCTCCACTAGTCTTAGTCCGAAAGAAAGACAACACCATGAGGATGTGTGTAGATTACCGGAAAATCAATCGTATCACACACAAGGATGCGTACCCCTTACCAAGGATAGAGGAGTCATTGGCTGCTTTAAGATCTGCTAACTTCTTCTCTACCTTGGATCTCACTAGCGGGTACTGGCAGGTTCCTGTAGCAGAGGCGGACCGGGAGAAGACCGCATTCACCACCCCGATGGGACTTAGCGAGTTCACCTGCATGCCGTTCGGACTCTGCAACGCACCGGGAACCTTCCAACGACTAATGGAGTGTTGTCTGGGCCACAGAAACTTCGAGACGGTCCTGTTGTACCTGGACGATGTCATCGTATATTCCAAGACGTATGAGGACCACCTGAAACACCTGGCGGAAGTGTTCGAAGCTCTGGCAAGTTACGGCCTAAAGGTGAAACCTTCCAAGTGTCACCTCCTGAAACCAAAGGTGCAGTACCTGGGACATGTGGTGAGCGCTGACGGAGTGGCTCCCGACCCTGATAAGATCACCGCAATTAAGGAATGGCCAAGCCCCTCCAGCGTAAAAGAAGTGCGGCAGTTCCTCGGGTTGGTAGGCTACTACCGAAGGTTTATTCCCGGTTTCACCAAAAAGGCAGCACCTATGCAGGACCTCCTGATAGGCCAGTCCCGGAAGGCCAAGAACCAGAAGCCGCCCTTCAAATGGGAGGAGCTGGAAGAAGAGTCCTTCCGCCAGCTGAAGATGGCCCTCACGGGGGACGAAATCCTGGCGTACCCGGATTATAGCCAGCCCTTTATCCTCTACACCGACGCCAGTAACATCGGGCTAGGAGCCGTACTGTCCCAGATCCAGCAGGGGAAGGAACGAGTAATCGCCTACGCCAGCCGAAAACTGCGACCCACCGAAAGGAACCCCGAGAATTACAGCTCATTTAAGCTAGAGTTCCTGGCCGTAGTATGGGTAGTCACCGAGCGCTTTAAGCATTACCTCGCTTCTTCCCGGTTCACCGTGTACACGGATAACAACCCGTTGACACACCTGGACACGGCAAGACTCGGTGCCCTGGAGCAGAGGTGGATGGCCCGTCTGTCCAACTACGAGTTCACAATCAAATACCGGGCAGGACGCTCCAATACCAACGCGGACGCCCTGTCCAGGATGCCCAACCTGCCGGACGGAGGAGAAGATCCGGAGGGACTGGAAGAAGTTGAACTCCCTGCGTTCCACCGTCATGGGACTATCCAGTATTCCCACCGGGTAAGGAGTAAGCAGGCTGCTACGTTGAACCCCTTACCCCACTACAACTGGGCGGAAACGCAAGACAGCGACCCTGCCGTCCGACTGGTGAAGGAGATGCTGACTCGGCCGGAGGCTCGCCTTGAACCAGACGCTCCGGAGGAAGCCAAACAACTATGGGCAGAGAAGAGTCGACTGTTCCTTTACAAAGGGAAGTTGTGCCGCAGAATGGTTAACTCCCGGACGCATGAATTACTCTGGCAAGTAGTGGTGCCACGAAGAGACGCAGCCATGGTGATGGAGGCATACCACGACGGAGCTGGACACTTCGGGTGGAAGAAGCTGGAGTTCCTGCTGCGCGAGCGGTTCCACTGGGTAGGCATGAGGGGAACCATCGAGAAGTGGTGCAGAGACTGTGGCCCGTGCAACCTGAGAAGGAAGGACCGTGCCAGCCAGAAGACTCCCCTGCAGTCCATCGTCACCCGGCAACCGTTGGAACTGGTAGCCTTGGATCATGTAAAACTGACCCCAAGCAGAAGTGGCTACGTCTACGCGTTAACCATCGTGGATCATTACTCCCGGTTTCTGGTTGTCGTCCCCGTCAAGGACTTAACGGCTCAAACAGCAGCTAGAGCCTTCCAGCAGCACTTTTGCCGTCCACACGGGTACCCGGACCAAGTGCTGACGGACCAGGGACCTGCCTTTGAAGCGGAGGTCTTCCAGGAATTCTGCAATCTGTATGGCTGCCGGAAGATAAGGACGACACCCTACCATCCGCAAACTAATGGACTTTGTGAGAAAATGAACCAGGTGGTAATGGATCTTCTAAAAACGTTGCCCCTGGAAGAATGCAGTCTGTGGCCTGAGAAGTTGCCCGATCTGGTGGACCTATACAACCACATCCCGGTAGGTTCCACCAACTGTACCCCGGCTTACCTAATGAGGGCAAGACCTGGTAAGTTACCTGTTGACCTGGAAATGGGAGTCCTGACACCCGAGGACACTTCACCAGAAACAGACTGGGACACAGAGAGGCAGCAGCAGTACCGGAGAGTACAGGAGAGCGTGGAGCGAAGTCTCTGTCAGGCTAGGGAAAGACAAGAGAAAACTTACAACCAGTATGCTCCCGCTGTTCCCCTGGTACCCGGAGAGCAGGTCTTGAAGAGGAAGAGACGGCTCCACAAGTTGGACGACCAGTGGGAGAAGGACCCGTACACCGTACTGCCCTCAAGCCACGAGAACCCGAAGGTTTGTACCATCAGTAAAGACGGAGGGGAAACCACAGCCATTGTATCCCGGGACCACCTGAAGAAGTGTCCCGAACAACTGAGGAACCCTGAAGAGGAACAAGAAGACCATCGACCCGTAGAGGAAAGGGAAGATATGGTTAGTACTGTGCTCGGGGACTTCCCTCGGTCTTGGACTCAAGTCAATGGTGCAGTTGTGGTACCCGTACTCACCTTCCTCCAACCAGCATCCCAAGCACCTACGGAGCAACAGGTAGAGCTGGAAGAACAGCCGGTCCAGGAGGCAGAAGACTCCACACAAGCAGAACAGGAGGATCAACCCTCTGCTTATAGTGAGCCTGCCGTACCCCTAGTGAGACAAAGAGCCGGTAGACAGCTGCCCAGTTTACCCTTGACAGTTCCTACACCCTGTAGTTCAGGGCCAGACAGTCAGCTCCGTAGGTCCACTAGGGCCACTAGAGGCCAGTTACCCGCACGCTGGAGGATTTGAAGTGTATAAATGGTTTTATTTATGTTTATCTGTGTATTGTTGCTTGTGTATAATTTTGTGTTTCCAGTTATTTTTAGGAATCCTTGGTGGATTTACCGGGAATCCTTGTACATAGTTGGAGCGTAACCCAGGACGGACGAAAGACTGTTAAGGACTCGGGGTAGGACAAACCCCTACCTGGTTACGTCTCCCTGTTTTGGTGAAATGGACACCTTGCTTTTCTTCAAAGACTGCACCCGGTTACGGACATGCCGTAACCAACTTTATATGTTTTTCTTATTGTATTATTATTGTTTTTATCTTGTTATGTTTTTCTAAAATATGTTTCGTCCCGGAGTACTAAATTTCACTAGGGGGGAATGTGACACCCCAGGGGTCTGGTTGCCACAGTGATAGAGATGTTATGTCTGAGAGCAGGTGGGAGGTCCTTTGGTCAGGGATCCTGTCCATGCCACACCTCCTGCCCAGTCTTGGGAGGGGAAGAACTTCCCCTATATAAACCCGGGGCTGAAGCAGGGTTAGCAGTCAAGGAGAGTAGAGACAAGAAACAGCAGAAGCAATACTACTACGAGTCAGGGGCTGGCAGCTGCAGAGCTCGCCCTGACTGAGAAGCTTTCTTACCGGACCCGGCGTCCGAGGCTGTGGGGACTAACTCTTACCCAGCAGCAGAAGCCGACCGGCAGGGGATTTCAGGTCCTCAGGCCCAGAAACCCAAAGGCACGGTCACACGTGTGGGACCAGCACCGCCATCGTGGAGCGGAAGCCATTAGAAGGCCCCGAGTCACCAGCCATACGGGTGAGCACCACACGGTACACTCAGGGACGTGGGCTACTTATATCCGCTTCTAGCAAGGTAGCCAGAAGAGTACAGTCAGTTTGGGAGGCCTACAACTCCGCCTGGCCAGGGGAGATCCCATCTGCTCAAGGACTGACCAGGCCCCGTTCACTAGCAAGTACTCCGGGAGGGTCTATCGTTGTTACCAGTAAAGACCCTGAATTACACCGCACCGTCTCTGAGTGGTTCCTGCTACCCCCATCATCCACATCTGCTGCCCTGAGGCCATACCCCTCCCGTTGGGGGTTATACCATCTACGCTGCACCATCCATCCACCGGCCTCAGCGGACTGTCCTGCAGCGCAGCTCCATAGCTGCATTCAACGGGTGGCATAGTCGTCCTGCATCTACCGCTGTTACATCGCCGCTCAGTTTGACTCCCTGGGCACGGACCGGGTCACCGCCACGAGACTACAACCCTCAAGAGATCCGGCTCCGGGTAAGCTCCCGCGTGCGCAACGCAGCGCGACACAGGCCCAGGGGCGCGTCACCAGCAGTGTGACAGTCAGCGTTTACTGTGTGTGAACCAGGCACAGCTCCTGATCCCGCTTCACACACTCGGTCCCTTTCTAAGGCAGAATTTTTAGGCGGGCATCTCACAGGGCAATATTTTGCCACCCATTGAGATAAACTTCTGACCGTCACCTGAAGCGAGATGCTAATCTGCAGTATATATATAGGACCAGCGACGGACAAATGATTGGTGCAACCTGTGTAGCTGCATTGAGCCATATACCTTTTGTTTGTGTTTGTGTGACAGTAATGGGGCATTGCCTCGCACCACTCTCAAAGGAGAGATGGTCGCACATGTGCAACTCACTCTCTTGTCTGCTATGACCTATGGAATCTGATTGGGCAACTGCTCCACTATTCCATGGCACTCGGTGTGACGAGTCACCCTAAGGGTGTGTGCGCACATCATCATTTTCGGAAACTAGAATGTATTGGCTCCTTCCAGGTCCTGACTGCAGGACCTGGAAGGAGCTCATACGTTCTGGAAGATAGCAGAATCTATGGGGTCCTGTCAGGTTTATATTATTGGAGGCAGCAGAATGTATGGGCTCCGGTCGGTATATATTATTGGAGGCAACAGAATGTATGAGCTCCTGTTGGGTATATATTATTGGAGGCAGCAGAATGTATGAGCTCCTGTCGGGTATATATTATTGGAGGCAGCAGAATGTATGGGCTCCTGTCGGGTATATATTATTGGAGGCAGCAGAATGTATGGGCTCCTGTCGGGTGTATATTATTAGAGGCAGCAGAATGTGTGGGCTCCTGTCGGGTATATATTATTGGAGGCAGCAGAATGTATGGGCTCCTGTCGGGTGTATATTATTGGAGGCAGCAGAATGTATGGGCTCCTGTCGGGTATATATTATTGGAGGCAGCAGAATGTATGGGCTCCTGTTGGGTATATATTATTGGAGGCAGCAGAATGTATGGGCTCCTGTCGGGTATATATTATTGTAGGCAGCAGAATGTATGGGCTCCTGTCGGGTATATATTATTGGAGGCAGCAGAATCTATGGGCTCCTTTCGGGTATATAATATTGGAGGCAGCAGAATGTATGGGCTCCGGTCGGTATATATTATTGGAGGCAACAGAATGTATGAGCTCCTGTTGGGTATATATTATTGGAGGCAGCAGAATGTATGAGCTCCTGTCGGGTATATATTATTGGAGGCAGCAGAATGTATGGGCTCCTGTCGGGTATATATTATTGGAGGCAGCAGAATGTATGGTCTCCTGTCGGGTATATATTATTGGAGGCAGCATAATGTATGGTCTCCTGTCGGGTATATATTATTGGAGGCAGCAGAATGTATGGGCACCTGTCGGGTATATATTATTGGAGGCAGCAGAATATATGGGCTCCTGTCGGGTATATATTATTGGAGGCAGCAGAATGTATGGCCTTTTGTCGGGTATATATTATTGGAGGCAGCAGAATGTATGAACTCCTGTCGGGTGTATATTATTAGAGGCAGCAGAATGTGTGGGCTCCCGTCGGGTATATATTATTGGAGGCAGCAGAATGTATGGGCTCCTGTCGGGTGTATATTATTGGAGGCAGCAGAATGTATGGGCTCCTGTCGGGTATATATTATTGGAGGCAGCAGAATGTATGGGCTCCTGTTGGGTATATATTATTGGAGGCAGCAGAAGGAATGGGCTCCTGTCAGGTATATATTATTGGAGGCAGCAGAATATATGGGCTCCTGTCGGGTGTATATTATTGGAGGCAGCAGAATGTATGGGCTCCTGTTGGGTATATATTATTGGAGGCAGCAGAATGTATGGGCTCCTGTCGGGTATATATTATTGGAGGCAGCAGAATGTATGGGCTCCTTTCGGGTATATATTATTGGAGGCAGCAGAATGTATGGGCTCCTGTCGGGTATATATTATTGGAGGCAGCAGAATTTATAGGCTCCTGTCGGGTATATATTATTGAAGGCAGCAGAATGTATGGTCTCCTGTCGGGTATATATTATTGGAGGCAGCAGAATATATGGTCTCCTGTCGGGTATATATTATTGAAGGCAGCAGAATGTATGGGCTCCTGTCGGGTATATATTATTGGAGGCAGCAGAATTTATAGGCTCCTGTCGGGTATATATTATTGGAGGCAGCAGAATTTATAGGCTCCTGTCGGGTATATATTATTGGAGGCAGCAGAATATATGGTCTCCTGTCGGGTATATATTATTGAAGGCAGCAGAATGTATGGGCTCCTTTCGGGTATATATTATTGGAGGCAGCAGAATGTATGGGCTCCTGTCGGGTATATATTATTGGAGGCAGCAGAATGCATAGGCTTCTGTCGGGTATATATTATTGGAGGCAGCAGAATGTATGGACTCCTGTCAGGTATATATTATTAGAGGCAGCAGAATGTATGGGCTCCTTTCAGGTATATCTTATTGGAGGCAGCAGAATGTATGGGCTACTTTCGGGTATATATTATTGGAGGCAGCAGAATGTAGGGGCTCCTACCAGGTCCTGACTACAGCCCTTATGTGGCACCCTGCTACGCCTAGGTGCCACAGAACCCAGTAGGGTGCATGGATGGACTTCTCTATAAGAGGCCCTCACTACATTCATAGACCTCCACCCTTCCACCTCACACCAGCAGAGGGAACCCGTTAGGGACATATGTGACACCCCAGGGGTCTGGTTGCCACAGTAATAGAGATATTATGTCTGAGAGCAAGTGGGAGGTTTCTCTGGTCAGGAGCCCTAAGCATGCAACACTGCCCGCCCAGACCTGGGAGGGGAGGAATCTGCCCTTATAAACTGGGTCTGGGGCGGGATTAAGTCAGACAGAGCCTGCAGAACAAGCAGAGCAGTCAGAGCCTAGAGTGAAGCTGCAGACACAGGAAAAGATACATCAGGAGCTCTGTAGGAGCAGAGGCAGAAGGCCAGGGGCTGTGAGCAGAGATATAGCTCACCCTGGCTGAAGTTACTAAAACCGGACACAGGAGTCCGAGGCTGTGGTGACTGATATATACCCAGCAGCAGAAACCAGCCGGCAGGGGATTCCAGGTCCTCTGGCCATAGAAGCCCGGAGGCTCAGTCACAAAGAAGGGACCAGCGCCGCCATCCAGGAGCGGAGGCTAACAGAAGGCCCCAAGTCACCAGCCATACGGGTGAGCACCACACGGTATACTCAGGGACGTGGGCTACTTGTAACCGCTGACAGCAAGGTAGCCAGGAAGAGTGCAGATAAACGGGGAGGCCTACAACTCCACCTGGCCAGGGGAACTCCTGCTTGCTCGCAGACTGACCAGGCCCCTTATACTAGCCAGTACTCCCGGGAGGGTCTGCCTTGTACCATCAGTAAAGACCCTGAACTGCACCTCACGTCTCTGTGATTCCTTGCCGCACCAGCACCATTAGCACTGGGACCCTCACACCATCACTCCCATCATCTCTCACATTAGCTGCCCTGAGGCAATACTTCTCCCGTGGGGAGTTATCCCATACTCGGCTGTGCAAACAACATCAGCCTCAGCGGTCGGCAGCGCAGCGGCGGTCCCCACTGACCGCAATCCACGGGTGGCGTAGTCGGACATTTGCTATACATTAAGACTGCCACTGGTTTGACCACCCTGGGCACGGACCGGGTCACCGCCACACGGAGACTACAACCCCCAGCATTCTACAACAGGCCCGGTTCCGGGTTCCCCTGCACAACACAGGCCCACGGGGCGCGTCAACTTTGGCGTAGTCGGCAGGATTTTGTGCCCGCAACCACCGGGTACTGCGTGCCTGAAAAAGAGACTTTTATACTTACCTGTGGTGAAGTTTTCCGCCATCCGGAGCCGATTCCCGCCATCAGACGCCATCTTGGACCATTTCCCGCCGTCTTCTGCCTTCTTCCCGCCATCCGCAGCTGCTTCCCGCCTTCGGACGCCATCTTCGGGACGCCGCACGGGAAGAAGAGGGGCGTGGACGCCGAAAGCGCGTGAGATCCGAAGCTCCGCCCCACGATCCGCCCAAAGGGAGGTAAAGTCCTGGCCACCTGGGAGGAAGAGGACTGTCAGAGAAATACTAGCCCGGCTGAAAGACACATTTGATACCCGCACCTCAGCCGAAATAAAGCTCAGATTTTACGGGTGTAAACAGCGGGCACATGAGAGTATAAGAGACTATGCTCTAAACCTACAAGAGGCCCTGAGAGCCATTAAGCAGGCAGACCCTGACAGCGTGGGAAATGAAGATAAGCTGTTGACTGAACAATTTATTGAGGGTCTACTGTGCAATGCCCACCGAACCCAGTTGCGCGCAATGGCCTTACAGGACCCTGACCTGGACTTTGCACAGTTCAAGGACAGAGCCATCCGGGTGCTCCGAGAACCGGCACCAGGTGGCGCTGTGACCCACAGGCGCCCTGCTATCACTTACCACCAGGAGACGGCGCCCTTGTCTGCAGGGCTTGTGGGAGCTGATGGGCAGGCTTTAAACAGTGACCCGGCTACAGACCTGCACCATCAGGTCCAAGAGCTGACTAAGAGCGTTGCCGCGCTAACCAGAACTGTGCAGTCTTTACAGGTCTCTTCTCCAGGAAAGATCCAGCTGGCATCCGGACCGGAGGACGTCCCGTGGCACCGACTGAGGAGGACCCCACCGGCCAGAGGAAGACCCAGCGACAGATACAACGAGGACGGACGACCCATCTGCCGCCGCTGCAATCAACCCGGACATGCGGCAAGGTACTGTCATTTAAACGGGCACAACCTGGGGTAGAGGGCCAACCCCCAGGAATAAGACCATCAGGCCCACCAAACTGGCGTGATAAATACGTAGGGGGACGTCCAATCTTGCCTGTGGTACTGGATGGCATTCCTATGAGTGCCCTACTAGACACTGGGTCACAGGTGACCACCATCCCGTACGTGCTCTTTAAACAGTACTGGAATGACTCGGACATAACCCGCTACCCAGATGACGACCTGAGTATCATCGCCAGCAATGGTCAGCCCGTGCCGCAGGTGGGATTCAAAGAGGTGACCATTAAGATCGGTAAAGTCGAACTGGCGGCACAAGGACTGATTATAGCGGACATAGACCGTCATGAGAGTTACCCTAGAATAACCTTGGGAACTAATGTGATTGAAAATTGTCTTGCAGAGGTGATTCTCATTTTACAGCAGGTTGCCAAGAACGCCAGTTCCGGCCAGCAGCGTGTGCTCCAAAAAGAGATCCGGGCACTGATGAAGCGGCAACAGGTGGAACTATCTGGTGGTGAGATAGGTAGCGTGAGAATGTGTGACCCGTTCCCTATTGCCATGCCCCCAAAAAGTGAGATGATGATTTGGTGCCGGGCAGCTATTGGTCTAAGAGGTAGAGACTACCAAGCAATGGTAGAACCCGTTTACTCAGACAGTAGGCCCACCATTTTGAAAGCACGGGGGGTGGTCGATGTACGCCATGGGAGGGTGCCCGTTCGCATCATAAATATCGGGGAGAGAGAAGTATACCTGCCCCGGTATGCCACGCTAGCCAAATTGTTCACCATAAACCAGAATTCTGTACAGGCCGTGGAACCCTTGCCTCCATCTCAACCAGAGGAAGGTAACGGCTCTAAGAAACCAATGGAGGACTGGTGTCAGCAACTGCATTTGGGTACTGACTCCACTCCCTCACACCAGAAACAGGGAGTCTATCGGGTGGTTCGAGAGTACGAGAGAGTGTTTAGTAAACACCCGCTAGACTTCGGGCGAGTAAAGGGGGTAGAACACCACATCCCCACGGGAGACCATCCTCCCATAAAGGAGAGATACCGACCCGTACCCCCGGCACACTACCAACACGCCAAGGGGATGCTTAGAGACATGAAGGAGGCTGGGGTAATCAGGGACAGCTGTAGCCCCTGGGCAGCTCCACTAGTCTTAGTGAAAAAGAAAGACAACACCATGAGAATGTGTGTAGACTACAGGAAGGTCAACCGTATCACACACAAAGATGCGTACCCGTTACCAAGGATAGAAGAGTCCTTAGCTGCATTAAAATCTGCTAACTTCTTCTCTACTTTGGATCTCACTAGCGGGTACTGGCAGGTTCCTGTAGCAGAGGCGGACCGAGAGAAGACCGCATTCACCACCCCGATGGGTCTCAGCGAATTTAACTGTATGCCGTTCGGGCTCTGCAACGCACCAGGAACCTTCCAACGGTTGATGGAATGCTGTCTGGGACACCGGAACTTCTAGACGGTCCTGTTATACCTGGACGATGTCATCGTCTATTCCAACACCTACGAGGACCACCTGAAACACCTGGCAGAAGTGTTCGAAGCTCTGGCAAACTACGGCCTAAAGGTGAAACCCTCCAAGTGTCACCTCCTGAAACCAAAGGTGCAATACCTGGGACACGTGGTGAGTGCTGACGGAGTGACTCCTGACCCTGATAAGATCACCGTGATTAAGGACTGGCCAAGACCCTCCAGCATAAAGGAAGGGCGGCAGTTCCTCGGGTTGGTAGGCTACTACCGAAGATTCATTCCCGGTTTCACCAAAATGGCAGCCCCTATGCAGGACCTCTTGATAGGTCAATCTCGGAAAGCCAAAAACCAGAAGCCGCCCTTTAGGTGGGAAAAGCTGGAGGAGGAGTCCTTCTGCCA
The DNA here is from genome assembly GCF_046119375.1 of Phyllobates terribilis. Classification (NCBI taxonomy): domain Eukaryota; kingdom Metazoa; phylum Chordata; class Amphibia; order Anura; family Dendrobatidae; genus Phyllobates; species Phyllobates terribilis. Next base: position 4,224,549 of record NW_027362902.1, read on the forward strand.
GCTGAAGATGGCCCTCACGGGGGATGAAATCCTGGCATATCCAGACTACAGCCAGCCCTTTATCCTCCACACGGACGCAAGCAACATCGGGTTAGGAGCCGTACTGTCCCAGATCCAGCAAGGGAAAGAACGGGTAATCGCTTACGCCAGCCAAAAGCTACGGCCCACGGAGAGGAACCCTGAGAATTATAGCTCAATCAAGCTGGCGTTCCTGGCAGTAGTGTGGGCAGTGACCGAACGTTTCAAGCATTACCTTGCCTCCTCCAAATTCACCGTGTACACGGATAACAACCCGTTGACACACATGGACACTGCAAGGCTCGGTGCCCTGGAACAGAGATGGATGGCCCGCCTGTCCAACTTTGAATTCACCATCAAATACCGGGCAGGACGCTCAAATGCCAACGCGGATGCCCTGTCTAGAATGCCGAACTTACCGGACGTAGGGGAAGATCCAGAAGATCTGGAAGAAGTTGAGCTCCCTGCGTTCCACCGTCATGGGATTACCCTGTATTCCCACCGTGTGAAGGACAGGCGCTCCGTGACGTTCAATCCCTTGCCCCACTACAACTGGGCGGAGACGCAAGACAGTGATCCCGCGGTCCATTTGGTGAAGGAAATGCTGACCCAGGCCGATGCCTGTCTTGACCCAGATGTCCGGAGGAGACCAAGCAACTGTGGAAGGAGAAAAGTAAGCTGTTCCTCTACAGGGAGAAGCTGTGCCGGAGAATGGTTAACTCTCGAACACATGAGTTGACCTGGCAGGTAGTGGTCCCAAGACGAGACGCGGCTATGGTTCTGGAGGCATACCACAACGGAGCAGGGCATTTCAGATGGAAGAAGCTGGAGTTCTTGTTGCGTGAACGGTTCTACTGGGTAGGCATGAGAGGAGCCATCGAGAGGTGGTGCAGAGACTGTGGCCCGTGCCACCTGAGAAGAAAAGACCGAGCCAGCCAGAAGACTCCCCTGCAGCCCATCATCACCAGACAGCCACTGGAACTGGTAGCCCTGGACCATGTGAAACTGGCTCCAAGCAGATCTGGGTATGTCTACGCCCTCACAATCGTAGATCATTACTCCCGGTTCCTGGTGGTGGTCCCGGTCAAGGACTTAACGGCTCAAACAGCAGCTAGAGCCTTCCAGCAGCACTTCTGCCGTCCACACGGGTACCCGGACCAAGTGTTGACAGACCAAGGACCAGCCTTCGAAGCGGAGGTCTTCCAGGAGTTCTGCAACCTGTATGGCTGCAAGAAGATAAGAACAACGCCCTATCACCCTCAAACCAATGGACTCTGCGAGAAGATGAACCAGGTGGTGATAGATCTGCTAAAAACATTGCCCCTGGAAGAACGCAGTCTGTGGCCTGAGAAACTGCCCGATCTGGTGGACCTGTATAACCACATCCCTGTAGGTTCCACCAACTGTACCCCGGCTTACCTAATGAGAGCAAGACCTGGTAAGCTGCCTATTGACCTGGATATGGGAGTCCTGACGCCTGAGGACACCTCGCCAGAGGCAGACTGGGATACAGAATGGCAGCAGCAGTATCGGAAAGTATAGGAGAGCGTCGAGCGAAGTCTGTCTCAAGCTAGAGAAAGGCAAGAGAAGGCTTATAACCAGTATGCTCCCGCTGTTCCCCTGGTACCTGGAGAGCAGGTCTTGAAGAGGAAGAGGCGGCTCCACAAGTTGGACGACCAGTGGGAGAAGGACCCGTACACCGTACTGCCATCAAGCCATGAGAACCCAAAAATCTGCGTAATCAGTAAGGATGGAGGAGAAACCACAGCCATTGTCTCCAGAGACCACGTGAAGAAGTGTCCCGAGCAGCTGCAAAGCCCTGAAGAAGATCAAGAAAACCCTCAACCCGCAGAGGAAAGGGAAGAAATGATCAGTACTGTACTCGGAGACTTCCCCCGGTCTTGGACACAAGTAAACGGCGCTGTCGTGGTACCCGTCCTCACCTTTCTCCAGCCAGCCCCGCAAGTGCCTACAGAGGAACCGGTAGAGCTGGAAGAGCAGCCGGCCCAAGAGGCAGAAGAGTCCACACCAGCAGTACAGGAGGATCAACCCTCTGCTAGTAGTGAGCCTGCCGTGCCCCTAGTGAGCCAAAGAGTGCGCAGACAGTTGCCCAGCTTACCCATAACACCTCCTACACCCTGTAGTGCAGAACCAGTTAGTGAGCTCCGTAGGTCCACTAGAGTCACTAGAGGTCAGATGCCCTCTCGCTGGAGAATCTAAACTAATGCACTGTGAATTTAACTGTTAACTGTTTATGGTTTATGTTTGTTGCCTGTTATTAATTATGTTTCTCAGTTACCCTGCAGATTTTTATGGACTAACAGGTTATGGACGCTGGATAACCGGAACAGTTTTGTAGATAGTTGCACCTTGGTGCCTCTTGCGAAGACGGCCGCTGAAGAGAAAACCTGTCTGGCGTGGCCTCCTTGCGGCCCAAAGTAGTTAGTCTACCCTTGCAGCCACGCCCAAGGACAACGCAAGGGGTTTGCTTTGGACAGGTCCCCTACTTGGCTTAAAGTTTCACCTTGGGTGACATGGACACCCTCTTGTTTCAAAAACTTCACCTTGGGTGATATGGACATCCGGTTGCGGACACGCCGTGACCTTTAAAGAACTAAAGCTTCTCTTAAATATGTTATCGTATTATTGTTTATACCCTGTTATTATGTTTTAAAAATGTATTTAGTCCCGGAGTGCTAAAATTTACTAGGGGGGAATGTGACACCCCAGGGGTCTGGTTGCCACAGTAATAGAGATATTATGTCTGAGAGCAAGTGGGAGGTTTCTCTGGTCAGGAGCCCTAAGCATGCAACACTGCCCGTCCAGACCTGGGAGGGGAGGAATCTGCCCTTATAAACTGGGTCTGGGGCGGGATTAAGTCAGACAGAGCCTGCAGAACAAGCAGAGCAGTCAGAGCCTAGAGTAAAGCTGCAGACACAGGAAAAGATACATCAGGAGCTCTGTAGGAGCAGAGGCAGAAGGCCAGGGGCTGTGAGCAGAGATATAGCTCGCCCTGGCTGAAGTTACTAAAACCGGACACAGGAGTCCGAAGCTGTGGGGACTGATATATACCCAGCAGCAGAAACCAGCCGGCAGGGGATTCCAGGTCCTCTGGCCATAGAAGCCCGGAGGCTCAGTCACAAAGAAGGGACCAGCGCCGCCATCCAGGAGCGGAGGCTAACAGAAGGCCCCAAGTCACCAGCCATACGGGTGAGCACCACACGGTATACTCAGGGACGTGGGCTACTTGTAACCGCTGACAGCAAGGTAGCCAGGAAGAGTGCAGATAAACAGGGAGGCCTACAACTCCACCTGGCCAGGGGAACTCCTGCTTGCTCGCAGACTGACCAGGCCCCTTATACTAGCCAGTACTCCCGGGAGGGTCTGCCTTGTACCATCAGTAAAGACCCTGAACTGCACCTCACGTCTCTGTGATTCCTTGCCGCACCAGCACCATTAGCACTGGGACCCTCACACCATCACTCCCATCATCTCTCACATTAGCTGCCCTGAGGCAATACTTCTCCCGTGGGGAGTTATCCCATACTCGGCTGCGCAAACAACATCAGCCTCAGCGGTCGGCAGCGCAGCGGCGGTCCCCACTGACCGCAATCCACGGGTGGCGTAGTCGGACATTTGCTATACATTAAGACTGCCACTGGTTTGACCACCCTGGGCACGGACCGGGTCACCGCCACACGGAGACTACAACCCCCAGCATTCTACAACAGGCCCGGTTCCGGGTTCCCCTGCACAACACAGGCCCAGGGGGCGCGTCACATATATATAGGGAAGGTGGAGCCAGGAGCTGAGTTAGTTCGGAGTTGTGAGAGAGTGTGCTGGCACTTAGACCAGTGAAGAGTAGAGTTGAGCCACCCCCGTAGTGTTCGGGTTCGGTTCGGTTCGTCGAACACCCATATGTTCGCCGAACTGTTCGTCGAACTGTTCGTCGAACACCGTCGAGCACCGTTAAAACCAATGGCAGGCAAGCAAAAACACATAGAAACACTTAGAAAACACCTTCAAAGGTGTCCAAAAGCTGACAAACTTCTCAGAAGACACAACTAACACATGGAAAAGTGACAAGTACATATAGTCATGCGAAAAGAAAAGAGGTGGAGGAGTAAAAGGAGGGGGAGACACAGATATCGGCATGTCATGCCCTTCTAAAATCAAGAAAGGCTGGAGTAAAAATCTAAAATCAGCCTACCAACACCCAGACGTCGTGACAAGAAAATTAAAAAAAGAAATATCTTTAGGTAGAATGGCTGTTCCATTCAGAACACTTTCCTTACAAGACGTAGTGGTATCCCCGTTGTGAGTTGTGCCAAAAACGGAACCCAATACATTCGGACTAATCCACCATTTCTCATATCCAAGGGGCAGGTCAGTAAACGACAACATCGACGCGGAACCAAGTACAGTAGTATATACTGTACATCCTTTGACAAGGCAATCAGGCGGATCAAGAAGTTGGGAAGGGTCACCCTAATGGCCAAAACAGACATTGATGCGGTGTTCTGGTTACTTACTACCTGTGCCTCCGAATAGTGTCCACCTATTGGACTGCTTCTGGGAAGGAGCATACTATATAGATCGCTGTTTTGCCCATGGGGTGGTCCAGATCCTGCTCACTATTTGAGGCGTTTAGTTGCTTCCTCGAATGGGTTGTAATGGACATTTCTAAGGGGGCACATATTATCCATTACCTCGACAACTTCTTATGCCTGGGCCCAAAAGATTCGCCACAGTGAGAATACTCGCGGTAGTCCGCCTGTGAGAAGGAGAGAGCTGGAGGGAGAGCGGACACCACAGAGCCGAGGGGTTAGATGGAGAACGGAAGAAGGAAAGAGGGCGAGGGAGGTAAGGGAGTACAGTGGAAGGCCAACCTGAGCTCCCCCACGTTCCTGCTGGGCGGAGAACAGCCCTGGGAAGAAAAGCCGCTTGCGCATCTCTTTGAGGTTACGGGCGCGAGCGGGCAGAGGGTCTACGCTGGAGTGCGAAGCCGACACGGCCAGTCCGTTCCTGCCCGTGTGACCTCCGTGTCGCCGGGTTTGTGCCAGAGCCGCGGTGAACCCTGACGGCAAGCCCCCCTCTCCCAATACTGGTGCCTGTCCGCTGGTGGGTCGAGCCCCCCCCGCGGTGGGGGGGGAGTAACATCTGTAGAAGAAAGACCATATTCCAGCCAAACTAAGATGTCTACTTCTTTTCGTGGACAATGTGATACGATCCCTTTCTTACGGACACGCCCATCGCTACATTCCAGATGAGGCACAAAAACAGCAGGTGCTTCAACGGATATCAAGTGCTCCTTCAAGTGGGCTCTCCTCCACCTCAACTTCAACATCACAAATACTCCAGTCCTCAGAGGTGTCGCTCCCAAGTCTCCAGCTGCCGGTCTGAGTATGGGGTAACACAGATGGTTGAGTCTGTAGAGCTGTTTACTCATACTATAGCCTGGGAAATGGAGGTCTGCTCCAGAGCTTCTGTTAATCCAGACGAAGAAATGATCTGCACTGATGCCCAGAATCTTTATGAGTCGGATCCAGGACCAGATGAAGAAGGTTCTGAGCATAATGTAGACCCTCGTTCCTAAACTGTAACTCTTGATGGTGGAGACAATGATGAAGACGATGATGAGACTCAAATACCTGATTGGAGCGACAACTTGATTTTTCGGTCAGGGCAGGAAGAGGTTGGCTCTGAGGACGACGGGTGTGAGAACACACAGGGTGATGATGACGAGGTTGGAGATCCCACTTACTGTCAACCCACAGTCAGCCAGTTGATGAGGTCAGCAGAGGAGGTGGAGGAGGATGCTAGTGACGACGAAGTTAGGTTGCGCCTTCCTGGACAGAGACGGAGTACTGGAAGCACGTCAACAACTGCATCCTCCACCACAACTCTGCCTCTGACCACAAGTCGTGGTGGCTCTTCAGGTCGCATGGGTGCTAAGCCTTGCATAGCCTGGGCTTTTTTTCAGATCGATAAGGATGACCCAACTCGTGTTATCTGTAATATTTGTCACCAAAAGCTAAGTAGAGGCCAAAAAATCCATAGTTTGAGTACTTCATGCATGAACCGTCACATGGATATGAAGAATAAGTTGCAGTGGGAAGCTCACTGTGCTACAATGCGGCCTAGTGGGCCGGGCAATCCACCGTCTGCCACATCTTGTGCATCTGCGGCCTCTTCATCCTCTGTGACTGGGGGGACAGCAGTCACACATGTTTTTGGACGCAGACCTGCCACCTCTTTACGCGCAACAGCCAGTGTGATTGGCCGGTCATCATTTCATTTGGAAGTGGAAACACCAGCTGGTGTTGAGCACTCTCCGACATCGAGAGCACCACCTTTGGATCAAGGCAACCTAACTTTTCCGCCTGTATCTTCCTCACAGACCGGCAGTTTGCTGGGGACACCCTACTCAACCCCGTCTAAGCACAACAGCCAGCCCTCGGTCCCTCAAATGTGGACAAGTAAAAGACCATTTCCTCCTAGCCATGACAAAGCTAAGAGGTTGAATTTCACCATCTGCAAGCTGTTGGCTCCAGAAATGCTGCCTTTCCGCCTGGTGAACACAGAGGATTTTCGAGACCTTATGTCCGTCGCAGTGCCCCAGTACCAGATGCCCAGTCGGCACTACTTCTCAAAGAAAGGTGTGCCTGCGCTCCACCAGCATGTCGCACACAACATCACCGCTTCTTTGAGAAACTCTGTGTGTGACAGGGTGCATTTCACCACAGACACTTGGACGAGTAGGCATGTACAGGGGCGTTACATGTCGCTGACTGGGCACTGGGTAACTATGGTGACAGCAGGACAAGGGGCTGCTGTCCAAATCTTGCTGTCCCCACTAGTTGTGCATCAATCCTCTTTATCTAGAAGTTCCTCCACTGCTTCTGCCTCCTCTCGGTCCTCCACCTGCACCCAAAGCCTGTCTGGTAATGCCACCCGCTTTCTAACTGCGCAGAAGGGATCCTGCTGTTAAATAATACTTCTTTCTGTATTATTTTTTCTACTGAGGACTTCTCAAAGTATCACTATCACGATATTCTTATAAAAAATTTATCTATTTATTCTTGGATTGTCCATTAAAAAGAATCAGATTGCAGCAGGTACATACAATAATTAGTTATAAAGTAATTGTCCATTTGTCCATAATTAGCTTAATTGTTGAGATACACCCATCTTTCCTTGGATCCTGGCTGGTAAATCACGTCTTTGTCCAGCACGTGTCCAGGCCTACATGTCAGCTGCTTCTCAGCATGAACCTTCTTCTGTGTCTTGTGGGGTGGGAAGAACAAGAGAGCCCCCCCTTTCTGTACCATGGCTTTTATAGCCAGTCGTATGGCACACCTGCTCTACATATGGTAGTGAACTAAAAATACACACACAAATAGCGCATGTCAACTAGACACGATGGCTGATGCATAGAACTCAGATTTAAGAAAAATGATTATCCATAATTAACTATTTAACATTCCCCCCTTTTTTTTTGAGGATAAAAGGACTTTAACTGAAAATCCACAAAAGAAGATACATTCATCAATCATTTTTTCTTTCCTTCTTCCTTGGCAATATCATTAAATTTCCATAATAATAATAATAATAATGATAATAGTATCAATATCTGATTATTGTTATATAATGATGTGAATTCATGTTATGGTAAGCCGTGACTAATATTCATTTAATATGTATAATTATACTTCCCTATATCTAAATTGAAGCAATCGCGGGTTCAATCGTCATCGTCTGATGTCATCGGGTCGTCGTCTCGTCTTCTTCTTGGTTCTTTTATAACACAGTCTTTAGATGAAAACTCCTTTGAAATAAATGATAGCGTGTAGATATTGTACAGCCCATAATTGTATTCATCATTGTGCAGTCCATAAACTGTACTCTTTATTAGAAAGATCAATTGATAAGAAAACAAAGTCCATGGATGAAATGTAGCTTTAATATCTGTGCGATGTCACCTGGACTTACGTTGGATAGTTCTGGAATCTTCCGTGTCGTCCGCACTGGTCTCATGTCACTTTTGGAACAGATGTGACGTCTTTGGTCAGTAAAGCAAGGGTTAACTAGACACTTCCCTGCTTTATATAGCACCATAACCAGTACTCAGTCCTTTATGTACAGGACACATATGTCAGGTATTACCTGTTCACCAGCTTTCATTGAAGCGTTGCAGGTGATGAGAAACCACTGGAACGTGATGAAACTTGAGCACAACACAGTACATATAGGATCATCGTCCTCTGCCGTCCTGGTGATCAGTGGTGAGAATTGTATTGTATGTAATGGACACAGTCTATTATCACTCAGCATTCACACCTGTTACCTTCTGAGACTTCCGGATATCGGTTGCTTCTTCTTGTAACTTTTGAGAGTCTCTTTCATTTATAAAAATTAAAAGTCTTTATTAAGATAAAATTCATAATTGCGATGTCTTGATTGAAGTCTTCATTCCCTAATCTGATACCAAATCTGGCAATTTTTTCTAACCTATAATATCACAGTGTACCATAGCAATCAATAATATCCATCTAATTATTATCAAAATATTAAATAAATTATGTTTGGAATAATAAACAATAATAGATAATGATTCATTATTAATCAAGTTCTTCATGTGATAAAATATTTTTATGTCATAGGTGTAATTACCTTTTCCAACCCATAGGTGTCAGTGTGTTTTGAAACAACAAGTGTTTATATCTTTATTAAACCAATAATACCAAAGAATGTATACTCCTGAACTAAAATGAATAAATATATGAATGAATGAATTGTTGTGTTTACTCAGAAAATGTAAACATTTTTCCTTCTATTAATTTATATCATTATATTTAATGAAGCAATATTCTTTGTACTAGACATTACTTTATTAAATATTAATGTGTTTTCTCAATTGAGATATTGAACCGAAATAAAATCAAAAATTGAGAATTAAAAATGAAAAATGGAAAAATAAGAAAATAAGTAAGAATAAAATTTTAAAAATGAAAAATAAAATTAAGAGTAAAAATCAGAATAAAAACAAAAATAAGGCCTTTAAATTTTAATGACAAATGCAGAACAATCATTCTTGATAAAAAATTACCTTTATATCTCCATTATTTGGATGATTTCATATTTGTCATAAACTTGTATCACCAAAAAATATTAAATTATGCAACTTTGCATGTAATACCCTTCTTAATTATACCATAGTACCTTATTAATATTTTACCTTTATTAAAATGTGTGAAAAATAAGTATTGATCAAAAGTGATTATGTAATCAGGATCAAAAACACATTTTTCCCCCTTAATATCAAAAAATATTATTTTATAAAATGTATGTATATATCAGAACCAAATCAAAAAATAATTATTCTTCTATAAATATTTTGCATAAATTTCATATCGATGGGTAGCATAGATTTGTCTAAACAGGTGTGTACCTATTTAGGTAACCATTAAAAAAAAAAATAATATCATAGTTATTCAAGGATATTATCATGTGGAAAAATTATTCTAAATGTAAATTTACTTTGTAAACCATTTTGATGGGTGGTTTCCCTTATCCACTATTAGTTAAATCAAGAAATAATAATTATTAAAGAAATATAGAAATATATATATATATATGTAGATAATACCTAATTATGTATTATAATTTTCTCAGAATTAAATATATTTTTTTGTACCTTCACATAAAGAAACATTTTTTTTTCTCGTACACATGAGGCCTCACATTCAATAACTTAGCAGCTGCTCACATTCATCCCCTGTCATTTTCACTCTGACATTCACAGATCTGTTCAACTCAAACATTCCACATATGAAATTTTATATATATATATATTTAACCCAAAATTGTTGTATCCCAATTTATCAATTAAATTTAATATCGTAATATTTATTTGAATATTCCCCAAGTACATATTATATAATATGAGAGTAAGTCACTGAAATTTCAGACACTTGAAAAAAACTCTTGACTTGACTTAGATTCTTTTTTCACTGGCTGCCAGGTTTTAAGTTACATCAGCTGGAAATAGAATGAATGGGATCTATACTTATTAGCTCAAAGTTCAAAGGCTGCAGCTGTTACACGTCATGCTGTAAAGCTACTTTAATTAGCACGAACACTTCATGCACAGAAAATATTAGCAACACAAAATAATTTAACTAGTTATATTGTTATTATTTTAAAATGTTATACACATAAATCATGCAATTTTCAACTTCCTGTGTAAATAAAGAAATAAATCCATTTTAGAGTTGTTTGATCAAATCCTGCTTTGGAATGAAAACTCTAAGGAAATATAAGAAAATAAAATTAAATATCAAATTCATACAGAAACAGAATTATTTAAATATCTTATACATATATTAGTTGGTTGTAATGTAATTCAAAATATTGCTATTTTAATTTATATGTGAAATTCTAATTTATTAATTAATAATTTCTTTAATTATTACTATAAATATATATATATACAATTATACACAATCTCTACTTAGACAAGTGTATATATATATATATATATATATATATGAACTATTAGAAACCATGTAACTACAATTTTACTATATAAGATTATAAATTAATAATGATACATTGTATTACATTTTGATACAACATTACAATTACAGTTTTTTCTTAGCCACTCCCTAAACCAAATCTTCTGTCTCTCTCAAATATCTCCATAAACGCCCTACTTAGGAAAGACATTTTTCTATCCTTCAAAACCTCAGAGAACTGCCTGTCCTTCTGTCCACATTCCATGATGTCACTGTGAGCTGGTCGTCTCACCTGACTCTGTCCATCAGTTTCAGCCATTTTCCTTTCCAGGGAGAAGTCACAGCTTTGAATTTTTAACTCTTTCTGTGAAGAGATGGACCTTTGAATTGTCTGATATGGCTTATAACATATATGAAATCTTCTGCGTATTTGATAGAATTCACTATGGGGATGACTCAGTCTAGGAGAGTTTGATATTGGCTTTTGGTAAGATTTTACCTTTTCTGGTTTTATAAATTTAACTTGATTTATTTTCTTTTCACAAATCTCATGTTTTCTAACAAAATCCAGCAACTGCGCACAGTCAAATAATGAATTTTTTGTGATGCCATAACTTGAGACACTGGATTTAGGAATTTGAATTTTTGTACAAAAGTTGTTATTATTTGTTGTACTTTTCCATTTTTGATGAGAGCTTTGTACAATCGTTCAAATATGGACATGAATGTATATGTACACTCCTTCCTACCAATCCTTAATTTCTGCAGATCTTCTATGTTGGGAAAATCCTTTGTGACACAATAAATCAAATATTTTAACCTGTCCGAATCATTTTCCCATCCATTAGGAGAGTAACATCTGGACAATGTCACAGGAATCCATATTTTAAATAATTGATTCCTCATTGGATAAATCAAACTTATCAGAAAAGCTCTCAAATGTCTCTGAATTTCTACAGGCATGGATTTTGACATCATATTTTGGCATGATTTTGTATAATTTCAGCAAATTTTCCCTCATTTTAATTTGTAGTTGAGCCTGGGTAATTCCTGAATTCTCTGATATTTTTAGTGGCTCTTGTACGTCCGTGCCTCCTACGTCACTCACGTCTTCTCCCACATCACCTAATATGTCAGTTTCTCGTATGTCAGTCATGTCTCCTCCCATGTCAGGTTTCTGTATGTCCGTCTCTTGGTCAGACCCAAGGTCACCTTCAGTTACATACACGTGTCTCAAATCTTGTTCATTTTCCACATTACAGTCAGAATCATTGTCACCATCTGACACTTCTTCTACACTATTGTCCTGCTTAGAACTCTCAAGTACAAAATTATGAAATACTTGTACAAGATGTAGAATATTCCGCAATTTGTGTTTCTCTCTATTTACCAATTTAGAAGTTAACTGTAAATTCTGCAATTCACATTCTTTGTATAAACTGAGCCACAAAACGTCTAAGTCATTTCCTACATTAACTTTGAAATTAATATTACTTTGTTTAGCAAAAGAAGAAATTATATCCATATTTTGCTTACCTTAAGATTCCTTAGCTTCTCTTTATCAGCACGTCCTGTCTTCAGTTCGTCTGATTCTTTTCCTGTCTGATTCTGTTCCTTGTTAGTACCTTTGCTTCCTGTTAGTCCTCAGTCTGTAGGTCCTTTCTGCTTCTCGTGACAAATTAGTGAATTTACTGACACGTGAACAACAGCTGTTCAACTCGTCAGGACTCCCCCCTTTGTTCAGGGAAGAAATTCACTTACTCACTTAAATCAGGACTGTATTATTTTTCTCTACTGAGGACTTCGCAAAGTATCAATATCAAGATTTTCTTATAAAAAAATGTATCTATTTATTCTTGAATTGTCCATTAAAAAATAATTGAAACAGAATATAAAAATAGATGAAGTAGTTACAAAGAGATTCAATCATGAGTGTCCATCTTTCCTTGGATCATGGCTGGTAAATCATGTCTTTGTCCAACACGTGTCCAGGCCTACATGTCAGCTGCTTCTCAGCATGAAGATCCTTCTTCTGTGTCTTGTGGGGTGGGAAGAGCAAGAGAGCCCCCCCTTTCTGTACCATGGGCTTTTATAGCCAGTCGTATGGCACACCTGTTCTACATATGGTAGTGAACTAAGAATACACACACAAATAGCGCATGTCAACTAGACACGATGGCTGATGCATAGAACTCAGATTTAAGAAAAATGAATATCCATAATTAACTATTTAACAAACGGCCCAGAATTTGAGTGGGCCTCGGCTCCTCTCTGGTCTCCTGGGCGTCGACCAGAGCAGCGGCGAACTGGCTGAAATCCGGGATCTCGTTGCCTTCAAGCTCCTCATCTCTGTCCCTCTTCGGCCCCGCCTGAGTGACCCGGGACAGAGCATCTGCATGAGTGTTCAGGGCCTTGGACCGATAGGCGATTTTATATTGGTATTTGGACATCCTTGCGACCCACCGCTGTTCTAACGCGCCCAGTTTGGCATTCTCCATGTGGGCCAAAGAGTTGTTATCTGTCCGCACTTGCACTTCTGACCCTGACAGGTACTCAGCAAATTTCTCGGTCATGGCCCACACCAGTGCCAGTAGCTCCAGCTTAAACGAACTGTAGTTGTCCGGATTCTTCTCCATGTCTCGGAGTGACCTGCTGGCATACGCGATCACTCACTCTTTTCCTCCTTGTACTTGAGCCAGCACTGCTCCCAGTCCATGCAAGCTTCCATCAGTGTACAACATAAAAGGCTGCGAAAAGTCAGCGTAGGCCAGAATTGGGGCATCCATTAGCGCCATTTTCAATGCTCGGAATGCCTCATCTTGGCATGGGCCCCACTGAATGAGCTGCCACTTGGCTCCCCCGGCTGTTCCTCTCAGGAATTCATTGAGCGGGATCGCAATCTTAGCGAAGTCTTTAATGAATCTGCGGTAGTATCCAGCAAGCCCCAGGAATGCCCTCAGTTCCCTTAGATTGGCGGGTGTGGGCCACTTCTGCACGGCAGTTACTTTCTCCGCAGTGGTGTGCACTCCTGCACTGGACACAGTGTGCCACAGATATTCAATTTCTCGTTTGAAGAGACGACGCTTACGAGGCTTAATTTTCAGGCCGTGCCTTTGAAGCCGTTCTAACACTTGTTCCAATCAGCGGAGATGATCTTCAAACGTACCGGAATAGATAATTATATCGTACAGATATATTAAAGTGGCTTCAAAGTTGAGGTCCCCCAAGCATCTCTCCATCAGTCTTTGGAAGGTTCCCGGCGCATTTGTTAGCCCGAACGGCATCCGATTGAACTCAAACAGGCCCATAGGAAGAACAAAAGCTGTCTTCGGACGATCCTTCTCAGCAACTGGGACCTGCCAATAGCCACTGGCCAGGTCAAGGGAAGAGAAGAACTTGGCGCTCCCTAGTGCAGATAGAGACTCTTCAATTCAGAGGAGTGGATAGGAGTCCCGTACTGTACAGGCATTCAGCTTTCGATAGTCTACGCAGAATCTCAGGGTACCAACCTTCTTCAGGACCAGCAGGATCGGAGCCGCCCAAGGACTCTGACTTTCACGGATCACACCGTTCCGCAACATGTGGGCCAACAGCTCTTTCACCTCCTGGTACATTTGAGGCGGGATCTGTCGATATCTCTTTCTGATGGGAGCAGTATTTCCGGTGGGTATTTCGTGCTGAATGTCCCGAGTGCACCCGAAATCATCTTAATGCTGTGCAAACACTCCCTGATATCGCTGTAGAAGTTGTTCGATCTGCCTTACTTGTCCAGCAGAAAACTCAGTCAGATTAGCCTCCATTTCCTCCAAGAGGTGGCGCCCAGCCAACGGTTCTCTTCCATTCTCTTGGCTATTGAGGGACACCTCCAGGGTCCATGGCTTTCCTTCTACAGGTGCCAGCCCTATAGCGTCAGCTCTAGTAAGGGCTTCTGGCATTATACACACTCGCGCCACCTCTCGTCAGGGTACCAACTGTAAACTTGTGCCACTTAAATTGATGCAACGCATGGGTACTCGACCGTGCCGCACGGTGGCCAGGGTCTGAGCAACCAGGAGTCCAGAGGGTGCTTCCTCTCCCTCCATTAGTTCAATTTGAATGTCCACGCCCTCTAAGGACACATGTGCCAGCACCGGTAGAGTGAGTACAGTCTGTCCCACTGGCAGTGTCATTGTGGCTTCGGGTGGTATCGATACCTTACCAAGGTACTGAGAGGTAGCGGGCAATTTTTGAATCTGACTGACCGGCACGAGATGCTGGAATACTCTCTTGTTAGCTGGATCTCGAGTGGCACGGGTCCAGTTGTTTTTGTTACAACCCTCAGCCAGGAACTGTCCGACCTCTTTCAGCACATTCATGCCCAGGGTTACAATAGGCTCATCGCCTCCGGGCCCTGTGGTCAGTACGATCCCTTTCCGACCGAGGTCCTTTCCACATGCCCGAACGGATATCCATACTACTCCCGCTACTGGGATAGGTAGTTGATAAGCCGCCACCAGTTTGACAGTGGGTTCCCGGCAGGAACGAGCGACTTCAGGAAAGTGACTTTGGAAATACGTCTCAGGCATAGTGGTCACTTGAGACCCGGTGTCCATTAAACAGCGGATCCGCTGCCCATTGAAATCAGCCCAGATAATGGGCCTCTCGGAGACCATGTCTTTAGAGCTCCCTCTTCCACTCTCTGAAGCTCGAGACCCCACGGTATGCTCCACAACCGTGGGGCATTTTAGTTTAACGGCTGTCCCCTCCTCCTCCTTTCTCGGTTGGGACAGTCTTTGGAGATATGCCCCCTACCTCCGCAGGTCCAGCACTCTGGTCCTCGTTCTACCAATTGGTCAGGTACATGCCGTGCTGGGGCCGGGTAGGAACGTCTTTCTCGCTCTGGTCTCCGTCTGCGTTGGGCAGTACGGTCCGTAGGCAAGGGGGCAGTAGGGGTCTTTCTAATAGCATTCAACTCACCCCGAATGTCTCGAATTTCCTGACGTATTTCCCGTACCCAATCAGGCTCTTTGTTGGTGAATTCAGGGGCAATTTCCTCATGACTTCTAACTGTGGCTTTGACAACAGGAACTTCTCTCTGCGGGACTCTAGCTTCAGCCTCTACCTCCAGGAAGCCCAGATCAGGGCTCAATCGCAGCCGCTCCTTCAGGATCTGCCTCAGGGAAGGGTCTTTCAAGCCAGCAATCAGTTGGTCACGCAACACCTCATCCAATGGTCCCAGTCCTCGGTTCCCATCTCGAGCTTTCTTGGTGATATGGACCGTCACTTCCTGTAATGCATTAACATACTGATTTACTGTCTCATTTTCCCCTTGGACCCGCTGAAACAACCGTAAGCGCAAGTGTCCCAGATCTGTGGTGTCACCGTGCATGTCCTCTAGAATTTTTATCACTTTGTCCACGATGTCACGGTCCCCAGGTGGGCGGTACATCACAGTCTGCCGGGCCTCTCCATCAAGGGTTAGGAGGGCCAGCTCCGCCTGGGCTAGAGGATCGAGGGGATACATACGTAGCATACTTCTCAGTCTTTCTATCCAGTCCCACAGTGACATGCCATCCCCCGTAAACTTGGGTAGGTGGCTGAGCATAGCCCCCAAAGGTATATGGCTCCGGCCGGACCCAGTCACAGGCTGCTCCGCCATCTCTGCGTCTGAATGTTGCATCCTGCCAACTACGCTAAATGTAATGCAGGTGCCGGAATGCAACGCACAGAGACACAAGGCGAGAACAGTAAGAGTTGAATATAAACAGTTTATATTTATATTTAACAGGTACGCTGAACAAGGGATTGCAACAAGGGTAATAAACAGTAATTTGAAGTATTAGCAAAATGCGAAGTCTCTCAAGGTAATGTGGTGCCCTAGATCATGGGAGACACCACGTGAGTTCCTTAACTGTGCATATGGCTCTAGCGGGGGTCACCGGTTATTCCCGCTAGGCCGTGAGTCTTTTTCCAGATAAATTCAATTAGGTCACGTTGAACTTCTTTAGCCCCAACCGTTCCCCTCCCAACCTGAGTACCTAAACTCAATTGTCCCCGGTACCATGAGTGAACAGTAGAAGTGACGTCCCTGTTCACGTATGCAGCTCCTCTGTTTTCGCTGGCGTGACTTTCCTGGGGCAGCCGTCTCTCAAATCCTCTCTGCTTGACCGTTGGAGGCAGTTTCTCAAGCCTTGGGTAGGGGTGTCCAGTCCTCGTCTGTCGGCGGGCGGCGTCGGGTTCCGCAAACTCACTCAGCACCGCAAGCAGGTTCCGAGTCTCCTCAGCAGGCACAGCACTCGGGTCACATCTGTGAGGGATCCGGAGCTCTTCTACTGGTGCCCGGCTGTGGCACCTCACAGGCCTCTGGCTTAGGCCTGTCACGCGGGGCTTCTCAGCACGCAGGGAACACGTCTGCTCCTTTCTGCTGCTTGGCGCCAAAGACCCCTCAGGTTTGGCGCGCTGGCCTCTTATCTCCCGGAACTCCTTCCTGAAAGTCACCTGATTGGGTCCAGCATCTAAATCTGCTCTCCCTTCAACTTCCCTTGCATATCTTGGTTCCGCTTGACTGTGTCTGGCCAGCAGATGGCAGCCTCTCTCTATCTTTGAAACATCATGTAGGAATTCCCTTACAAGCTCTCTCGCCTTTGCTACAATAGTACAATGGTTGCATCAGCTTTGAGGCATCTGGAATCCATTGGCGACAATATGTGATAAGTCCTAAGAAAGCTTGTAATTGCTTAGGTCCTTTTGGTAGAGGAACGGTCTCAATAGCAAGTTTCCTTTCACCCGTTAGGTGTTTCAGGTTTGGAGAGAGACAGTGGCCTAAAAACACAACTTTGGGCTGACACCACTGGATTTTGTTGAGGGACACCTTACAGTTTTGTTGTGCAAGATGAAAGAGAAGACTGAGACTCGACTCTTCAGCTATCGCCTGATCCGGCCAACATAGTAGGAGATCATCCACTTACTGAAGAAGGACAACTTGATGGTTAGTCTCTTTCCACGGCCGTAAACAAAAGGCAAGAGCCTGAGAGAAATGACTTGGTGAGTTCTGTGCTCCTTGTGGTAAGACTGTCCAGGTGTATTGTGATCCTCTGTAAGTGAAGGCAAACAGATACCAATCTTCTGGATGCAGTGGTACACTGAAGAAAGCATTGGCCAGATCGATGACACGTTTTGCATCTGATGGCATTTCTGACAATGTATGTGGATTGGGCACAATGGGACTTTCTAGTACGGTTACCACGTTAACAGCTCGGAGCTTAAGTTTTTGGCAGAACTGATCATCAGAGTCCCATGTGGTGTCACTGACAAGTGAGGCATCATTAAATGCAGTGTCCATAACAGGCCAATATGCATCACCTGCTTTAAGATTTGCCAGGGAAATGAGATCTTGCCATGTGGCGGAGTAATTCCTTTGGATTTGAAGGCATCGACTGTTTTTCTGGATCTGGGAGTTGGATCAGCAGAGTAGTATCTTGCTGGGGTGTACGCACACTTTTCCGGACTATTGGAATTTGGTCTCAAAATTCCGGATTATCGGAATTTAGCTAAAATTTTTATTTTAAGCCTTCTGTGTATCCCACTTCTGACACCAAAATGTTTTGCCAAGTATTTAAAGGGCTCGGATACGGCTTTAAAGAAGGCAATTAATTTTTATTATAATTAAATCATTACAGAAAATAGGAAATGGTGTGATATTGCGTACACTTTTGCATAATATAAATCACAAAGGTAAAGTAGTTACAGCGCACACTATACAGGAAAAACTTCACCAGAAGCAACATACATCATCTGTCCGGAAAAATATCAGCTGTGAGAAGCAAAACAGCGAAGACAGAGAAAAGTCCTGGGATGAATCCACACTGCGACGTCAGGGCGTCCCCTTTTAGTCCACAGGTCAACAGGCTTCTGTCTTAGCTGAAAACTTCACTAGCTTATATCTTGTTCAAAAACAAATGCTTGCGCAACCAAATGTTACACAAATTCTGACAGGTTCTATTTGTTCAATATAGTATCTTTCTTCTGAGTGGCCAGCTATTCAGATGTCAATTAACACCGAACAAATATATCAAATATATCACCGGAGATGAAATATGCCAAATGCTCCTGGTACCAGATGTCTTACCATTCTATAAACACAGAATATTCTCACCAAATATTGCTAACGAATACAAACATGCATCATTCTCACTAAACATTGATAATGGAGCTATATGGTACTGGGTGATACTATAAACTAAACAATGATAATGGAGTTATGCAGTCCAGGTGTTTGAGAAAATTACAGAAAGTACAAGGCTACCAAGCTGAACTGTTATTGTGAAATATCTTAAAGGGTTCTTTAAAGACAGGCTACCAATATGGATTCCTGGTGGCCATTAACATCTTAGCACTACGGCATTACATTGCATCCTTTGGTACCTTCACATTTCATGATGCCTTGCACACAGTCAGGGCACCCAGTGCCAGAGACAGCAAAACAACCCCAAAACATCTTTGAACCTCCACCATATTTGACTGTGGGTACTGTGTTGTTTTCTTTGTAGGCCTTCCAAACAGTAGAATGATGTGCTTTACCAAACGTCTCTATCTTGATCTCATCTGCCTACAAGGCGTTTTCCCAGAGAAATTTTGGCTTACTCACGCACATTTTGGCAAACTGCAGTCTAGCTTTTTTATGTCTCTGTGTTAGCAGTGGGGTCCTCCTGGATCACCTGCCATAGCATTTCATTTCATTCAAATGTCGACGGATAGTTCACGCTGACACTGATGCACCCTGAGCTTGCAGGACAGCTAAAGTTTCTTTAGAACTTGATTGGGGCTGCTTATCCACCATCCGGACTATGCTGCGTTGCAACCTTTCATTAATTTTTCTCTGCCTTTCATGTCAACAGAGATTAGCTACAGTGCCATGGGTTATAAACTTCTTGATTATGTTGCACACCATGGAAAATGGAACATCAAGATCTCTGGAAATGACTTGTAACCTTGAGAGTGTTGATATTTTTCAACAATTTTAGTTCTCAAGTCTCCAGACAGTTCTCTTCTCTTCTTTCTGTGCTCCATTCTTAGTGTGACACACACAGACACACAATGCAAAGATTGAGTCAACTTCTACCCTTTTTATCTTGTTTCAGGTGTGATTTTCATATTGCCCACACAATTTTGGAAAGTTGTCAGCAATTTTGTCCTGCCCATTTTAGTTTTTTTTTGTGAAATTATGTCCAATTTGCCTTTCTATCTCTGTTTTTTTGTGTTATTCCAGTACACAAAGGAAATAAACATGTGTACAACAAAAGATGTGTAATTGCAATAATTTTCTGGAAGAAATACCGTATTTTGCGGATTATAATACGCACTGGTTCATAATTTTGGGCAGGAAAATAGGAATTTTTTTTTTTATAAACTGGTGTATATTATAATCAGCTTGCCTGGGGGGCGGTGGCGTTGATAGAGTGGGGTCCCAGGGCTGCCGCTGACTGAGGCTACAGATGCTGCGGGGTCCCGAACATGCGGACGGTGTGCCGGAGATGCTGCAGGGTCAGGACAGGGTGTCGGAGGTGGCTGCCGGCCCCATGCTGTCTGCCAAGTTCTGCGCAGGAGGTGTCCGTTGGTGCGGGGGATCCGCCGACATCTTGTGGCAGCCGTATGTTGGCGGAGTCCCCGCACCTTCCATGCTGTCCTATGCAATGAACTCTGGGAAAATGGCCGCCAGAGGCGGCGCATGCTCAGATTGAGATCTCGGCACCAAGATCTCAGGAGACGAGATCTCAGCACAAAAATCTCAATCCGGCGGCCACTTTCCCAGAGTCCATCACATAGGACAGCATGGAAGGTCTGGGGCTCCGGCTGCCACAAGATGTCAGCGGATCCCCCTCACCACCGGACATCTACAGCGTAGAACTTGGCAGACAACAGGGGGGCCGCCTCAGAACACCCCATCCTGACCCCGCAGCATCTCCGGCACCACGTCCGCATCTCTGGCACCCCGCAGCATCTCCGGGACCCACTCCACCGCAGCTGGTAAGGTGATTTCGCTTTCTAAGATGCACCCCTATTTTCCCCCCAAATATGGGGGGAAAAAGTGCGTCTTATAAATCGAAAAATACGGTACTTCATTATCTGGAACAATTTCAAGGGTGCCAACACTTTCGGCCATGAATGTACATACACCATAGGTGACACACATATATACACACACATATGTATGCACACATAGAGCACATAGATAGATAGACAGACATGAGAGATTGATATATAAATAGATGATAGATAGATTCTGTAGACAGGTAGATATTGTAGATAGACACTGTATATATTTTAGATATTGTATATAGATGGATAGCTAGACGCTGTAAATATTTTAGATATATATTCAGTAACATTACTGATGTCATCACTGCTCTCGCCGGGTCTCGCAGAGCGCAGCTTGACCGGGAGTGACCTAAGAGGCTTTGTTCTCAGAACGAGACTCCATCGGCTGTACTACAGAATTGGTGGATGTCGTGGGATCGCCATGGATTACATGGGCGGCTGGGGCTGGTATTGTTAGGCAGGGAAGAGGCCAATATCCATAGACCTTCCCAGCCTGATAATATCAGTAATATCAGCCTGTAGCTGTCTGCTTTACCTTGGCTGGTTATCAAAAATAGGGGGGACGCCACGTCATTTTTTAAAATTCATTACTTATTAAATAGGTCAGAAAATGTTAAAAACACCATGAAAGGTAGTAAAGGGTACAATTGTATAATATTTAGGGTGGGACGTAGAATAATATAAGCTCTCCCTTTTTAGGTCAACTCTCTCTGAACTGCTTCCAGAGGACAGTGTGGTAAGCTTCGCCTCACAGGGTCTTCTATAAACCCGATGACGCAATGCAGCCGGCCAATCACAGTAATGCCAATAACCAACATGGCTAAGGCCATGTGTATGGAAAACATTTCCTGCATGTTTGTCAGCTGTCACAGCCGCACAATATGCGGGCCGGGGGCTTGAGCATGGCGCGTGAGCATAGTAGAATTAATTCTCAGCCTATTAGTTCAGCCACAACAGTCACAATTTCTTATGTGGCCCCTCAGGAAAATGAATTGCCAACCCCTGATCTCAATGATTTATAACTTGAGTCGCTTATCTTTAATTGCTCAATAGTTGTCACAGTTGTTAATAGTCATGTGCAGCCAATGAGTTAAATGTTCTATGGTAAAAAAAGGCACATGAGAATTTAATCTACACAATGTTTCCAGTAACATAACTGAGTATATTTTTAAGGTATGTTCACAGTTAGCAGTTTTTTTTCAGCCTTTTTTTTTCTTCTGAGGAAATAAAACGCTGCATTTTACAGAGCCGGCTTAGAGAATGAGATTTGCATTTTTTTTCCTGTGTTTTTTTAAATCTGCAGCTTGTCAATTCTTTCAGTTTTGCAGCGCTTTTCACCCATTAAAATGAAAAAAAAAACAACATTAAAAGAGCTGCAAAAACGCGAGTATTGTATGCAGCGTTGTTCCTCCTACCACTCAGGTTTTCAGGGTGGAAAAAAATGCAGTGAAAATGCAACGTGTGAACATCCCCTTATCCTGGTTGTGCTGTAATTGGAAATAAAATAAAACGTCCATAATAACATGGAGATGTAATTCATTCTATGGTGTTTGCACTTTCAGTATTGCTAGGTGGCATCTTTTTGTGCAGAGCCGCCAGTTTAACATTCTGTGACAAGATTCCATGATGACATCACTGGTGATGGTCGGCCATTATGACATCACAGCTCACAGCCATTACTTATAGAATGTACACAGGGTCACGGGTGCCTTTCTTGGCTTCATAGTGACTGATAGCATTTGCAGTTTTTCGCTATGGCTGAATTACTTTTGGATAATCTTCAGGTAGACGCACTATGGGAGATTATTATCAATAATAACCCAGACACTGCGCTTCTACCACCTGATGGCGTCCTCAGCTTCACTCACCGGATGGTGATAAAGCTAGTAAATGACTGCCTGACCAAACACTACCAAGGTCATCTAACGTCAGACTATCTGACGGATTTACATCAGAACATCAGGACTTTACTACAGCAGGTAAGTGGCGGACGCTCCGCACAAATCTTCTCCATAATCATAGATAATAATAGCGGGACAGAAACTTCTTTAGAGGAGCAGATGTCACATACAATGGCCGCCTCCATTGTGCCCTTTCTCACTCAGGATTTTCATTTTTATTTCTTTTCTTTTTAATAGGCTGAAAAAAGATTTCAAAACGGCGATTTGGCTTTTATTAAAGAACTCGCCGAAAAAGTCCTGTCTGTACTGGAACGTCCGGCCCGCTCATCGGAACGCCTGGTAAGGAGCCGTCATCTCTATCACACGTCCTTGTTTTCTGATCTTCTCCAGATCAGCAGTCAGATATCAGATCTGGTGGTAGATGTTACAGGCCTCCTGTCAGCTCCTGGCAGGCTCAGCATATGTATGGCCGCCAGTCTGTGCTGCTCCCTCGCCTGTGAGGACAGTCTGTATTCTGCTGATGTAGTCACAGCTCAGTGGTGGGAAGTCTGTATTACCGCTTCTGTCTATCACTATTATCAGAGTCTTCCTGCTTGTAAATGCTGAAGCTGAGATAATAGGCGATAATAGTGCACACAAGTCTCTTCTACACTATATTAACATGGACTTGTGGAGAGGAACTGCAGTGTAAAGCAATTCCACCCAATACTGTAGGGAATGGAGTACAAGATGTACCCATGATATAAAGAATGCAGGTAACACAGCTCTGGGGTATCCCAGTGCAGAAAAGTCGAAGTTTACACTGAACGTTTGATTTTTCAATCTAAATTTATCTTAATCCACGTAAATCAGAGAACTTTCTGAGAAATATTATCAAGATGGCGCATTATTTGTATAGTTACAATTGCTGCATCTGTAAATGTGGGTTTAGTGCTTCCTGATTTATGTGTTTCGTGATTTGGTGAAATCTTCCACATATTAAATATATATATTATAATTATTAGGAAACAGCAAAAGGCAACACCAAAGATGGGCAAAATCTACACCCGGAAATAATCCCTGACCCTAATACGAGTCAGCCGGAACTGACCAGTGATCTGATTACAGGTAAGCCGATCATCCGACCTTCTACCTATAATATAATCAGGGATGTGACAGAGACAGAAAGACACATCCCAGACAGGGAGGGAGGAGGATGAGGATGGAGGAGGAGTGTGGTGACTGATAAAGCGGTATGCGTAGGCGCTTACCGTGTATTGCGATCTCCAGTGGAGACATACCCTGATCTTCTGAGAGGCTGGTGGAGGAGACTGGCGCCAGAGGATGAGGGGGAGCATATGTCATGATGGAGGAGCATATACCGGGATGGGAAATCAGTATGAGGGAGCATATACCAGGATGGGGACCAGGATAGGGGAGCATATACCAGGATGGGGGAGCATATTCCAGGATGAAGGAGCACATACTAGAATGGGGGCCCAAGATGGGGGAGCATATACCATGATGGGGGAGCATATACCAGGATGGGGGGTAGCATATACCAGGATGGGGGATCAGGATCCAATGTCTTAGTCAGGAGAAATCTAATATAAATCTGGATGGAAGTTCACTGGGGGGGAAGAAATAGTCAGAGTGCAGTAACATGCCCCCAGTGCACTTCCAGGCTAATTTGCATATGGCTGCTCTGCTTGAACTGTCTTTTCCCATCACTCACATGTACAGTGAGGGTGATGAGTTCCTCATTCATGTGATGATTGGGGATTCCTCCATCATTTATATTACATGTATCTGTCTATGGATGTGCCGTACGTTCTCATATTTAGAATCCCCATATAATTAGTAATAGCCCCATTTACAGACGTCCTGCCATTTCTCCATTATATTGCTGTATTGTGTATATAGGATTGATATCATCTAATACATTTTATTTCTTCATTGTTTTATCGCTATTTTAGATACAACTGAGCTGGCGGATGCTGACAGTGTAATCTGTGAGATCCCGGAGATCCAAGAACCTGCCGCTGTAAGTATCATAGAGGGAGATGTCTGTATATCACCAGATCATGGGGTGTGAATGACACGTCCAGTATTATCCCCATATAACCATGGGACATCTCTATTCTAAATGTAGATGAAACTATTGTGTTAGATAATAGCACTTATACTAAAGGGAATCTGTCACCAGATTGTGCTACTCATCTGAGAGCAGCATGATGTAGGGGCAGGGACCCTGATTCCAGCAATGTCACTTACTGGGTGCAGCAGTTGTGATAAAATCTCTCTTTCTCTGCATGCTGGGCTATGTATAACTGCCCACAGCACTGATTGGCAGCTTTCTTGTACAGTACACTGTGAATAGGCAGAAATCCGCTAATCAGTGGTGGGGGCAGGGTTACACAGAGCAATAGGACTACATGGCACAAGACAACTAGTCCTGTAGTGATAATCTCTTGCTGATTAAACACTGATTTTAATAAAACAACGACACAGACCCTAGTAAGTGACACATCGCTGGAATCAGGATTTCTGCCCTTACTTCATGCAGTTCTTAGATTACATATAAAAAACAACTTGCTGACAGATTCCTTTTCAGTTCTCTTCTGTGATCTCCCATATTATTCTGCACTGTACAATGATTCCGGTGTATGGAGGATCCCCCTTAAATTACCCCCATGTCTGCGGCGCGTCCTGCTTGTATCGCCCCCTACATACAATCAGTGTAAATCAGCCGGGACATAACAGAGGTGGAAGATGGTTTTGTATCCGGAGCTTTTTTCTTGCAGCTTTTTTATCTGAAAATCATTTCTTATTTTTTTATAGAGTGTGATCGAATCATTGATCCCGGCGAGAAAGCCGCATATGAGCGACTTCCAAACATCCAATCTGATCGGCAGCGGAGCTTTTGGGTGAGATTTCTGCTGGTATAATCCATATTTCTCAGGTTCCCTATGACAATGCTTCTGCCTCTGTCCTCTGCCATTCAGTGTTATCATAGGGAAATGATCTGAGTCCACATCACTGTTCTAATTCTCACTATTCAGGTCATTTATATACAGTTGAGCAAACTGATCTATAACAAATCAGACTGTAAGGGCCTGTGCACACATTGCAGATTTTTTGCATTTTTGCTGTTTTTTCTGCTCAGAATTGTCACAAAACCTGAGGGATTTCATGTTGCCAGCAAAGTGATGGAGATTCCTGAAATCTTATGCACACGATGCTTATTTTTCCTTGCAGATTTGCAGCACATCTGCATCATGTCATTTCTTTCAGTATTTTTTCTGCAGATTTCACACATAATAATAAGTGGGGAAAAATCTGCAACAAAAACGCAGGTAAAAACATGACAAAACGCACCTCTTTTTTGCATAGATTTTCCTGCCTAGGGATGCAGATTTGGTGGAAAACTTTCTGCTCCAAATACTTCATATGGACACATACTCTTAAGGAAAGAGATAAAATAATATATTCCATTCCCCTGTCCTAGCCCCTCACCTGTTCTTATGCTGCACCTCCACCAGGGCTTCCTTCTCCTCCTCAGCGGACTTTGTTTTTTTTGGGGCGGCTCCATTATGGAGCTGATAAGAGAGATTGGCTGCACACGGTCATGTGAGGATTGACACGATACTGACGTCAATGACATCTGCACCCACATCCTCCACCATGACAATGTGAGTCCAATCACTGGCCTCAGCACCAGAAGGGGGCGCCAGAACATCCAGAGACTGGCACAGAGGACACAGGACTGCAGCGATGGACAGGCGAGAGCCTAGGATAGGTGGGTATAACATGTTTTATTATTTTTTAACTACTTCCATCCCCTCCTTTTATTATGCCATAGGGTATGGGAGGAGCATAACAAATTTCTTCTTACAGCAATTGGAGGAATTTCAATTTGCAGTAAATTTCACTTGGACAGAATCGTATCTATTCACCAAATATAGAGAATCTGGCCAAGAAGAATTTCGGTAGATTCTCTCCCATGTCTCTAATGCGACATGGGTGAGGGCTCAGACAGACATGGCATTGCGCAGATCTCCCATAGTTGATCTAGAAAGTGCTATTTTATTAATTTCTTGAAATGAATATCCAGTGACGGACAGATTTCAAGAATTGGTACAGAAGATCATGTAATGACTTCTATAGATGGACTATTAATAAGGATTCATTATAACCCATAGATTCTCCTTTTCTCCAGGGCCGTATACTTAGTGCACCATAAAGACTCACACCAGATCTTTGCAATGAAGAAAATGGCCAAGCAGAACCTGGATACTCCAAGAAAAGTGGAATTGGCCTTTCTGGAGAGGGACATCTTAACATTCGCTGATTGTCCCTTTGTGGTCTCCATGCTCTGCTCCTTTCCAACTAAATCTCACCTGTGTATGGTTATGGAGTATGTAGAAGGTAGGACATGTACATTATATTATATTCAATCCATGTCTGCTTACATCTTATCACCGCTCATATAATTAGGATTTGTCCAAGTGGTTGGCTACATCCCCACAGAGAATTTACTATAGGTTATATATTACCAAGATACCCGGAAATTCATTGATCTGTGTGCACGGGTACTATGGTGCCCATGAGTCGGACGGGTCCTGCACCACTTTGCTTTGTTTCCCATCCCTGATCCTATCATCAAAATTTCAGCATAGCCACATCCTCAGAATGCGAATATGGCTGAACAGAATGGTGGATAAAGAAGCCAAAAGCTCCCTGATCCACCATTCAGCCTGTGGTGAGTCTGAGACTCTGTGCACTGAAGGTGAAAAGTCGCAATAGCATCACGCCTGTAGTGTGGCGACTCAGTACTCACACTGCACTGACCAGAATGCCTGGGGAATGGGGTGAGATGAGTAGTGCTTTTTTATGTTAGTATTTGCAGGGGCCATAATACTGAATGGGTGGCTGGCAGTAGCCAATCATACTATTTGGGGCACTGGTGGGGGTCATCATGCTGATTTCAGGGGGGCAAAATACTGAGTGGTGGGGCTGAAGGGAGCAATAATAATGAGCTGGGGGCTAGTGGGGACAATTATACTGAGTGGTGGCAACCATAATACTGAATAGGGGGCTGAAGGTAGCCAATCATACTAATTGGAGCATTGATGGGGGCCATCATACTGATTTGGAAGATGGGGGGGCATGATACTGATTGGAGGCTTGGTGAGGGCCATAATACTGAGAGTTGGTGGGTGCCATAATACTGTGTAATGGGGCTGGAGGGGGCCATCATACTGAGTGCTGGGGCCATTTTACTGATTAGATGGATGGTTAGGGCCATAATACTAAGTGGTAGGGCTGGTGGAGGCCATGATACTGATTGGAGCGCTGGTGAGGCCCATAATACTGATTGGTGGGGCTGGTGGGGGCCATGATACTGATTAGATGGCTGGTGAGGGCCATAATACTGAGTGGTGGGGCTGGTGAGGTCCATAATAATGAGTGATGGGGCTGATGGGGGCCATAATACTGAGTAGTGAGGCTTGTGTTAGCCATAATACTGAGTGGTGGGGCTGCTGGGAGTCATAATATTGAGTTAAGAGGCTCGTGGGAACAACTATACTGATTTGTATAAGTGGTGGGGCTGGAGGCGGCCATGATACTGATTGGAGGGCTGGTGAGGCCCATAATACTGATTGGTGGGGCTGGTGGGGGGCCATGATACTGATTAGATGGCTGGTGAGGGCCATAATATGAAATAGTGAGGCTGGTGGGTGCCATAATACTGAGTGATGTGGCTGGTGGTGGGCATAATACTGAATTGGGGGCTGTGGGAGACATAATATTGTGTGAGAGGCTATGGGAGACTGTGAATGCTCCTATATTGAGTTGCCGACTGTGAATGCCCCTAAACTGAGTGGGGTCCTCATACTGAGTGGTGTGCTGTGGGAGTCCTTATTCTGTGTGGGGATCCTCATTCTATGTTGTGGTCAAAATTATGTGTGAGCGGCCACTCATATTGAGTGGGACATGTATTTATGTAATTAGTTAAGGACCACATTTTACCACTACTTTTGTCTAATATTATGTGCACTATCCTTTACATCTGTATATATTCTCTCCTGCCAAATATATCTGCTCACTTCTCATTATTCGTCACAGGGATCTGATTTATAAACCCCTCACCTGTCATATTTCCTTTTTTTCTATAGGTGGAAACTGTCAGACCCTTCTAAACACCAGGGGTCATTTATCTGTCCCCTTGACCCGCTTGTACTTTGCAGAAGTGGTTGTTGCAGTGGAATACTTGCACAGCTGTGGTGTGGTGCACAGAGACCTGAAACCGGAGAAGTAAGTGCCCCTGTAGTATAATAAGGAGGGAAAGTTATTATTTATTATCATATAGTCTGTAAGGCTAAAATCATCTTTTTTTTCGCAGCCTCCTGATAACATCTGCTGGACACATTAAAGTTACCGATTTTGGGCTTTCAAAAGTTGGTGTCATGATACCAAAAACCAACATCTACAAGCAATTAACAGAGGACATCACCAGAGAGTTCCGGGACCATGAGGTCAGCATCACTTACAGAAACCCAGCTTGTTCTTTACAAATCTCATCACACTATTGCTTCTTCTCTACGTTCTTCATTCCTAGAGAACTTTTCCACTGATATTTTATCTTCTGTCACTGTGTTTTTATGGTGAGAACTTGTCATATTAATGGTATCATCAATCTCATCTCTTTCTTCTATTGGTTTCCAGGTCTGTGGCACCCCATATTATGTAGCCCCAGAGGTCATCCTGAAAAAAGGCTATGGGAGACCTGTTGACTGGTGGTCAATGGGGATCATACTACATCAATTTCTTGTGGGATTGGTTCCATTTTATGGAAATTCCCCAACTGAGATTTATGAAAATGTTGTCACAGGTAAGTAGAATAATCCGATTATAGCTTTGATTGGTTACATTTTTTTACTTATTTCCTTTGCTTTATCGTACAGTCCAATAAAGAGGTTTCATTTTCTGTCTTTTTCTATATAACAGGAGGCGTAATTTGGGATTGTAATCCCGTTCCTCCCTTTGTTGCTCAGAACCTCATCACTAAACTGCTCAGAAAAATTCCTGCACAAAGACTTGGGACAGGTAACAGTTTACTTATTACACCAAGGACATATCGCTCAAGTCCATGAGACTCAGCACTTCTCTATCAGCTCATCCATTTTTAGTTTGCCATAATATGACTTTCAGTATATTTCCTGCATGTTTGCTCAGTTATGTCATTAGTTCAGATTAAGTTAAACAGTTCAGATATGGAGCAGTCTCTGACAATATCCGCAATACTTTTGTTTTGTCTTCTACAGCAGGAGCATTTCAGATCAAAGGTCATCCATTCCTGAGTGATGTAGACTTTGACAACCTTTTAAGTCAGAAGCCTGAGTACGTTCCTCAGCTTTTGTCAGACGTGGACACAAGCTCCCCTATCAGTAAGTAGAAGGAGACGTCATCTAGACAAAGCAGCTATTTGTCTCGTCTACCATAATTTGAGACAATTGGCTCCCATTAATATTATGGATAAATGGTGACTGTGCTAAACTAACAATCTCTAATAATACTTCATTACTTATCTCTGGTAGATCACTCTGATATAAACAAACATCTCGTCTCAGAGGATGAGGAGGACAATGAGAGCTTTAACTTCCAGAATTTTACATCTTCTTCTGAAAAGCTTTCTAAAGTAAGTATGAGAACAATAAATCTAAAATATGTAAAAAAAAGACCTCTAAAAGTAAAAAAAAAGTATTTAATATCTTCTTGTTGTCCGCATTTAGCTCTGTACCACCGCTACCAGGAGGATGAACAATGAGGATCCCAAGTCCCCTCCAGAGTGTACCCCGGCATCCAGCACAAGCATCTCAGAAATGTGAGTAGATTCTAGGGTCATTACTGGGAGCTCCATACTGACATATATGCACAAACCCAAATATAGGACATAAACACCATAACAACAAATACAGCATGCATCGCCCGTGATTAGCAGTCATTGTGCTTTTGGCTTCAGAAACCTCTGGTGGTGACAGCCCATAATTGCAGCTAGTCATGCACTTTTAGTGCTGCCCACACTGTAGGAGAGATGTAGTACTACATGCCAGCCATTCTTGGTAGTGGTTTTTCGCTCTGCTTTATAGAAGGTAGTTTTGAGTAGGAAACCTTCCCTACCATAACTGTTATATATCCTAATAGGCCTTATTGTTGATGTTAATCTAGTGAGACAACCCCTTCTATACCGAATTTACTTGTAATTTACACGTTTATCTTCTTCCAAACAGGCAGAAAGAATCTTTTCCTGTGTCTATTAGAGATGATGCTATTACCAGCTTGCCACCCTCGTCCCCATTGTCAGGTATGTACATGTCTACAGCACAAAAAATGAGAATGTTGATGTCAAGGCTCAAATATTTTCATATGGTATTTTTGTTAGTGGTCTTCTATGTTATACATGTTTCATGGATTCCAATTATGTTGCCCATAGGCCCATACTGTATCTCCATTTGCCTAATTTTGTAAAGCTTTTCCAGATTACCAGATGTATAGGGGACAGGAGTAGAACAATTCTACTATATGCAGGAAAGATACAAAGCAGATCCTATAAGAATATATTGTTAATGAGGGCTTTTTTCTACTTTCTGATTAGAAATTCCAGCTGACGTGGAAAGAAAATCTTCAATATATCTGAGTATAGAGCAAGAAATCTCAGAAAATGAAGAAAAGGGGGAAAAGAGACGAGGTAAGTGTGAGAGTCAGCTCCATGTTGTGTGATGTCATTCAGTGAGAATAATTCATGTGAAGCAGTTGTTATTAGGGATGGGCAGACCCGTGGATGTTCGGGTCCATCAGGCTCAAGAATGTTACCCTAACGTGATCCCGAACCCGAACGGGATGTGGTGAATATTCATGGGACTTTAATAGCGGGCACACAGACAGCTGAGCGCAGCAGGAGCCGCGCTGCGGCTACCACGTGCAAACTATTAGGGAAAATGAGTGGTCACTGCTCCCCACGCATGCAGTGAATATTCCAGCACAGAGGGGAACACAGCGCTGGAGGAGAGAGGAGGTGAGTATGATTGTTTATTTTTTTTATGAGCAGCGTGACAGAGATCAGGGGGTGCCAAGCATACCAGGATGAGGGGGCCATACATACAGGGATGAAGGGGGCCATGCATATAAGTGATGAGGGGGGCGATGCATACAAGGATGAGGGGGGCTATACATACAGGGATGAGGCATGAGGGGGGCCATACATACAGGGATGAAGGGGGCCATACATACTTGGATGAGGGGGTCCATACATACAGGGATGAAGGATGAGGGGGGCCATACATACAGGGATGAAGAGTGCCATACATACCAGGAAGAGGAATGAAGGTACCATACATACCAGGAAGAGGGATGAAGGTGCCATACATACCAGGATTGGTGTGCGGGGGCGCCATACATAACAGGATGAAGAGTGCCATACATACCAGGAAGAGGGATGAGGGGGCCATGCATACCAGGATGGGGGATTGGGGTGCCATGCATACCAGGGTGGTGGATTGGGGTGCCATTGCATATCAGGATGGAGATGAGGGCCACATATAACAGGAAGGAGGGGGCCATATATACCAGGATGGGGGATATTAACGGAAGTGGGGTACATTATCCCTATAACAGTGTCAGCAGCAGACCCCCTCCAGCTTAACAGGGCATCATGACAACATTTTTTGCTTAAATTTTTTTTCTATTTTGCTCCTCTAAAACCTAGGTGCCTCTTATAGTCCGAAAAATATGGTATTCACCAGCCGGTGCCTGTGCATAGTTAGAAATTTGTCAGTGAGATATATAATTTAGTGCAGTGTGTGTGTGTGTAGCTTACTGTACATGTATTTAGATAATAATTAAAAAAATAAAATAAAAAAATGCCCAGATGAGGGAAAGCAGACAGCTCGGGACTGGTGTTATTATTCTGGGAAGAGGCCAATGTCCATGAAGCTTCCCAGGCTATTAATATCAGCTCACGGCTGTCTGCATAGCCTTTACTGATTATTAAAAGGGGGTGCACCCCCAAAAATGACGTGGGGTCCCCTTTATACTGCGCCGGCCAATCACAGGCATACCAATACTTGGCATGGCTGTGATGGGGCCTGAAGTGCCCACACCAGAAAAGTTTGATGATTGGCTGTGCTGCATCCTTTCAACAAGCTTTGTTCGGACTGCTGAACCCAAACAGTAACACAGACTTCCGGGAGACACTAGATGTCCAGTACGGACCATCACATATATGATGGCTAACAATGATCCCTGACCTCTTTATGAATAAGATTCCTCTGTCGTTCAGCCACAGTGACCACACAGTAGTATCAAGTAATAAGTCGTCCCTTTACTTACATTATAGACACAAAGCAGATCCTATAAGAATATATTGTTAATGAGGGCTTTTTTTTACTTTCTGATTAGAAATTCCAGCTGACGTGGAAAGAAAATCTTCAATATATCTGAGTATAGAGCAAGAAATCTCAGAAAATGAAGAAAAGAGGGAAAAGAGACGAGGTAAGCGAGAGAGTCAGCTCCATGTTGTGTGATGTCATTCAGTGAGACTAATTCATGTGGAGCAGTTGTTATTAGGGATGGGCAGACCCGTGGATGTTCGGGGAACACAGCGCTGGAGGAGAGAGGAGGTGAGTTTGATTGTTTATTTTTTTTATGAGCAGCGTGACAGGGATCAGGGGGTGCCAAGCATACCAGGATGAGGGGGCCATACATACAGGGATGATGGGGGCCATGCATATAAGGATGAGGGGGGCGATGCATACAAGGATGAGGGGGGCTATACATACAGGGATGAGGCATGAGGGGGACCATACATACAGGGATGTGGCATGAGGGGGGCCATACATACAGGGATGAAGGGGGCCATACATACCGGGATGAGGGGGTCCATACATACAGGGATGAAGGATGAGGGGGGCCATACATACAGGGATGAATAGTGCCATACATAGTATACATACCAGGAAGAGGAATGAAGGTACCATACATACCAGGAAGAGGGATGAAGGTACCATACATACCAGGATGGGTGTGCGGGGGTGCCATACATAACAGGATGAAGGGTGCCACACATACCAGGAAGAGGGATGAGGGAGCCATGCATACCAGGATGGGGGATTGGGGTGCCATGCATACCAGGATGGTGGATTGGGGTGCCATTGCATATCAGGATGGGGATGAGGGCCACATATAACAGGAAGGAGGGGGCCATATATACCAGGATGGGGTATATTAACGGAAGTGGGGTACATTACACAGTGTCAGCAGCAGACCCCCTCCCCCTTAACAGGGCAGCATGACAACATTTTTTGCTTACATTTTTTTTCTATTTTGCTCTTCTAAAACCTAGGTGCGTCTTATAGTCCGAAAAATACGGTATTCACCAGCCGGTGCCTGTGCATAGTTAGAAATTTGTCAGTGAGATATATAATTTAGTGCAGTGTGTGTGTAGCTTACTGTACATGTATTTAGATAATAATTAAAAAAATAAAATAAAAAAATGCCCAGATGAGGGAAAGCAGACAGCTCGGGTCTGGTGTTATTATTCTGGGAAGAGGCCAATGTCCATGAAGCTTCCCAGGCTATTAATATCAGCTCACGGCTGTCTGCATAGCCTTCACTGATTATTAAAGGGAGGTGCACCCCCAAAAATGACATCGGGTCCCCTTTATACTGCGCCGGCCAATCACAGGCATACCAATACTTGGCATGGCTGTGATGGGGCCTGAAGTGCCCACACCAGAAAAGTTTGTTGATTGGCTGTGCTGCATCCTTTCAACAAGCTTTGTTCGGACTGCTGAACCAAAACAGTAACACAGACTTCCGGGAGACACTAGATGTCCAGTACGGACCATCACATATATGATGGCTAACAATGATCCCTGACCTCTTTATGAATAAGATTCCTCTGCCGTTCAGCCACAGTGACCGCACAGTAGCATCAAGTAATAAGTCGTCCCTTTACTTACATTATAGACACAAAGCAGATCTTATAAGAATATATTGTTACTGTTTTTTTTTTCTACTTTCTGATCAGAAATTCCAGCTCTCGAGAAAAGAAAATCTTCGCTGTATTTGCTTAGAGAGCAACAAAACTCAGAAAATAAAGAAAAGAGGCAAAAGAGACGAGGTAAGTGTGAGAATCAGCTCCTTTACTTACATTATAAATACAAAGCAGATCCTATAAGAATATATTGTTACTGAGGGTTTTTTTTACTTTCTGATCAGAATTTCCAGCTCAGAAAGAAAGGAAATCTGAAAAAAATCTGAGTACACAGGAACAAAACTCAGAAAATGAAGAAAAGAGAGGAAGGAGACGAGGTAAGTGTGAGAATCAGCTCTATGTTGTGTGATGTCAGTGAGAATAATTCATGTGGAGCAGATGTCATCTGTCAGTTTTGGGATTGTCGCATGTATGATGGCTAACAATGATCCCTGACCTCTGTATGATAAGATTCCTCTGCCGTTTGGCCGCAGTGTCCACGCAGTGGTATCATGTAATACGGAGTCCCATTACTTACATTATATTTATTTCTCTGCTCATAGGTTCCCTCCTCCGCCGGATCTTATCATCCTGCCGGCGTGGATTGTCCAGGGCTGCTCGGATATGTGCATGTTGTCACTGTTCCCCCAGCATCATCTAAAAGACTGAAAACCTCCGCATCTAGCGCCCAGAAATGCAGCAGATCCCCCATCACTGCTGAACCTGTATAGAAGGACCTTCACCAGCTTCCTGTGGCCTTCTCACTGGAACATCTTTACCCGGATATGTTTCGCCTCTATCATCAGGCTCCGCGGTATTCATACTACTCGCCTGACTTGGCTTTTACTGATCACCTGGTATCTGACCCCAGCTGTGTTCATGACTATGATTTCATCTATTAAAAATATTCATGGTTTTGTTCATGTCTTAACCTTCTATCCTATTATTAATAATAAAAAAATAAAAATAAAAGCTGTTACTGTTGCTCTGATTTTTTTTTCATCTTGAGTTCACAACTAATTGTAACTCACTAATTGTGCTTCTTAACACTAAATGCATTTGTCATTATTCTGAATGCAGCAGCCAGGCTCATATTTCTGTCCAGCAGCTACACCGGCGCCTCCACAGTACCAGTCATTGCACTCTCCCACAAAGCTCTCCACAGTGCTGCACTGTTCTACAACTCCTCCCATATGTCAGTCTACTACCATATCTACACTCCAATGAGCCAAGACTAATATCCTCCATAATCAGGACCTCCCACTCTCACGTCCATGACTTTTTCTGTGCTGCACCAGCTCTCAGGAGTGCATCAGGTTCATTCCTACTGTCTATGGATTTAAGTGTTCACTAAAAACAGATAATTTTTAGCAAGACTATCAAGTCATGTCACTAATCTAAGTTTTGCCCCCAGCACTTAATATCTGTACATATGTACAGATATTGGCTGGTGACCTGTTCATTTAGTCCAGGGCCGGCTCCAGGTTTTTCTGGGCCCCGGGCGAAAGAGTCTCAGTGGGCCCCTTTAACACATACCACGATTCATGATGCAGAGACACGGCGGAGAAATATATATATATATATATATATTAGTACAATGCAAAGATTTCACTTCTTACATTACATGAGTGATATCTATTATAAATTCCACAATAGCTCAGAAACCGGTGAATCGCTCCACACAGAATAGTGGCCCCCATATAAGGCTCCATACGGAATACTGGCCCCCATATAAGGCCCCATACAGAATACTGGCCCCCATATAAGGCCCCATACGGAATACTGACCCCCATATAAGGCTCCATGCGGAATACTGACCCCCATATAAGGCTCCATGCGGAATACTGACCCCCATATAAGGCTCCAGGCGGAATACTGGCCCCCATATAAGGCTCCATGCGGAATACTGACCCCCATATAAGGCTCCATGCGGAATACTGACCCCCATATAAGGCTCCATGCGGAATACTGACCCCCATATAAGGCTCCATGCGGAATACTGACCCCCATATAAGGCTCCATGCGGAATACTGGCCCCCATATAAGGCTCCATGTGGAATACTGACCCCCATATAAGGCTCCATGCGGAATACTGACCCCCATATAAGGCTCCATGCGGAATACTGGCCCCCATATAAGGCTCCATGCGGAATACTGACCCCCATATAAGGCTCCATGCGGAATACTGGCCCCCATATAAGGCTCCATGCGGAATACTGGCTTCCATATAAGGCTCCATACGGAATACTGGCCCCCATATAACGTTCCATACAGGATACTGGTCCCCTTATAAAGCTCCATACAGGATACTGGCCCCCATATAACGCTCCATACAGGATACTGGTCCCCTTATAAAACTCCATACAGGATACTGGCCCCCATATAACGCTCCATACAGGATACCGGTCCCCTTATAACGCTCCATACAGGATACTGGCCCCCATATAATGCTGCATGCAGGCTGTTACCCCCCACATAATGCCCCATACAGGTTGCCCCCCCTTATAATGCTCCATGCAGGCTGTTCCCCCCCACATAATGCCCCATACAGCCCCCCCCCTTTTAATGCTCCATGCAGGCTGTTACCCCCCCACATAATGCCCCATACAGGCTGCTCCCCCCTTTATAATGCCCCATGCAGGCTGTTCCCCACCTTATAATGCCCCATACAGGCTGTCACCCCTCCTCTTTATAATTCCCCATGCAGGATGTCCCCCCCCTCTTTATAATGCCCCATGCAGGCTGTTCCCCACCTTATAATGCCCCATGCAGGCTGTCACCACTCCTCTTTATAATGCCCCATGCAGGAATCCCCCCCCCCTCTTTATAATGCCCCATGCAGGCTGTCACCCCTCCTCTTTATAATGCCCCATGCAGGAATCCCCCCCCCTCTTTATAATGCCCCATGCCTCCATACATAAAAAAAAAAAATCAAATACTCACCTCCCTTCTCACCTGCTGCCGCTGCTCGGGTCCGGACTCCAGCGTTGTCGGCGTCTTCCCGCTCAGCGCTCCCTGTGATGGCTCAGGGGAGGGCGCGGTGTAAAGGTGTCACTGCGCCCTCTGACCTGAGACGTCACAGGGAGCGCAGAGCAGGAAGACAGCGGATCTGCGGCGGCACGGGGAGAGGTAAGTATCCAGCTGCCGGGGCCCTGAGCAAGCGGCGGAGAAGGGCGGGCGCTGACACCGCTCTCCTCCGCCCATAGCCCAGCGGGGTGCGTGACCGCCAGTGGGCCCCTCTGCCTGCTCAGGGCCCCGGCATTTGCCCGGGTGCGCCGGGTGCTGACGCCGGCCCTGATTTAGTCTTAACTCCTCGAAGATAGGTGCTCCCTAAAACCACATCTGTTTAGGGCGGCCTATCACGCTCCTTAATCAAAGTCCTTTTATATATTTATAGCCCATTCATTATTTCTCCAAACATAAGTCACTCCACCGCACCCAAAACCCCTACAAATCCTGGCTGGTGACAGCTCCTGCAGCCTTTATCTCTCCCTCATCACCTCAAGATGGCGGACCATCATTGTAAATAAGCCCCTGTACTTTGTGTCCCCCCCACCTCATTATAGATTGTAAGCTCTTACCAGCAGGGTCCTCATTAGTTTTGCTGTAATTATTGTATTATCTTTAGCTATGTTACTTATGACTGTTGTATATGGACCTGAATTGTAAAGCGCTGAGGAATATGTTGGCGCTATATGAATAAAGATTATTATTATTATTATTAAAGCAAAACAACAACATGTTTCATACCGCCAAATCTTCCTTAACTCCTTAGTGACCAAGCCAATTTTGACCTTAATGACCTGCCCAAATTTTTGAAGTTTGACCAATGTCAATTTATGTGGTAATAACTCTTTAACGCTTCAACGGATCCCACTGATTTTGAGACTGTTTTTTTCATGACATATTGTACTTCATAATAGTGGTAACATTTTTTCAATATGACTTTCATTTATTTGTGAAAATATCGGAAATTTGGCGAAAATTTTTAAAATTTCACAATTTTCAACCTTTTAGTTCTTACGCCCTTAAATCAGAGTGTCATGTCGCACAAAATAGTTAATAAATAACATTTCCCACATGCTTACTATACATCTGCGTCCTCTTTGAAACATCGTTTTTTCTGTTAGGAAGTTATAAGGGTCAAGAGGTGACCAGTGATTTCTCATTTTTACAACAAAATTTACTAAATATTTTTTTTAGGGACCACATCACATTTGAATTGACTTTGGGGGGCATATATGACACAAAATATCCAAAAGGGATACTATTCTAAAAATTGCACCCCTTAATTCCTCAAAACCACATTCAAGAAGTTTATTAACCTTTCAGGTGCTTCACAGGAACTAAAGCAATGGCAAGGAAAAAATAAACATTTTTTCCACAAAAATTTTACTTTAGCCCCATTTTTTTTATTTTCACAAGGGTAACAGGAGAAATGGACACCAAAAATTGTTGTGTAATTGGTCCTGAGTATGCCAATACCCTATATGTGGGATAAAACTACTGATTGGGCACACGGCAGGGTTCGGAAGGGAAGGAGCATAATGTCTTTTTGAATGCAAAAATAGCTGGAATCGAGAGCAGACGCCATGTCGTTTGGAGAGCCCCATATGTGCCTAAACAGTGAAAACCCCTACAAGTGACACGATTTTGGAAACTAGACCTCTCAAGGAATGCATGTAGATGCCTGGTGAGCACCTTGAACGCCCAGGTGCTTCACAAAAGTTTATAACGCAGAGCCGTGAAAATAAAAAAAAATCTATTTTTTACCACAAAAATATACTTTTAGCCCCAAATTTTTTTCCCACAAGGGTAATGGGAGAAAATGGACCCAAAAATTTGTTGTGCAATTGCTCCTGAGTACGCCGATATCCCATATGTAGGGGAAAACTATTGTTTGGGCACATGGCAGGGTTCGGAAAGGAAGGAGTGACGTTTTGGAAAGCAGACTTTGATGGAATGGTCTGCGGGTGTCATGTCGCGTTTGGAGAGCCCCTGATGTGCCTAAGCAGTGGAAATCCCCCCTCAAGTTACCCCATTTTGAAAACTACCCCCCTCAAGGATTTTATCCAGGGTTATGTATAGTGAGCATTTGTAAACCACAGGTACTACACATAATTTGTTAACATTAGGTCGTCATATTGAAAATTGTCATTTATTTCACAAAAATGACGTTTTAGCCCCAAATTGATTATTTTCACAATGGACAATAGGTTAAAAAATAACGCGATGATCAAAAACTTCTATTTGGGCACATGGCAGGACTAGGAAAGGAAAGAGAGCTATTGGTCTGGAATATATTGTGAAGGCCATGTCGCATTTGGAAAGCCCCTGACATGCGAAAACAGCAGAAGCCACCACAAGGGACCCAATTTTGGAAACTAGTCCCCTCAAGGAATTTATCTAGGGATGTATTGAGTATTTTTAACTTACAGGTGATTCACAAAACTTTATAACTTCCAGACGTGAGAACAAAAAATTATTTTTTTATACTAAAATACTGTTTTAGCACCAAATTTATAATTTACACAAGTGGTAATAGGAGAAAATGGACCCCATAATCTGTTATGCAATTTTTACCGATCACAGTGATACCCCATATGTGGTTGTACACTAATGTTTGAGCACACAGCAGGGGTTGGATAGGAAGGAGCGCTACTTGGCTTTTAGAACACAGATTTCGTTTTAATACAGTAGTGTTCAAAACAATAGCAGTGTGTCCAAAAACATGAGTTAAGCACAAAATCTTTCTACTAGTTTTTATTTCCAGCATTGGGAACATTACACACTGTTTTCTAATTCAAAACATGAAGAGAAATGTATATAATTTTTAACTACTTTACAGAAAATAACAAAAAAAGGAGGCCAAGTACTTAAGCTACGTAGTTGGGAGAGGCGAAATTAAGCCACAGGTCAATAAGAATGAGGCAATTCAGAACTGGCTGCAACCGCTCTCCAAGAAGCAGGTGTGAGCGTTTCTTGGAATCGTGGGATATTACCGGCGGTTTATCCCAAATTTTTCTATGATTGCCGCACCACTGACGGACCTTCTGAAAGGCACAAAATCAACGAGGGCGAAATGGACGGTTGAAACCGAGATGACGTTCCAACAGCTGAAGCTGGCACTCTGTAAGCAGCCGGTCCTGGTTGCACCAGACTTTACTAAAGAGTTTGTGCTCCAGACAGATGACTCAGAAGTTGGCCTAGGAGCCGTGCCGTCACAGGAGATAAATGGGGAAGAGCATCCCATCCTGTATATGAGCCGGAAGCTCTCATCCTGTGAGAAAAATTATGCCATTGTGAAGAAAGAATGCTTAGCCATAAAATCAGCCATACACACGCTAAGATATTACCTACTTGGCCAAAAGTTTAAATTGGTGTCAGACTATGCCCCTTTGAGATGGTTGAGGGAAAAGAAGGGTAAGAATGCCTGAGCAACTAGGTGGTTCTTAGGTCTCAAAGACTTTAATTTTCACATGGAGCATAGACCTGGGAAGTTACACGCTAATGCTACTGCCCTCTCCAGAATTCCCTGCTGGGTGACTGAAGGTGCCCCCAGCTTTTGGCAGAGGGGGGGAATATGTGACAGAGTCACTGGTATTATATGCGAGGGGAGGTATGCGTCACTCAGGATTCTCTCCTGTGTGAACTGAGACCTACTGAATCTCTGCCAGCATGTTATATGCTGTGGGTTACCTCTTTTAAAGGGTGTGGTTTTATGGGAATGATGTAGAGATGGGAGGGAAGTCATTCCCCATATCTCCTCCTCAGGGTGTGGCTGAGCAAGCTTTAAATGTTCAGTCCTGTTTTTTTTTCTTTGTGTTGTGTTTGGAGAGGCAAGGTCTCCAGGCTGGACAGCCATAGCTCAGGACAGAGCTGAAGGGTGGACATAACCTGTGTGGGTGAATGGCACATACACATATGGACTGTGCTATTGTTTATCTTTTGTTATGTTGTTTTGCTAGTAAGGCTGTGTTTATCTTTGCTGGAGTTGCAGAGCTTTTGTCACGGGTGTGTCAGAGGTGACAGACAGTCGCCCTACAGTGGGTTGCAGGAGACATCTACGTTTGGCATTGCAGACAGCTTCTTAGATAAGAGGCTGTCTTTAGGACCAAGTAGCTACCTCTCTCTTGCTAATTAGCTCTCTGGCCTGGGTGTATATATACCTGGTGTGTCTGAGAGGGAGTCGCCGGCTATATTCATTTCTACTTGTGAGGCTTATCAGGAGCAGCACTTCATCCTTTCTGGAGCTTGAGGCCATGTGTATATTTGAAATCATCTAAAGCTAAGCAATTTTCCCCTGTTTTGTCTTCTCTTGTTGTCTATAGTGTTTAGTGGAGTTTGACTAGTTCTCATCTCCTTCCATCCCTAGCCGTAGCCGTACGCCAGGGAAAGTAGGGCGAGGCACGCATACGGTGATTGCTGAAGAGGCAATATAGGTACGGTAGTTAAGACAGGGTGACGTTAGACCATACTAGGAGGTCTCTACTTCCTCCTTTCCCTTTTCCCTTTGTGTTGCACTAACTCCTGGCGTGACATTATAGCCGGCCGAGCACGTTTTGAAAAGAAAAAAAAAAAAAGCTGTAATTTTTTTTCCTTTGTCTGGAGAAGGGATATATCAGACCCTCATCTTCGCTAGTGGCGGCAGGGTTCTTCTTTGTGAAGAAAAAAGATGGCGGTCTACGTCCCTGTTTAGATTTCCGGGAATTACATCAAATTACCATCCATGATCCAAACCCTCTTCCTGATTCTTCCCTCCAGGCTTTTTCTTCCTTAAAGAACCATTTTGCCACTGCATGTATACTCAGTCAACCCGATGTTTCTCAACCCTTTAATGTGGAGGTTGATGCTTCTGATGTTGGGGTTGGGGCTGTGTTGTCTCAGGGTTCATCCCCTGGTAAATGGCATCCATGCGCCTTCTTTTCTAAAAAATTGTCTTCAGCAGAGAGAAATTAGGACATGGGTAATAGGGAACTTTTGGCGATCAAATTGGCGTTCAAGTAATGTCGACATTAGTTGGAGGAGGCTGTCCATCCTATTACTGTTATTACTGACCATAAGAACCCGTCATATCTCCAGTCAGCTAAATGTCTCAACCCTGGGTTCAATTTTGTTGTCACTCTTCGTCCAGGGGTCAAAAATGTCAAGGCTGATGCTTTGTCCCGGAGCTTCCCTGGTGGTGGTGACCATGAGAACCCTGCCCTGATATTACAGAAAGGGGTAGTCATTTTCGCTCTTTATCCTGAACTGGACGGTGAGGTGTTGGAGGCTCAGGGGGACGCCCCTGCCTTCTGCCCTTCAGGAAAGTTATTTGTACCATCTGACCTGCGCCGCAAAGTAATCAAGGAACATCATAACTCTGTGCTTGCTGAGCATCCAGGTGGTAAGGCAACTGCGGACCTCCTCTCTCATCGTTTTTGGTGGCTGGGGTTGCATCGAGATCCAATTGAACACTTAGCTGCTTGTAGTATTTGCGCGCGTTCTAAGGTTTCGTATACCCCTCCGTCTGGTACTCTTCTTCCGCTACTTATCCCTAGTAGGTCATGGACACACTTGTCCATGCATTTTATTACTGACCTACCGGTTTCTGCAGGTGAAACAGTGGTTTTGGTGGTAGTAGATAGGTTCAGTAAAATGGTTCACTTTGTCGCATTACCTGCACTTCCCAATGCCAAGACACTTGCTCAGGTGTTCATAAATTATATTGTGAAGCTTCACGGGGTTCTCTCTGATGTGGTGTCTGATCAGGGGACCCAGTTTGTTTCCAAGTTCTGGAAGGCATTCTGTTCTCGACCGGGGGTGCAGCAGTCCTTTTCATCT
This sequence comes from Phyllobates terribilis, assembly GCF_046119375.1. NCBI lineage: Eukaryota > Metazoa > Chordata > Amphibia > Anura > Dendrobatidae > Phyllobates > Phyllobates terribilis. The sequence goes on from NW_027362902.1 coordinate 4,267,901, forward strand.
GCCTTCTACCCTCAGTCGAATGGTCAGACCGAGCGTGTCAATCAGAACTTGGAGACATACCTCAGGTGTTTCGTTTCCGCAAATCAGGAGGATTGGACATCCTACTTACCGCCAGCAGAATTTGCCATCAATAATCATCGTCAAGAATCCACTGGCAGGTCACCGTTCTTCGGTACATATGGTTATCATCCACAGTTTGGTACCTTCAGTGGGGGAAGAGCTTCATGAGTTTCTGAGGAGGAACGGTTTACATCATTGCTCTCCTCCATATGGCAGGGTGTTCTTTGAAACTTAAAGACCATGTGAAACAGGTATAAACGTATGGCCGACAGAAAAAGCTTGCCAGGTCTGGACCTGAATGTGAATGATTTTATGTGGTTGTCTACCACGAATATAAGATTAAAAGTTCCTTCTTGGAAGCTGGGACCTAGGCTAATAAGCCCTATAAAATAACCACCGTCATTAACTCAGCAGCGTTTCATCTTGAACTTCCTCAGGCCCTTAAAGGTCCACAATGTGTTCCACATATCCTTACTCAAAAGGTATGTGGAACCTCTTGAACCCTCAAGTCTACCACCGCCCCCAGTACTGGTTGATGGTAATCTGGAGTTCCAGATTTTGAGGATTGTAGATTCTCATCTCAAATGTTGTTCTTTACAATACTTGGTGCACTGAAAAGGCCATAGTCCAGAGGAGAGGATGTGAGTTTCAGCGTCAGAGGTGAACGTTCCCAGATTGGTTAGCTCATTCCACACCTCTTTTCCTGAGAAACCCGGTCCTGAGGCCACTCGTAGAGGGGGGGCTACTATCGCAAGTGTGTCAAAGGTGACAAACAGTCGCCCTGCAGTGGGTTGCAGGAGATCTCTACGTTTGGCATTACAGATAAGATAAGATTGTAGATAAGAAGCTGTCTTTAGGACCAAGTGGCTACCTCTCTCTTGCTAATTAGCTCTCTGGCCTGGGTGTATATGTAGCACCCCGAGGGCTCGGTTGCTACAGAGGTATTGCATCTCAGCCAGATGTGCGATATCTCACTCTCAGGTATGGATGCAGTGTGGATCAGGACCCTGACACCTGCATGCTTTACACCAGATTTCCAGGGGGCAGGGCGACCGATATGCTCCAAGTAGAGCACGACAGTCCCTGTCCCTGGCTGGAGTGGGGGGAGGGAACACCGAGGAAGTGGGAACCCTGTAGTGCAGGAGCAGGGAGGAGGTAGTTCCTGGGTGCACCTAGAGGGAGGTATAAAAGGTGGGCACCATCTTAGATCAGTGTTCAGTCTGAGAGAGGAAGTGACAGAGCAGGGCCTCTGTGGAGCTCTGCTCCGGAGGCGGGCCTAGCCTGTGAGGCCCAGCAAGCACTAAAAGAGAAGACAGTTCAGTGAGAGAAGAAGAGGGAGCAGGAGGTGGGAGCAGAGGCTGGTGAGCACAGTACGACGTAGGCAGCCGTTACCTGCAGAAGTGGTCTGGATAATAAGAACTGTGAGTAAAGACCCTGGACTGCATCACTGACTCTGTGTCGTCACTGCTACTCCTGCACCATCACTCCCATCCTCCGCATACACTGCCCTGAGACTACACTCCTCCCGTGGGGAGTTGTACTACACTCTGCTGCACTTACAACACCAGCCTCAGCGGTCTGCCCTGCAGCGGCGGTTCATCCTGACCACAATCCACGGGTGGCGTAGTCGGACATTTAATATCATAAAAACCACACAAATAGACTGCCATTTGAGTTGACCACCCTGAGCCACGGGACCGGGTCCCCGCCGCACGAAGACTACAACCCCCAGCATCCGCAATGAGTCCGGTTCCGGGTTTCCCCACACGCGCGCGGCCCAGGGGGCATGTCATATATATACCTGGTGTGTCTGAGAGGGAGTCGCCGGCTATATTCATTTCCACTTGTGAGGCTTATCAGGAGCAGCACTTAGTCCTTTCTGGAGCTTGAGGCCGTGTGTATATTTGAACTGATCTAAAGCTAAGCAATTTCCCCGTTTTGTCTTCCCTTGTTGTCTATAGTGTTTAGTGGCGGTTGACTAGTGCTCATCTCTTTCCATCCCTAGCCGTAGCCATACATGAGGGAAAGTAGGGCGAGGCACGCGTGCAGCGATTGCTGAAGAGTCAATATAGGGGCGGTAGTTGAGAAACAGTGATGCTAGACTAGACTAGGAGGTCTCCACTTCCCCCTTTCCCTAGTGTCTGGGCTCCCTTTCCCTTTTCCCTCTGTATTGCACTAATACCTGATGTGACAGCATTATGCCATATAATAAAGCCTGCAGAGAAAACCTGGTTCCTGAGTCTACTTCCGGAAGCGGCCGAGCAAGTCGACCTACCACACCATGTATAAAAAGGCTACCACACCATGTATATTTTTGCTGTCCCTATTCTAGTCCTATTAATTACTCTCATTTTTTTTAATTGTTTTATCACACACAAAAAAAATAAATAATCGGATGCCGATCAGCGCTCAATGGCTGTAGGACGCATACACAGATCTGGTGAAAAAAGAGGATAAAAAAAATAGAAAGGAAAGAAAAAAGTCCTAGCCAAATGTGAGCATTGGTTCCAATTAGTGATGCGCGTCTGATCAGCGGCTCGGCGGCTGCAGGACGCATGCACGGAAGTGGTGTAAAGGAAGGGTGGAGGTTGGGGATTAGAGGAAAAAAAATTACTGGAAAACAGCGAGCACGAGTGACGATTAGTGATTTGTGTCACTGATCAGTGCTCGGTGACTGCAGGACGCATGCACGAGTAACTAAAATGCTCCTTACTCGGACCAAACAATTCCTAATGCTCGGGTGCTCGTTTCGAGTAACGAGTATAATGGGAGTCAATGAGAAATCTGAGCATTTTTCCGGCAGACCCTACAAGGAGGTCTGGGGGGCAGAGAAAATGTGCAAATGGATGAGAAAGGTGCTGAATGGAAGGAGAACAGCATGGGGAAGACCCCTGGAAGCATCTCTGACTCCCAGATCACAGCTGAGAACAATGGTTTCACACTTTTACTCCACTTTAAGGACTGACAATAAAACATTCCAAATCAACGATAAATTGCATTTTAGATGAAAAAAAATGTTAAGAAATATGTTTCTTGTATAATAACTTGTATATAAGGCAAAATTTAAAAAGCATTTTAAAAAAATTATAATTTAAGTAAACCAAAATTGTTTTTTTTATGAAAAAATAGTAAACTTCAGTGTAATTTATGAAGGAAGCACGAACTGCCAAAAATTATCGACTCGGATACACCCTGTATTAGACATAAAGGAGGGTCTCATACACATTCTGTTCAAATTGTCATGTAGTGGTACTCCTAGACTCATAAAGGCTATGCACTAAGTGCAAATCCTGCCAAAAATTACAAGCAGGGTTATCCATACTCTCTTGAAGGCACCAACTGTAGTGCCTCATTCAAATATTGTGAACAAAGTGTAGTTGTGGTACTCCTACATTCATAAAGGCTTTGCACAAGTACAAAGGCAGGAACAAATTATAAGTAAGGTCATCCATAGACCCTAGAAGGCAACAACTGGCAGGCCTCATTCAAATATAGAACATTAAAAACACTTTATATGCTGCTGTCATCAGGTGGTGTGTAAAAGCCTGGTATAATCCATGCTTTGTTCATTGTTATCAGTCAGCCTTTCTGTTGCAGGAGAAAGCACCTGTCCGTTATGACCCCCCTTTGGCACTAAAAATCTGCTGAGACAAGATCCTAGCGGCAGTGCAGCACAACACCTCCAAGGCATATGTAGCGCTGGCGTCCCTGCCCTCTGCTAGGCAGGGACGCTGCTCCCCTCACCGCTCTGCTGTCAGCGCGCGCTCCGTCCCGGCGTCCTCTCCCCGCTCTGCTGGCAGCGCGCGCTCCGTCCCGGCTTCCTCCTCCTGCTCTGCTCCGTGCCCGGCGTCCTCTCCCCGCTCTGCTGTCAGCGCGCGCTCCTTCCCGGCGTCCTCCTCCCGCTCTGCTCTCAGCGCGCGCTCCTTCCCGGCCCCTGTGCTTAGGGCGCGCGCGCGCGCGCTCCCCTCCTCTTAAAGGGGCCGCGCGCGCCGTCCTAAGGAGTCCCCGGCCAATGGCCGGAGGACTTCATCATATATAAGGCACCTCCTCCAAAATGGAGGTGCCCGAGCAATGTTGTTTGCACCTGTGTCTCACCTGTGCTTCAGCCCTCAGGTCCCGTTGCCAGTTACCTGCCAGTTACCTGCCTGATTCCTGCCAGTTACCTGCCTGATTCCTGCCTGAATACTTGTTACCTGTCTGCCAGTCTGAGGTCCGACGGTCTGCCTTACTACTCCTGTCAGTCTGTCTAAGGACCAGCCTGCCCGCTCACCTGGGAGCGCATATCAGCTACCTGCCTGCTTGCCTGAGGTCCGACGGTCTGCCTTACTACTCCGGTCAGTCTGTCTATGGACCAGCTTGCCCGCTCACCTGGGAGCGCTTCTCCGTTACCTGCCTGCTTGCCAGCCCGGAGGCTCCGTTGTCACGTGCTGTGACCACCAGCTATCTCAGAGACTCTTGCCCGCTCACCTGGGAGCGCATCTCCGTTACCTGCCTGCTTGCCAGCCCGGAGGTCCCGTTGTCACGTGCGGTGACCACCAGCTATTCCAGAGACTCTTGCCCGCTCACCTGGGAGCGCTTCTCCGTTACCTGCCTGCCTGCCAGCCCGGAGGCTCCGCCGTCACGTGCCGTGACCACCTGCTATTCCAGAGACTCTCGCTTGCTCACCTGGGAGCACCCATCTACCATCTGCCTGCTAGCCTACCCGGAGGCTCTGCCATCACAGGTCGTACCTACCCCTTACCCAGAGACTGCCCTGATCACTTGCCGTATCTCCCTGTCCGTTCACCCAGAGACTGCCCTGATCACTTGCCGTATCTCCCTGTCCGTTCATCCAGAGACTGCCACCCGCTCCCTTACAAGGGCCGCCCCCTTGTATAGTAGCTCAGAGGTTCCGCCTCCCGGACCCGTTACAGTTTGCTCGGGCCATGGAACCCGGTGGCACCCAAGCTCCCTCGCTCTCGGACCTCTGTCTTGAACTGTCCCGTCTGAAGTCCCAACAGGAGGCCATCCTGGGTCATCTGCGGAATGTTAATACTCGCCTGAACACCCTGTCTGATCCTGCAACTACGGCCAGTACCATGGTATCCTTTTCCGGACGCCGGCTCTCTGCACCTCCTCGCTTCGGAGGCGACTCCGTCCTGGCTCGGGGCTTCATAAATCAGTGCACCCTGCATTTTGAACTATTGTCCCACCAGTTTAACTCCGACCGAGCCAAAATTGCATTCATCATGTCCCATCTCTCCGGGGAGGCTCTGGCCTGGCTAAATCCTCTGTGGGAGAGAGGAGACCCCCTGGTGTCCGACTTGCCTGCCTTTCTCACGGCATTCCGGAAAGCCTTCGACGAACCCGGACGGAGGACCTCATCCGCATCATCTCTGCTACGCCTCCGTCAGGGAAGCCTCACCGTGGGTCAATATGCCATACGGTTCCGCACCCTTGCCTCGGAGCTGGCCTGGGATAACGAAGCTCTGGTATCCGTCTTCTGGGAGGGTCTGTCCGGCCGTATTAAAGATGAACTTGCTGGTCGGGACATTCCTACCACTCTCGATGACCTAATAACTCTTGCCACCCGGATTGACCTACGGTTCCAGGAACGTGCCAAAGAGGTCACCCGTGAAAAGTGGCTTCCACGTCTGGGTCCTACTTTTCTGAAACCCGTCACTCCTTCCGTTTCTCCCCAGGTACACTCTCCTGAGCCTATGCAGGTCGACCAGACCAAGATGGTCAAATCCCGTCAGGACTTTCGCCGTGCCGAGGGGAGCTGCTTCTACTGTGGCAGTAAGGAGCATCGGATCCGTGCCTGCCCGGAGAGGTCGGGAGAACGCCTGTGTCTAGGTTCGCTCAGAGGACTTGATCTAGACAAAAATAAATCCTCTCCATCCCTGCTGCTGTCTGTCTCAATCATCTGCGGGGAGAATCGTTATTCCGAACTAGCCCAACTTGACTCTGGAGCAGCCGGAAATCTTATTTCACTGTCCCTGGTGGAGAAATACCGCATCCCCACCAAACCTCTGGCTGTACCCTTGTCTGTTGTTGCCGTGGATGGGGGCCTCTTATCTCGCCCCATCCAATTCATCACCGAATCCATTACTCTGCAAGTGGGTATGCTGCATTCAGAGAGTATCTCCCTTCACGTTCTGCCTGGACTCTCTCACGCCCTCTTGCTAGGTCTGCCTTGGCTCCAGAGACATGCACCCGTGCTTGACTGGCAAACCGGAGAAGTCCTTCGCTGGGGACAAGACTGTCATAAAACCTGTCTGGTTCCCGTCCATTCCGTCCGTCCCTCTCCTATCCCAGCTAATCTACCTGGACTTCCGTTTCCTTATTGGTCTTGTGCTGATGTCTTTGATATGGAGGAGGCAGAGACATTACCACCTCGTAGACCATGTGACTGCCCCATCGATCCCGCCAGAGTAATGCAGGTGGCCCCCGTGAGTCTAAATTGTCTCCCTCCTGGTAAGACGTTCGTATCGGTACCTGATCGGGAGAGGATCCTACACTGGGGTCATTCGTCTAAACTAGCTGGCCACGCCGGTCAGAAAAAGACCCTCCAGCTTATTACCCGGCACTACTGGTGGCCTAACCTGCACAAGGATGTTATGGACTTTGTTTCTGCCTGTGTGTCCTGCGCCCGCAACAAGGTTCCGAGACACCTGTCGGCCGGCCGCCTTCTTCCTCTGCCAGCACCTGCTGCCCCCTGGCAGCATATAGCGATGGACTTCGTAACTGATCTGCCCGTCTCTGCCGGTTGTACGGTCATTTGGGTGGTCGCTGACCGCTTTTCCAAGATGGCTCACTTCATTCCCCTGCCAGGTCTTCCGTCTGCACCCGAGCTGGCCAGAGTCTTTATCCGCCACATCTTCCGTCTTCATGGCCTGCCCCGTCACATCGTGTCGGATTCAGGAGTACAGTTCACTTCTCGTTTCTGGAGAGCCACTTGTAAATTGCTAGACGTCACTCTGGACTTCTCCTCCGCTTACCACCCACAGTCTAATGGTCAAGTGGAGCGGATCAATCAGAACCTGACCAGTTACCTCCGGCACTTCGTTAATGCTCACCATTCTGACTGGGTGGATCTCCTGCCAAGGGCCGAATTCTCGTACAACAATCACAAGAGCGAGTCTTCCTCCATATGGGAGAGTACCCGGTCCGCACTCCTTCTGTCATCCGAGCGTATGAAAAGGCACGCTGACAAAGGACGTCTGGATCCTCCTCAATTCCGTCCTGGGGATAAAGTCTGGCTCTCGTCCAAATATGTCCGGCTCAAGATCCCTTCCTATAAGTTGGGGCCTCGGTTCATCGGCCCACTGGAGGTTATCAGTCAGATCAACCCGGTGGCCTATAAATTGAAACTCCCGGCCAACTTACGGATCCCTAACTCCTTCCATGTATCTCTCCTCAAACCTGTGGTACTTAACTCTTTTTCTAAGTCTACAGGTACGCCTCTTGCTCCGGTTTCTGCTGAGGACGAGTTTGAGGTAGAGAACATTCTTGCCACCAAAAGGGTAAGAGGAAAGACCTTTTTCTTGGTAGATTGGAGGGGGTTTGGTCCTGAGGAGAGAACGTGGGAGCCCCGGGAGAATATCCATGCCCCTCTCATCCTAGCTAAATTTCTGTCTGGCCTAAAAAAGGGGGGGCCTAAAGGGGGGGGTACTGTAGCGCTGGCGTCCCTGCCCTCTGCTAGGCAGGGACGCTGCTCCCCTCACCGCTCTGCTGTCAGCGCGCGCTCCGTCCCGGCGTCCTCTCCCCGCTCTGCTGGCAGCGCGCGCTCCGTCCCGGCTTCCTCCTCCTGCTCTGCTCCGTGCCCGGCGTCCTCTCCCCGCTCTGCTGTCAGCGCGCGCTCCTTCCCGGCGTCCTCCTCCCGCTCTGCTCTCAGCACGCGCTCCTTCCCGGCCCCTGTGCTTAGGGCGCGCGCGCGCGCGCTCCCCTCCTCTTAAAGGGGCCGCGCGCGCCGTCCTAAGGAGTCCCCGGCCAATGGCCGGAGGACTTCATCATATATAAGGCACCTCCTCCAAAATGGAGGTGCCCGAGCAATGTTGTTTGCACCTGTGTCTCACCTGTGCTTCAGCCCTCAGGTCCCGTTGCCAGTTACCTGCCAGTTACCTGCCAGTTACCTGCCTGATTCCTGCCAGTTACCTGCCTGATTCCTGCCTGAATACTTGTTACCTGTCTGCCAGTCTGAGGTCCGACGGTCTGCCTTACTACTCCTGTCAGTCTGTCTAAGGACCAGCCTGCCCGCTCACCTGGGAGCGCATATCAGCTACCTGCCTGCTTGCCTGAGGTCCGACGGTCTGCCTTACTACTCCGGTCAGTCTGTCTATGGACCAGCTTGCCCGCTCACCTGGGAGCGCTTCTCCGTTACCTGCCTGCTTGCCAGCCCGGAGGCTCCGTTGTCACGTGCTGTGACCACCAGCTATCTCAGAGACTCTTGCCCGCTCACCTGGGAGCGCATCTCCGTTACCTGCCTGCTTGCCAGCCCGGAGGTCCCGTTGTCACGTGCGGTGACCACCAGCTATTCCAGAGACTCTTGCCCGCTCACCTGGGAGCGCTTCTCCGTTACCTGCCTGCCTGCCAGCCCGGAGGCTCCGCCGTCACGTGCCGTGACCACCTGCTATTCCAGAGACTCTCGCTTGCTCACCTGGGAGCACCCATCTACCATCTGCCTGCTAGCCTACCCGGAGGCTCTGCCATCACAGGTCGTACCTACCCCTTACCCAGAGACTGCCCTGATCACTTGCCGTATCTCCCTGTCCGTTCACCCAGAGACTGCCCTGATCACTTGCCGTATCTCCCTGTCCGTTCATCCAGAGACTGCCACCCGCTCCCTTACAAGGGCCGCCCCCTTGTATAGTAGCTCAGAGGTTCCGCCTCCCGGACCCGTTACAGCATAGAGGGACAACTCATGCCAGGTGTCCAGCTTTGAGACCCAATAGCTGAAGGTCGCAGAGGAATTAACAAATAAGCTGGTTTGGTCGGCCAGGTATTGCTTGACCATCTTTGAAAACTTTTCCTTCCTTGTCAAAAATACCTGGCCATGATGACGCGCCCCCTGAGCCATGGGGATACCCGGAGCCGGGCCTTGTAGATGCTGGGGGTTGTAGTCACCGTGGTGGTGACCCGGTCCGTGACCCAGGGCGGTCAAACCAAGGGGGTAGTCTATATGTACAAATGTTAATGTCCGACTAAGCCACCTGTGGATTGCGGTCATTGGTAACCGCCACTGCGGAGCAGTCCGCTGAAGCTGGTGATATGTGCAGCAAGGTGATGTGACTCCCCACAGGAGGAGTGTAGCTTCAGGGCAGCGTGCTTGGATGATGGTGGTGATTGTGCAGGGCGTTCTAGTGCTATGAGTGCTGGCGCCGCAAGGAACACAGAGACAGGATAATGCAGTCCCAGGGTCTTTACTCACTGTTGTTGTAGTTCAGATTACAGGTACCAAGCAATCTTCCCCCGTCGTGCTGTGCGTACTCAGTGAGGGGTTCAGTCCACCCTCAGGTATTTCCAGAGCACTTATCAGGACCCCGTTCTGTGTACCTTCCTCTGGCCTCTTCCTGCACCTCACACCCAGCGCCACTTCTATCCGGTACCCTCGGGCCTTGGCGGGCGACGTGTGTTCTGTCCCCTGGGTCCTGTGCTGATACCTTCTTAGTGTACTGGTGTTGACTTGTGGTCTGCAGTACTTGAAATGCTGCAGCCTCCGGTTCCTAGTTAAGCATTTGCTGTTTCTCTACTAGTTGAAGGACCCGGTTCCCTGTTCTAGCCTGACCCCTCTACCTCCTGGTACGGGTGGCTTGCTGCATGGCCCGTACCCCTAGGGTCCCTTCACTCCTCATTCCTGGAGCCGTCCTGCTCCCTCTCCTCTCTCTCAGGCTCAGGCCTCCTGACTTGGCCCGCCTTTGGAGCAGAGCTCATACAGAGCCTCTGCTCCCTGACTTCTCCTCAGTCTGTCTGACTGGAACTCCACCTGCTCTTCTGTCTGAACCAAGATGGTTCCTTACTTTTATACCTCCTACACATGTGCTCCCAGTATCTATGTCCTCCACCCCATCCACTACATAGTTCCCCCTCTCTAGGTGGTTCCCCCCACTCCAGCCAGGGACCAGGGACTGTGCTCTCCTGTAGGAGCAATCTCGCCCTGTCCCCCGGAAATGTGGTGTAGTGAATGCTGGTGTTAGGGTCCTGAGCTGTACTCTTTCCTTACATGGGAGTGAGATACCACACCTCTGGGTGAGATGCAATACCTCTGTGGCGAACGAACCCTCAGGGGCGCCACACACCCCCCTGGTAAAACACAGCACATCCACGGGCTGGAACAGAGCAAAAGACAGGGTAAATTAGGACATGCAAATTTTTGGATGCATCACATTATATAACATTATGGATACTTTTTAAAGGACATTTCTCTTCACACTTATAAAATATTTCTTCACACATATAAGACATTTTTAATATAAACATTCTTCATATCAACACATTTTCAAGTAAAACTTTTGGTCAACCGGTCACAGTAATGGCTGCAACCAGGTGTCCATTTTTCGATAAAGTGCAAACTTGCAAACATGAATATGACGGACCCGTCCCAAACCCTCAACGGAGGCCCTGGGGTGGCTGCAGGGCTTAGACGATCCAGATGCTGGACCTCGTCTTCGGTCACCTACAACGGGTTTTTGTTCTGAGGTCACTCGTTGTAGTTCTTATAAAACCAATAAGGGGCACCTCAAGAGGTGCAACTATTTACAAGAAGCGGCTGCTCCCAGTCCTCAGCCGGTTAGTCTCTGGACCCTTTACGGGTAACTAAACAACCTAGTAAAAACACAAACGGTGAACCTGCAGCGTCTATGCTGCTGTACAGGTACTGATTACTACTGGCAGTCCTTAGTAGTATTGCTCCCTCCAGGGAGGCTCTAGTTCATCACAAGCTGACCCAGCCGGGTCTTCAGCTTCATACTGGTAGAAGCCGTGCTCTTCTACCACCTTGTGGATATTTAAGGCATACCAGCCTCTGACTCCTTTGTGATGGGTATAGGTCACGATGTCTCCGGGGTAGAGGTCCCTATCAGGGTGACCTGCTATTAGGTGGGACTCCACGTCCCTCCTGTTGACGAACAGATCAATGTCTGTGTATGGGTCCCGGATGAATCCCCACCCGGCATCCAAATTGAATTTAACTACGGTCCCTTCTTCCTTGGGACCGTGGGTGTCTTTGTTGGCCTGGCAGGCCCGGGTCTTTTCCTGCATATTCTGGGCCTCTAATTTCTCCCACCGCACGCGCCGTGAGCTGCGCTCTTTTTCCTTTTTGAAATTGGACCAGCTGCTGGTGGCAGAACTCTTTGCGACGGGCTGCGGCTGCCCTGGTCTCCTGGTACAACCCCATCAGGTCCTCCCCAGAGTGATCCCACTCAAACTGGGCCTCGTCTTCCGGCAACCGGGAGATGGCGGTAGGCTGCGGAGCGGGTAGGAGCGAGGGCCGCTGGTCCTCCACCTCCGTGGACCAGTCCCACCGGCGACGTCTGTATACCCACTTGGCTGGTGGGGGAGTTGGTTTCTGCAGGGGACCCAGAAGCTGGCTGGCTGTGCCGGTGCCCGGAGGTGGCGGTGCCTGGGCTTGCGGGGCGTGCAGGGCAGGCGCGCCCGGGACTTGTGGTGGCGCCTGGGGTCAGCAGCTCCACCAGCGGGCCCAGGAGCAGGTCGACGCTGGCGGCGCCCGGGGCTGGAGGGCTTGGCTGGGGGCCTAGGAGCGGGCCGCCGCTGGTGGCGCCCGGGGCTGGAGGGCTTGGCTGGGAGCCTTGCTGCGGGGTCAGGAGCGGGCTGGTGTTGGTAGCGCCCGGGGTCAGCGGCTCCACCAGGGGGCCCAGGAGCAGGTCGACGCTGGCAGCGCCCGGGACAGGGAAACTCCTCCTACCTGCTCCCGCGGCCGCTCCTGCGTCACGTGTCGCCTCCTGGTGCTGGTCGGGCTCCGCTAAGGCTGGGGCACTGCCGGTGCTTGGTAGCGTCGTCGGCTGCCGGTTCGCCATCTGCTGTTCCATCTCCCGTCTCCACCCGGTGATGGCGTCTCGCTAGGCCCTCTCCATCCTCCGGCCCTGATCTTCCATCCCAGAGCGGAGGAACTCCGAGTCCTCCTGGGGCAGCTTAGCCACTAGCTCCTCCAAGGTGTAGGGTGCTGCGGCCTGCAGCAGGCCGCTGACTGGGGCTCTTGTGCTGCCGTCCTCCATCTTCCCTACAGGGTGCGGTCTGTCTAGACTGATCCAGACCACGCCCTGTCTCCCAGTTTTCTTCTCTCCTCTCCCCTTTTGGGGGCGGTCCCAGGGCAGTTTGTTGTGGTCCCATGGCAATCTGCTGTCGGTTACTTTCATGGTCAGCCCCCCCACCTTGATGGACACACTTGCATACATGACCACTGCTGTTTGGGGCGGGCTCCGCTTCTGGCACCATTCTGGGACTTGGCCCACGATGGGAGGTGGTTTCTTGTCGTCTTTTAGCACGCACATAATGGCGCCCATTCTTCTGGGGCGGGCGCCACATTTAGTAGAAAACAGTCTTTAGGCGCGCGATACCCGGTGATAACGGGTGGGCTCATATCCTGCCGACTACGCCAAAGTTGACGTGCCCCCTGGGCCGTGGGGTACCCGGAGCCGGGCCGGTAGACGCTGGGGGTTGTAGTCACTGTGGCGGTGACCCGGTCCGTGACCCAGGGCAGTCAATCTAAGGGTAGTATTTGTTTGTAGGGGTTTTACAATGTCCGACTACGCCACCTGTGGAGTGCGGGCAATGAGGCCGCCGCTGCGGAACAGTCCTCTGAAGCTGATGGTTTGGCAGCACATGTGGTATAACTCCCCACAGGAAGAGTGTAGCTTCAGGGCAGTGTGAGTGGATGATGGTGATTGTAGGGCAAGGAGTCAGTAATGAAAACAGAGTCCGTGTGATGCAGTCCCAAGGTCTTTACTCACAGTTATTGCAGTTCTGGTTACAGGGACCCATGTAACGGCCCTCGTCGTTCTGTGCTCAGTCAGTGAGGGGTTCAACCGACCCCCAGGTAACTCCGGAGTATTTAGCAGGATCCTCCTCTGTGTGTCTTTTCTCTGGCCTTCTCCCTGCACCTCACACTCAGTGACACTTCTATCCGGTACCCTCGGGCCTTGGCGGGCGACGTGTGTTCCGTCCCCTGGGTCCTATGTGGCTACCTTCTTTGTGAGACTGGTGTGGACTTTTGGCTTACGGTACATAAAGTGCTGCAGCTTCCGGTTTCTAGTTGAGCCTTGCTGTTTCTCTGCTAGTTGAGGGACCGGTTCCCCTTATCTGGCCTGACCCCTCTACCTCCTGGTAGCAGCGGGCGTACGGGTGGCCTTCTGCACGGCCCATACCCCTAGGGTCCCTTCAGTTCATGGAGCCTTCCTGCTCCCACTCCTCTCTTCTCTCCTTCAGTCCTGGGCCTCACAGGCTAGGCCCACCTCTGGAGCAGAGCTCATACAGAGCCTCTGCTCCTTCACTTCTCCTCCTCTGACTGAACTCTCTAAGATGGTGTCCCTATTTTATACTGCTCCCACTCAAGTGTTCCCAGGATCTGCGTCCTTCACCCCATCCACTACATGGTTCCCCCTCTCTAGGTGGTTCCCCCCACTCCAGCCAGGGATCAGGGACTGTGCTCTCCCGTAGGAGCAATCTTGCCCTGTCCCCCGGAAATGTGGTGTAGCGAATGCTGGTGTTAGGATCCTGAGCCATACTCCTTCCTTACCTGAGAGTGAAGTACCACACATCTGGATGAGATGCAATACCTCTGTGGCGACCGAACCCTCAGGGGCGCCACAGCCCCAACAGTGCAAACAACTCTGTATGATGCCCCTGAAACCCCCCACATATAGTATACAGCTCCAACTTTGCCCACAACACTTTATGATGCCCCCTCAGCCCTCCACACATAGTATATGGCCCCAATAGTGCCCACAACACTGCATGATACCCAACAGCCTCTCACACATAGTATACAGCCCTAACAATGCCCACACACTGTATGATGCCCCACAGACCCCAATCACAACATAGTATTATGTTCCATAAAGTGTACACACACTCAGCTGTCACACACAGACACAGATAGACACACTGTGTATATACACTGCTCAAAAAAATAAAGGGAACACTCAAATAACACATCCTAGATCTGAATGAATGAAATATTCTCATTGAATACTTTGTTCTGTACAAAGTTGAATGTGCTGACAACAAAATCACACAAAAATCATCAATGGAAATCAAATTTATTAACCAATGGAGGCCTGGATTTGGAGTCACCCCCAAAATTAAAGTGGAAAAACACACAACAGGCTGATCGTACTTTTATGTAATGTCCTTAAAACAAGTCAAAATGAGGCTCAGTATTGTGTGTGGCCTCCACGTGCCTGTATGACCTCCCTACAACGCCTGGGCATGCTACTGATGAGGTTGTGGATGGTCTCCTGTGGGATCTCCTCCCAGACCTGGACTAAAGCATCCGCCAATTCCTGGACAGTTTGTGGTGCAATGTGTAGTATTGAGCGAGCATGCTCGACACTGCTCGGTACTCGCCCGAGCATCACGCTACTCGAGATGTTCGGCGAGCACCGAGCATTTCCGGGTTACTCGGGCGGGAGCTCGGGTCTCCGCCCTGCATGTTTGGCGCTCTTTACAGAGCCAATGAACATGCAGGGATTGCCAGCCAGTCACTTTAATGCCGCAGCCATGTTGTTTGTGGGCATTACAGTGATTGGCTAGCCGCACAGCGTCACCTCGAGTATTTAAAACTGGGCGCCGCCATCTTGGACACAGTCGCTCCAGAACAGACAGTGTAGGGACAGCGCTGTTGATTTAGGGAGAGATATAAACTGTGAAATAGTTAGTGTAGGGTCTGTAAAGGCTGCCAGATCAAACAAACAGTCCTTCTAAGGACTAATATCCATCCCAGATATCAGGCAGGCAGGCTGTATAGGAGACGCAGTGGTTATACCAGCAAACGCTGCATTACAGTCCTGTGTGCTCCTGTTGCTGAAATTGCTGGACTTAGCTCCAGGTCTCGGGGGCCAGGAAAAGTCCCTTTTTTTCATCTAAATGCTTTTGGCATTTTTTGCCGTAAAAAAAAAATAATAGTGTCTCCCTGATTTTTCAGACACAAATATATCTGTTGAAAATAGTCTGGTGTAGGCCAGAGAAACAGAAGTGTGGTTTTGCTGTTCCACGGTAAAAAATCTCTATTATCCTGCTTTTGGCATTTTTTGCCGTAAAAAAAAAAATAATAGTGTCTCCCTGATTTTTCAGACACAAATATATCTGTTGAAAATAGTCTGGTGTAGGCCAGAGAGACAGCAGTGTGGTTTTGCTGTTCCACGGTAAAAAATCTCTATTATCCTGCTTTTGGCATTTTTTGCCGTAAAAAAAAAAATAATAGTGTCTCCCTGATTTTTCAGACACAAATATATCTGTTGAAAATAGTCTGGTGTAGGCCAGAGAGACAGAAGTGTGGTTTTGCTGTTCCACGGTAAAAAATCTCTATTATCCTGCTTTTGGCATTTTTTGCCGTAAAAAAAAAAATAATAGTGTCTCCCTGATTTTTCAGACACAAATATATCTGTTGAAAATAGTCTGGTGTAGGCCAGAGAGACAGAAGTGTGGTTTTGCTGTTCCACGGTAAAAAATCTCTATTATCCTGCTTTTGGCATTTTTTGCTGCAAAAAATAAATAATAGTGTCTCCTGATTGTTCAGACACAAATATATCTGTTGAAAATAGTTTGGTGTAGGCCCGAGAAATACAAGTGTGGTTTTGCAGTTCCACGGTTCAAACCTCTGTATCATCCACTTTTGGGCCATTTGTATCTAAAAAAAACAGTTTGAGTGTGTCACTCACTGTTCAACCGCAAATATATATATTTAAAAAAGTCTGGTATACACCAGTAAATTATAACTGTGGTTTTGCTGTTCCACTGTAAAAAATCTCTATTATCCTACTTTTGGCATTTTTTGCCGTAAAAAATAAATAATAGTGTCTCCTGATTGTTCAGACACAAATATATCTGTTGAAAATAGTCTGGCGTAGGCCCGAGAAATACAAGTGTGGTTTTGCAGTTCCACAGGTCAAATCTCTGTATTATCCTGCTTTTCGCAATTTTTGCCGGAAAAAATAAATAATAGTGTCTCCTGATTGTTCAGACACAAATATATCTGTTGAAAATAGTTTGGTGTAGGCCCGAGAAATACAAGTGTGGTTTTGCAGTTCCACGGTTCAAACCTCTGTATTATCCACTTTTGGGCCATTTGTATCTAAAAAAAACAGTTTGAGTGTATCGCTCACTGTTCAGCCGCAAATATATGTATTTAAAAAAGTCTGGTATACACCAGTAAATTATAACTCTGGTTTTGCTGTTCCACGGTAAGAAATCTCTATTATTCAGCTTTTGGTATTTTTTCCGTAAAGAAAAACAGTAATAGTTTCTCCCTGATTGTTCAGATTGTTTAAAAGAGTCGGGTGTAGGCCAGAGAAAGAACTGTGGTTTTCCTCTTCCCCGGTTCTAATCTACTTTTTATTACCCTTGTTCCATTGATAGTGCGAGTGTAAGCTATTTTGCTTCCTTTACAATGGGCAAGGCACGTGGCAAGGGACGTGGAAGTGGACGTTCTGGTGATGGTGCGTGCAGAGGACGGGGCCGTGGCCAAGGTGAAAATGTACCACAACCAACAGCCACATCTTCTTGCTCCCACTTCTTGCCCGAATTACTAGGGAAGCACAGAACAACACCAGTATTGCGAACTGATCAGTGTGAACAGGTTATTAATTGGATAACAGATAATACTTCCAGTTACCTGGGCACCACCACCTCCGGCCTGTCTTCCACACGGTCGACTCTTAGTAGCCGTGAGTCTCGACCGCATACTCCTCCTCACGCTGATGCTCCTTCCCCCCACCATGCCGAGTGTCGTCAGACAGTAACTGATCCCACACTTGGACACTCTGAAGAGCTGTTCACTGGTCATTTCCAGATTTGTGCCCCTCGCCTGCTCCGCTTGAAGTGGTGGAAGAGGAGATCCCATGTAGCGATGCCCAAATATTTGAACAGCCACGGCCACAGGAAGTCGACGCTGGCAATTTGTCACAAGAGGTGGACGATGATGAGACACAATTGCCAGGAAGTGAGGAGGAGGATCGTGGTGCGCAAGTGGAAGAGGAGGAGGTGGTGGATGATCTAGTAACTGACCCAACGTGGCAGAAGGACATGCAGAGTGACGCCAGCAGCACTAAGGGGGAGGGAGGCAGAGTACCCCAACAGACAGGAAGAAGCAATGTGGTGGCTGCAGACTGAAGGCGGGCAACAGTTCCTCGTAACACCAACACGAGGGACGTTGGCAGTACAAGCGGTAGGTCTTCCAGAGTCTGGAATTTTTTTAAAGACTCTGCTGATAACCCCAAAAGGGCCATCTGTGCCACCTGCCATGCCAGCATCAGCAGGGGTGACAAAACTACCAGCCTGACCACCACCAGCATGATCAGGCACATGGCAGCAAAGCACCCGACTTTGTGGGGCGAACCCCAGGGTCCACGACCAGTGTCAGCGGGTGTCACCACTGCTTCTTCCGCTGTTGTGCATCCAATAGAACCCCCTGTTGTGTGTGCAAGGCAATCCCCTGTCCATACTGCATGTAAAGATGCCCCCTCCTCTCAGTCTTCACTTGTTATGGCAGTTTCTCAAGAAACAGCATCAACGTCCACGTCCCACCGCAGCGTTCAATTGTCCATATCCCAGACCTTTGAATGAAAGCGGAAATTCGCAGCTAACGCCCCACAGGCCACAGTCCTAAATTCGCACATTACACGACTGCTTGCGTTGGAAATGCTGCCTTTTAGGCTGGTGGAGACGGAATCCTTCCGCAACCTTATGGCGGTGGCCGTCCCTCGGTACTCGGTCCCCAGCCGACACTATTTTGCCCGGTGTGCCATCCCCGGACTACACAAGCACGTGTCCCAAAACAACTGCCGTGTCCTCAACAAAGCAGTTACTGGGAGAGTCCACCTGACAACGGACACGTGGACAAGTGCTTGTGGCCAGGGACGGTACATCTCCCTGACGGCACACTGGGTAAACATAGTGGAAGCGGGGATCCAGTAGGACCTTGGGACGGAACACATCCTCCCTACACCAAGGATTGCGGGCCTTATGTCAGTCAGAGTTGCCCCCACAGTGTACAGCTCCTGCGCATCATCTTCCTCCTCCTCATGTTCAGCCTCCATCTCAGATATCTCCACATCAGTTACAAGCTGGAAGCACTGCAGTACTGCCTCCCCCAAGCGGCAACAGGCTGTGCTGAAACTCATAAGCTTAGGTGAGAAACCTCACACTGCTTGTGAGTTGTGGACAGCTGTGAAAGAGCAGGCAGATCTGTGGCTGAGACTGCTGAACCTACATCCAGGCATGGTCGGGTGTGACAATGGCCGTAACCTGGTGGCGGCTCTGAGGCGAGATCACACACGTACCATGCCTGGCTCATGTGCTTAACCTCGTGGTTCAGCAGTTTCTTAAATCGTACCCCGAGTTGCCAGATCTGCTCATCAAAGTACGCTGCCTGTCAGCTCATTTTCTCAAGTCGGCTACAGCTTCCGCCGCCCTTGCTGTGTTGCAGCAGCGATTGCAGCTTCCCTCACACCGACTGGTGTGTGATGTCCCCACACGTTGGAACTCTACCCTCCACATGTTGCAAAGGATTTGTGAGCAGAAGAGAGCAGTTGTGGAGTACCAGCTGCAACAAGGCAGTCGATATTCAGGTCAGACTCCACACATAAGACCTCAGGAGTGGACCTAGATGTCTGACATCTGTACCATCTTGACAAACTTTGAGGAGTCCACCCAGATGGTGAGTGGCGATGACGCCATCATTAGTGTCAGCATTCCACTTGTCTGTCTTTTGCAACGCTCTCTGCAGAGAATTAAAGAGGAGGCATTGCAGCCAGAGTATGATGAGATGGATCAAGAAGCCGTAGCGGTCGATTACACACAGCCCAGCCTCATCTCATCCCAACGTGCATTGGGGGACAATGAGGGAGAGGAGGAGGAGGAGGAAGAACAGGAGCTTGTATCATGCGCTGTAGACGGTAGTACCTGTACAACTGTCATACCGTCGAGTCAGCGTGGGTGGCCTGAGGCCAGAGGGGAGGAGGAGGAGGGAATAATGTTTGTAATATGCTGTACTGCATGGCTCTTGTAAGGGGCATTGCTTGTTCCTCCGTCCTAATTTTTGGCAGCTTTTGCTTGGAAGGCATAAGCAAATACTATGGGAGACACACTCCCCAATCATGGGAATAATGTTTTTAAGATGCTGTACTGTATGGCTCTTGTAAGGGGCATTAAAACAGTCTTGTTAAGCTACTGCGACCTCCACCACTTTTCCGAGGGGCATTAAAACCGTCTTGTTAAGCTACTGTGACCTCCATGTCTCTTCCAAGGGGCATTCAAACCGTCTTGTTAAGCTACTGGGACCTCCACGTCTTTTCCGAGGGGCATTAAAACCATCTTGTTAAGCTACTGTGACCTCCACGTCTCTTCAAAGGGGCATTAAAAGCGTCTTCTTAAGCCACTCTGAACTCCACAGCTCTTCCAAGGGGCATTGAAATGTTGTTTTTAATTACCTCTAACCTCCACGACTCTTCCAACGGGCATTGCATTTCCTCCTAATTTTAGTCAGCTTTTGCTTTTCAATGCAAAGGCGAAAACTAAGGGAGACCCACTCCCCAATAATGGGTAGAAAGTTTTTAGTACGCTGTAATCCACGTCTGTTTCAAGGGGCATTGCAGTTCCTCATAATTTTTGGAAAGCCTTCCATTCACTGCTTAGGCCAACAGTGTACAGGAGACCCAGTTGCTCCAAATGGAAAAAAAGGTTTAGTTAAGGCCCTCTGACCTCCATGTCATTTCCAAGGGGCATTGGAGTGCCTCAAAATTTTTGGTAGGCATTGCACTCACTGTATGCCCTATAACTGTGTAGCCGAACCGCTCCTTTTGTTACAGAAACATATCCTACAAGACATATGTGGTTGACTGGTCTGATATTGATGTGAATGGTCCCTGTTCCTCCTGCTCTTTCTCCTTTGCCACTACCTCATCCATCATTTATCACCTGAAGCTTTGTTTTAACGGGAGTCATAGAACTGGAATAGTAGCAGGAAAACATCCAGCAATCTACGGAGGAGGTAGGATATGCACCAAAATGCTGACCACCTCAGGCCTAGCCGCCACTACATACATGCGCTTGCATTCCAAGAAAACAAAGCAGATGCTGACTTCTATCATCATCATCATGGTCCTCACCTTGGCACTCTCAACTCCCCTGATGGAGAAGCCAGGGCCCACCGGAGGAGTCTGGTTCTCTGGTGGGCTCGTCCAATACTGCCCTAAAGCAGGCCGGGCTAAGAAAAGTGTGTGTGGGGATGTTCCAAGGAGAAATAGGGGTGGCTGGGGACCATTTATGGACACCCGGCTGCCCCCAGGCGGCTGGGGACCGTGTGTGGACACCCGGCCACCCCCTTGCGGCTGGGGACCGAGTGTGGACACCCGGCCGCCGGGCGGCTGGGGACTGAGTATGGATACCAGGCAGCCAACGCAGCCATGACGTGGTGGCCAGATTCCGCCTCCACATGCCTAAAAGGCCCAATTTCAAGTGCAAGCAAGCAGTATGGTATTGCAGCCTGGGGGTGGGTGGGTGGCAGGCTGCACACTTACGCTTGCATTCCAAGAAAACAAAGCAGATGCTAACTTCTATCATCATCATCATGCTCCTCACCTTGGCACTCTCAACTCCCCTGATGGAAAAGCCAGGGCCCACCGGAGAAAAGTGTGTGGGGGATGTTCCAAGGAGAAATAGGAGCGGCTGGGGACTGCTTATGGACACCCAGCTGCCCCCAGGCGGCTGGGGACCGTGTGTGGACACTTGGCCGCGGGGCGGCTGGGGACCGAGCATGGACACTCGGCCGCCCCCTTACGGCTGGGGACCGAGTGTGGACACCCGGCCGCCGGGCGGCTGGGGACTGAGTATGGATACCAGGCCGCCAACGCAGCCATGACGTGGTGGCCAGATTCCGCCTCCACATGCCTAAAAGGCCCAATTTCAAGTGCAAGCAAGCAGTATGGTATTGCAGCCTGGGGGTGGGTGGGTGGCAGGCTGCACACTTACGCTTGCATTCCAAGAAAACAAAGCAGATGCTAACTTCTATCATCATCATCATGCTCCTCACCTTGGCACTCTCAACTCCCCTGATGGAAAAGCCAGGGCCCACCGGAGAAAAGTGTGTGGGGGATGTTCCAAGGAGAAATAGGAGCGGCTGGGGACTGCTTATGGACACCCAGCTGCCCCCAGGCGGCTGGGGACCGTGTGTGGACACCTGGCCGCGGGGTGGCTGGGGACCGAGCATGGACACTCGGCCGCCCCCTTACGGCTGGGGACCGAGTGTGGACACCCGGCCGCCGGGCGGCTGGGGACTGAGTATGGATACCAGGCCGCCAACGCAGCCATGACGTGGTGGCCAGATTCCGCCTCCACATGCCTAAAAGGCCCAATTTCAAGTGCAAGCAAGCAGTATGGTATTGCAGCCTGGGGGTGGGTGGGTGGCAGGCTGCACACTTACGCTTGCATTCCAAGAAAACAAAGCAGATGCTAACTTCTATCATCATCATCATGCTCCTCACCTTGGCACTCTCAACTCCCCTGATGGAAAAGCCAGGGCCCACCGGAGAAAAGTGTGTGGGGGATGTTCCAAGGAGAAATAGGAGCGGCTGGGGACTGCTTATGGACACCCAGCTGCCCCCAGGCGGCTGGGGACCGTGTGTGGACACCTGGCCGCGGGGCGGCTGGGGACCGAGCATGGACACTCGGCCGCCCCCTTACGGCTGGGGACCGAGTGTGGACACCCGGCCGCCGGGCGGCTGGGGACTGAGTATGGATACCAGGCCGCCAACGCAGCCATGACGTGGTGGCCAGATTCCGCCTCCACATGCCTAAAAGGCCCAATTTCAAGTGCAAGCAAGCAGTATGGTATTGCAGCCTGGGGGTGGGTGGGTAGTTGGCTGCATATTTGTGCTTGCATCGCAAGGAATGGGGGAGGTACAATTGAGCACTGCCCTGGGACAAGAACTTGCACGGGGATAGCTGCAAGTCTGTATCTTCTGATGCGGCAAGGATGACTTCTGATGGGCACACATTTAGGCAGTGACCTGGGTGTCAGAGATGCTTCCAGGGGTCTTCCCCATGCTGTTCCCATGTCTTTTCAGCACTGTATGCATGTGTCACACAGCACATGGCCAGATAAGGTTGTAAAATGTTAAAATGACATTTCCCGGTGAATGCATTTGTCACGGTTGAAGGCAATACAAAAGTGTAAAAACGCATAAAAAATGCTACTTGTGAACATAGCCCAAGGTGTGGAGGAGTATTTTTTTGGGGTTATTTATTTTACCTTATACACAAGTCTTTACCCTGGAAAGGAACTTCCTTAACATATTTCACAGGAAAGCACTTCAGTTTCGTTTTTGAACGTTTTATTGTGAGCCCTTAACAGTGGCTTAATATCTCTGACCACGTTGCTGACAGCAGTGACCTGGGGGTCAGAAATGCTTCCTGGGGCGATCCCCATGCTGTCCCCATGTCATTTCAGCACTGTCACTATCGTTTTGGGCACTTGTTAGGCTTTTAAAAGACTGCCGGGGGAGCCGCCGCAAAAATGCTTGGGTCTCCCATAGACTAACATTGGGCTAGTTGCTCGGGTCGAGCACCCGAGTATCACGGCGAGCTCGGCCCGAGCTTCAAGCACCCGAGCATTTTAGTGCTCGCTCAACACTAGCAATGTGACGTTGGTGGATGGAGCGAGACATGATGTCCCAGATGTGCTCAATCGGATTCAGGTCTGGGGAACGGGCGGGCCAGTCCATAGCTTCAATGCCTTCATCTTGCAGGAACTGCTGACACACTCCAGCCACATGAGGTCTGGTATTGTCCTGCATTAGGAGGAACCCAGGGCCAACCACACCAGCATATGGTCTCACAAGGGGTCTAAGGATCTCATCTCGGTACCTAATGGCAGTCAGGCTACCTCTGGCGAGAACATGGAGGGCTCTGCGGCCCTCCAAAGAAATGCCACCCCACACCATTACTAACCCACTGCCAAACCGGTCATGCTGAAGGATGTTGCAGGCAGCAGATCGCTCTCCACGGCGTCTCCAGACTCTGTCACGTCTGTCACATGTGCTCAGTGTGAACCTGCTTTCATCTGTGAAGAGCACATGGCACTAGTGGCGACTTTGCCAATCCTGTTGTTCTGTGGCAAATGGCAAGCGTCCTGCACGGTGTTGGGCTGTGAGCACAACCCCCATCCGTGGACGTTGGGCCCCCATACCACCCTCATAGAGTCGGTTTTTAACAGCTTGTGCAGACACATGCACATTTGTGGCCTGCTGGAGGTCATTTTGCAGGGCTCTTGCAGTGCTCCTCCTGTTCCTCCTTGCACAAAGGTGGAGGTAGCGATCCTGCTGCTGGTTTGTTGCCCTCCTACGGCCCCCTCCACGTCTCCTGGTGTACTGGCCTGTGTCCTGATAGCGCCTCCAGCCTCTGGACACTACGCTGACAGACACAGCAAACCTTCTTGCCACATCTCGCATTGATGTGCCATCCTGGATGAGCAGCACTATCTGAGCAACTTCTGTGGGTTGTAGAGTCCGTCTCATGCCCATCCGTGGACGTTGGGCCCCCATACCACCCTCATAGAGTCGGTTTTTAACAGCTTGTGCAGACACATGTACATTTGTGGCCTGCTGGAGGTCATTTTGCAGGGCTCTTGCAGTGCTCCTCCTGTTCCTCCTTGCACAAAGGTGGAGGTAGCGATCCTGCTGCTGGTTTGTTGCCCTCCTACGGCCCCCTCCACGTCTCCTGGTGTACTGGCCTGTCTCCTGATAGCGCCTCCAGCCTCTGGACACTACGCTGACAGACACAGCAAACCTTCTTGCCACATCTCGCAATGATGTGCCATCCTGGATGAGCAGCACTATCTGAGCAACTTCTGTGGGTTGTAGAGTCCGTCTCATGCTACCATGAGTGTGAAAGTACAACCAACATTCAAAAGTGACCAAAACATCAGCCAGAAAGCATTGGTACTGAGATGTGGTCTGTGGTCCCCACCTGCAGAACCACTCCTTTATTGAGTGTGTCTTGATAATTGCCAATAATTTCCATCTATTGTCTATTCCATTTGCACAACAGCATGTGAAATTGATTGTCAATCAGTGTTGCTTCCTAAGTGGACAGTTTGATTTCACAGAAGTTTGATTTACTTGGATTTATATTCTGTTGCTTAAGTGTTCCCTTTATTTTTTTGAGGAGTGTATATACATACACAGTGGGGGAAATAAGTATTTGATACCTTGCTGTTTTTGTAAGTTTGCCCACTTACAAAGACATGAACAGTCTATAATTTTAAGGGTAGGGTAATTTTAACATTGAGAGATAGAATATCCAAAAAATGTGTTCCTTTGGAGGTGATCAGTCTCCGTATCAAGCCTCGCCGATGTGTCCCGCGGCATCTCCTTCGGTTGCTGGAGTTGGGGCGCCTCCTGCTGGTGGCCCCACGTTGGGCGCCAAGAATGTTAGGGTGGTCCTATATCAGGACGCTCGATTGCCTGCTCCTGACCTAATGGTTTAAATCAAGTGCATGCGCAGAAGAAATAAAACCAGACACAGTCAGGTGCAGCTCCTCTCTTGACAGAGTAGGTGCGTCAAATCTTTATTGCGACACAAGCAAGGGGCATTTTATATCATCGCATACTAAGGCGTAGCTAGCTGATTGTCATGTCCTTTTCCATTGGATAGTCCATATATGGTCTTTGCATTGCGTAGACTTCCAGCACGAGATATCTTGCTTTCCAGGGCTTGGTCCTGAGTGCAGGCGCCATCTTGTCTCACAGCACTTTCTAGCATCTCTACTGACTCATATAAAGGCAATAATTAATTTCATAAACAACTTAATTTATTCATCTTAACACCTGTGTCTACAAAAAATCAGTTTTGCAGAAGATTACTAACTACATTGTTTCTTTCTTCCTGACCCTCTCCCAATGCTGCACTGAGATTTGTGAAGTAAGTATAATAGGATCTGCAATTATCAAGTGAGAAAACCTTACAAGGTCCAGCACAGAAGGTGGGTGTGCATGCATTTGCCTGAGTATGCATGTCCCTGTGTCTGCAAAATATAATTTTTGTTGATGATTATTAACTGCATTATTTCTTTCTTCCTGGCCCTCCCGAAATGTTGCCCTGAGATTTGTGAAATAAATATCGTAGGACTTGCAATTATCAAGTGAGAAAACCTTTTAAGGTCAAGCACAGAATGTGTAAATGCACGCATGCACACCCACCTTCTGTGCTGAAATTTGAAAAGTTTTCTCACTTGATGATTGCAGGTCCCATGATATTTACACGACAAATCTCAGTGCAGCATTGGGGGATGACCAGGAAGAAAGAAACAATGCAGTTAATAATCATCAGCAAAAATTATTTATTGCACACACAGTCACATGCATACATAGGCAAATGCACGCACACTCACCGTCTGTGCTAGACCTTGAAAGGTTTTCTCACTTGATAATTGCAGGTCCTATGATACTCAATACACAAATCTCTGTGCATCATTGGGGGAGGGTAAGGAAGAAAGAAACAATGCAGTTAATAATCATGTGCAAAGATGATTTTTTGCAGACACAGGCACATGCATGCACAGGCAAATGCCTGCACACCCACCTTCTGAGCTGGACCTTGAAATGTTTTCTAACTTGATAACTGCAGGTACGACGATACTTCACAAGTTTCAGTACAGCATTGAGGCAGGATCAGGAAGAAAGAAAAAATGCAGTTAACAATCATCAGCAAAAATTATCTATTGCAGACACAGGCACATGCATACACAGGCAAATGCATGCACACCCACCTTCTGTGCTGGACCTTGAAATGTTTTCTCACTTGAAAATGGCAGGTCCTATGATACTTAGTCCACAAATCTCAGTGCAGCATTGGGGGAGGGGCAGAAAGAAAGAAACAATGCAGTTAATAATCTTCTGCAAAACTGATTTTTTGCAGACACAAGCACATTTACGAACATCCTCCTTCTGAGCTGGAATTTGAAAAGTTTTCTTACTTGATTATTGCAGGTCCTATGGTACTTAGTCCATCATTGGGGGAGGGTAAGAAAGAAAGAAACAATGCAGCTAATAATCATGCGAAAAGATGATTTTTTGCAGACACAGGTACATGCATGCACAAGCAAATGCATGCACACCCACCTTCTGTGCAGGACCTTCAAATGTATTCTCACTTGATAATTGCCAGTCCAATGATACTTACTACACAAATCTCAGTGCAGCATTGGGAGAGGGTCAGGAAGAAAGAAAAATTTAGTTAAAAATCTTCTGTAAAAATGATTTTTTGCAGACACAGGCATATGCATACACAAGCAGAGGCATGCACACACACTTTTTGTGCAGAACGTTGAAAGGTTTTCTCACTTGATAATTACAGGTCGTATGATACTTAGTCCACATATCTCAGTGCAGCATTGGGGGAGGGGCAGAAAGAAAGAAACAATGCAGTTAATAATCTCCTGCAAAACTGATTTTTTGCAGACACAGGCACATGCATACAAAGGCAAAAGCATGCACACCCACCTTCTGTGATGGATCCTAAAAGGTTTTCTCACTTGATGATTGCGGGTCCCATGAAATGTACGCCACAAATCTCAGTGCAGCATTGGGGGATGGCCAGGAAGAAAGAAACAATGCAGTTAATAATCCTCAGCAAAACTGATTTTTTGCAGACATAGGCACATGCATACATAGACAAATGCACGCATGCATGCACGCATGCACACCCACCTTCTGTGCTGGAATTTGAAAAGTTTTCTCACTTGATGATTGCAGGTCCCATGAAATTTACGCCACAAATCTCAGTGCAGCATTGGGGGATGACCAGGAAGAAAGAAACAATGCAGTTAATAATCATCAGCAAAAGTTATTTTTGCACACACAGGCACATGCATACACAGGCAAATGCATGCACACCCACCTTCTGTGTTGGACCTTGAAATGTTTTCTCACTTGATAATTGCAGGTCCTATGATACTTACGCCACAAATCTCAGTGCAGCAATGGGACATGGTCAGGAAGAAAGAAAAATTCAGTTAATAATCATCAGCAAAACTGATTTTTTGCAGCCACAGGCACATGCATACATAGGCAAATGCACGCATGCACACCCACATTCTGTGCTAGACCTTGAAAGGTTTTTTCACTTGATAATTGCAGGTCCTATGTTACTTTGTCTACAAATCTCTGTGCAGCATTGGGGGAGGATCAGGAAAAAAGAAAGATTTAGTTAAAAATCATTTGTAAAAATTATTTTTTGCAGACACAAGCATATGCATACACTTGCAAAGTCACGCACACCCACCTTCTGTGCTGGACCTTGAAAGATTTTCTCACTTGATAATTGCAGGTCCTATGATACTTAGTCCACAAATCTCAGTGCAGTCTTGGGGGAGGGTCAGGAAGAAAGAAACAATGCAGTTAATAATCTTCTGCAAAACTGATTTTTTGCAGACACAGGCACCTTTACACACACCCTCCTTCTGAGCTGGAATTTGAAAAGTTTTCTTACTTGATTATTGCAAGTCCTATGATACTTAGTCTACAAATCTCCATTCATCATTGGTGGGAGGGTAAGGAAGAAAGAAACAATGCAGTTAATTATGATGCGCAAAGATGATTTTTTGCAGACACAGGTACATGCATGCACAGGCAAATGCATGCACACCCACCTTCTGTGCTGGACCTTCAAATGTTTTCTCACTTGATAATGGCAGGTCCTATGATACTTCACAAGTTTCAGTACAGCATTGAGGCAGGATCAGGAAGATAGAAAAAATGCAGTTAATAATCATCCGCAAAAATGATTTCTGCAGACACAGGCACACGTATACAAAGGCAAAAGCATGCACACCCACCTGCTGTGATGGATCTTGAAAGGTTTTCTCACTTGATGATTGCAGGTCCCATGAAATTTACGCCACAAATCTCCATGAAGCATTGGGGGATGGCCAGGAACCAAGAAACATTGCAGTTAATAATCATCAGCAAAACTGATTTTTTGCAGACACAGGCACATGCATACATAGACAAATGCACGCATGCACACCCACCTTCTGTGCTGGAATTTGAAAAGTTTTCTCTCTTGATGATTGCAGGTCACATATTTACGCCACAAATCTCAGTGCAGCATTGGGGGATGACCAGGAAGAAAGAAACAATGCAGTTAATAATCATCAGCAAAAATTATTTATTGCACACACAGGCACATGCATGCACAGGCAAATGCATGCACACCCACCTTCTGTGCTGGACCTTGAAATGTTTTCTCACTTGATAATTGCAGGTCCTATGATACTTACGCCACAAATCTCAGTGCAGCAATGGGAGATAGTAAGGAAGAAAGAATAATTCAGTTAATAATCATCAGCAAAACTGATTTTTTGCAGACACAGGCACATGCATACATAGGCAAATGCACGCATGCACACCCACCTTCTGTGCTAGACCTTGAAAGTTTTTTTCACTTGATAATTGCAGGTCCTATGATACTTTGTCCACAAATCTCCGTGCAGCATTGGGGGAGGGTCAGAAAAAAAACAAAAATTCAGTTAATAATCATCTACAAAACTGATTTTTTGCAGACACAGGCACATGCATACACAGGCAAATGCACGCATGAACACACACCTTCAGTGTTGGACCATAAAAGGTTTTCTCACTTGATAATTGCAGGTCCTATGATATTTACTCCACAAATCTCAGTGCAGCATTCGAGAAGGGTCAGGAATAAACAAGGCAGTTAATAATCATCTGAAAAAAAATTTTTTTGCAGACAAAGGCACATGAATACACAGGCAAAGGCACGCACACCCACCTTCTGTGCTGGACCTTTAAAGTTTTTTTCACTTGATAATTGCAGTTCCTACGATACTTCACAAGTTTCAGTACAGCATTGAGGCAGGATCAGGAAGAAAGAAAAAATGCAGTTAATAATCATCCGCAAAAAAGATTTTTGTAGACACAGGCACATGCATACACAGGCAAATGCACACATGAACACCCACCTTCTGTGATGGATCTTAAAAGGTTTTCTCACTTGATGATTGCAGGTCCCATGAAATTTATGCCACAAGGTGCAGCTTTGGGGGATGGCCAGGAAGAAAGAAACAATGCAGTTAATAATCATCAGCAAAAATGATTTATTGCAGACACAGGCACATGCATACACAGGCAAATGCATGCACACCCACCTTCTGTCCTGGACCTTGAAATGTTTTCTCACTTGATAATTGCAGGTCTTATGATACGCGACAAATCTCAGTGAAGCATTGGGGGATGGTCAGGAAAAAAGAAAAATTAAGTTAATAATCATCTGCAAAACTGATTTTTTTTGCAGACACGGGCACGCATGCACACCCACCTTCTGTACTAGACTTTGAAAGGTTTTTTCACTTGATAATTGCACATCCTATGATAATTCGTCCACAAATCTCAGTGCAGCATTGGGGGAGGGTCAGGAAAAAAGAAAAATGAAGTCAATAATCATCTGCAAAACTGATTGTTTACAGACACAGGCACATGCATACACAGGCAAATGCATGCATCCACACCCTCCTTCTGAGCTGGAATTTTAGAAGTTTTCTTACTTGATTATTGCAGGTCCTATGGTACTTAGTCCATCATTGGGGGAGTGTATGAAAGAAAGAAACAATGCAGTTAATAATCATGTGCAAAGATGATTTTTTGCAGACACAGGTACATGCATGCACAAGCAAATGCATGCACACCCACCTTCTGTGCAGGACCTTCAAATGTTTTCTCATTTGATAATTGCAGGTCCAATGATACTTACTACACAAATCTCAGTGCAGCATTGGGGGATGGCCAGGAAGAAAGAAACAATGCAGTTAATAATCATCAGCAAAACTGATTTTTTGCAGACACAGGCACATGCATACATAGACAAATGCATGCATGCATGCACGCATGCACACCCACCTTCTGTGCTGGAATTTGAAAAGTTTTCTCACTTGATGATTGCAGGTCCCATGAAATTTACGCCACAAATCTCAGTGCAGCATTGGGGGATGACCAGGAAGAAAGAAACAATGCAGTTAATAATCATCAGCAAAAATTATTTTTGCACACACAGGCACATGCATACACAGGCAAATGCATGCACACCCACCTTCTGTGCTGGACCTTGAAATGTTTTCCCACTTGATAATTGCAGTTCCTATGATACTTAGTCCACAAATCTCAGTGCAGTCTTGGGGGAAGGTCAGGAAGAAAGAAACAATGCAGTTAATAATCTTCTGCAAAACTGATTTTTTCCAGACACAGGCACCTTTACACACACCCTCCTTCTGAGCTGGAATTTGAAAAGTTTTCTTACTTGATTATTGCAGGTCCTATGATACTTAGTCCACAAATCTCCGTTCATCATTGGGGGGAGGGTAAGGAAGAAAGAAACAATGCAGTTAATAATGATGCGCAAAGATGATTTTTTGCAAACACAGGTACATGCATGCACAGGCAAATGCATGCACACCCACCTGCTGTGCTGGACCTTCAAATGTTTTCTCACTTGATGATTGCAGTTCCTATGATACTTCACAACTTTCAGTACAGCATTGAGGCAGGATCAGGAAGAAAGAAAAAATGCAGTTAATAATCATCCGCAAAAATGATTTTTGCAGACACAGGCACACGTATACAAAGGCAAAACGATGTACACCCACCTTCTGTGATGGATCTTAAAAGGTTTTCTCACTTGATGATTGCAGGTCCCATGAAATGTACGCCACAAATCACAGTGCAGCATTGGGGGATGGCCAGGATGAAAGAAACAATGCAGTTAATAATCATCAGTAAAAATTATTTATTGCAGACACAGGCACATACAGACACAGGCAAATGCATGCACACCCACCTTCTGTGCTGAACCTTGAAATGGCTTCTCACTTGATAATTGCAGGTCCTATGATACTTATGCGACAAATCTCAGTGCAGCATTGGGAGATGGTCAGGAAGAAAGAAACAATGCAGTTAATATTCATCAACAAAACTGATTTTTTGCAGACACAGGCACATGCATACATAGGCAAATGCACGCATGCACACCCACCTTCTGTGCTAGACCTTGAAAGGGTTTTTCACTTGATGATTGCGGGTCCTATGATACTTACTCCACAAATCTCAGTGCAGCATTGGGGGAGGGATAAGAAGAAAGAAACAATGCAGTTAATAATCAATTGAAAAGCTGATTTTTTGCAGACACAGGCACATACATACACAGGCAAATGCACGCACGCACACAAACCTTCTGTGCTGGACCCTGAAAAGTTTTCTAATTTGATAATTGCATGTCCTATGATACTTACTCCACAAATATCAGTGCAGCATTCAGGGATGGTCAGGAAGAAAAAAAAATGCAGCTAATAATCATCCGCAAAAATGATTTCTTGCAAACACATGCACCTTCTCTGCTGGACCTTGAAATTTTTTTCACTTGATAATTGCGGGTCCTATGATACTTACTCCACAAATCTCAGTGCAGCAATAGGAGAGGGTCAGGAAGAAAGAAATAATGCAGGTAATAATTATCTGTGAAAATAATATTTTGCAGACACAGGCACATGTACGCACACCCACCTTTTGTGCTAGAATTTAATGTTTTCTTACTTGATTATTGCAGGTCCTATGATACTTACTCCACAAATCTGAGTGCAGGATTGGGGGAGGGTCAGGAAGAAAGAAACAATGCAGTTAATAATCATCAGCAAAAAGCATTTTATGCAGACACAGGCACACGCATGCACACCCACCTACTATGCTGGACCTTGAAAGGTTTTCTCACTTGATAATTGCAGGTCCTATGATACTTACTCCACAAATCTCAGTGCAGCATTGGGGGATGGCCAGGAAGAAAGAAACAATGCAGTTAATAGTCATCAGCAAAAATTATTTTTTGAAGACACAGGCACATGTATAGACAGGCAAATGCATGCACACCCACCTCCTGTGCTGGACCTTGAAAGGTTTTCTCACTTGATAATTGCAGGTCCTATGATACTTACTCCACAAATCTCAGTGCAGCAATAGGAGAGGGTCAGGAAGAAAGAAATAATACAGTTAATAATTATCTGTGAAAATAATATTTTGCAGACACAGGCACATGTACGCACACCCACCTTCTGTGCTGGACCTTCAAATATTTTCTCACTTGATAATTGCAGGTCCTATGATAAAATCTCCATGCAGCATTGGGGGAGGGTCAGGAAGTAAAAAATAATGGAGTTAATAATCATGCGCAAAATTTATTTTTTTCAGACAGAGGCACATGCATACACTGGCAAATGCACG
Source organism: Phyllobates terribilis (assembly GCF_046119375.1). NCBI lineage: Eukaryota > Metazoa > Chordata > Amphibia > Anura > Dendrobatidae > Phyllobates > Phyllobates terribilis. Next base: position 4,300,456 of record NW_027362902.1, read on the forward strand.
CACACCCACCTTCTGTGCTGGACTGGGAAAGGTTTTGTCACCTGATAATTGCAGGTTCTATGATACTTCTTCCACAAATCTCTGCGCAGCATTGGGGGATGGTCAGGAAGAAATAAACAAAGCAGTTAAAAATCATGCGAAAAATGATTTTGTCACATGGTTACCACGACAGTTTGGAGCCAGGAGACCTAAGCGTCATATTGCTCCTACTCGGGCTCTGAGACAAAGCACTTCTCTGTCATTTTAATTGTGTGTATTTATTCTGGCTGAACAGGGGTTAAGCGGCCATGTTGGATTTCCCTGTGCTCACAGCTGAGCTCGGTTAGCCACTCCTTTTCCCTTTATAATCTGGGCTGTGATACTAATCTATGTCAGAGGAGGGAGAGGAGTTTCTTATGAGAAGGAGTGTTGGAGGAATTACTTGTGACTGGTGTCTGGTTTGTATGCGTGTAATTCCTTATCCTTCTCCATTTTGGTTTATTCCCCCTACCTTCACACCCTGGTGTTTCCCTCTGTAATATGTGAGTGAATATTTCGTATGCCTGGAGTTTTCTATTAACCCCTGTCTTTGTAGCCCTGTTTGTCGGGTTGGTGTAGTACAGTGCACAGTAGCGCCACTCTTCCCCAGGTGGCGGAGAACAGAAGGAGGGCTAAGGCAGGAGTTAGGGCGAAGGCGGAGGCCAGCGCCGGACTGGAGTGTCTGGGGCCCACCAGGGAAATTGACTCCAGGGGCCCACCCACCCAGGCCAACCCACCCTTCAGCTATTTGCAAATACCGGTTAGCCGTTATACCCATTATATTGGCGGCTCCTGCCCATCACTGTGCCCTCACCAGAACTGCGATGTTCAATTACTGTAGTTTGCATTAAAGGGTTTTTATTGGTGAAAACAAGTTATCAGCGATGCACAGGTTGGGAAGGTGATCACTTATTTATTGGTGGAATCCGCACTGTCAGAAGATTGTGGCACTTTGAGTATTTGGTGAGATTTTTACCTCAGTATTTATAAGACAAAACCAGGAGTGGAGCAATCCGAGGTAATGTTTTATGCATTTCTCACCCACTTCTGTTTTTTTCTTATAAATACAGAGGTCAAAATCTCACCAAATGCCAACTTGCTTTCTCTGGTGAACCTCTGTAACTGCATCTCTGCTGCTGTGTAATAGTTACAGGACAGGGAGGGGTTAAACATCCAAGTATTTAATATCTGTTGGAAATGAAGAGGTTTCCCCTAATTGATATCAGATAAAACAAATGACCAACCACAATCCACTCTACCAAGACCAATATTACCAGATAGAAGGCAGAAATACTACCACACCGTGACCAGATCACATATTACCACCATATAGTGCCCAAATAATGCCACATACAAGGCACAAATACCGCCACACCATGACCAAAGCACATAATGCCACCACATAGTGACAAATAATGCTAAAATAATAAAAATGTAAAAAAGCTCTGTATATTGGGTCAGTGTACAGGTTATACAGTGATCACCAGTGACATTATACACAGGAGCTCTGTATATAGTGTACAGGTTATACAGTCATCACCAGTGACATTACACACAGGAGCTCTGTATATAGTGTCAGTGTGTGTGTGTATAGGTAATACAGTGATCAACAGTGACATTACACACAGGAGCTCTGTATATAGTGTCAGTGTGTGTGTATAGGTAATACAGTGATCACCAGTGACATTATACACAGGAGCTCTGTATATAGTGTCAGTGTGTGTGTATAGGTAATACAGTGATCACCAGTGACATTACACACAGGAGCTCTGCATATAGTGTCAGTGTACAGGTAATACAGTGATCACCAGTGACATTACACACAGGAGCTCTGTATATAGTGTCAGTGTGCGTGTATAGGTAATACACATACTCACAAGTTCTTTATCTGCCGCAGACCAATATATCACATCTTCTATGCAGGACTTATCTCTGCAGAAAATAACTATAGCTATAACTGATCACTTCCAGAGCACAATCCACACTTTTCCCAAGATTTCTACACTGCATGAAATGACAAAAAAAGCAAGCTAGTGCCGCACTACACAGTAACAGAGCTCCAGTGTCATTCTTTGCCTGCTCATCTCTGTCAGCAGACATATTTGTCTGATGGCAAAGATGTAGCAGAGCTGAAGACAGAAGACCTATGGATTACGTTGGAGTGAGGATTTTTCTTTATTAAAGATGGAGTCCCTAAATGTGTTTTATTTTTAATAAAAAAAAAAATTCTGTCTTTTTTTTTTTTCTGTTTACTAGAAATTCATGGTGGCTATGTCTAATTTGGCGTGACACCATGAATTTTGGGCTTAGTACCAGCTGATAATACAAAGCTGGCCTGGTACTAACCCTATTATTACCCAGGGTGCCACTCCCACCAGGGCCGCTGGAATAGCCAGGTAAAGCATGTGGAAATGGTGCTAGGATGAATGCGCCATTTTCAGGGGTGGCTGCGGGCTGCGATTTTCTGCGTGGGGGGCCAAGAACGCTTGGGCCTTACCATGCCATGCTGCGAATCCCAGCCCCCAGCTGCCTTGTTTTATCTGGCTGGCGATCAACATATGGCGGGAGCCCACGCATTTTTTTTTTTTTTAAATGTTAAATACGTTTAAAACAAATATTCGGCTTCTCTGTCTTTTGATCGCCAGCCAAGGTAAAGCCAGGCAGCTGGGGGTGGCAGGCCGTAGTTGTCTGCTTTATCTGCGGTGAGAATCAAAAATTCTGCGGAGCGCTACATCGTTTTTAAAAATTTCTTTTCACACTTCTATATGTGACAGACCCAACAGTCAATCGCAGATGCTGTCAAAGAGGATGGGCCTCTGTGATTGACTGTTCGACTAATGTACAATTAGCCCATATATTCTAGTATGGTACTATGTATGGGCTGCTTTCAGGTTACTCAAGCAGCCAATCACGATGCCCATTCTCTGTGTCAGCGTCTGTGATTGGCTGTTGGGACTGTCACACATATAGAAGTGTGAAAATAAATAAATAATAAAACAAAAATGACATAGCGTTCCGCAGAATTTTTGATTCTCAGCGCAGATAAAGCAGACAGCTAAGGGCTGCCACCTCTGGCTGCCTGGCTTTACCGTGGCTGCTGATCAAAAGTCTGGAAAGGCCAATGTTTTTTTTTTTAATTATTTAAAAAAATAACAATAAAAAAAATGCGTGGGCGCCCACCATATTTTGATCGCCAGCCAGGTAAAACCAGGCAGCTGGGGGCTGGGATTCTCAGCATGGTAAGGCCCAAGCATTCTGGGCCCCCATGCTGAAAACGGCAGCCCGCAGCCACCCCTGGAATTGGCGCATTCATCGTAGCGCCATTTCCAGGCACTTTATCCAGCTCTTCCAACAGCCTGAAATTCATGGCGTCAAGCCAAATTAGACATGGCCACAATGAATTTCTAGTAAACAGAAAAAAAACACAACACAGAGAAAAAAATGTTTTAATAAAAATAAAGCACAAAACACATGTAGGGACTCCATCTTTAATAAAAAACAAAATGGGCAATGGGCATGCATGATGGTACCACCAGTGGCTGGCAGGACATGCTGGGCATGATAGTACCACAGAGGCTGACAGGACATACTAGGCATGATTCATGCCTAGTATGTCCTGTCAGCCTCCGTGGTACTATCATGCCCACCCAGCATGTTCTGCCAGCCACTGGTGGTAGTACATGCTGCTGGGCATAGTACCAGTAACCAGAGGCTGGCAGCAGGACATGCTGGGCAATGGGCATGATGATAATCATGCCCATTGCCCAGTAGTATTTACTGCCAGCCTCGGCCAGGGGTTCTCCCCCCCCCGCGTTTCATACTCGCGTGCCGAGTTGCCTGGGGCGACGCCGGGTCCGTCCTCCACAGGAAGCAGTCCCAGGGCGATGACATCATCACACAGGAAGCAGTCCCAGGGCGATGACGTCATCGCCCTGAGACTGACCCCCTGTGCACGCGCTGGCAGTGTCGCGCTGCGCAAAGGAGGCAGAGGGGCACTGCGGCAGCAGGCAGAGCAGGGAGATCGCTCTCCCTGCTTTGCCGCTGTAGAGAGCCCATCACTAATCATATCGGCAGTGCTACCGATATGATTAGCGAACCGGGGGGCCCTCTGTTCAGGGCCCATGAAGGATAGGGGGTGGAGCTTGGGGGCGTGGCCATCGGGACTCGGGGCCCACCGGGGGTTTTCCCGATCCTCCGGTGGGCCAGTCCGCCCCTGGCGGAGGCCCTGGCATCCTCACCTTCAGAGGTATCCCGGGGAATAGGGTGAGCTAGAGCACCCTGTAGTGTTAGGGTCAGGGTAGGAGCCCCTGATCTCTAGTCACCCGACAGCTGTGTTGTGACATTATCTCTGACCATAACCGTTTTTTCTGCTCCATTATGGATCCTTTTACTGCTCTGACGGGGCAATTGCAGTAGCTCAGTCTGGAGGTGGCGGATTTAAGCACAGTGGTTTTGCGGTCCCTTAATACATCGGGTGTGGGTGTCTCGTCTCTCAGACAAACCATAGTGGAGCCCAAGGTTGCATTGCCTGACAGGTTCTCTGGGGGGCGGGACAACTTTGTGGTCTTTAGAGAGACCTGTGAACTGTACTTCAGGCTACATTCCGTTTCCTCAGATTCAGAGGAGCAACATGTGGGCATAATATTCTCGCTCCTGATTCACCGTCGCTCCAGACGGAGGAGGGGTTTTTGCGGACTCTAGGCCATATATATTATGACCCCGATCGTGTCTCCTTAGCGGAGTCCACACTGCACCAACTTCAGCAAGGAGATCGGCCGGCGGAGGAATATTGCTCCAAGTTTCGGAAGTGGGCCACGGATACCATGTGGAACGACCCCCACTTGGTAGTCTCTTTTGTGAGGGGCTTTCAGTAAGTGTGAAGGATGCCTTGGCCCTGTATGAGACTCCAGACTTCCTTGAGACAGCCATGTCTCTGGCGATCCGGGTTGACTGCCGTCTTTGCCAGAGACATAGGGAGTCCGTGTGTGGGGGATCCGGGGTCACGGGAAGTCAGCGTTGAGCCAACTGTGAATCTCATGCAGGTGGGAGCGGCATCCTCCGCTGGCAAATTGACTGTAGTCCGTCGTAAGGGGGAGTGTGTTCCTTTTGTAGGAAAAGGGGACATTTCGTAGGCATGTGTCCTTCCCAGTGTAAGCAACCACCGGAGAAGCCTGATAGCCCAGGTTGCTGGGAGGTTAGCAACCTGGGTGTATTCATCACCTCCATGGGTAAGACACAATTTTTTCTACCAGCCGTGGTTCATGTGGGTGGAGTTAAGGCGGAGGTGTGGGCCTTTCTGGACAGTGGGGCCGTGTTAAATTTGATCGACTCTAGGTTCGTCCAGGTCCAAGTCCCCGTCCCACATCCACTGTCCAGACCCATTCACATTGTCGCCATCGACTCCACCCCCTTGAGACAAGGGCACTTTACTCAAGTCATCTGTGACGTGTGGCTTCAGGTGGGGGCTATGCACACTGACGTGTTAGACTGCTATGTGCTAGAGGGTCTGCCCTCACTTGTAGTACTGGGACTCCCTTGGCTCACCGTGCACAAATCTGTTGTTGATTGGCAGACTCAGGAGATTGTTAAATGGAGTGGGTATTGTCAAGAGCACTGCTTGGGTACCCGGTTGGCAAGGGTGGATACCCGGTCTGTGCCTAATTACCTGTCAGATTTTGGGGAAGAGTTCTCGGAGCAGGGGTGCCAAAAACTCCCTCCCCATCGTCCTTATGATAGCACTATAAATCTCATTCCGGGGGCCAAGCTGCCAAAGAGCAGACTCTATAACATATCTGGTTCGGAGAGGCAGGCCATGAAAAACTAAATCACGGAAAGCCTGACTAAAGGTCATATCAGACCATCCTCTTCCCCATTGCGCTGGTTTCTTTTTTGTAAAGAAAAAAGATGGGGGGGTTACGCCCTTATCTGGATTTCCTTGAACTTGTCAGTGATCCTTATCCGCTTCCTCTCATTCCTGACCTCTTCAATCAAATTGAAGGGGCAAAATGGTTCTCTAAGATGGGCCTTAGGGGGGCGTATAATCTTGTCCGAATTAAAGAGGGGGATGAGTGGAAAAAAGTGTTTAACACGCCTGAGGGACACTATGAGAATCTGGTGATGCCCTTTGGGTTGACAAAGGCACAAGCTGTCTTTCAAAACTTCATAAACTACATTTTTAGTCATCTGATAGATAACCACGAATCTGCCTATCTGGATGACATACTAATTTATTCTCCTGACCTTGAGTCGCACCAGGTTCACGTCAGGCAGGTTTTACATATTCTTCGAGACAAAAAATTATATATTAAGCCTGAGAAGTGTAAGTTCTCAGTTGAGGAGATGCCTTTAATAGGATATGTGTTGTCCTCCACCGGTTTTCGCATGGATCCAGCAAAAGTCCGGGCGGTATTGGAATGGGATCATCTGGAGGATTTGAAGGCATTACAAAAGGCACTACATAAGTACATGCACACCTCCAATAGAAAAATCGCAAAAAGTTTATTGAACATAAGCACACTATTAAAAGCATTTAAAAACCATAGACATGGTATACAACTGTTTCCCACATGACAATAGTCATCAATAATAGTAAATAATAAGCATACAGACCCCAAGATGCACAATCTATAGCCAAATCCACACTAGCAATGGTAAATCCCAAATACAATACAGAAACCCAGACAGTTAATGAACAAGGGAAAGAAGGCCATCATAAAAGTGGGAAGATACTACACAAGGTAGTGTCATCATATACAGTTCCCAATACGTACAAATATCTATTGTATGTAGAATAAAGTCAGTACATACAAATATAACAAAAAGACGTCCTAAATATATTCCTAGCAGATAACCAAAGGCAGGAGGCAATAGCATACATGAACATGCAAAAATGGGTTGCTCTGGGAGAGGTATATAGAAATGCCTATCATGTCAAACACTTTACACGGTTGAATGTAGCTGTTCTAGTGGGTCATAATAAAAAAAGAACGGTAAAATCCAAGCATAGAGCCATCTCACGCCAGAGACTGCATGAAAAGGTGCATGTAATGAGGTGGTAGAATATTACCCATTGCTGTCAGTATGTGCAAAGAGGGGTTGTGGTGTCAGAGGAGATGCCGGGAGAACCCTACGCGTATTGCCGTGACCCACAAGACTTCGTGGGGAATATGTTTCTCCATGAATGTTCAATGTATTTTATCATAACCATAATTAGAGGTAAACGGTTGCCGGTGATGATCAGTGTTCCACAGCCAGTCCGGACCGGAAGTCATGAGACCAGAAATGACGATGTAAGTGATGTATCAGTGTGTTATACCCATACACGGGGAGAGGAGGAGAGGGACGTGTGTATCGCATGAGTTGTATCCCGAGGGCGGATACATACACGCCCACATTGAGAGAGGCAGTGAGAAAAAAACTACCTGAACTGTGGCGATCGGGGGACTGGCATCATCATGATAACGCCCCTTCCCACACAGCGCAGAAAATCAACCAGGATTTAGCAAAAACGGCATGACAATGACTTCTCACCCGACATACCCCCCTGCGACTTCTTCTTATTCCCAAAGATGAAGAAAAACTAAAAGGGAAGCGTTTTCAGGACAAAAAAGAGGTTAACAGAAAATAGCTGGAGGCATTTAACAGCATTAGTTCAGAAGAAGATAAAAAATGTTTCGAACTCTGGAAAACCCGTTGGAACAAGTGAAAATCATCTAATGGACAGGATTTTTGAAGAGGACTAATGTTTTCAAGATGTTATGTTAAATAAAAAATAAATAATTCTCATTTTTTGGGGTACCTATATATATATATATATATATATATATGTGTATGTATATATATATAAGTATGTGACGTGTCATGATGGGATGGCTTTTACGTTTTTTATTTAACCAGTGGCAGCTAAGCACCCTATGCCCTATGTTATTTACATGTATTATTCTTATTTACTTTCTTACTACAGGATATTTGCTCATTTTGTTTTTATCTCACGTTCTGCTTGTCAAATGGCCACAGTGTCACTGCACATCTATGCATTGCACGTATGACAACATATGCCCTGTCTCAATTTTTGGAGTTTTTGGTATGTATATATATATATATATATATATATATATATATACAGTACAGACCAAAAGTTTGGACACACCTTTTAAAGATTTTTCTGTATTTTCATGACTTTGAAAATTGTACATTCACACTGAAGGCATCAAAACTATGAATTAACACATGTGGAATTATATACTTAACAAAAAAGTGTGAAACAACTGAAAATATGTCTTATATTCTAGATTCTTCAAAGTAGCCACCTTTTGCTTTGATGACTGCTTTGCACACTCTTGGCATTCTCTTGATGAGCTTCAAGAGGTAGTCACCTGAAATGGTTTTCACTTCACAGGTGTGCCCTGTCAGGTTTAATAAGTGGGATTTCTTGCCTTATAAATGGGGTTGGGACCATCAGTTGTGTTGTGCAGAAGTCTGGTGGATACACAGCTGATAGTCCTACTGAATAGACTGTTAGAATTTGTATTATGGCAAGAAAAAAGCAGCTAAGTAAAGAAAAACGAGTGGCCATCATTACTTTAAGAAATGAAGGTCAGTCAGTCCAAAAAATTGGGCAAACTTTGAATGTGTACCCAAGTGCAGTTGCAAAAACCACAAAGCGCTACAAAGAAACTGGCTCACATGAGGACCGCACCAGGAAAGGAAGACCAAGAGTCACCTCTGCTTCTGAGGATAAGTTTATCCGAGTCACCAGCCTCAGAAATCGCAGGTTAACAGCAGCTCAGATTAGAGACTAGGTCAATGCCACACAGAGTTCTAGCAGCAGACACATCTCTACAACAACTGTTAAGAGGAGACTTTGTGCAGCAGGCCTTCATGGTAAAATAGCTGCTAGGAAACCACTGCTAAGGACAGGCAACAAGCAGAAGAGACTTGTTTGGGCTAAAGAACACAAGGAATGGACATTAGACCAGTGGAAATCTGTGCTTTGATCTGATGAGTCCAAATTTGAGATCTTTGGTTCCAACCACCGTGTCTTTGTGCGACGCAGAAAAGGTGAACGGATGGACTCTACATGCCTGGTTCCCACCGTGAAGCATGGAGGAGGAGGTGTGATGGTGTGGGGGTGCTTTGCTGGTGACACTGTTGGGGATTTATTCAAAATTGAAGGCATACTTGTAACATACCTGGCGGCGTCCTTGCATAGTGGTCCATCTCCCACTGTGCAAGAGCGCGCACTTGATCTCCTGTCCAGAATGTCTCTCTGGCTTCCCTCCATGCTGTCTGTTTGTGTCTGTTTCTGCTGCTTAAGGGCGGCGCCCGATCACTTCCTGCTTTTTGTACCTGCTGTGGGTCACACCCCTTGTGCGTCCTCAGCCTATTGCTGTCTGTCACCTGGTATATAGCTCAGCTGCTCCCATCTATCCCTGCCTGAGCATAGTGTTTCATTCAGTGTGTGCTTGCACTCTGAAGGTGCCAGGTCCCGTTCTGTGTTCTCTTGTCTGCCTATCCTGGAGGCTGTA